>NC_140588.1:266607877-267807877 GCF_964204655.1 Triturus cristatus
TTGAAGTGACTTTAGTACATGGGGTAAACCGTGAGTACAAACATAAATAATGGACACTTAGTGGTTCTTCTATCAAGTTTCGTTTAATAAGTGCAAGTCTTCATGTTGGATTCCTGGGATATTTGTAGGCTCTATCCTTATATAGCTGCTTTGCCAAGCCCTCAGTTGTGCCTGATGCTATAAAAATTTCAGGTGGCGTTGAATTTTCGTTTTTTAAAAGTGGATGCAACTGTGGTTTGTGTTTTAAATTTTAATGCGCATTTCTTGTTAGATTGTTTACATTGTTATAGTTTACGATGTCAGATTTTAAAACCATTGTTTTTAAAATATAATATACGTCATCGCACTGGCACTTCCCACGAACATGGAGTTTTTTGATATAGCTTGTACACTAGCAAAAGATCTGAAAGGTAGCTTGGGCTAGAAGTATTGTTAGAGAACGTTATTCCTTAAAGCTGAAAGGATCTGTGTCGATTATGAGGAGGAATACTGAAACAGCAAATTTGTTAATATATAATTCAGGATTCCTGTTTTGCATTTTTACAGATTTTTACAGATGAGTACAGACAGAAAACCATTTATTTTCCTGTCTGTATTTATTTTTAAATGTGGATAAAAATGTAAATATGGTTTGTTTTTGAGTGATTTTAAATGCTGTCAATCATGACTGCCAGACACTAGCTGTGTGGATTGCCAAACAAGGGAATTAACAAAATATAGGGATTTTAGTAAAGAACCTTAAACTGCAGTAGATGTGCACAACCTTGATACTAAAATGTATATATTTTGTTACAAGTTCAGATTTTACAATCTGAGTGTGTATATATCATTGAAACATGTCAAGCGTTGAGGCACAAGTGCACATTAATTGGTTGAATAAATGCAGAAATATACACGTTTCAGCTTAATTTTTTCACAAAACCTAAAATAAATGTGGATAAATACTGGTAAAATTTGCAAAAAATAAATATGGATAAATACAGACGGAAATGACAAAAATATAAATACCATAATACCAGGAGCCCTATATATATTCATATGACGTGTCTTTTACTGTGGCTTGCCATGGGGAGACATGCGTAGGTGGTGGGTAATGGGGGTAGGGTGTGGGAGTTTTACTGTCACTGTGTGTATATTGTTTTATAGACATGTCTAAACAATAATAAATAACCTATCTAACTAAAGATTTTTTTAATGTAATGTTATCCTGACCTACGTTTTGGGATGATACTTTGTTCGTCACAGTATGCTTTTTTGTAGGTCAATGTCGCGTAACTATAATTCACAGACTTTCAAATATTTTAATCATACTGTTGTTTAAGATTTCAGTGCAAAGAAGTACAGTCAATGCATGACAATTACAGCATGTTTTTGGTTTTTGTTTTAGCATCTTATAATGGCTCAGCATGATACGGGGAAGATTTTTCTAATTTTCCTATCCCTTGCTGTCTACATTGTTACGGTGGCCTTTAACGCAGGAGCCGGGTCAGGCGCATTCAAAGGTAAGACACCTAGGCAGAAGTAAACCTTCTTAACGTCTCAGGATGTTGCAGGGATTCTGCGTATGCACAGAACTATGCGCAGGAAACCAGGACCTCAGAGAATTGTGGTGTACCAGAAACTCCCCTCAGAACCAAGAACCCCATATCCGACTAGCTTAGTGTCCCATTCGTTAGCCTAGATCTAGCTAGGCGGTCCCAATGTATAGACAACCCAGAACATGCGACTTAGATATTTCTCAGGAGTGGTGTGCATCCGAAATACCGGTTTGTACTTATTTAACAGTCCACAATAAAATAATACATACACGGTAAAGTTTAAAGAGTTTATTTTATAAACCTCGCGTCCTAAGATGCAGTACTTTGGCTAACACTAGCAGACAAATGGTTAAGATCAATACCATCAGCATTGTTACAATACCATACAGAATAAAAGGAGCAATCATAATAATATTGACAGTGGTATACAGCCACACTCCTTTCTCTACCAACTAATAAATTATTATTAGACTAATAGAAGGTCTCTTAGGCTAACAGGGGGGACCCCATACCGTATAGATCAGCTTAGTGGAATCACATCAAAGGATCAGCTAGCTCTCTCATGCATCAGCTCTTCTGTTCAAATGAATTCTAAAACATTCTGTACTGTAATATTAAAGGCACTTGTCCTTCAGATGTTGGCAGCTGCATGTATGATATGTCTAAAAAGTGGTACGATCAATCTGAACACAACACTCTGCACCGTCTAGTGACCTAGACTTGTTCTTTACATGATGTACAGACGAAGGTCGCAGCACACTGTTAAGAATGTTAAACAATAAACTGTTATCCTGTAAGGCAAAGTCGAGTAAGCATTTCTAAAATGAATAACATATAACAACAGTGTCGCGTGCAAAGCAGCAGAAACGGCAAGCTGGCTTTCTAACAGTTGTCTCGGTTATGCTAACTTAGTGTTGTAAATAGGGAGTGGCTAAACCATACTACACCCCCCCTTGATCGAATCACTAACCACTAGTGGCGCACTTATCAAGAACGCAGAGTTCAAGTGACATAGAACAGAACCAAGAGCATGAACTATAAGTCCATATAAGGTAAGTGTAAAGTTCGAGAAAATATAGAAGAAAAAAATCGTGTAAAAAACAGAAACGATGTCCCAGAGAAAAAAAACATCAATTTTTTTTTCGATAATAAAAAAAATGACATCTATGGATGCATCCTGACTTGATTATGTAAAACAGTCAATCCATCAAGGTATATGCACCATAAGTTGCAACGGCTTCCAAGAGGAAATCATTGGAGCGTTCCGCAAAAGTATCTGCCATCCAATTTAGTAGCGGAAAGGAACACACGTGTTCCTCAATTATCGGAGCATCCAGCACCATAACAGGACAACTGTCAGCATCCTCTAGATAACTTCGTTCAAGGAATTCAATAGCGGCCTCTCCAATATCCCAGTTACCAAGGACTCCTTGTGTAGCACCCAAAGCCATGAACCCAATTCCAGAACAAGCAAACTCATGATCCAGTAACGGACACATCAGTTCATCAAAATCCCGGTCAGGTGACACCATGTTTGACAGACACAAGTCCAGAGCCCATAGGAAGGGACAATCTAGGCAATGAAAGACGGGCTGCACACAGGTAAAATAAGCAAACCGGAATGACAATCCATACTTGATGCTTAAGGTAGCCAGCGGTAAAGTGCCATAGTAATCAAGCATCTGGCTACGAAGATGTAGCAGGCGGAGCATTCTGTCTTGTAACCCCAGGCGTGCAGCCATAACGAAAAGCGCAGATCAACAAGAGGATCCCGGCCCCAAGAGCTAGTAGCAAGGGAAACCCTCCGAAGATGCTCAAAAAAATAGAATGTAAAAACGCGGGGATCACACCAAAAATAGTTTGGAAAGATGTCACAAGGCCTGAGCCGATAATTTTAAAAAAATGAACAAGGCCAGTCGTAGATGAAGCATTAAAGATAGTCTGTATCAACGTCCCAAAATGTAGCGGGAGGTCAGTATTTAAAAGAGCTTGTACTTCAGTGCGTGTGTTTGCTATGTGAAGAAGAAATGTTTCACGGGACGAAGTCAAAGAAACTTCTCTTTGAGACAAAGGAGCTCTTATTCTACTCATCCTGTTGAACTCTGCGTTCAAGGTTGGAATTGCCGGCCAGATGGATATATCGAGCCTGCCATGCGGGGTTGGGAAAAGGACGTTATTACAGCAAACTACCCTTTGTGAAACGGTGACTATGTAAGGAATACCCACTAGCATCCCACAGCAAGCTTCATTATTTAAAAGCAAATAACTACCGTTGGCAAGCAGCTTAAAAGAAGACGTTATAACTGGCATCGGAATACCTTTTAGGACACAAGCTAAATTAGGACCGTGTATATTGCAAGCGCCATGTAATTGTATATGTCTAAAACCACAGAATGATCAGGAACGGAAGTACATTCTTCACCTTTCAAGTAAACTTCCTTGCCATCCCTCACGCATCTATATGTGAAAGGAAGTGACCAAACTTCGTGCAAGAAGGCAGTACCAAGTTGTTCATATCTGCCTATGGCATAATGCTTCATGCACGAACTGAACTTAAACCTCGAGAAAGGCAACGTGATCAATCCATGTACGAGCCACACAGCCGAATTCAACTCAGCAATAGAAAAAGGTAATGGTTCTAGTTTCTCAATGTGCAGTAATGCGTAAGTTGCGTCTTTCATGGACATGAACTGCTGTTTATCGGTCAAATTAAAAGGAAGGAATAACGAAGATGTATTCATGTAATCCCAAGGGACTTTCCCTGCTTTTAACGTTTGCAAGGTCCATGCAAACTGCATAATTGAACGCAACTGATTTTGACCATGATATAACACAGACACTTCATCTTGCACAATGTCTACGACAGATGGAACAATATTATCTAATGTATAAATTCTAGAAGACAATGTGTTAATACTATTATCTATAACAGCCAATACTTTCTCCATATTGGCCTGGTCAATAGCACGTAGCCTGGAAGCAGCTTCAATTTGCGATAACTTCCAAACTTCATTGTAAATAGCATAAACCCATCTCTTGGACCTGCCACTCGCAGGACCTTTAACAAAATCATTCAAATCTTTTTTGTCATTTAATCGTGATAAATGAAGCTTAACTGAAGCTTATGTGGAATGTTGCAACCATGACTGGCATAACTTACCTACCGAGTAGGTAGTTACCGTGTGTGACGATGGAAAACGAGGGTCTACTCTAATTTGTGTATAACCTGGTGTCAAATTCAGAAACCGACGTTGACAGGAATCTGAACCCGTCTGCCACACCTACCATCCTTCAGGATCTATATGCGGAATATTGAAGGTGTTGTTGGAGACGAGGGACTGCAACATAGTAAGGGATAGATCTGTGTGATTCGCCCAATTAGGATAAGCACCCAGATCCGGGATTGTGGGGGAATTAAATTTTTTAGATATAGCCAATCCAAAACAGGTGGTTTGAAAAATAGTTGAATTCAAAAATAATATATGATTTGGGATAAGACAGGCACGATGCAAAGCTTCTGTTCCTTGTACCTGCCACGCTTTAGTTCCCCAAACCAATTTAAGATCGATAGTAGCTTTCCAGAGGTCATAACCTCCAATAGCCAATTCATCCATAAAGGATTTGGAATATAATAATTTGGTGTGTGTCAGTCTAATCTTAGAAGCTGGTTCTACCGCCACCTTAAAATAAAAAGAGTTAGGGTCAGACACACTAAAATCCGAAAAGTATGTGAATTTTTTCACTAAAGTGGCAGAACTGCCACTCATAGGGACAGGACTATGTTCCCACTGAGTGAAATTAACAAAATTCCGAAAGGTATTTGCTCTGTGTAGAAAATGTGTCCCATAATGTTGATAACAAAATTGTTCATCGTAATTTGCAGTATTTAAATACAAATCTTCAGCATCAAATGCAGCATAATATTTTAAATCAGAAAACAGTGCTTCTATCGCTTGCACATCCCAATCATCCGATCGGATGTTCTGTTTAACGACATCACCCATAGAAACACGAAAAACAGTGGGCACATTAATCACTTCGGTGGGACCATGAATTTGAAAGTTCACAGCATCCCAAGCAATTCCATCACGTACAGGCCAGGCGGTGATGTTCACAAAAGTCTGGTCCCTTTTCATGATGTGTGATGAAGAATGGGGGGCTAAAGTTCCATCAATTAATCGAATTGTGGATCGTCCATTCAGGTAGTGTCCATTTATCAATTTAAAAAACACTACCACAAAGCCAATTGTCATGAACAAAAAAATACTTATGAGCACCAGCCAGATGTAAGTCCAAGGTGCAACCAAAAAATGTCTCTTGAACCAGGCAAAAAATTTAGACATTTTGGAAGGGGCAGTGGAAGTCAATGATTCAGTTTCAAAGGAAGAATGTGACTGGGCAATTGTTGAATTTAATAGAGGCAAAGGTACTTCTGTTGGATAAGCATACTCAGGATCATCAGGAATAGAAGGACCAGTAACTGCAAGCATCTCAATGGAAACTTCAGGCAAGATGTTAGAGGGTGGCACCACAACAGAGTTTCTCAGCATTGAAGGGCAAGAAACTGAAGGTGTCATACTATGAAGAATCGGCCACCCGCTGTAGCTTGACATTGTCAATCGAGATGTACCTGTTATCCTTGCGACCAGGAAGTGGAGGTAAAACAACTGTACGTGTACCCAAGACTCCAAGCACCGGGACCGGTGCATGATAAGAGGGGCCGAACTCCTTCTTGTTCTCCACCTTCTCACGGACCAGGTCACCAACTCGAGGTAGCCAGCCGACTACCGGAATCTGGAGCCCATCTTCGGATGTAGAGGGTACGTGTCCTTTCGCAAGAGTGTCTCTGGCTTCTTGTAGATTCTGCAATACAGCACAGTGGTCATCTAGGTCAAAAGGGGCGTCTGCTGCCGCCATGTCTAGATCATCAAGGTCCGGGACAAACATTCTTACTCCAAAGAGCATCATGTATGGGGTCCTTCACCCAGAGACCTTCTAGGGAGATTATTAAGTGCACGTTGTACGTCATACAAGTGGGAGAGCCAGTTCCGGCCTGTACCTAATACCCTCGCTGTCAAAGATTGCTTTAGGTCACGGTTCACCCGCTCCACAACACTGTTGCCCTCAGGCCGGTATGGAGACGAAAATTTGACTTGGACCCCCAAATCTCTCATGGCCTCCTTGTACGCCCGTGAGGCGAACGCAGGACCCTGATCAGAATGAAGGGTACCACATGCAAAACTCCCTACAAAGACACGCAAATCCTTGATGACAGTTCTGGCATCAGCACTCCTTTTTGGCCATACCCACAGGAAACGTGTGCACGAATCAACTGCAACCAAGATGTATTTGTACGCAGTATCAGAGGTAAAAGGACCGCAGTGATCTAAATAAACGCACGCGAGTGGTTGATTAGATATATGCAACTGTGTTTGTGGTGGACGCGCTGCAGAGGAAGGCTTAATCTGCTGGCAAATTTCACAAGTAAGAACAAATGCCCGCGCTTGTTTGTACACACGGTACCACCAGTAACGTTGTTGCAACAGAGATACAGTGGCCGACACTCCGGCATGCGCAGACGCAACACCCTCATGAGCAGCTGATATCAAAGAGTATCTACGGTCCGCGTTGGAATCACCCTGTCACCAACGTCGTTAATCCTCACTAACGGGACGTTATCAGGACTTAAGCGATAATGGTATCGAGAAGGGAAACCTTTCGGAAAAGTCGTCCCTGTCTCGGAAGCAGCAATAGCTGCCAAGATGTCATCATCGATCTTACTTTTGGATCTTGTAACTGCTGCTACTAGATATGTTGCCACTGCTGTTTTTGCTGCCTCGTCAGCCAAACTGTTACCGACAGCATGGACACTAACTCGTTGGTGACCAAGAGTGTGAATTACATTCACGAGTGGTAGCAGTTCTTTAAGTGCTGCCACTCGAACCCAAAGCGTTTTATGCTTTATTGTGCTACCTTTGGAATCATGAAAATCATTCTGAATCCAAAAATGTAGATTGTCATTGTAAGATTGAACACAATAGAATGAATCACACACCACTAGAGTGGGGATTCGAAGATCAGCGTACTCCAGCGCAAGCACCAGAGTACGAACTTCAGCCAACTGCGCGGTACAATCACCCAATGTCTGTGTATGCACAGCTTCAGATTGGAACTCTCCATTCACGAAGGTACCCACAACAATTGCGCAGGCAGCTGAATAGGCGTGCTTCGATCCAGTAGCAGGTTGCGCAGACCCATCAGTGTACATGACACAACGGTACTCCTCAAGTGGGCGCAATGTTGAAGGAGTCGGATGAACAAATTCATAATCCAAAAACTCCTGAGACTGCAACGCCGCGTCAAAGATATATGTGACGTCTTGCGAAGCCAAGGAAGTTGCCCATTGTATCCACCTTGGATGCAAAGCCTTAGAATTTGGTACACTAGCTTTAGTGTCTGCCTCGAGGGCAGGGTACGGAGTTACCACCAGCATGTGCTTTCCCTGTGATAGCGCTCGTTCTTTCAGGATCGCCATCTGAACTGCTGTCAGTACTTTTTCGACAGCGGAAAAGCGCAGCTCAGCTGAAGTGTACAGATGAGATTTGTAAGCAATGGGAACGGTGTCCCCCTCATTGAACGTTAAGTACGTGAAACCCACTGCGCCTGGTACAATTCTAATGACCAGGTTAGTGTGGTTATCACGAGTTTGTAAGTATTTAGAAGCAAGAAGATCAGACTGCAAAGTTTGTAATGCAGCTGTATGCTCTGGCAGCCAGCATGATTTGGTAAAAGTAGGTTGTACCAAGGCATAAAGCGTCTTGATACGCTGGGCATAATCAGGAATGTAGGTACGACCGCAATTCAGAAAACCCAGCAATGATTGCAATTTTTTCAGCGTTGTAGGAGTACAAAGGCGTGCGCACTTCTCAAGGAAGTGCGGAGCCAAGCCGCGACCCTCACTATTGAGTTTGTACCCCAAGAACAACACTGTGAACTCGGCAATGTGGCACTTCGCAAAATTGAATTTGTATCCAAAGTCAGCAAATGTAGTAATTATGCCATCCACGCGAGCAAGGTGTGGGAGCAACTCGTCGTCCGTTAGATAAATATCATCTACATACGAGTATGCATCCGGGTCCATATACTCTAGGATCGAGACCACTCGAGCAGCAAAGACCCCAGGGCTGTTCTTATAGCCCATAGGTAGTCTTTTAAACTTTCTTTGTTTACCGCCTGAGGTAAAAGCCGTCCACTCACTACTCTGAGGGGACAGGTTATGGCTGTAAAAGCCATTGGAAATGTCGTGTGGTTTAAACCGTTTTCTCACAAGACTATCGACGAGAGCCGAACTGTGAGTATTCTGTACCGCGCACGTCCGGCAGTGCGAGTTTAAGTGCTGGTAATCCAAAACTAGGCGGTACGACCCGTCAGGCTTCGTCACAGTGAATAAAGGGTTATTCATAGGTGACACACAAGTTTCAATTACTCCCTGATATTCCAATTGTTCAAGGATAGTCGCGACGTGAGCTCTAGCCTCGCGACGCATGGGATATTGGGGTTGAGGCTGGGGATCGGACCGCAACGGAATCGTATGGTCGGGAGAAAGTTTATCCCAGCCCACTTGATTGCGATACAACGCAGGCGCTTGCACCTGCGCCCACTCCCCGGCCAGCCTGTTAGAATGTTCCATCGGCACTGTGTGCCCAAAGGAGGGGAGGATTACTACCTCCCCTCTAGGAGCATCTAAAATGAAAGCCGGAGGCCAATCCTCCTCCGCTAACAAAATGTCATAAGTGGAGGACAAATTATCCCAAAAAACTACTCTAATCCTGCGATGTATGTCACCCTCTATCTTAGGGATTATATCAAACATTTGTTCAGGGGGTTTTTCGCGAGTATCAGCAGTTTCAACACTCACATATGTATCAGTTGCTGTCACCTCCAGATACGGACGCAGTGCTTGCCGCACTACTGTAACTTCCGCCGCGCTGTCTAACACCGTTAGAGCCCATGTCCGGTTCTGAAGCAGTGTCCGTACCATCTGAGGCATATCTCGCTGTAAGTGCAGCAACTTTCTTTTTCTGAAACGGAGGTCTTTGTCGTGCAGACTCGTCCTGCTTGCCTTTTACGTCAGTCTGGCGGGGCTGCACACGACCTTGCGCACCCCTTCCTCTCCCACGGTCTCCGCCACCGGATTGTGAAGCCGATGTTTCCTGTGAAGAACGAGGAGAGCGTTCAGAAACCTGAAATCTATCAGGTGACTTTATACTAGAATGATCGCGCAAGTCATATTTGCGTTCAGTAGACGACTGAACTGGCGAGGCAGAACGCGACCTCCGCTTCTGTTGCTGCTTACCCTGTTTTTTGGCTCACCAACTTTCCTTTGGAAACTTGGGCTTCTCGTCTTTCGTAGACGAACTCACCTTAGTCTGCTGTACTTCATCAGGAATCTTAACGGTGGGTTTCACGCCTAAGGCGCTACGTCCCACCATTCTGTAGGCTTTTGCAATTGTTTTTGCAAATTCCCTGGGCCTGTCGGCAGGAGCCACAAGTTCCAGCATATTGCCTACTTGGAACTGCAGAGCATCTCCTTTTAGGTTTCCCATCACCATGGAAGAAACCACATCGAAGCTGTCGACAAGCCTCATTCCCAATTCAATGGCCGCCTCAGCACCATGATTTTCCTGAACTTTCTTGATGACAGAGGGTAGTACAGACATAGACGGAGTGCCATAGCACTTCGAATAGGTCGCAGCAAAGACCGTGCCCCAATTGTTACAATCGACAATATCAGGTACCAGATCCTTCGGCAAAGTAATGGTGAGTATCCTGTGTTTATCCACAGGAGAAGTGTTTGGAAACACGGCCTCCAGTTGATCAAACTTTTCAGCAAGCCAGTAAGGAAATTCATCCTTATTTTGGGGGCGCTTGCCTACAACCGCATTTACCATCACGGGACTAATGACCACAGCTCGGTGGTCAGGCGTGTGACCCGCAACTGCAGGTGCCCCCACCTGCACGTTGCGAGACACGTACTGTACTAAAGCCCTATGGACCGTAATCAGGGCAGTGTGCAGTACTCGTAAGTCTGCCACCCCAACCGTCAAGTAGTTTGGATGGGGTGTAAATACGGCTAGCACCGGCCAATCAGCCCCTGCAATTGACAAAGGGCCAAGTCTCGGCGGTGCTACCGTATGGGGAAGGGCGCCATTAAACCAAAAATTATGCTGCCAGGCAGAAATAGGTATTTCGAGTGTCCTATACGGGGCATAAGCTGCAGGTACTTGTGTGGCAGTATATTCGTGGAACGTATCATCTTCATCCACCTCTGGAAAATTCACCAAGAGTAAAACAACTCATAAGGGTGTGCTGCATCAGCAGCTACCACAAAGACCACAGCCAGCCCGTCATCAGGCACCCCATATGTCCGCAAATGCTGACGTAGCGGAGTCCGACTATGTGCGGCTATATTGACCGCCATTAGGACACACTAAAGAATAACGACAAGTTCTACAGTAGCACCTGGGTTCAGTAAAAACAAATCTTTTTAATTGTCAAGCTTGAACGAACCTTTAGTCGAAACTCAGGTAGATTAAGCCGTCACTCCCGTTATCCGGAAACCAGAGTGAGGGCGTTGTGGACTAATAAAAGTACTACTAAGGCGTATCAGAACTTAACCACGTTGGGCGCCATGTCGCAGGGATTCTACGTATGCACAGAACTATGCGCAGGAAACCAGGACCTCAGAGAATTGTGGTGTACCAGAAACTCCCCTCAGAACCAAGAACCTCATATCCGACTAGCTTAGTGTCCCATTCGTTAGCCTAGATCTAGCTAGGCGGTCCCAATGTATAGACAACCCAGAACATGCGACTTAGATATTTCTCAGGAGTGGTGTGCATCCGAAATACCGGTTTGTACTTATTTAACAGTCCACAACAGAATAATACAGACACAGTAAAGTTTAAAGAGTTTATTTTATAAACCTCGCGTCCTAAGATGCAGTACTTTGGCTAACACTAGCAGACAAATGGTTAAGATCAATACCATCAGCATTGTTACAATACCATACAGAATAAAAGGAGCAATCATAATAATAATGACAGTGGTATACAGCCACACTCCTTTCTCTACCAACTAATAAATTATTATTAGACTAATAGAAGGTCTCTTAGGCTAACAGGGGGGACCCTATACCGTATAGATCAGCTTAGTGGAATCACATCAAAGGATCAGCTAGCTCTCTCATGCATCAGCTCTTCTGTTCGAATGAATTCTAAAACATTCTGTACTGTAATATTAAAGGCACTTGTCCTTCAGATGTTGGCAGCTGCATGTATGATATGTCTAAAAAGTGGTACGATCAATCTGAACACAACACTCTGCACCGTCTAGTGTACTAGACTTGTTCTTTACATGATGTACAGACGAAGGTCGCAGCACACTGTTAAGAATGTTAAACAATAAACTGTTATCCTGTAAGGCAAAGTCGAGTAAGCATTTCTAAAATGAATAACATATAACAACAGTGTCGCGTGCAAAGCAGCAGAAACGGCAAGCTGGCTTTCTAACAGTTGTCTCGGTTATGCTAACTTAGTGTTGTAAATAGGGAGTGGCTAAACCATACTACACCCCCCCTTGATCGAATCACTAACCACTAGTGGCGCACTTATCAAGAACGCAGAGTTCAAGTGACATAGAACAGAACCAAGAGCATGAACTATAAGTCCATATAAGGTAAGTGTAAAGTTCGAGAAAATATAGAAGAAAAAAATCGTGTAAAAAACAGAAACGATGTCCCAGAGAAAAAAAACATCAAATTTTTTTTCGATAATAAAAAAAATGACATCTATGGATGCATCCTGACTTGATTATGTAAAACAGTCAATCCATCAAGGTATATGCACCATAAGTTGCAACGGCTTCCAACAGGAAATCATTGGAGCGTTCCGCAAAAGTATCTGCCATCCAATTTAGTAGCGGAAAGGAACACACGTGTTCCTCAATTATCGGAGCATCCAGCACCATAACAGGACAACTGTCAGCATCCTCTAGATAACTTCGTTCAAGGAATTCAATAGCGGCCTCTCCAATATCCCAGTTACCAAGGACTCCTTGTGTAGCACCCAAAGCCATGAACCCAATTCCAGAACAAGCAAACTCATGATCCAGTAACGGACACATCAGTTCATCAAAATCCCGGTCAGGTGACACCATGTTTGACAGACACAAGTCCAGAGCCCATAGGAAGGGACAATCTAGGCAATGAAAGACGGGCTGCACACAGGTAAAATAAGCAAACCGGAATGACAATCCATACTTGACGCTTAAGGTAGCCAGCGGTAAAGTGCCATAGTAATCAAGCATCTGGCTACGAAGATGTAGCAGGCGGAGCATTCTGTCTTGTAACCCCAGGCGTGCAGCCATAACGAAAAGCGCAGATCAACAAGAGGATCCCGGCCCCAAGAGCTAGTAGCAAGGGAAACCCTCCGAAGATGCTCGAAAAAATAGAATGTAAAAACGCGGGGATCACACCAAAAATAGTTTGGAAAGATGTCACAAGGCCTGAGCCGATAATTTTAAAAAAATGAACAAGGCCAGTCGTAGATGAAGCATTAAAGATAGTCTGTATCAACGTCCCAAAATGTAGCGGGAGGTCAGTATTTAAAAGAGCTTGTACTTCAGTGCGTGTGTTTGCTATGTGAAGAAGAAATGTTTCACGGGACGAAGTCAAAGAAACTTCTCTTTGAGACAAAGGAGCTCTTATTCTACTCATCCTGTTGAACTCTGCGTTCAAGGTTGGAATTGCCGGCCAGATGGATATATCGAGCCTGCCATGCGGGGTTGGGAAAAGGACGTTATTACAGCAAACTACCCTTTGTGAAACAGTGACTATGTAAGGAATACCCACTAGCATCCCACAGCAAGCTTCATTATTTAAAAGCAAATAACTACCGTTGGCAAGCAGCTTAAAAGAAGACGTTATAACTGGCATCGGAATACCTTTTAGGACACAAGCTAAATTAGGACCGTGTATATTGCAAGCGCCATGTAATTGTATATGTCTAAAACCACAGAATGATCAGGAACGGAAGTACATTCTTCACCTTTCAAGTAAACTTCCTTGCCATCCTCACGCATCTATATGTGAAAGGAAGTGACCAAACTTCGTGCAAGAAGGCAGTACCAAGTTGTTCATATCTGCCTATGGCATAATGCTTCATGCACGAACTGAACTTAAACCTCGAGAAAGGCAACGTGATCAATCCATGTACGAGCCACACAGCCGAATTCAACTCAGCAATAGAAAAAGGTAATGGTTCTAGTTTCTCAATGTGCAGTAATGCGTAAGTTGCGTCTTTCATGGACATGAACTGCTGTTTATCGGTCAAATTAAAAGGAAGGAATAACGAAGATGTATTCATGTAATCCCAAGGGACTTTCCCTGCTTTTAACGTTTGCAAGGTCCATGCAAACTGCATAATTGAACGCAACTGATTTTGACCATGATATAACACAGACACTTCATCTTGCACAATGTCTACGACAGATGGAACAATATTATCTAATGTATAAATTCTAGAAGACAATGTGTTAATACTATTATCTATAACAGCCAATACTTTCTCCATATTGGCCTGGTCAATAGCACGTAGCCTGGAAGCAGCTTCAATTTGCGATAACTTCCAAACTTCATTGTAAATAGCATAAACCCATCTCTTGGACCTGCCACTCGCAGGACCTTTAACAAAATCATTCAAATCTTTTTTGTCATTTAATCGTGATAAATGAAGCTTAACTGAAGCTTATGTGGAATGTTGCAACCATGACTGGCATAACTTACCTACCGAGTAGGTAGTTACCGTGTGTGACGATGGAAAACGAGGGTCTACTCTAATTTGTGTATAACCTGGTGTCAAATTCAGAAACCGACGTTGACAGGAATCTGAACCCGTCTGCCACACCAACCATCCTTCAGGATCTATATGCGGAATATTGAAGGTGTTGTTGGAGACGAGGGACTGCAACATAGTAAGGGATAGATCTGTGTGATTCGCCCAATTAGGATAAGCACCCAGATCCGGGATTGTGGGGGAATTCAATTTTTTAGATATAGCCAATCCAAAACAGGTGGTTTGAAAAATAGTTGAATTCAAAAATAATATATGATTTGGGATAAGACAGGCACGATGCAAAGCTTCTGTTCCTTGTACCTGCCACGCTTTAGTTCCCCAAACCAATTTAAGATCGATAGTAGCTTTCCAGAGGTCATAACCTCCAATAGCCAATTCATCCATAAAGGATTTGGAATATAATAATTTGGTGTGTGTCAGTCTAATCTTAGAAGCTGGTTCTACCGCCACCTTAAAATAAAAAGAGTTAGGGTCAGACACACTAAAATCCGAAAAGTATGTGAATTTTTTCACTAAAGTGGCAGAACTGCCACTCATAGGGACAGGACTATGTTCCCACTGAGTGAAATTAACAAAATTCCGAAAGGTATTTGCTCTGTGTAGAAAATGTGTCCCATAATGTTGATAACAAAATTGTTCATCGTAATTTGCAGTATTTAAATACAAATCTTCAGCATCAAATGCAGCATAATATTTTAAATCAGAAAACAGTGCTTCTATCGCTTGCACATCCCAATCATCCGATCGGATGTTCTGTTTAACGACATCACCCATAGAAACACGAAAAACAGTGGGCACATTAATCACTTCGGTGGGACCATGAATTTGAAAGTTCACAGCATCCCAAGCAATTCCATCACGTACAGGCCAGGCGGTGATGTTCACAAAAGTCTGGTCCCTTTTCATGATGTGTGATGAAGAATGGGGGGCTAAAGTTCCATCAATTAATCGAATTGTGGATCGTCCATTCAGGTAGTGTCCATTTATCAATTTAAAAAACACTACCACAAAGCCAATTGTCATGAACAAAAAAATACTTATGAGCACCAGCCAGATGTAAGTCCAAGGTGCAACCAAAAAATGTCTCTTGAACCAGGCAAAAAATTTAGACATTTTGGAAGGGGCAGTGGAAGTCAATGATTCAGTTTCAAAGGAAGAATGTGACTGGGCAATTGTTGAATTTAATAGAGGCAAAGGTACTTCTGTTGGATAAGCATACTCAGGATCATCAGGAATAGAAGGACCAGTAACTGCAAGCATCTCAATGGAAACTTCAGGCAAGATGTTAGAGGGTGGCACCACAACAGAGTTTCTCAGCATTGAAGGGCAAGAAACTGAAGGTGTCATACTATGAAGAATCGGCCACCCGCTGTAGCTTGACATTGTCAATCGAGATGTACCTGTTATCCTTGCGACCAGGAAGTGGAGGTAAAACAACTGTACGTGTACCCAAGACTCCAAGCACCGGGACCGGTGCATGATAAGAGGGGCCGAACTCCTTCTTGTTCTCCACCTTCTCACGGACCAGGTCACCAACTCGAGGTAGCCAGCCGACTACCGGAATCTGGAGCCCATCTTCGGATGTAGAGGGTACGTGTCCTTTCGCAAGAGTGTCTCTGGCTTCTTGTAGATTCTGCAATACAGCACAGTGGTCATCTAGGTCAAAAGGGGCGTCTGCTGCCGCCATGTCTAGATCATCAAGGTCCGGGACAAACATTCTTACTCCAAAGAGCATCATGTATGGGGTCCTTCACCCAGAGACCTTCTAGGGAGATTATTAAGTGCACGTTGTACGTCATACAAGTGGGAGAGCCAGTTCCGGCCTGTACCTAATACCCTCGCTGTCAAAGATTGCTTTAGGTCACGGTTCACCCGCTCCACAACACTGTTGCCCTCAGGCCGGTATGGAGACGAAAATTTGACTTGGACCCCCAAATCTCTCATGGCCTCCTTGTACGCCCGTGAGGCGAACGCAGGACCCTGATCAGAATGAAGGGTACCACATGCAAAACTCCCTACAAAGACACGCAAATCCTTGATGACAGTTCTGGCATCAGCACTCCTTTTTGGCCATACCCACAGGAAACGTGTGCACGAATCAACTGCAACCAAGATGTATTTGTACGCAGTATCAGAGGTAAAAGGACCGCAGTGATCTAAATAAACGCACGCGAGTGGTTGATTAGATATATGCAACTGTGTTTGTGGTGGACGCGCTGCAGAGGAAGGCTTAATCTGCTGGCAAATTTCACAAGTAAGAACAAATGCCCGCGCTTGTTTGTACACACGGTACCACCAGTAACGTTGTTGCAACAGAGATACAGTGGCCGACACTCCGGCATGCGCAGACGCAACACCCTCATGAGCAGCTGATATCAAAGAGTATCTACGGTCCGCGTTGGAATCACCCTGTCACCAACGTCGTTAATCCTCACTAACGGGACGTTATCAGGACTTAAGCGATAATGGTATCGAGAAGGGAAACCTTTCGGAAAAGTCGTCCCTGTCTCGGAAGCAGCAATAGCTGCCAAGATGTCATCATCGATCTTACTTTTGGATCTTGTAACTGCTGCTACTAGATATGTTGCCACTGCTGTTTTTGCTGCCTCGTCAGCCAAACTGTTACCGACAGCATGGACACTAACTCGTTGGTGACCAAGAGTGTGAATTACATTCACGAGTGGTAGCAGTTCTTTAAGTGCTGCCACTCGAACCCAAAGCGTTTTATGCTTTATTGTGCTACCTTTGGAATCATGAAAATCATTCTGAATCCAAAAATGTAGATTGTCATTGTAAGATTGAACACAATAGAATGAATCACACACCACTAGAGTGGGGATTCGAAGATCAGCGTACTCCAGCGCAAGCACCAGAGTACGAACTTCAGCCAACTGCGCGGTACAATCACCCAATGTCTGTGTATGCACAGCTTCAGATTGGAACTCTCCATTCACGAAGGTACCCACAACAATTGCGCAGGCAGCTGAATAGGCGTGCTTCGATCCAGTAGCAGGTTGCGCAGACCCATCAGTGTACATGACACAACGGTACTCCTCAAGTGGGCGCAATGTCGAAGGAGTCGGATGAACAAATTCATAATCCAAAAACTCCTGAGACTGCAACGCCGCGTCAAAGATATATGTGACGTCTTGCGAAGCCAAGGAAGTTGCCCATTGTATCCACCTTGGATGCAATGCCTTAGAATTTGGTACACTAGCTTTAGTGTCTGCCTCGAGGGCAGGGTACGGTGTTACCACCAGCATGTGCTTTCCCTGTGATAGCGCTCGTTCTTTCAGGATCGCCATCTGAACTGCTGTCAGTACTTTTTCGACAGCGGAAAAGCGCAGCTCAGCTGAAGTGTACAGATGAGATTTGTAAGCAATGGGAACGGTGTCCCCCTCATTGAACGTTAAGTACGTGAAACCCACTGCGCCTGGTACAATTCTAATGACCAGGTTAGTGTGGTTATCACGAGTTTGTAAGTATTTAGAAGCAAGAAGATCAGACTGCAAAGTTTGTAATGCAGCTGTATGCTCTGGCAGCCAGCATGATTTGGTAAAAGTAGGTTGTACCAAGGCATTAAGCGTCTTGATACGCTGGGCATAATCAGGAATGTAGGTACGACCGCAATTCAGAAAACCCAGCAATGATTGCAATTTTTTCAGCGTTGTAGGAGTACAAAGGAGTGCGCACTTCTCAAGGAAGTGCGGAGCCAAGCCGCGACCCTCACTATTGAGTTTGTACCCCAAGAACAACACTGTGAACTCGGCAATGTGGCACTTCACAAAATTGAATTTGTATCCAAAGTCAGCAAATGTAGTAATTATGCCATCCACGCGAGCAAGGTGTGGGAGCAACTCGTCGTCCGTTAGATAAATATCATCTACATACGAGTATGCATCCGGGTCCATATACTCTAGGATCGAGACCACTCGAGCAGCAAAGACCCCGGGGCTGTTCTTATAGCCCATAGGTAGTCTTTTAAACTTTCTTTGTTTACCGCCTGAGGTAAAAGCCGTCCACTCACTACTCTGAGGGGACAGGTTATGGCTGTAAAAGCCATTGGAAATGTCGTGTGGTTTAAACCGTTTTCTCACAAGACTATCGACGAGAGCCGAACTGTGAGTATTCTGTACCGCGCACGTCCGGCAGTGCGAGTTTAAGTGCTGGTAATCCAAAACTAGGCGGTACGACCCGTCAGGCTTCGTCACAGTGAATAAAGGGTTATTCATAGGTGACACACAAGTTTCAATTACTCCCTGATATTCCAATTGTTCAAGGATAGTCGCGACGTGAGCTCTAGCCTCGCGACGCATGGGATATTGGGGTTGAGGCTGGGGATCGGACCGCAACGGAATCGTATGGTCGGGAGAAAGTTTATCCCAGCCCACTTGATTGCGATACAACGCAGGCGCTTGCACCTGCGCCCACTCCCCGGCCAGCCTGTTAGAATGTTCCATCGGCACTGTGTGCCCAAAGGAGGGGAGGATTACTACCTCCCCTCTAGGAGCATCTAAAATGAAAGCCGGAGGCCAATCCTCCTCCGCTAACAAAATGTCATAAGTGGAGGACAAATTATCCCAAAAAACTACTCTAATCCTGCGATGTATGTCACCCTCTATCTTAGGGATTATATCAAACATTTGTTCAGGGGGTTTTTCGCGAGTATCAGCAGTTTCAACACTCACATATGTATCAGTTGCTGTCACCTCCAGATACGGACGCAGTGCTTGCCGCACTACTGTAACTTCCGCCGCGCTGTCTAACACCGTTAGAGCCCATGTCCGGTTCTGAAGCAGTGTCCGTACCATCTGAGGCATATCTCGCTGTAAGTGCAGCAACTTTCTTTTTCTGAAACGGAGGTCTTTGTCGTGCAGACTCGTCCTGCTTGCCTTTTACGTCAGTCTGGCGGGGCTGCACACGACCTTGCGCACCCCTTCCTCTCCCACGGTCTCCGCCACCGGATTGTGAAGCCGATGTTTCCTGTGAAGAACGAGGAGAGCGTTCAGAAACCTGAAATCTATCAGGTGACTTTATACTAGAATGATCGCGCAAGTCATATTTGCGTTCAGTAGACGACTGAACTGGCGAGGCAGAACGCGACCTCCGCTTCTGTTGCTGCTTACCCTGTTTTTTGGCTCACCAACTTTCCTTTGGAAACTTGGGCTTCTCGTCTTTCGTAGACGAACTCACCTTAGTCTGCTGTACTTCATCAGGAATCTTAACGGTGGGTTTCACGCCTAAGGCGCTACGTCCCACCATTCTGTAGGCTTTTGCAATTGTTTTTGCAAATTCCCTGGGCCTGTCGGCAGGAGCCACAAGTTCCAGCATATTGCCTACTTGGAACTGCAGAGCATCTCCTTTTAGGTTTCCCATCACCATGGAAGAAACCACATCGAAGCTGTCGACAAGCCTCATTCCCAATTCAATGGCCGCCTCAGCACCATGATTTTCCTGAACTTTCTTGATGACAGAGGGTAGTACAGACATAGACGGAGTGCCATAGCACTTCGAATAGGTCGCAGCAAAGACCGTGCCCCAATTGTTACAATCGACAATATCAGGTACCAGATCCTTCGGCAAAGTAATGGTGAGTATCCTGTGTTTATCCACAGGAGAAGTGTTTGGAAACACGGCCTCCAGTTGATCAAACTTTTCAGCAAGCCAGTAAGGAAATTCATCCTTATTTTGGGGGCGCTTGCCTACAACCGCATTTACCATCACGGGACTAATGACCACAGCTCGGTGGTCAGGCGTGTGACCCGCAACTGCAGGTGCCCCCACCTGCACGTTGCGAGACACGTACTGTACTAAAGCCCTATGGACCGTAATCAGGGCAGTGTGCAGTACTCGTAAGTCTGCCACCCCAACCGTCAAGTAGTTTGGATGGGGTGTAAATACGGCTAGCACCGGCCAATCAGCCCCTGCAATTGACAAAGGGCCAAGTCTCGGCGGTGCTACCGTATGGGGAAGGGCGCCATTAAACCAAAAATTATGCTGCCAGGCAGAAATAGGTATTTCGAGTGTCCTATACGGGGCATAAGCTGCAGGTACTTGTGTGGCAGTATATTCGTGGAACGTATCATCTTCATCCACCTCTGGAAAATTCACCAAGAGTAAAACAACTCATAAGGGTGTGCTGCATCAGCAGCTACCACAAAGACCACAGCCAGCCCGTCATCAGGCACCCCATATGTCCGCAAATGCTGACGTAGCGGAGTCCGACTATGTGCGGCTATATTGACCGCCATTAGGACACACTAAAGAATAACGACATGTTCTACAGTAGCACCTGGGTTCAGTAAAAACAAATCTTTTTAATTGTCAAGCTTGAACGAACCTTTAGTCGAAACTCAGGTAGATTAAGCCGTCACTCCCGTTATCCGGAAACCAGAGTGAGGGCGTTGTGGACTAATAAAAGTACTACTAAGGCGTATCAGAACTTAACCACGTTGGGCGCCATGTCGCAGGGATTCTACGTATGCACAGAACTATGCGCAGGAAACCAGGACCTCAGAGAATTGTGGTGTACCAGAAACTCCCCTCAGAACCAAGAACCTCATATCCGACTAGCTTAGTGTCCCATTCGTTAGCCTAGATCTAGCTAGGCGGTCCCAATGTATAGACAACCCAGAACATGCGACTTAGATATTTCTCAGGAGTGGTGTGCATCCGAAATACCGGTTTGTACTTATTTAACAGTCCACAACAGAATAATACAGACACAGTAAAGTTTAAAGAGTTTATTTTATAAACCTCGCGTCCTAAGATGCAGTACTTTGGCTAACACTAGCAGACAAATGGTTAAGATCAATACCATCAGCATTGTTACAATACCATACAGAATAAAAGGAGCAATCATAATAATAATGACAGTGGTATACAGCCACACTCCTTTCTCTACCAACTAATAAATTATTATTAGACTAATAGAAGGTCTCTTAGGCTAACAGGGGGGACCCCATACCGTATAGATCAGCTTAGTGGAATCACATCAAAGGATCAGCTAGCTCTCTCATGCATCAGCTCTTCTGTTCAAATGAATTCTAAAACATTCTGTACTGTAATATTAAAGGCACTTGTCCTTCAGATGTTGGCAGCTGCATGTATGATATGTCTAAAAAGTGGTACGATCAATCTGAACACAACACTCTGCACCGTCTAGTGTACTAGACTTGTTCTTTACATGATGTACAGACGAAGGTCGCAGCACACTGTTAAGAATGTTAAACAATAAACTGTTATCCTGTAAGGCAAAGTCGAGTAAGCATTTCTAAAATGAATAACATATAACAACAGTGTCGCGTGCAAAGCAGCAGAAACGGCAAGCTGGCTTTCTAACAGTTGTCTCGGTTATGCTAACTTAGTGTTGTAAATAGGGAGTGGCTAAACCATACTACAAGGAAATGCATTAAACACCTTTTTGGTGAGCATTCATTCAGTATGCCTTTGTTATCTCCAGTGAGTGAGGATACTATCCAGGAATTCATTTTAGTGTGTGAAATTTTAGTTCAAAATGTTTATGAAGTTATCCATCCTACATTACCCTATTGGTAAATTATATGCTGTGAATTCAGTTTTGAGGAAGTGGCAAAAAAAACAGGCAAACAGTAGTTGCACTTGAATTCAGAAAGCAAAAGCTCAAAGGAACAAGCTAACACAATGTGAACGAGTGTGCGCAATCTTGTAAATGTTTATGCTCAATCTGTGATACTAGGCCTTAGAATATCTAGTTAGTGCTTCATTTGTTAAGAAATGTGCTAGGACACAAAGCTTTCTTAAAGCACTGCCAAATGACAAGCTTGCCAAATACCTTGGCTGTCTAGTGATGACACAACACCATGCATCTTTCTTTCTCCACCGCACATTTCCGATCTCCTTATCTCACTCTTGGAGTCTCTTCTTCATCATTGCTTTTGCCTTTTCTCGCTGTTTTGATATTATTTTTCCTTCTCATTTCTCCCTTTTCTGTTTTTCTCTTTTTTGCTCTGGGTCAAAGTCTGATGGCTAAAGTAAGTCCTGGTTCCTGGATGACTGCAGGTAGCCACCACCTGCAAAAACGTAAGAATTGATCTACACTAGTACACACTCAAAAGATAAGCCAAAGAAATGTAGGCCCTACCGTTGCACAAGTGTATCGTATTATCATCAGTGATCCCACACTCAACTTTTCATGGCCCCACTGCATAGAAGACAAAACAATGCAATTTACATCACAACAATTAGAAAAGGAGCGTCTACTATATTGTTTCGTTTCCGGCCCAAATTCAGGCAATCTAATATTAACAACTATTACAATGATGAACAAGAAGTGAGATTCAATTGTCAGGAATCTCAAGAATGCGTCCAGTATCCAATTCAATTTTGTTGATTTTTCAATACATAAAATTTTCCAGTGAGCCCAAACTTGTATGACGTTCAAGTAGGAAGAAGTAAGGCCTCCTGTTTCAGTGCCTTTCTGGGTAATAAATCTTCTGTGAGGCCAAGTAGTCTGCATTTGTGTGTGCTTTTTTTTAATTCAGCTGTGACCCCCTAAACATTGCAAGCAGATTGCTGTTTGTAAGTTGCCAGAATATGGATATGTGGTGTAATACCTAAAGCTACCCACCCATTATAGCATGTTTGTAAAAGTTGGCCAGTTTAGCCTTTTATCGGTGTGGTGGAATTAATCTACATGGAATTATGGACTTTTCTGCTATTTTTTGCCCCTTGTGTATCTGACTGTTGGTGTCTTCATTGTCTTACTTTGGGATGGGTTGTGCTGCATTATGTTTTTGCTTCAGAACCGGATTAATGATCAGCTTTTCCTGGGCTATGCTGGTTCTAAGAAAAGCAATGTGATTAGGAGTGGACTGTTTCTCTTGGGTTGTGGTGTGCATCAAAATCTGGTATGCCTTTGCCAAGAAGGAGCCTCCTTAGAGCATCAGGACTCATACTACCCTTGGCAAATACTGTTTCTTTTGCATTATCTGCTAGGCTGCAGTGTAGGCTTCAGTCCTTACCATCCCCATGCATTATTGCTTTGCCACTGAAGACTGCGGGCATGGCCATTTTGCCAGATCTGTGCTGCAAACGTCCCGATTTGACCATCTCTTTAGATCCGCCACTATGGCAATGCTACTTGGGTAATGATTCAAGAGGTGCAGAATCTGCAGTTAGAAGTATCCATCAGCTAAAAATCTACTTAGAAGTATCCATCAGAAAAAAAGCTACTTACCTTTGGTAGCAGTCTATCTGGTGGATACTCTGTCTGCGTCAATGTACCTTCTCACCAATCCCATTCACTTCACCATTCAGAAGAGTGGGGATACATATGACACTGAATAACTATCCCAAGTGAGTTTTGTCACTGGAATTTCTATCACTATCTTCGGCCTTGTCTCTGCATCTGAGAGCATGGAAAAAAGGGTGATTAACTAATATCCAGGCAGTGGATAGGGTGAAAACGAACAGAGCTTTGTGTTCCAGGTCCTCACCAAACCTAGTAAATAAAGCCACTCAACTGGAGATTTTCATAAATTTGCTGATCTGGGAGCCCTGAGAGTGGGGAGAGGCTCAGTTGATGAAAATGTAGGTGCAACAAGCCCGCCTGGCTGAAAAGTGCTCAGATGAAACTCAGAGCGCATGTGGCTGGCAAATCCAGGATGGCCACAGTGAGTGGTGCACATCAGCCATCCAGGGCTCCCAAGCTGGACTAAACAGGCTCTAAGCAGTGTTTCCAATGACCGTGATGGGATCAGCACTACAAACTTCAGTTGTACCTGAGAGGGGGAGCAGAGTTACTCCTTGAAGAGCAAACATGAGGGAGAAACCCAGGTGACACTGCTTTGAGCTGCAACCTGGGGAGAGAAGGGCCCTGACTGGGAAAACAGTCTTTACCATATGGTCGGAACCACACAATGCGATTACCACGCATCCATTACCATGCAATTCCTTTACCATGCATTGCCTTTACCGCAAATATGCCTTTGCCATGCATGCCTTTACAATGCAAGGTAAGTATAATTAAGGTAAATATTTGTGTGTGTGTGTGTGTATATATATATATGTATATATATATATAAAATGTATGGGTTGGGGTGGATAAGGGTATAGGGTGGTAAGGGTGTTTTAGGGCTTAGAAGTGTGTTAGGGGTTGGGTAAGGGTAGTGAAGATTTTTTTAGAGTTTAGGGGTGGGTTTACTGGGTGGTAAGGGTCCTCCAATTAAACAAAAAAGTAATATATACATATATTCAAATGTATATAAATATATACATATATACATATATATATATATACACACACACACACACACACACACACGTATGTAAATATATAACTTCCAGTAGAAGGCTGGGTGTTGAAATGCGTAGACCGTCCGTCTGTTTGGTTGCACTATGGTGTTGAATCAAAATTAATAAAGAAGAAGTGAAAACATATCGGAGTCTTCAGTGCCGTGCGTCCTCATCAAATTAATGGGACGCAGACGGTGAAGCATATATATCTATATATATATATATATACACACACACACACAGGAATGCACAAACGCACATGCACACACACACATATATATATATATATATAAATATATAAAGTTTCACTTACCTTATATTCTTACCTTGCGTTCTGAATGTATGTGTGGTAAACACTGCTCCACTCTACTGCACTCTACAACACTTCATGAAACACCACGGCTCTCCACTCTACTCCACAACCCCCCACTCTATGAAACACCACCCCATGCCACGCTGTACCACTCCACCCTACCACACTCTACTCCACTTTATGGCACTCCACTATATGGCACTCCACGCCGCTCTCCTCTATGCCACTAACTTTTGGAAATGTTGAACAGCATTCATGCATGATGCTGGTGAACAAAATGGATGCAACACATTGGCAAAGCCAATAGCTCTTGCACAGGCAAGAGCTATTGGCTTGCCAATGCTTGTTATGATGATTCTTTACCCAGCCTAGGGAATGGCAACAAACTGTTTGAATTTGGAAAGCTTTAGGAACAGTTTAAGGAGTTCAAATGTTTTAAATGTACGTACATATTATGGTGATATTTAAATATATCTTCTAAGAAGTTCACTATTATAAGCATATGCATTTTCTGTTAAAAATAAACTTCCCCATGCTGTGGGAATAACATTGCTTCAGTTCACTGACTATGAAGATGTTGCCCTTACCACAAAACAAAGCTAGTCCCTCATGAACATATTCCATGGTGCATATTAATATTTAAACAAAGGCAAAGCAATATAAGGCACTGCATTGCGGGCATAAGCATTAAACTGGAACAATTTCCTTTGATGCCTCTCGGTTACTTGCCAAAAATGATCAAACCAGTTTATATTGCATTGCATTGTATTCCACCGTCATTCTTTATTTGAAAACATGGATCAAATGGCAATAGTGAGGTATTATGGGATACAAAACTGACTCAAATTGCTTTTAGCAATATTATCAAACCACTAACAATTTTTAGACCCCAAAAGTCTAAATTCAGTAGCTTCCTGTCAAACTGTCTATAAGGTTTTGTATTAATAAATAGAGCAACAGATAGTGTGAATTTCGAAATATTTGAAAAAACATTGGGATAGACAGCTTTTAATGTGAAATATCTGTCCTTTTTGCTACTAGTGTGTGGATCTGGTGAGCAAAGTGTGTTTAAATGCTGTGTTTAAGACTGCAGTACCGCCTCCTGTCTACAGGGGCAGAGCTGAGCAAAAATATAAACCCACTTAATAAAACACAGGTCCCCACAAGGCAATTTTTAAAAAAGTTATAAAAATTGGAACGGATGTTCCTGAAGTCATTTTTAGGTCGAGCATAGCGCAGCACACATGCACTGCTCTAGGAGAGGGCCTCTTGAAATCACTCCAGACATGCTGAAAGCTTTCTGTAAGCTTGTGCTTGTGGTTGTCACATTCTATTTGCCTTTGCCTTTGTATTTACATAATACCACTTAGTGCCACATAATTACACGCCACATAATTACATTCTACTCAATGCAACATAAATACACACCACATAATACCACTCAGTACCACATAATTACACACCATGTAATTACACTCTACTCAATGCAACATAAATACACTCCACATAATACCACTCAGTGTGACATAGTTACACGCCACATAATTACACTCTACTCAATGCATCATGAATACACCACACATACCACTCAGTACCACATAATTACAAGCCATATAATTACTCTACTCAAAGCAACATAAATACACTCCACATAATACCACTCAGTGCAACATAATTACATGCCACAAAATTATACTCTACTCAATGCAACATAAATACACTCCATATAATACCACTCAGTGCCACATAATTACACACCACATATTTACACTCAACTCAATGCAACATAAATACACTCAACATAATACCCCTCAGTACCACAAAATTACACGTCACATAATCACACTCTATTCAATGCAGCATAAGTACACTCCACATAACACTGTGCCACATAATTACACACCACATAATAACACTCTACTCAATGCAACATAAATACCCTCCACAAATTACCACTCAGTGCGACATAGTTACATGCCACATAATTACACTCTACTCAATGCAACATACACTCCACATAATACCACCCAGTGTCACATAATTATGTGCTACATAATTACACTGCACTCAATGCAACATACACTCCACATAATACCACTCAGTGCCACATAATTGTTAATGTTAATGTTAATGTTAAGGGAGATTTGTTAAGCGCACTGTCACCATAAGTTTCCTGGCGCTGATAGACCACCGAGCTGATAGACCACCGAGATTGTGCAAGAGGGACTTAGCAGGGGTGTGAAAAGAGCAGAGTTTTCAAGGATTTCCTAAAGGACAGAAGAGAGGGCTCAGTCTTGAGGGAGAGTGGAAGAGAATTCCACAGCTTGGGAGCCAGGTGGATGAAGCTGCGGCCGCCTAGTCTGGAGAGTTTGAAACGAGGGATGACCAGAAGCAGGAGGTTAGTGGACCTCAAAGTACGGGAGGGACAGTAGGGGGTGACCAGGGACTTCACGAAAGCCGGGGAGGGGCCAGTCCGGGCTTTAAAGACCAGGCAGCAGACCTTGAAGGCTATTCTTTCACTGATGGGCAGCCAGTGTAATTGTTGGAGTAGGGGTCTGGCCGACTGCCATCTTGGAATTTTAAAGGCAAGTCTTGCGGCCTGGTTTTGCATGATCTGTAGCCTGGATAGCAGGGATTTTGGGAGGCCATGGTACAGGGAATTGGAGAAGTCCAAACGGGACATCACCAATGCTATTATGACCTGTAGCAAGGCTTCCGGGGTCAGAAGGTGGGCGACTTTCCGTATCCTGTAAAGCTGGAACATACAGGTGGATGTTACAGCGCTCACCTGGGCCTTGAGATTGAGCTCAGAGTCAATGATGACCCCGAGACTCTTTACACAACCAGCTGGGAGAGGCGGAGGGCCGAGCTCAGAGGGCCAATACTGGGGGCCCCAGAGGGAAGCGCTCCTCCCGGGAAGGAGGAGCTCAGTTTTCCCAGGGTTGAGCTTCAGTTGGTTTTGATTCATCCAGTGCTGGATGTGTATCATGACCGCCCTGGAAGTTGGTGATGGCGTCAGGGGAAGTGAGGGGAAAAATAATTTGTAGGTCGTCCGCATAGTTGAACACGGTGACGTCCCACCTACCCAAGGAGTGAATAAGGGGTTGGAGATACAAATTAAAAAGAAGGGGGGACAAAGATGATCCTTGGGGGACGCCACAGAGCGACGGGGCGCTGGGAGCTCTGAAAGGGCCCAGGCTGACAGCTTGGGATCTTCCCTCGAGAAAAGACCTAACCCAGGTCAAAGCGAGCCCACGGATTCCAGCTGACTCGACACGGTGGAGTAAGATGGCATGATCCACTGTGTCGAATGCTGCCGACAAATCCAGTAGGACCAGTGCCTGGGAGAGTCCTCTGTCAGCATTGCTTCTGAGGTTGTCCAGCACGGCGAGAATAACAGCCTCGGTGGAATGGGCTGGTCTAAAGCCGGCTTGATTTAGTTCTAAGAAGTTGGATTCCTCAATGAATTGCGAGAGGCAAGCAGTGACATGTGCCTCTAAGATTTTAGACAGGTAAGGTAGGAGGGAGATGGGCCGATAATTGGCGAGGACCGCAGGGTCCGCGCCAGGCTTTTTCAGCAAAGGCACCAGGATGGCCTCCTTGAACGACCTGGGGACTGTTCCAGAACTGAGAGAGGCGTTAAGTAGGGGTAAAACACTGTGCGGGAAAGTATGGCAGATCTCACGAAACACTGAAGGAGGGTAACAATCTTTGGGGGAGCCAGATTTCACTCGCGTAGCCAATTCGGCTAGGGAGTCGGAGTCAAGGGTCGGGAAGCAAGTCAAGGTAGAAGTGTTAATAGAAGGGACTGCAACAATAGCCAGAGGGGGAGAATGAGGGATGGAATTTTTAATTACCGAAATCTTATCGATGAAGAAAGAGTTCAAGGCATTGCATTACTCGGCGGAGGGGGCCTGGTTGGGGCGTGTCCTGGCGTCTGATGTTAATTCAGCAAGAACCTTAAATATCTCTTTGGATTTATTAGGGGCAGTTAGTATTCTCTTGGAGACAAAGGCGGCCTTAGTGGTCGTAATGGCTTTTTTGTATTCTTTACGTGCAAGCACGTACGCCTCCCTGTCGGTGCTAAGGTAATTACGCCTCCACCTGCGCTCCACTTGGCGTAGCTCAAGATGTTGAGGTTTCAAAGCTGAGTTAAACCATTTATGAGATTTACTGTGTCGGGAGCGAGGGAACCGGGATAGGGGGGCAAATTGGTCGCTAGCCGTCGTGAGCCAGTGGGTGATATTTGCATCCAAAGCATTGACGCCTGGGCTGTTACTAGGTGGGGGTTGGGTCTCTGCGAGAAGAGAGAGGAAGGCAGGGAGATCAAGAGCATTCCATTTCCTAGCGGCCCCACCCTCCAAAGGCGGGAGTCTGACCAGTCCCTTCACAGAGATGGAGGACTCGATCAACAAGTGATCTGACCAGACGCATGGGGAAATGATCGGACAGGAGAGCGATACCCCCTGCGTCCAGATGTGATCCAGGATGTGGCCCCCGGTGTGAGTGGGGGTGGTGACGTGCTGAGTCAAATTTAAGCTGAGAAGTGCCTCGAACAATTCAGTAGCATGGGGGCAGGCATCAGCCTGATTGTACCATTAATTAAAGTCGCCAAACATGGCGATACGAGCAGAGGCAGTCATCAGGGCGGCAAGCTGTTCGCTGAGAGCAGCGGGGAACAGAGGCATAGGAGTGGGAGGACGGTACAGGACAATGAGAGTCAGGGCTCCAGCTTCGGAAGCTAGGCTGATGACAAGGTTCTCAACCTCAGGGAGACAAAGCGAAGAAGACGCAATGAATTTGAGATCTTTGCGTATGATTGCTGCCACGCCTCCACCACGACGGGCTGTCGGCCGGTTGGCATTCAGCATATAGTAGTTGGGTGGCAAAGCTGCCAGGATATCAGGAAGGGAGAGGTCAGACAGCCAGGTCTCGGTGAGCAGCAAGACATCGGGATTCTCGGCTGTCAGAAGAAGGAATATATCAGAGTGATGTTGAGGGAGGGAGCGTGTGTTAAGGTAAAGTATGCGGATACAGGACTCAGGCTGGGTCGGGGCAGACAGAGACTGATGTATGAGTCGGGGTAAGGGTGTATCAGCCGAGATGCCAAGAGACACTAGGCGATCCCAAATTGTAGACGAGAGAGCACAGGGAGGGTGCTGTAGTGCTCTAAGTGTGGCAGCTGAATGAGTGATAAAAGGAGCAGCATCCCAAGGCCCTGGGCCCGTCAGGCCGCGGACGGGCGCAGATGGGCTTAACTCAGGCGCAACTCCGGCGCGCCTGCGTCGCGCCCGCTGCGCTCGTCCGCTGCGTTTCCGGGGGGGAGGCCATTTTGTAGGGCTGAGGGCGGGAGGGGCCGAGCGCTGGTCCGCTCGCCTCGGCTCCACTCCAGGCTCCTCACCCAAGATGGCGGCCAAAGTCGGGTCCCGGGCAGCGCTTCGATCGCCTGCCAGGAGACAAATCAGGGGCAAATGCACAAATGAAGCCCAAGTGAGCAAATGCGATCAACATGCACAATTAAAAGGGGGTTAGCAGACAAAGTGCGAGTGCAATATAAAATATACAGTTCCGATTTTAAAATAGCTTTGTGGCCTCTAAAAGAAATCACGGGGCCCGGTAGAGCCTCTGGCAACCGTGAGCGTCTATCTTGAAGTGAGTGGGAAGCGAGGGAAGCCGATTGCCTCCGCCGCCGCTGCTTCAGCTGCTGCTGCGCTCTGCTCCGCTCCGCTGCTGCTCTGCTCTGTGGCCACCCCTGTCCTCTAATACAATCCTGGAGCCAGTTACAGTTCCACCCGAGTCCACCCACGTCCAGGGGGGCGGCAAAAACAGGGAGTCAGGGACCAAAATCAGCAGTCAAGCAAGGGGTCAGCTATTTCAACCTCATTTCAATCATGTTCTGCTGGGCCAGTTCACCATCTCCTCTGCTGCCCGCTTCGCCACACTTGCAGTCCGCCAACATCGCCTACAGCGCACCAGTCTCCGCGCTCCGTTCTCCGCTGCCCTCCACCACCTGCGGTCCTCAGCTCCGGTGTCAGATGGATCAGCGCACCGACCGGAACACCGTGGAGCACAATAGAGAAGCACTGCAGGAGTCCGGCTGCGCCCAACAACACCGGGTGTCCAGCCTGTCTGCAACTCACCATACAGGGGTGGAGCGGCAAATCTCAGCGAGGCCACAGGAACCGGGGGGGCGCGAGGGGCCGCAGACAGCAGTTCCCAGGCAGTAATTCGGAGAGGCAGCGAGGCAGCGTCCTCCTTCTCCTTCTCTCACACTGGCGGTTTGTCAGCGCGAAAACACGGACCGCCACTTAATTACACTCCACACAATGCAACATAAATACACCCCACATACCACTCAGTACCACATAATTACAAGCCAAATAACTACACTCTACTCAATGCAACATAAATACCCGCAACATAATACCACTAAGTGCCACATAATTACACTCTACTCAATGCAGCATAAATACACTCCACATAATACCACTCAGTGCCACATAATTATGTGCTACATAATTACACTGCAGTCAATGCAACATACACTCCAAATAATACCACTCAGTGCAACATAATTAAATGCCACATAATTACACTCTACTGAATGCAACATACACTCCACATAATACCATTCAGTGCCACATAATTACAAGCCACATAATTACACTCTACTCAATACAACATAAATACACTCCACATAATACCACTCAGTGCCACATAATCACATGTCATAATTACACCCTATTCAATGCAACATAAATACACTCTACATTATACCACTCAGTGCCACATAATTACACATCACATAATTACACTTTACTCAATGCAACACAAATACACTCCACATAATGCCACTCAGTACCACATAATTACACGTCACATAATTACACTCTACTCAATGCAACATAAATATACCCCACATACCACTCAGTACCACATAATTACAAGCCAAATAACTACACTCTACTCAATGCAACATAAATACCCGCAAAATAATACCACTAAGTGCCACATAATTACACTGTACTCAATGCAACATAAATACACTCCACATAATACCACTCAGTGCCACATAATTACATGCCACATAATTACACTATACTGAATGCAACATACACTCCACATAATACCACTCAGTGCCACATAATTACACTCTACTCAATGCAACATAAATACACTACACATAATACCAGTCAGTGCCACATAACTACATGCCACATAATTATACTCTACTCAGTGCAACATAAATACACTTCATATAATACCACTCAGTGCCACATAATTACACGCTACATATTTACACTCTACTCAATGCAACATTCGTACACTTAACATAATACCACTCAGTACCACATAATTACACGTCACATAATCACACTCTATTCAATGCAACATAAATACACTCCACAAAATACCACTCAGTGCAACATAGTTACACGCCACATAATTACACTCTACTCAATGCAACATAAATACACTACACATAATACCAGTCAGTGGTACATAACTGCACGCCACATAATTATACTCTATTCAATGCAACATACACTCCACATAATAACACTGAGCCTCATAATTACACGCCACATGATTGCACTCTACTCAATGCAACGTAAATACACTCCACATAATACCACTCAGTGCCACATAATCACGTCATAATTACACTCTACTCAATGCAACATAAATACACTCCACATAATACCACTCAGTGCCACATAATTACACATCACATAATTACACTTTACTCTATGCAACATAAATACACTCCACATAATGCCACTCAGTACCACATAATTACACGTCACATAATTACACTCTACTCAATGCAACATAAATACACTCCACATAATACCACTCAGAGTGACATAGTTGCACGCCACATAATTACACTCTACTCAATGCAACATAAATACACCCCACATACCACTCAATACCACATAATTACAACCCAAATAACTACACTCTACTCAATGCAACATAAATACACTCCACATAATACCACTCAGTGCCACATAATTATGTGCTACATAATTACACTGCAGTCAATGCAACATACTCTCCAAATAATACCACTCAGTGCCACATAATTACATGCCACATAATTACACTATACTGAATGCAACATACACTACACATAATACCAGTCAGTGCCACATAACTACACGCCACATAATTATACTCTACTCAGTGCAACATAAATACACTCCATATAATACCACTCAGTGCCACATAAATACTCGCCACATATTTACACTCTACTCAATGCAACATTCATACACTGAACATAATACCACTCAGTACCACATAATTACACGTCACATAATCACACTCTATTCAATGCAACATAAATGCACTCCACATATTACCACTGTGCCACATAATTACACACCACATAATAACACTCTACTCAATGCAACATAAATGCACTCCACAAAATACCACTCAGTGCAACATAGTTACACGCCACATAATTGCACTCTACTCGATGCAACATAAATACATTCCACATAATACCACTAAGTGCCACATAATTATGTGCTACATAATTACACTGCACTCAATGCAACATACACTCCAAATACCACTCAGTGCCAAATAATTACACACCACATAATGACACTCAACTGAATGCAACATACACTCCACATAATACCAGTCAGTGCCACATAATTACATGCCATATAATTACACTCTACTCAATGCAACATAAATACACTCCACATAATACCATTCAGTGCCAAGTAATAACATGCCACATAATTACACTATACTCAATGCAGTATAAATACACTCCACATAATACCACTCACTACGACATAATTACGCACCAGGTAATTACTCTACTCATTGCAACATAAAAACACTCCACGTAATACCACTCAGTACCACATAATCACATGTCACAATTACACTCTATTCAATGCAACATAAATACACTCCACATAATACCACTCAGTGTGACATAGTTGCACGCCACATAATTACACTCTATTCAATGCAACATAAATACACCCCACATATCCCTCAGTACCACATAATTACAAGCCACATAACTATTTTCTACTGAATGCAACATAAGTGCCCAACACATAATACCACTCAGTGCCACATAATTAAACGCCACATATTTACACTCTACTCAATGCAACATAAATACACTCAACATAATACCACTTAGTACCACATAATTACACGTCACATAATTACACTCTATTCAATGCAACACAAATATACTCCGCATAATACCACTGTGCCATATAATTACACGCCACATAATTACACTCTACTCAATGCAACATAAATACACTCCACAAAATACCGCTCAGTGCGACAGTTACATGCCACATAATTACACTCTACTCAATGCAACATAAATACACTCCGCATAATACCACTCAGTGCAACATAATTATATGCTACATAATGACACTGCACTCAATGCAACATACACTCCAAATAATACCACTCAGTGCCACATAATTACACCCCACATAATTAAACTCTACTAAATGCAACATACACTCCAAAAAATACCACTCAGTGCAACATAGTTACAAGCCACATAATTACACTCTACTCAATGCAACATAAATACACCCCACATAATACTACTCAGTGCCACATAATTATGTGCTACATAATTACATTGCACTCAATGCAATATACACTCCACATAATACCACTCACTACCACATAAGTACACACCATGTAATTACTCTACTCATTGCAACATACACTCCACATAATACCACTCAGTACAACATGATCACATGTCACAATTACACTCTATTCAATGCAGCATCAATACACTCCTTATAATACCACTCAGTGCCTTATAATTGCACATCACATAATTACACTCTACTCAATGCAACATAAATACACTCCACATAATGCCACTCAGTACCACATAATGGCACGTCACATCATTACACTCTATTCAATGCAACATACACTCCACATAATAACACTGTGCCACATAAATACAAGTCACATAATTTCACTCTACCCAATGCAACATAAATACACTCCACATAATACCACTCAGTGAGACATAGTTGCACGCCACATAATTTCACTCTACTCAATGCAACATAAATACACTCCACATAATACCACTCAGTGTGACATAATTGCAAGCCACATAACTACTCTCTACTCAATGCAACATAATTACCCTCCACATAATACCACTCAGTGCCACATAATTACACGCCACATAATTACACTCTACTCAATGCATCATAAATGCACTCCACATAATACCACTCAGTGCCACATAATTACACTCTATTCAATGCAACACAAATACACTCCACATAATACCACTGTGCCATATAATTACATGCCACATACTTACACTCTATTCAATGCAACATACACTCCACATAATAACACTGTGCCTCATAATTACATGCCACATAATTACACTCTATTCCATGCAACATAAATACACCCCACATATCCCTCAGTACCATATAATTACAAGCCACATAACTACTCTCTACTGAATGCAACATAATTACCCTCCACATAATACCACTCAGTGCCACATAATTAAACGCTGCATATTTACACTCTACTCAATGCAACATAAATACACTCAACGTAATACCACTTAGTACCACATAATTACACGTCACATAATTATACTGTACTCAATGCAACATAAATACACTCAACGTAATACCACTTAGTACCACATAATTACACGTCACATAATTACACTCTATTCAATGCAACATACACTCCACATAATAACACTGTGCCACATAAATACAAGTCACATAATTTCACTCTACTCAATGCAACATAAATACACTCCACATAATACCACTCAGTGAGACATAGTTGCACGCCACATAATTTCACTCTACTCAATGCAACATAAATACACTCCACATAATACCACTCAGTGTGACATAATTGCAAGCCACATAACTGCTCTCTACTCAATGCAACATAATTACCCTCCACATAATACCACTCAGTGCCACATAATTACACGCCACATAATTACACTCTACGCAATGCAACATAAATGCACTCCACATAATACCACTCAGTGCCACATAATTACACACTATTCAATGCAACACAAATACACTCCACATAATACCACTGTGCCATATAATTACACGCAACATAATTACACTCTATTCAATGCAACATACACTCCACATAATAACACTGTGCCTCATAATTACATGCCACATAATTACACTCTATTCAATGCAACATAAATACACCCCACATATCCCTCAGTACCATATAATTACAAGCCACATAACTACTCTCTACTGAATGCAACATAATTACCCTCCACATAATACCACTCAGTGCCACATAATTAAACGCCGCATATTTACACTCTACTCAATGCAACATAAATACAATCAACGTAATACCACTTAGTACCACTTAATTACACGTCACATAATTATACTGTACTCAATGCAACATAAATACACTCAACGTAATACCACTTAGTACCACATAATTACACGTCACATAATTACACTCTATTCAATGCAACATACACTCCACATAATAACACTATGCCACATAAATACAAGTCACATAATTTCACTCTACTCAATGCAACATAAATACACTCCACATAATACCACTCAGTGAGACATAGTTGCACGCCACATAATTTCACTCTACTCAATGCAACATAAATGCACTCCACATAATACCACTCAGTGTGACATAATTGCAAGCCACATAACTACTCTCTACTCAATGCAACATTCATACACTCAACATAATACCACTCAGTACCACATAATTACACATCACATAATCACACTCTATTCAATGCAACATAAATGCACTCCACATATTACCACTGTGCCACATAATTACACACCACATAATAACACTCTACTCAATGCAACATAAATACACTCCACAAAATACCACTCAGTGCAACATAGTTACACGCCACATAATTGCACTCTACTCAATGCAACATAAATACATTCCACATAATACCACTCAGTGCTACATAATTATGTGCTACATAATTACACTGCACTCAATGCAACATACAATCTAAATACCACTCAGTGCCAAATAATTACATGCCACATAATTACACTCAACTGAACGAAACATACACTCCACATAATACCAGTCAGTGCCACATAATTACATGCCACATAATTACACTCTACTCAATGCAACATAAATACACTCCACATAATACCATTCAGTGCCAAGTAATAACATGCCACATAATTACACTCTACTCAATGCAGTATAAATACACTCCACATAATACCACTCACTACGACATAATTACGCACCAGGTAATTACTCTACTCATTGCAACATAAATACACTCCACATAATACCACTCAGTGCCACATAATTACACATCACATAATTAAACTCTACTCAATGCAACATAAATACACTCCACATAGTACCACTCAGTGCCACATAATTACACGCCACATAATTACACTCTACTCAATGCAACATAAATACACTCCACATAATACCATTCAGTGCCAAGTAATAACATGCCACATAATTACACTATACTCAATGCAGTATAAATACACTCCACATAATACCACTCACTACGACATAATTATGCACCAGGTTATTACTCTACTCATTGCAACATAAATACACTCCACATAATACCACTCAGTACCACATAATCACATGTCACAATTACACTCTATTCAATGCAACATAAATACACTCCACATAATACCACTCAGTGCCACATAATTACACATCACATAATTACACTCTACTCAACGCAACATAAATACACTCCACATAATACCACTCAGTGCCACATAATTACACGCCACATAATTACACTCCACTCAACGCAACATAAATGCACTCCACATATTACCACTGTGCCACATAATTACACACCACATAATATCACTCTACTCAATGCAACATAAATACACTCCACATAATACCACTCAGTGTGACATAGTTGCACGCCACATAATTACACTCTACTCAATGCAACATAAATACACCCCACATACCACACAGTTCCACATAATTACATGCCACATAACTACTCTCTACTCAATGCAACATAATTACCCTCCACATAATACCACTCAGTGCCACATAATTACACGCCACATATTTATACTCTACTCAATGCAACATAAATACACTCAACGTAATACCACTTAGTACCACATAATTACACGTCACATAATTACACTCTGTTCAATCCAACACAAATACACTCCACATAATACCACTGTGCCATATAATTACACACCACATAATTACACTCTACTCAATGCAACATAATACACTCCACAAAATACCGCTCAGTGCGACAGTTACACGCCACATAATTACACTCTACTCAATGCAACATAAATACGCTCCACATAATACCACTCAGTGCAACATAATTATATGCTACATAATTACACTGCACTCAATGCAACATACACTCCAAATAATACCACTCAGTGCCACATAATTACACACCACATAAATAAACTGTACTAAATGCAACATACACTCCAAATAATACCACTCAGTGCAACATAGTTAAACGCCACATAATTACACTCTACTCAATGCAACATAAATACACTCCACATAATACCACTCAGTGTGACATAATTGCAAGCCACATAACTACTCTCTACTCAATGCAACATTCATACACTCAACATAATACCACTCAGTACCACATAATTACACATCACATAATCACACTCTATTCAATGCAACATAAATGCACTCCACATATTACCACTGTGCCACATAATTACACACCACATAATAACACTCTACTCAATGCAACATAAATACACTCCACAAAATACCACTCAGTGCAACATAGTTACACGCCACATAATTGCACTCTACTCAATGCAACATAAATACATTCCACATAATACCACTCAGTGCCACATAATTATGTGCTACATAATTACACTGCACTCAATGCAACATACAATCTAAATACCACTCAGTGCCAAATAATTACATGCCACATAATTACACTCAACTGAACGAAACATACACTCCACATAATACCAGTCAGTGCCACATAATTACATGCCACATAATTACACTCTACTCAATGCAACATAAATACACTCCACATAATACCATTCAGTGCCAAGTAATAACATGCCACATAATTACACTCTACTCAATGCAGTATAAATACACTCCACATAATACCACTCACTACGACATAATTACGCACCAGGTAATTACTCTACTCATTGCAACATAAATACACTCCACATAATACCACTCAGTGCCACATAATTACACATCACATAATTAAACTCTACTCAATGCAACATAAATACACTCCACATAGTACCACTCAGTGCCACATAATTACACGCCACATAATTACACTCTACTCAATGCAACATAAATACACTCCACATAATACCATTCAGTGCCAAGTAATAACATGCCACATAATTACACTATACTCAATGCAGTATAAATACACTCCACATAATACCACTCACTACGACATAATTATGCACCAGGTTATTACTCTACTCATTGCAACATAAATACACTCCACATAATACCACTCAGTACCACATAATCACATGTCACAATTACACTCTATTCAATGCAACATAAATACACTCCACATAATACCACTCAGTGCCACATAATTACACATCACATAATTCCACTCTACTCAATGCAACATAAATACACTCCACATAATACCACTCAGTGCCACATAATTACACGCCACATAATTACACTCCACTCAATGCAACATAAATGCACTCCACATATTACCACTGTGCCACATAATTACACACCACATAATATCACTCTACTCAATGCAACATAAATACACTCCACATAATACCACTCAGTGTGACATAGTTGCACGCCACATAATTACACTCTACTCAATGCAACATAAATACACCCCACATACCACACAGTTCCACATAATTACATGCCACATAACTACTCTCTACTCAATGCAACATAATTACCCTCCACATAATACCACTCAGTGCCACATAATTACACGCCACATATTTATACTCTACTCAATGCAACATAAATACACTCAACGTAATACCAATTAGTACCACATAATTCCACGTCACATAATTACACTCTGTTCAATCCAACACAAATACACTCCACATAATACCACTGTGCCATATAATTACACACCACATAATTACACTCTACTCAATGCAACATAATACACTCCACAAAATACCGCTCAGTGCGACAGTTACACGCCACATAATTACACTCTACTCAATGCAACATAAATACGCTCCACATAATACCACTCAGTGCAACATAATTATATGCTACATAATTACACTGCACTCAATGCAACATACACTCCAAATAATACCACTCAGTGCCACATAATTACACACCACATAAACTGTACTAAATGCAACATACACTCCAAATAATACCACTCAGTGCAACATAGTTAAACGCCACATAATTACACTCTACTCAATGCAACATAAATACACTCCACATAATACAACTCAGTGCCACATAATTATGTGCTACATAATTACACTGCACTCAATGCAACATACACTCCAAATAATACCACTCAGTGCCACAAAATTACACGCCACATAATTGCACTCAACTGAATGCAACATACACTCCACATAATAACACTCACTACCATATAATTACCCACCATGTAATTACTCTACTCATTGCAACATAAATACACTCCACATAATACCACTCAGTACAACATGATCACTTGTCACAATTACACTCTATTCAATGCAGCATAAATACACTCCATATAATACCCCTCAGTGCCACATAATTGCACATCACATAATTACACTCTATTCAATGCGACATACACTCCACATAATAACACTGTGCCATATAATTACAAGTCACATAATTACACTCTACTCAATGCAACATAAATACACCCCACATACCACTCAGTACCACATAATTGCAAGCCACATAACTACTCTCTACTCAATGCAACATAATTACCCTCCACATAATACCACTCAGTACCACATAATTACACGCCACATGATTACACTCTACTCAATGCAACATAAATACACTCCACGTAATACCACTCAGTGCCACATAATCACACGCCACATAATTACACTCTACTCATTGCAACATAAATACACTCCATATAATACCACTTAGTGCCACATAATAACATGCCACATAATTACACTCTACTCAGTGCAATATGTATACACTCCACATAATACCATGCAGTACCACATAATTACACGTCACATAATTACACTCTATTCGATGCAACATACACTCCACATAATAACACTGTGCCACATAATTACAAGTCACATAATTTCACTCTACTCACTGCAACATAAATACACTCCACATAATACCACTCAGTGTGACATAGTTGCACGCCACATAATTACACTCTACTCAATGCAACATAAATACACCCCACATACCACTCAGTACCACATAATTGCAAGCCACATAACTACTCTCTACTCAATGCAACATAATTACCCTCCACATAATACCACTCAGTGCCACATAATTACACGCCACATGATTACATTCTACTCAATGCAACATAAATACACTCCACATAATACCACTCAGTGCCACATAATCACGCCACATAATTACACTCTACTCATTGCAACATAAATACACTCCATATAATACCACTTAGTGCCACATAATAACCTGCCACATAATTACACTCTACTCAGTGCAATATGAATACACTCCACATAATACCATGCAGTACCACATAATTACACATCACATAATTACACTATTCAATGCAACATAAATACACTCCACATAATAACACTGTGCAACATAATTACATGCCACATAATTACACTTTACTCAGTGCAACATAAATGCACTCCAGATAATACCACTCAGTGTGACATAGTTACACGCCACATAATTACACTCTACTCAATGCAACATACATCCACCCCACATACCACTCAGTACCACATAATTGTATGCCACATAATTACACTCTACTCAATGCAACATAAATATGCTCCACATAATACCACTCAGTGCCACATAATTTTATGCCACATATTTACACTCTACTCAATGCAACGTAAATGCACTCATCATAATATCACTCAGTGCCACATAATTACACGCCACTTATTTACACTCTACTCAATGCAACATAAATACACTGCACATAATACCACTCAGTGCCACGTAATACACGCCAAATAATTATACTCTACTCAATGCAATATAAATACACTCCACATAATACCACTCTACCACATAATTACACTCCATGTAATTACTCTACTCATTGAAACATAAATACACTCCACATAATACCACTCAGTGCCACATAATCACACACCACATAATTACACTCTATGCCACATTCCACCAATCAACATAAATGCACTCCACACCATGACACAATTTCGCTAAGCATAATTTCATTCAACACCACAGTTCCAGGCCACACAATTCAACTCTACACATTTCCAATACACACCACATAATTACACACCAAACAACACATTTCAACTCCACAACTCTACAATCCACAACATATCTCCAATCCACACCATATAGTGGCACCACCTGAGCACCAAACCTCACTCACCACCACCATTTTGCATCAGCGCACCACCTAAGCATCACGTCAGTCTGCCCTCAGATTCTGGCATCTATTGATTCTCCCCTAGTGTTCGTTCGCAGCTCGTGTTCTTATTAAATTACTGTTTTCCAGCCTCCACTCCCCCGTTATTTATGTCCCGCTCCCCCATAACAAAAAAGATTCTAACAAACAAGCATGAAAACAGGCAGGAAGAAGTTGCCAGCAGAGCAATTCCCAAAAACTAGAAGACATGTTTTATGTTAAAATCTTTTTTTAATCAGGTTGTTCAGTTGTATATAATGTCATCTTGGTTTGTATAAAGGTAACAAAAATGCTTAACACTTTTTATTATAACTTTTCAGCATGATGCACAGCAGCCACAATGCTCTACAACATAGCCAAAAGTTCTGGCTAAACACATAAATCCCAAAGGCAAGACCTATTGGCTATGCCAAAGCTTGTTTATCATTCAGAAGACATTGCCTTGTGGGGACCTGTGTTCAAGTCCGCACAGTGCAATCAAGTCCCCACAGCGTGAGTGTGTTATCGCACCCAAGTCCCCACAAGAATAGTTCCCCCCTATTTAGACCCAGCCATGTGCAAATCCGTCTTGACCCTGTGCCTCTTGGGAACAGTCCAGCCCGAACTGCTAAGCCAGGTCTTCCCTGGACTGCAAACAAGCATCCAGGGACCGGTTTCAGGGCATCACCCTTCATCAGCCAGGCTACCTTGAATCCAGTGCCACAGTGAGCCCGGAACCCACGTTTGGGCATACCCGGCACACTTAGGATGAGAAAGTAAAAGACACACAGATGATGGACTGAATGCAGAGCAAATCAAACATTCACCCCCAGTCAAGAGATCTGGGTTAAATCCATTGTTCTTTTGCTCACCATGCCCCCCCCAGTTTAGACCCAGACATGTGCAAATTAGTCTTGACCCTGTGCCTCTTGGGGACAGTCCAGCCGGAACTGCTAAGCCGGGTCCTCCCTGGACCGGAAACAAGCATCCTGGGACCGGTTTTGAGGCATCACCCTTCATCAGCCAGGCTACCTTGAATCCAGTGGCACAGTGAGCCCGGAACCCACGTCTGGACATACCCTGCACACTTAGGTTGAGAAAGTAAAAGACACACAGATGATGGACAGAATGCAGAGCAAATCAAACATTCACCCCCTAGTCAAGCGATCTGGGTTAAATCCATCGTTCTTGTGCTGACCATGCCACCCCAGTTTAGACCCAGCCATAAGCAAATCAGTATTGACCCTGTGGCTCATGGAACAGTCTACCCGAACTGCCAAGCCAGGTCCTCCCTGAACCGGAAACAAGCATCCTGTTACTGGTTTTGGGGCATCACCCTTCATCAGCCAGGCTAGCTTGAATCCAGTGGCACAGTGAGCCAGGGGACCCACGTCTGGGCATACCCGGCGCACTTAGGGCAAGAAAGCAAAAGACACACAAATGGACGGAATGCAGAGCAAATCAAACATTCACTCCCAGTCAAGAGAACTGCTTCTAGTCCTGCAGTCTTTTGGGCCCTCTCCCATAACAGACGCCCGAGGCAGCTTAGAGCTTTGTGTCACCCAACAAGACACTTTTATAAGGGCCTCGACGAGACCATTCAACCTTTTTCAGCACTGCAAAGTGTGGAGCCCTCCCATGTCTTCTCCCACAGTGGCAGGGAATAGGGTGAAATCAGTAAAATCCCTTGCACTGTCCACATCGGAATCTCCAGGCATTGCAGAGCTAAAAAACAAGATATTCTGTGACGATGCCTTGTTGCTGTTTCAAGAAGTTTCCCTTTACACCCTAGATAAACGACGAGAATTTAAAGATGTAACCTCCTACCTGCTGAGAGAAAAAATACCCACCAGCTGATGGTACCCTTTCTGCCTTCACTTCACCCTCAAGGGCCATTAACTCGCAATTAACAAAATCAAAGACGCCTGTGTGGTGCTAGGCCTGGATACAGCCTCCACAACATCAGAAACAGACACAGGACGGCTTGATCCCAGAGAGACCAGTAACGAATGGCAGCTTTCCCAAACTTCCAAATCACACATAGTAGAGTGACTATGATGAATGCTGGAGAAAGAGGCTCATCCTCCATTATTCAATGAAATCAGACCTCCCATGGGGTATCTCATCCAGGTGTATCAGAGTGATGATCATGGCGACCGAGTGTTTGCCATCCATCTCCTGGTAAGGCTCCCATAGATTTCAGCTGGGCAAGAGTGTTGGAGACCCTACCAGGTTTAACAGCAGTATCCCCAATTTTTGACTTGACTTCTGATTCTCAATGTGGTTCATAGATAATTTATTATTGGATGACCACCTTCATTCCAGACCAGTTAGTCTCTCTTCAAAGAACATTCTCCTCAGGTCTCCTAGTTTAATAAACATGTAAAGACGACCTCAACCAGTATGGATATCCTATTCTGCTGCCATGCACCAGTTCGCAAAATGTGGTGTCTATCTTCCGCCTCCACAGTCTGGCAATTTCTCAATGCACTGCGCCCAATCCTACACCCTTAAAAGCTTGGCATATTTCAAAGGCAGGATTCTAGGCATCTAACATCCCAAACAACATTACGCCAGTATGTAAAGGCACAGAGAGCTCAATGATGCTACTGAGGCATTCCACAACCTCCTTCCAAAACACACATAACTATGGCATTCCAAATAAGGCAAAAAGTATGTGGTTGGCTGCATCCTCGCAAACATGCATGGTTATTAGTTTTACCAAACCATAACATTTGTATTTGAGTATAGTAGCTACAGGCTCTCACTATGAGCTGGCCTTAAAATTTCAAAATTTACAGTAACTCCAAATCCTGCACATATATGTAGCAGTAGTATTAAGTAGTGAAATAAAAATCACATCCTCTGGATACATTTCAGCAGGTCAAACCTGCGGATATTACTTGAAAGGGGGTGAATCCTGGTAAGTACCAGATCATGCTGATTTTGATGTGGTAAAGACTAAAATCTGCATATTACTCCCTATTTATGAGGAAAGACTCAGAGTTTCGTGATATTTTTGTTACACAACAAATTGCAACTCAGTGAAGTTGGATTTTATTTGGAGGAATAAATGTTGCACCAATTGCTTGTAATCAGAGTCTCTACGTCAAATTGTATATTGTACCTGCCTGGAGCTTGGAGATTCCTCACTTCTTTAGGTTACATCATTTATTCCTAAACAGCTTTCTCAATATGGTCTAGATCAGCCAGCCATCGAGCCTGGAGAAATTTCATACTACATGGTTGTTGAACAGAGGTTTGTAGATCTTGGATGCCATTGTGTATGAAAAGATTAATTTAACACTTTATAGTTTATGGACAAGGTGTCCTGTGCCTCATTCTTAAGATCCACAAATGTTTTAGGGCCTAGCACAGATGCAGGGTAAGGAAAAGCCTCAGTATCTGCCATCTCATATTCAATTTTAAGTAGGTGAAACGCTTTTAGAATCCTCGGTCTACAAACATCACTCAGGGTAGCTATCCTCATAGAATTCCATCTCCTGAATCCTGTTCTGAGCAAGGTCTGCATGCCCAGATTGTGTCTCTAAGTACAACATTTGACATTATGGGAGCACTTAAAAGTTTACATTTTTCACCTTTATTAATGAATTTAGTGATGTTAAGTTTCTTAAAGGAAATAAACTGTCCATTTTTCTCTTGAATTAAGACAATGAAATGTTTGCTAAAACATTAGTTCAAACACTTGCCTCTCTGTGTGATAGCCAAAATGGTTTTATACGTGCACAAAGGACATGTAAGTATGTGTGGCTGGAATTTTGTATCATTATGAAACTAAACTTAATAAGTTAGGCTTGATTGCCGTTGGTTTAGGCACAATTTATTGGGATTGGATTTGAATAACAAATCGTATAAAAGATCAATTGCAGTATGGAGGACAATAAACAGATGTGTTGATTTACATAGAACGGTGGTCAGAGAAGCCAAGGTGCAGGATGATGTACTCACAGGACATGCACATTACACTTACTTAAACACATTCACATTTTTATATTTTCCCGGGCTGATGGTGAGCAGACAGATGGCTGGATGCAGCCTTTACACCATGGTGGTAAAACTTCTGGTCAGTGAGGTGTTTTGAAGCTAGCTTTAATGGTGGCTCGTTTGGAAATGAAATTGAGCTCTCTGGGAGGGGGGAGGGGGGGTTTCAGGGTACAAAGTAGGGAAAATACACACAAGTGGGAACTGGGAGCAGGTGTGCATTAGCAGATTGCAGTGATCAAGTTGAGGTGTGACGGGTGAAGGTCCAGCCCATAAATTGATTTGAAGATTAGGATAAAGATTTCATGCTGGTCTTTGCCATTGGCTGTGATTCAAACACCCTAACGGCAGGAGGGGGAGATGTTTTTTTAAGTGAAAGGGAGAAGAATGTTAGGTTGAAAAGTTGCTAACATTGTCAATTGGAGAGAATGCATACTTTTTGAGTTCCATGAACAAGCTGTTGCAGTAATCTAGATTACTTATGACAGATGTACAAAGGAGATTTGTAGTGGGATGGAAAGGGAGGTGATGCTGGAGCTTTCTAATGCTTGGGAGCTGATGCTCTGTCCCTATCCTGTGGAAGAGATGATTCCTCAATTGTGAATCAATAGCCTCAATAATCATTCCCTCGTTTCTCCTTGTGGAGGATGGAGTGATGGTTTCCGAGATGGGAAGGAGATGAGAAGGGTGGTGGAGATTTTCGATTTTACAGCATTAAGTAGAAGAAAGTCAATGGTGACGTAGTAGCAGATAGTTAGGAAACAGGTAAGTTAAAGGTAGAGATGTAGGAATTTACCTATATAGTGAAAGAGGGTAAAGAGAAGATTTGTGTGTCATCCACATATATGTGTACAATAATGGAAGAATAAAAGAAATGTTGCATTTGTCTCTTAGGGCGTGAGTAGTGACATACAGTATTCTGCAGTGGAGATGGAGGTATTTGAATATTACTAGTCAGTCAATCAATTTAAAGCTAAGCTGACCACAAACCTCTTTCATATATCTTTGAGTATTTGATGGAGGTGTAGCTCCCAGAGATCCAAGTGTGGATCATGGAGTATAATTTTGAGGTACAATAAATGAAAAGTCTGCAACATTTAGTAACTTACTCCCACCTGATATTCCTGAGCATCCAAGAAGGAAATAAAATGCAGGACAAAAACAAAGTAACAGTTGGTCATGATGGTGAGAGAGGGACTAGCCAGAGTAATGGGAAATGAGATGAAGTGATAAAGAAGGACCCTTCATGAATTACATAAAAAAGAAATTAGTGAATGGTTTGACTGATGGAGATCAATTCCCAGAAGCGAAGAAGTTTCTGTTTTATGTTTGCATTAGAGTAAACGTCTGAAGAAGACTCTGATTGTACCACTTCTAGTCGTAATAAACTGAATAATACTGTAAAGGCAATTTGATTCAAAAACGTTATTCGGTATGTAAACAACCATAAACGTAGTTGACAATAAAATAATAATACATGATTACACCAAGAGTAAAAACAGGAGCTCTTACAAATAGCTATTTTTATCAATAACAGTAGCAAAAGTACATGATAAATATTTGACATCATAAAACAATACTTTTATGTATATTGATTGCTTTGGTGATAAAAGGTGCAACTGTAAAGGCATCCTTAGCGTTGTATGGCTTACAGGAGCATGAGCCAATAATTCTGATTTTCTCACACAAATAAAATAAAAATTGAAAGAGTGCTGTGCATGTGCCAGTAGCGGCGGTAAAAACTGTAAGTCAACCACCTTTGTCACTAACGGAAGTTATTGGGAAATCATGGTTGAAGTTAGCTTTGGATTTCCTTAGCCCTGGGCATGTCTTGTGAAAAATATGTTTGGCTTTAGGTGGAATACCAATATATCCATTGCTCTGCATGTGGCGCTGGAGGGTTAAAGGTTCTGAGATGCAATTGTGGATCTAAGAGTGAGGGAAGTGTGTTTCTGAGGTCATAGAAGATGTTGGGACTGGGTGAAGTAGAGATATTGTTGTGCACTGTGGTACAGGGATAAAGTATAGAATTTTATATCTAGAGATAGATGAGTTGACAATCAGTGAATCATCATGGAGGTTGTGTAACTGGTATGTGCATGCAGGCATGATCAGAGGGATGTGGACACGAAGGTAGCCTCTGTGTCCAGAGGGCAGTATGAGGTTGTTGTGTTGTGAGTAGAGCATGTGTGAATATTAATGAGTATCTGGGCAGCATGAAGTAGAGAGGAGATTGTATTCTGTATGTGGGTGTTTGTGTATCTGTTACAAACTCAAACCACAAGAATGTTCAGAGGGACCAGAGTGTGAGGGTGATCTAGAATGCTGTCAAGATCTTAAAAAGGAGCTGTTGTGGGTTCAGGTTCATTGTAAATAGCAGGCGCATGAAATAGGGTGGTGACAGTGTCAATCAGTTGGTCAAGTGTTAGTGAGTTATTGTTTTGGCGTATGGTTGTGAAAGCTGTCAGTGATGTCACGCAAAGGCTTAGTTAGACAACTTTGCATGATGATTGAGGGAAATAGTGGAAGTTTGCATGGTGAGTCACTAATGTAGTGTGTATTCAGAAGACTGGGCTTGCCATTGACTTGCGAGAGGTTCTGGACTTATGCTGGTCCTGGAATTCAAGGCGCGCACCAATCGAAACCTTCATGTTGACAGATAAACTACTGTCCCTGCCAGGTGCTTCACACGTGTGGCACAGTGGTGGCAGCATTAGTGTTCTGCTGGTCCCTGTGATCTTGGGTCATAGCACCAAGATTCTATGCACTTAAGCATGTGTGTGTATGCTAGTGTGGTGGTGTGCAGTGTATGAGTAAATAGAGTGACACAGGTCTGTGGTTTCCATTTTAGAAGCCCTTGGCTATTCATATACACAACATGCCTATGGGTATGCTTCTCCAGTGGAAAGGTATTGATGACATTCCTGAGACTGGAGGAGGGGAACCCAGACACTGAAGTGGGAAAAGTTGAGACAAGCCTCCCCCTTATAAATTTGATTAGGCCCTATCTGATGCTTAGGGGGTGAGTTATATTAGGGCGGATGACCAGTTGTTCCACCAGAGGAACGCGGAGCAGATTACTCCTTCCCCCTGACGGGAAGGGGCTGACTGACAAATTTATGAATCACCTCCAAGCTGACACCCTGCACTGGACTCCCCTGCTGTCTAGTTTTCAGATATGTCAGCCATTCAGCATGGTAGTATAGCAAGAAAATGACATTTGAATTTACCCCCAATCTGCGGGTCCATATCTGATGTTTGCCCCCAGACCAATTTTAATTTCCTCTTGCTTGCCATGGGAATGGGGATGCTCAGTGCACCAGGAATGCAGAAAGACTGTTGGGGCTTTAAAGGCTTTAGGGACAGGGGCTGAGACCAATGATAGGGTGGGCTGCCCACTCTTCATATTTTGTCCTAGGGGCCTCACACACCCAAAAAAGTTAACTCTGCAATTCACTTTTGATTTAGTAGGCTTTTTATCCCCTGGGGAGTAGATTGGGAGCAAACACCCCCCCCCCCCCCAAGGGCAGAAAAACTGTTGTCCCAGGAAATATAGGGAGCACAGGCCCATGTCCAGCAGGAAGGCTCAAGTCGAAACAGTAAATGAAGCAATTTCCCGGTGGTCTAATGGGCATTCTGATTCTCTGGGGCAAATTGAGGTGAAACATCCCTTATATGCCACCCCAGGGGGGTATAAAGATTAGTATGCCTGGGGTAGGAGGGATCAAGCTGCCATACAATCTACTCACTAACTCCTAAAGTGAAAGAGCAACCTGCAGCATTATTGTGGAGTGTTTTCCTGTATATACTCTTAGGCTGTACATATAACCCGTAGAGCTCTCCCACAACGTGTACATCCTGATGCTGTAACGGGGTCATACTTTCCTTTTTAATCAAAATACCAGACTAACATGTTCACTTCTTGAATTCCATATTCCACTATACTAATTCACCACTAATCCTTTATGGGTTCCAGAGTAGCATGCTACTCGCCAATAAAGCGTTTCAACACCCCATCAGGGTTACCAGCGCTATATAAATGCAAACCTTTTTCCTTTTTCCACCCCTCTCCAACCCTTCTCAATCCAAATAACTGACTAACTTATCCACCACTCAAATTACTTTGATGTTTTGCAATACTAATTCAACATTAATCCTAAGGGGTTCCAGAGTAGTGTGCTACTCGCCAATAAAGCGCTTCAAAACCCCATCAAGGGGTAGCAAGCGCTATGTAAATACAAACCTCTTTCCCTCTTGTAGCCCGCAACCTACCCTTCTCTATTCAAATACCTCAATGATATATATCCACCACTCAAATTACTTCATACTTCACTATACTACTTTTCAACACTAATCCTTTATGGGTTACGGAGTAGCGTCCTACTAGCCACAAAAGCGCTTCAACACCCATCAGAGGTAATGGGTGCTACATGAATGCAAACCTTTCCTCCCTTTTATCCCTCCCCTATCCCTTCTTACTCCAAATAACTGACCAATATCCACCACTCAAATTACTTTCATATTCACCATAATAATTCAGCACTAATCTTTATGAGTTTGCGGAGTAGCGTGCTTCAACACCCCATCAGGGGTAACATGCACTATATAAATACAAATCTTTCTTTTCCTCTTCTATCCTTCTGATATCCTTCCGAATCCAAATAACTGACTAACCTATCCATCACTTAAAATTTACTTGCATGTTTCACTATACTAATTCAACACTAATCCTCTATAGGTCCCGAAGTAGCGTGCTACTCGGCAAAAAAGCATTTCGACGCCTCGTCAGGGGTAGTAAGCGCTATGTAAATGCAATTACAATACAATACTTGATTTGCTTTGCATAAACAGAAATCCCCCTTTGTACAAGATCAAGGACTCATTGACTGTTATATTCTTTCCAAGAATATAAATCTCTAGAAACTTGGCAGACAAATGTTCCACGAAAGTCTGTATTTTTAACAGTCTGTCACGGTATGGGTGATCCTGGGGCAATGCAACAGAATTATCATTGAAAAGCAACATAGGCTCCAAAATCCAAAACCTAGCTGTGCTCATGACCAGTGCGAAGCTGGGTTTTGCTCAAACCGCATGAGTAGAAGGACTGTACAGTTGGGTTGTGTAGGTTTCCCAGGTTCAGTGTTAGGCTCAGAATTTCTTTTAACTCCACAAGTGATGTTTTGAGCCTCCAGGTGTGCCCCAGATTGAGGCAACAGAGTGCCTCAATGATTCCTCAGAAACTGAGAGGCATGTACATTTGTTTGGGGCTTAATATCCTCAAAGGAATCTTCATCCAGAAAAAGATGGAAGTAGTTAATGGAAACAAAATTAAGTATTGACCTTGTATTCCGCACCTACGGTGCATGGGGGACTCTGTTCCTGAACTACATTAGGAGTCTGCCAAGTGAGCACTCTGCCTGTACTCTGCACGGTGCCTGTCTGCCTGCACTCTACGTTTTCTTGGAAAACAATGTGAACATTGTAGGAAAGTGCCCCTTTTTGCATGGTTACCCCCTAACGTTTTGCCAGATACATGTTGCCAACTTGACTGAGTGTGCCCTGGGTCCCTGCCGCTCAGGCTCCCAGGGCCTGTGTTCTTTCTCAATACTGTACCTTTTTCTCCACAATTGGCACACCTCTGGGCCACATGCAAGTACCTTGTAAAAGGTACCTCTGGTACCACGGGCCTTGTGACCTGAGAAAGCCTCTGAGGGCTGCAGAATGTATTATGCCACCCTCAGAGACCCCTCACCTTAGCACTGCCACCTGCGTGTTTGGTGCAGACAAAACTGAAGAATCGAGATAGCATACATCCCTGTGTGCCATATCCACCCACACTTCCTGTGGCATGGGAACGTTACCCCTCACTTGTGCCAGGGTTGGATTTATTGTAGAATGCATTCAGAGGGCATCTTAGAGATGCCCCCTGTAAAACAACAAGCCATTGTGTGGCTCCTGAATGGCTACCCACCATCTACCACCTCTAGACAGGTGTCTGGCCCCTGGGTAGAGAGCCTCCACTCTCTGGGTCCTGAAACAAAGCATATCCTGGGCAGAGGTGTCATGCCTGCTCCCCCAGGATGGGCAGGGTCCACGAAGGGGAATCTTCTAAGGCCTGCCACTTTTGTTAGCTATCCCTGCTGCTATCAGCAACTGGCTCCCACTGGTTCTGATTCTCACTATGGGCGGTAGAATCAGCAGGAAAACCTAGAGAGAAAGGAAGTGTTGCCCACCTTTGTCAACCCCACCCCTCAGGTGGGGGAGGTGAAGCGAGGCACACATCTCAGACCCCTCCATCTTGAAGATGAGGGGACCCCCTCAATCAGGATGAGGCATATGCCCTCTCCCACTGGAGGGTGGCATAAGAGGGGGTTGTAGACACCCCAGGGAAGGGACCATTGGTCCCAACCTGTACCCCACTCTAACGCCCCCAAATCTAGGTATTTAAGGTAAACCATAAACCTGGTTAATTAGATATGACAACCTGAGAAAAAGGAGGCCTGAAGAGCCGTCCTGCAGAGAAGAGGCCTACAACAACTACTTTGGCCCCAGCTCTAACAACCTGTCTCCTGCTTCAGGGGCCCTGCAAGCTGAAACTGGTGAGTCCTGCAGTCAGCAGCCTCCAAGAACCCCAGAGACCAGCCCTGCCTTTGAAAAAGACTTGTATCCTGAGGACACTGATTGTCCAACAAAGAAACTCCAACAAAGAAACTCCTGACGCCAATGGCCCGAGTTCGAGTGACTCACCTATCCTGTGAATTCTCCCCAGAGATCCTGACCTCGTCTGCATCAGTGGCTGACCCTTCCAGGACTCCCCCTCAACGCCTGCAGCCTCTGTTAGAAGGGTCCTCCCGACTGCGACAAGAACCAGATGAGAAAACCCTGACACCAAAAGGCACCCCTGCATCCTTCGTCCAGACTTTGGAGAGCCCAGCTGATGGTGCCCAGGTGTCCCCCAGCTATCCAGCCTACCTGTCCAGCCATTGATCGTCTTCAGGCAGCTTCATGGTCCAAGGCTGCAGCCTCTTTCCGAAACTGACCACGTCCATTGGAAAACATTAAGCGTCAGACGCTAATTTGCACCTGACCGCCCTGTGCCCCTGGTGGTGTAGATTTGGTGCTGCATTGTGGCCCCTCCCTGTGCTCACTTCAACCCCCAGGCATTTGCCCTAAGTCTGCGGGTACCTACCTTCAAACCGTGCCTCTTCTAAGTACCCCCGTATTGGATAACATTGTGCCTAGCGACCTCTGCATCCGGCCATCCTAGTGCCTCTGGAGGTGCAGTACCTACCTGGTATTGAACCTTGCCCTGTGTTGTCCTAACCCCCCAAAACCTGGGGAAGTATGTTGAGTACTTACCTGCAAACTGTTAAACATTGTTTTCCTCTGTAGGATTGCATTGTAGTTCTGTCTATTGCACTGAACTGTCTAACCTTATCACTGCAAAAGCATACAACTGTACTTGATTGACATCTACAGAAAACATTCTTAATACTGTAAAGTATATAACTGCATTTACAAAACATTACTGCATTCTTTAAAAGTATTGCTACTTTTAAACCACTGTGAAACTTACCTGCAATAAGTGATTTTTGGTTCTAGAAATAAAATAACAAAGTAACAATGTTTTGTACAACCTAATAGTCTGAATTTGGCACCAAACGTCTCAGCACATTAAACCCACACTGATGCCAGTGTTGGATTTATTGTAAAATGCACTCAGAGAGCATCTTTGAGATTCGCCCTGGAAAAACCACCATCCCTGGAGTGGGTCCTGAATGGCTACCCACCATCTGCAACCTCTCTGGGTCCTGCAAAAAAGCACATCCTGGGCAGAGGTGTCATGCCCTCATCCCTCAGGATGGGCAGGTTCTATGAAGAGGAAGGTTCAAAGGTTTGTTGCCTTTATTAACTAACCCCAGCCTCTGCTGCTATCAGGAGTTGGCTCCCTCCGGTTCTGACCCCTCTTTGGGCAGGAGAATTGGCGGGAAAACCTAGGGAGAAAGGGAGGTGTGCCCACCTTTGCCAATCCCACCCCTCAGGTGTGGGAGGCGAAGTGACGCACACATCTCAGTCCCCAGCATCTTGAAGATTGGAGGTAGCATAAGAGGGGGCGTCATAGACACCCCAAGGAAGGGACCCATTAGTCCCATCCTGCACCCCCCTGTAACAGCACTTAATGTAGGTATTTAGGGGCACCCCTGAACATTGCTCCTTAGATACGACAACCTAAGAAGAAGAAGTACCGAAGAGCCGTGCTGCAGAGAAGATGACGACGACAACTGCTTTGGCCCCATCCCTACCAGCCTGTCTTCTTCTTCAGATACCCTGCGAGCTGAAACCAGCAAGTCCTGCAGCTAAGCAGTCTCCAACAACCATGGAGAACCTGCCATGCCTTCGAAAAAGACCCTTGTCTTCCGAGGACATGGATTCTCCAACAAAGAAAGTCCACCTTCAAGGACTCCGGATCCAGGCGGATCCGCGTCCCCAGCACACTGCACCCGACGCCCACTGCCCGAGTTCAAGTGACTCACCTATCATGTGAAGTCTGCGCCGTGATCCTGACCTCGTCTGCATCAGTGGCTGACCTATCCAGGACTCCCCTGAATGCCTGCAGCCTCTGATCAAAGGTTCCCCCCGACTGCGACAAGAACCAGTTGAGAAAACCCCAACACCAAAAGATACCCCTGCATCCTCCGACCCCGACTTTGGAGACCACAGCTGGCGGTGCCAAGGTCTTCCGCCGCAATCCAACTTACCTGCCCAGTCGTTGATCACCTTCCTGCAGCTTCATTGTCCAAGGCTGCAGCTTCTTTCTGAAACCAACGACCTCCAGTGTAAAACAGTGGGCGTCAGACGCTGATTTGTACCCTGCAACCAACGGCCCTGTCCCGCTGGTGGTGTAGCTTTGGTGCTGCATTGTGGCCCCTCCCTGTCCTCACTTTAACCCCCAGGGCATTTGCTATAAGACCGCGGGTACCTACCTGCAAACTGTGGCCCTTCGAGGTACCCCCAGGCTCTATTGGATAACATTGTGCCCAGGGACCTCTGCATCTGGCCGCCCTAGTGTCGCTGGTGGTGCAGCCCCTACCTGGTCTTGAACTTTGCCCTGCGTTGATCTAAACCTCCAAAGCCTGGGGAAGTAAGTTGAGTACTTACCTGCAAACTTTTTAACATTGTTTTCCTCTGTAGGATTGTATTGTAGTTGTATCTATTGCACTGAACTGTTTAACCTTATCACTGCAAAAGCATACAACTGTACTTGATTGACATCTACAGAAAACATTCTTAATACTGTAAAGTATATAACTGCATTTACAAACCATTAGTGCATTCTTGAAAAGTATTGCTACTTTTAAACCACCGTGAAACTTACCTGCACTAAGTGATTCTTGGTTCTAGAAATAAAATAACAAAGTAACAATGTTTTCTACAACCTAATAGTCTGAATTCAGTCTTTGAGTGCCCCTTTTTGCATGGTTACTCCTTACCTTTTTGCCTGATAGATGATGCCAACTTGACTGAGTGTGCCCTGGGTCCCTGCCAATCAGGCTTACAGGGCCTATATTCTTACCCAAAACTGTACCTTTGAATGCACAACTGGCACACCTCTGGACCACATGCAAGTCCCTTGTAAATGGTACCCTTGGTACATAGGGCCTTGTGACCATAGAGGACCCTCTGAGGGCATGCCACACTCAGAGACCCGTCACCTTAACACCCACACACTGACACTGCAGGCTGCGTGTTTTGGTGCAGTCCAACTAAAGAGTCGACATGGCCCACATTTATGTGTGTAATGCCCACCCACACTGCCTGTGGCATGGCTAAGTCACCCGTACCACAGTGGAGGGCATAGTTGCATGAACAATATGCCCCTACAGTGTCCGTGCCATTCACCGACATTGTAAGTGCAGTGAAGCCATTTTGAGCACATGGGCTGGGAGTTTGTCAGCACAAACTCCACAGCTCCATGATGGATTTACTGAAGACTGAGAAGTTTGGTACCAAACTTCACAGCACATTAAACCAACACTGATGCCAGTATTGCATGTAATGTAAAATGCACTAAGTGGGCATCTTAGAGATGCCCCCTGGAAAACGACTATTCTTGGAGTGGTTCCTGAATGGCTACCTGCCATCTGCCACCTCTCTGGGTCCTGCAAAAAAGCACATACTGGGCAGAGATGTCATGCCCTCCTCCCCCAGGATGGGCAGGTTCTACGAATGGGAAGGTTCAAAGGCTTGCTGCCTTTGTTAACTAGCCCCAAGCCTCTGCTGCTATCAGGAGTTGGCTCCTGCCGGTTCTGACCCCTCTTGGGGCAGAAGAATCGGCAGTAAAACCTACAGAGAAAGGGAGGTGTGCCCACCTTTGCCGACCCCACCCCTCAGGTGGGAGAGGCGAAGTGAAGCACACATCTCAGTCCCCTCGATCTTGAAAGATGAGGAAACTCCTCCAATGAGGACGAGGCATATGCTCCCCCTCACTGGAGAGTGGCATAAGAGAGGCGAAGAGACTCAAGGTATGGGACCCATTAGTCCCAATCTGCACCCCCTGTAACTCCCCTAAATTTAGTTATTTATGGGCACCCCTGAACCTTAATCCTCAGATACAAAAACCTAAGAAGAAGAACCAAAGAGCCGTGCTGCAGTGAAGATGACGACAACAACTGCTTTGGCCCAATCCCTACCAGCCTGTCTTCTGCTTCAGAGAACATGCAAGCTGAAACCAGCGAGTCCTGCAGCTAAGCAGCTTTGAAGAACCCTGGAGACCTGCCCTGCCTTCGAAAAAGACTTGTCTTCCGAGGGCACGAATTGTCCAACAAAGAAACTCCAACTTCAAGGACTCCCGATCCAGGCGGATCCGCGTCCCCAGCACACTCTGCACCCGATGCCCTCGGCCCGGTTTCGAGTGGTTCACCTATCCTGTGAAGTCTCCCTGGCAATCCTGACCTTGTCTGTATCAGTGGCTGACCTATTCAGGAACACCTTTCCCACTCTATGCCTGCAGCCCGACTGCAACTGGAACCAGTTGCGTAACCCCAACACCAAAAGGCACCCCTGCATCTTCCGCCCCCTGACTTTATGGAGCCCAGTTGACGGTGTCCCCCCGCTATCCAACGTACCTGCTAACCGTACGTCACCTTCATCGAGCCTCCTGGTCCAAGTCTGCAGCCTCTTTCCGAAAACGACGACCTCCGTTAGAAAGCATTGGTTGCCCGACACTGATTTGAACACTACACCCATCCACCCCTGTGGTGTAGCTTTGGTGCTGATTTGTGGCCACCCTGTGCTCACTTTAATCCCTGGGGCATTTGCCCTAAGACTGTGGGTACCTACCTGCAGACCGTGCCTCTTCGAAGTACCCCCAGGCTTTATTGGATAACATTGTGCCCAGTGACCTCTGCATCCGGCCGCCCTAGTGCCGCTGGTGGTGTAATACCCACCTGATCTTGAACCTTGCCCTGTGTTGTCCTAAATACCCAAAGCCTGGAGAAGTAAGTTGAGTACTTACCTGCAAACTGTTTAACATTGTGGGTATCTACCTTCAAACCGTGCCTCTTCAAGGTACCCCCCGGCTCCATTGGATAACATTAGGCCCAGTGACCTCTGCACTCTGCCGCCCAAGGGCGGCTGTTAGTTCAGTACCTACCTGGTTTAAACCTTGCCTTGTGTTGTCCTAAACCTCCAAAGCCTGGGGAATTAAGTTGAATACTTACCTGCAAACTGTTTAACAATGTGGGTACCTACCTTCAAACCGTGCCTCTTAGAGGTACCCCCGGCTCCATTGGAAAACATTAGGCCCAGTGACCTCGGCACTGAGCCGCCCCAGTGCCGCTATTAGTTCAGTACCTACCTGGTCTTAAACCGTGCCTTGTGTTGTCCTAAAACCTCAAAGCCTGGGTAAATAAGTTTAGGTACCTACCTGCAAAGTGTTTAACATTGTTTTCCTCTATAGATTTGCATTTTAGTTCTATCTATTGCATTGAATTGTCAAACCTTATCACTGAAAAAGCATACAACTGTACTTGATTGACATCTACAGAAAACATTCTTAATACGATAAAGTACATAACTGCATTTACAAAACATTACTGCAGTCTTGAAAAGTATTGCTACTTTTAAACCACTGTGAAACTTACCTGCGCTAAGTGATTTTTGGTTCTAGAAATAATATGACAAAATAACGTTTTGTACAACCTAATAGTCTCAATTCAGTCTTTATGTGCCCCTTTTTGCATGGTTACCCCCTTACCTTTTTGCCAGATACATGATGCCAACTTGACTGAGTGTGCCCTGGGTACCTGCCAATCGGCTTACAGAGCCCATGTTTTTTCCTAAAACGGTACCTTTGTCTCCACAGTTGGCACACCCCTGAGCCACATGCAAGTGCCTTGTAAACGGTACCCCTGGTTCCAAGTGCCTTGTGACCAGAGAGGGCCTCTGAGGGCATGCTACCCTCAGAGACCCCTCACCTTAACACCCACACACTGCCACTGTAGGCTGCGTGTTTTGGTGCAGACCAAACTAAAGAGTTGACATGGCCCACATTCCTGTGTGCAATGCCCACCCACACTGCCTGCTGCATGGGTAAGTCAGCCCTCTAGCAGGCATTACAGCCCTAAAGGCAGGGTACACCATACCACAGGTGAGGGCATAGCTGTATGAGCAATATGCCCCTACAGTGTCTGTGCCATTCACAGACATTGTAAGTGCAGTGAAGCCATTTTTAGTACATAGACTGGGAGTTTGCTAGAACGAACTCCACAGCTCCATGATGGCTTTACTGAAGACTGAGAAGTTTGATACTAAACTTCTCAGCACATTAAACCCACACTGATCCAGTGTTGGATTTAATGTAAAATGCACTCATAGGGCTTCTTAGAGATTTCCCCATGGAAAACGACATGCCCCTTGTGTGGTTCCTGAATGGCTACCCACCATTTACCACCTCTAGACAGGTTTCTGTCCCCTGCATAGAGAGCCTCCGCTCTCTGGGTCCTGAAACAAAGAACATCCTGGGCAGAGGTGTCATGCCAACTCCCCCAGGATGTGCAGGGTCCACAAGGGGAAGCTTCAAAGGCCAGCTGCCTTTGTTATCTATCCCTGCTGCTATCAACAACTGGCTCCCACTGACTCTGATTCCCACTTTGGGCAGGAGAATCGGTAGGGGAACCTAGAGGGAAAGGGAGGTGTACCTACCTTTGTCAATCCCACCCCCTCAGGTAGAGGAGGTGAAGCGAAGCACACATCTCAGTCCCCTCCAACTTGAAGATGAGGGGACTTCCCCAATCAGGCTGAGGCATATGCCTCCCCCCCACTTGAGGGTGGCATAAGAGCGGGTGTAGACACCCCAGGGAAGGGACCCTGTAACGCCACTAAATCTAGGTATTTTGGGGCACCTATAACCTAGTTCCTTAGATACGACAACCTAAGAAAAAGATACCTGAAGAGCCGTGCTGCAGAGAAGAGGATGACGACACTGCTTTGGCCCCTGCTCTACTAGCCCGTCTCCTGCTTCAGAGACCCTGTGAGCTGAAACTGGTGAGTCCTGCAGCCAGCAGCCTCCAAGAACACCAGAGACTAGCCCTGCCTTCGAAAAAGACTCTTGTATCCCGAGGACACGTATTGTCCAACAAAGGAACTCCAAATTCAAGGACTCTGGATCCAGGCAGATCCGTGTCCCCAGCACACTCTGCACCTGATGCCAATGGCCCGAGATCGAGTGACTCACCTATCCTGTGAAGTCTCCCCAGTGACCCTGACCCCGTCTGCATCAGTGGCTGACCTCTCAAGGACCCCCCCCTCAACTCCTGCAGCCTCTGTTCGAAGGGTCCCCCCGACCGCGACAAGAACGAGATGAGAAAACCCCGACACCAAAAGACACCTCTGCATCCTCCGTCCCTGACTTTGGAGAGCCCAGCTGATGGCGCCCAGGTGTCCCCCAGCTATCCAACTTACCTGCCCAGTTGTTGAACGCCTTCGTGCAGCCTCATGGTCCAAGGCTGCAGCCTCTTTCCGAAACCGATGACCTCCATTGGAGAACATAGGGCGTCAGCTGCTGATTTGCACTCTGCACCCGACTGCCTTGTCCCACTGGTGGTGTAGCTTTGGTGCTGCATTGTGGCTCCCTTCCTGTGCCCACTTCAACCCCTAGGACATTTACCCTAAGACAGTCGGTACCTACCTGAAAACCGTGCCTCTTCGAGGTACCCCCAGGCTCTATTGGATAACAATGTGCCCAGCGACCGCCCTAGTGCCGCTGGTGGTGCAGTACCTACCTGGTCTTGAACCTTGCCCTGTGTTGTCCTAAACCCCCAAAGCCTGGGGAAGTAAGTTGAGTACTTACCTGCAAACTGTTTAACATTGTTCTCCTCTATTGGATTGCATTGTAGTTCTATCTTTTGCACTGAACTGTCTAACCTTACCACTGCAAAAGCATACAACTGTACTTAATTGACTTCTATCAAAAACATTCTTAATACTGTAAAGTATATAACTGCATCTACAAAACATTACAGCATTCTTGAAAAGTATTGCTACTTTTAAACCACTGTGAAACTTACCTGCACTAAGTGATTTTTGGTTCTAGAAATAAAATAACAAAATAACGTTTTGTACAAACTAAAGGTCTGAATTCAGTCTTTGAGTGCACCTTTTTGCATGGTTACCCCTTACCTTTTTGCCAGATACATGATGCCAACTTGACTGAGTGTGCCCAAACAGGCTAACAGGGCCCTATGTTCTTTCCCAAAATGGTACCTTTGTCTCCACAATAGGCACACCTCTGGGCCACATGCAAGTCCCTTGTAAATGGTACCCCTGATACCAAGGGCCTCTGACTAGAGAGGTACCTCTGTGGGCATGCCACCCTCGGAGACCCCTCACCTTAACACCCACACACTGCCACTGTAGGCTGTGTGTTTTGGTGCAGACCAAACTAAAGAGTTGACATGGCCCACATTCCTGGGTGCAATGTCCACCCACACTGCCTGCAGCATGGGTACATCACCCCTCTAGCAGGCATTACAGCCCTAAAGGCAGTACACTATACCACAGCTGAGAGTATAGCTGCATGAGCAATAGGGGAGAGGAGTTGGCCTAACGGCTAGGGCAGTCGACCTCGAATTTGAACATCCTGTGATTCTGGGCAAATTACTAAATCTCCCCGTGCCTAACAAAAATTAATGTGTCCTCATATAACGCAACTGGTGCTATGTAAAGCGCTCTGATACCCGAAACCGGGTCAAGTTTGCGCTACATTAAACTCCGTGAAAAAAAAAATCAGCTACAGTGTCTGTGTCATTCACAGACATTGTAAGTGCAGTGAAGCCATTATGAGTTCATGGGCTGGGAGTTTGTCAGCACAAACTCCACAGCTCCATGGTGGCTTTACTGAAGACTGAGAAGTTTGGTATGAAGCTTCACAGCACATTAAACCTAAAATGATGCCAGTGTTGGATTTAATATAAAATGCACTCAGGGTGCATCCTGGAAAACGACAATCCCTGCAGTGGTTCCTGAATGGCTACCCTCCATCTGCCACCTCTCTAGGTCCTGAAACAAAGCACATCCTGTGCAGAGATGTCATGCCTCCTCCCCCTGGGTGGGCAGGTTCCACGAACTGGAAGCCTCAAAGGCTTGCTTCCTTTGTAAGCTAGCCAAAGCCTCTGCTGCTGTCAGGAGTTGGCTCCCACCGGTTCTGACCCCCACTTTGTGCAGGAGAATTGGCGGGAAAACCTAAGAGAAAGGAAGGTATGCCCACCACTGCGAGGTGTGGGGAGGCGAAGTGAAACACACATCTCAGTCCCCTCCATCTTGAAGATGAGGGCACTCCCCCAATGAGGACAAGGCATATTCCCCCCCCACTGGAGGGTGGCATAAGCAGTGTGTAGACACCCCAGGGAAGGGACCCATTGGTCCCAACCTACATCGCCCTGTAATGCTCCTAAATCTAGGTATTTAGGGGCTCCCCTGAACCTTGCTCCTTAGATACGACAGCCTAAGATGAAGAAGAACCGAAGAGCCATGCTGCAGAGAAGATGACGACAACAACTGCTTTGGACCCATCCTTGCCAGCCTGTCCTCTGCTTCAGAGAACCAGCGAGCTGAAGCCAGCAAGTCCTGCAGCTAAGCAGCCTCCAATAACCCTGGAGACCTGCCCTGCCTTCGAAAAAGACTCTTCTGTTCCGAGGACACTGATTGTCCAACAAAGAAACTCCAACTTCAAGGACTCCAGATCCAGGCGGATCCTTGTCCCCAGCACAATCTGCACCCGACACCCACTGCCTGAATTCGAGTGACTCACCTATCCAGTGAAGTGTCCCTGGCGATCCTGACCTCGTCTGCATCAGTGGCTGACCTATCCATGACCCCATCTCCCCCTCGATGCCTGCTGCCCGACTGCGACTTGAACCAGTTGAGAAGCCCCAACAGCAAGAGACACCCCTGCATCCTGGGCCCCCTGACTTTAGGAAGCCCAGCTGATGGTGTCCCCCAGCTATCCAACTTACCTGCCCAACCTTTGGTCGCCTTCATCCAGCCTCCTGGTCCAAGCCTGCAGCCTCTTTCCAAAAACGACAAACTCTGTTGAAAAGCATAAGGTGCCCGACACTGACTTGCACCCTACACCAGGCCACCCCTGTGCCGCTGTAGGTGTAGCTTAGGTGCTGTTTTGCGGCCACCCTGTGCTCACTTCGACCCCGGGGCATTTGCCCTTAGACCATGGGTACCTACCTTCAAACCGTGCCACTTCGAGGTACCCCCGGCTCCATTGGATAACATTGGGCCCAGTGACCTCTGCCCTCTGCCGCCACTGTGCCGCTGGGATTGTGCAGTACCTACTCGGTCTTGAACCTTGTCTTGTGTTGGCCTAAACCCCTGAAGCTTGGAGAAGTAAGTTTAGGTACTTACCTGCAAACTGTTTAGCATTGTTTTCCTCCATAGATTTGTATTTGAGTTATATCTGTTGCATTGAACTGCCAAACCTTATCACTGCAAAAGCATACAACTACTGGCATCTACAGAAAACATTCTTAATACTGTAAAGTATGTAGCTGCATTTACAAAACATTTCTGCATTCTTGTAAAGTATTGCTACTTTTAAACCACTGTGAAACTTACCTGCACTAAATGATTCTTAGTTTGAGAACTAAAACAACAAAGTAACAACTTTTTGTACAACCAATTGGTCTGGATTCAGTCTTTGAGTGTGAGACGTCATTTTTTGTCTGAGAGTGTACAGTAAATGCTTAACACTACCCTCTGATAAGCCTAGCTGCTCAGCCCAGTTAACACTACATTGAGAGTAAGGTAGTATCTACTTTAACCTCTGCCATACCTTTGGGGACTCACTGGACTCTGTGCACAGTATACCTCTTTTTGGTACAGTCTATAAAGAGCCAGCTTCCTACAAACATCCGCACCCAAATTAAAAAAGTGCAAGTGCAAGCCAAAGCCTTTAGCGCCCTGGCATTCTAAAGACATTGCTGACAATAAACAATCCATATGAGACAGGTAAGAATAACATAACTCCTGAGGAGCTCTTGATAATGAAGGCCCTCAGTGCAACATGGAGACAGGTCATCACATCAGCCTAAGAACAGTACTATACCATCACCATCAATGGATCCACCAAAGAAGCAGAACGTTCTTCAAGACAATCAAGAACTGTATCCCTCCTGCCTGATTCCCCTATTTCTCACTCCACAGAAAAGTGCAATGCCATCAACCTCTTCTTCAGTGGAAAAATGCAGAAGATCCGAGAACACATTGACGGCCCTAAACCTACTTCATCTCATGAAGGACCTGGCCTGGTAGTTCAAGCTGGACTGTTTCCATTGGAGCAGGGTCAGAAAAGATTTTCATATGGCTAGGTCTAAACTACGATGGCATGGTGTGCAAAATAATTGATTGGGATGCTGCCTGAGTAATTACCAGTGGCTGAGATTAATTCAAGTATTTTATCCATCACAGTTTTGTGTACCTAGTGTTGTCCTAAATACTGTGGGCATAAAAAAACATGAATAGCTGGCTAACTGATCAGTGGTTGAAATGGGCTATCCCACTGCCCTGTGTTGTATGCTGTGCTAGGTGGAAGTAAAATGTGTATGGCACAAAAACTAATCAGTAGCTGAAGTAGGCTGACACTGCTGCCCAAGCAGGAGGCACCTGAAAAGCCCTGAGGCGGCAGCAGACACAAACAACCATGGACAAAGTCAATAGCTCTTGCCTATGCAAGATCTATTGGCCGTGCCAGTCTTTTAGCCATATTGATCAGCGGCGTGGCAGCTGTTCAGCATGGCTAAATGTTAGTGGCATGGCATAGAGTGGCATAGGGGAGAGTGGCGTAGAGGACAGTGGCATGGATTGGAGCAGCCTAGAGTAGTGTAGAGTGGCATGTAGTAAAGCGACGTAGAGTACAGTGCAGTGGAGTGAAGTGATGTGGCATAGAGTAGAGTGGGCGTACAGTGAAGTGGTAGAGTATAGTGGCATATATTGGAGTGGAGTTGAATGAATGGAGTGGAGTGGTGTAGAGTGGAGTGGCGTAGACTACAATGGAGTAGCGTTGAGCGGAGAGGTGTAGAGTAGAGTGGCTTAGACTTGTGTAGAGTTAAATGGAGTGGGGTGCAGTAGAGTAGCATAGAGTAGAGTGGAGTGCTGTAGAGTAGAATGGCATACAGTAGGGTGAAGTAGAGTAGAATTGCATAGAGTGGCATACATTGAAGTGGCATAGAGTAGAGTGGAATGGAGTGGTGTACAGTGGGGTGGTGTAGAGTGGAGTGGCGTAGAGTGGAATGGGGTAGATTGGTGTAGAGTGGGTTAGAGTGGAGTGGTGTGGTGTAGAGTAGAGTGGCACGGAATGGCGTTGTGTGGAGTGGAGTGGTGTAGAGTGAGGTAGAATGCAATTGTTTGGAGTGATGTTGAGTGGAGTGGCGTAAAGTAGAGTGGCATAGAGTAGTACAATTGTGGGTGTAAGTAACTCAAACAACGAAACAAAATTAAAATGAGTGCAAAGATATGGGGCATGAAGTGGATGAATGTCTGAAAGGCAACGATGATAGGTGTGCGGTTGCGACAAGCATTATGAGGGTGTAATCTGTTGTTCGTGTGGAATTTTACATTGTAACGGCTTAAACCAAACCACATAGAATAGCAAAGGATGATCTAATAGAATAGATTTGGGGTAAGAAGGTTCAACTTCTAAGGCAGTACATTTGGAATGGTTTGGTGTTTTTTTGGGGTAGAGAACACTGTTCCAGTTTGCAACCTAGTCTTTTCAGGCTAAGTTGATTTCAGGTAATCAAGTTCTGGAGATATGTACTTTGATTGTTCTATACTGTTCAGACGTTCTGATTTTCCGTGGTGGATCAGTGGCTTCTTTCTTGGCTGTTGCACCAGCACTATGCTCTTTCTTCTAGGCACTTTATGCTTTGATGGACTGTACCTCCATCTTTTGCTGCTTTTGAGATCTTCTTGTTTAGAGCCTAACGGCTTACATAATTTCTGCTTGCAATGCTCGCTCGCCAGATTCTAGCTGCTTTTCAAGAAACTGCACATGGCCCCTCATCTCAACTCATCACTCCCCATATTAGTGAGGATTCCAGGATCCACTGACTTCATTCTCTCGACTGTTCTCCAACACTTCAGCTTCATTCTTGATGTTGTAGATAAGTCGCTAGTAGTACACTCACAGACACATGTGAAAACCTCTGTCCTTTTTTTCGCAGACCTCAGTATGAAACCCCACGAAAGAGGAATCAAATGCTGCAAATGTGGTGTTACATAAAATGGACATTTACACCTTTGTCCAGAAGTCTGTCAAGATAAGGGTAAACCATAAATTAGTCCATGAGATTAATATATTCATGTTTTACAAGATAGGAGCACAGCTTCAGCGTTTCTGCAGGGGAAAAAAGAAAAATAAATGTCAGCAGTTGATTGGATTCTTCACACAAAAGATTATTATGGAAGTTCTAAGGAACAGATTGTATTGTCTAGTCTGTGTTTCATGGTGTGTTTAAATCTTATTTTTGAGGTATTCTCTATGAGACTGCTGGATGGGCTATGTGAGTTTTAGAGAAGATGTGAAGAGGGCGGGTAAGAGCTGTGTCTTGCAGTATTATGCAGACGAGGTCCCTTTTATTCATAATTCTTTCGCCACTTTGCCCTTCCCTGCGAATTCTAGCTCAGTTTGTCACTTCTCCTTTCTTGAAGCCTCAAGGTTTTGCAGATTATTTGAATTGGATATGATTTAAATTGGATAAAATGAGGTCAAATAAAAAACAAATGTATGGACAGACATACGTTCACCACCATTTTAAGCAAAGGATTAGCTCAGTTGGCTTCCATGCGAAATTAGAAAAATGGCAAAAGAGATTTAGAGTTTGGTGGATGTGGGAGGTCTACCAAAAATGGTGAATGTTCTATGTGCACTAATAAGTGAGAATATCCAGGATTAAACTCTAACTAGTATTGACAGTAATCCACCAATTATTTGCAGATGTCCCACATCCACCAAACACTGAATAACCCCCAAAGTATTTTGTAATTTTTCACCATCTTTAAGCGCTCTTTAATCCATAGGGCATACTTACAAGCTTTCAGTGACGTTCATGTGGCTATATCAGCTTCGCCTTATTTACAAGGCAGCTTTAAGCCACTTAACGTGGCTTAATGCTGCCTTGTAAGTAAGGACCCCTTTCCTGCTACACTTAGTGTGTAAGGGGTGGTTTTGAGGCTGCCCCATATATTCACAAGGGCAGCGTCAAACCCAGTGGTTTTTGCGGTGGGCATCGTAAAGAAGGGGCATGCGCAACCAAGAGAAATGTTTCATTTCTCCTTGTTGTTGCTGTTTCTGTGTGTGCTGCGTTGTGCAGCACACAAAGAAACAACAAAAGAATACTGATTGTTTATGTGCAATAAGGTGACCCTTCCTGCACATAAGCAGTTAAAAAAAATTATGTTTTGCAATCTATGTGTGCTGCATTAGGCAGCACACATAGAAGTTTCAAAATGCCATTTCAGAATGTTTTTGTGCAGGAAGGGACACCTTCATTGTCAGGAAGGGACACCTTCTTGCACATAAACAATCTTTCCCTACAACGCAGGCACCCTTGCACTATGGTGCACTATGGTGCAAGGGTGTCTGCATTGGCGCTAAGCAGCTAAAATTAGCGCCAGTGCAGGGGGAGACGCAGGGTTGCACCGTTATCCTTGTAAATACAGTGCAGCCCGACGTTTTGAAGTGGTGGAGCATGGCGTTAAGCCAAGGCAGTTAATGCTGCGCTCCGCCACTTTGTATTAAATAGGACTGAAAATTTCGAATATAAATGAAATTAATGATAGAGTGATTATTCAAGAAACCCACTATATCCTAATGGTGATTATTCAAGAAACCCACTATATCCTAATGGAATAAATAGTTACATTTATCAATTGAATAATTTCCCATTTTCTAAATGTTGTTATATCTTTTTGTTTTAAACGAGCATTTGCTTATACATTAAAAACAGCAACCTATCTTTCAACCCACTTATCACCAAGAAGATGGAGACGGCATGAATATAGCGTGGAGCTACTATTAGTATAAACCACTTTTATTGGCCCAATGATGATTGGTTCAATTACTTTTGCACTATTAGAAAAATATTGCTCTGTTTGCAGTTGATATCCTTGGGAAACCTTTCTTGTTTGAAGTAGCCCTGCATCATCTTCAAGACCTGCTGCATCAACTACAAATCAGTTACAGAAGGCTGATTATCATACCTAGTAGAAAACAGTCCATCTTTGGTGGTCACTGCCAAAGCATTGAGATGCTCAAACCTGGGAGAAGAAAAAGAATGTTACCCTCTTCAGTCGAAGCTCCAGGGATAAAGAACACCCACAATTTTACCAGACAACCCTCCATCCTCCCCAAGTAGCTTTTCCATCCTTCTTAAATGATGGTTCCGCATGGACACAACAACTCCAAAAACATTATTGCAGCAAGATAAACTCCATAATATGGATTGGCTTAATCTCGACCCTACTTAAATATCTCCCTACAGAAATTTCAACTTGTATTTAATTCCTAAATTCAGACAAACTCACTACCTATATTAGTGGGTAAATTTACTGTTTGAGCTCCAGACGTGACATAATTCCACGCTGGTGCTCGATAAAGGATAAGTCCAATTTTTTTGTAGACATGTTCATGTAAGACCAAAGTTTGAGTGACTGGGGTTTTACAGTCTCTGTGTTAGCAACAACAACAAAATTGAAATCAATGGCGTTACAATTGCCACTGAATTACGGCGTAGTAAAAATCTCCCCAGGGTAACTCGATTAACAATGTTTTGACCCCGGCGATTTCACTTCCGCATTCTTAGTAAATGAGGTCAGAATAGGAATGACATGCAAATGCGGGTTTGTCACACTCAAAATCTGCACTTTTCCACCATTATAACCTGTTATGCCTGACAACCGAAAGTGCAGCAGTTTCACAGTACTCCGAATTCGAGATTAGGCTCAAACAGTGCTTATGCCCAATACAGGTACGATGCAGCCAGTCAAAATCATTTGTATTCGTCAATAATCCATAAAAGCATAAAACACTTCCATAAACAAAATAATAATTAAAAATATATATATCCGATGTAACCCAAACTTGTAATGATAATGGAGAAAGTGGAATTGTTGGAAAATGGGCCTCAGGGGAGGTTTGGGTAAATTAAGGTTTGGGACAAGTGAAGTTCTATGTAGAAAGGAGTTGAGGTGTGGAAGTTTGGCAGATAATGGAGGATGGAGTGTGTAAAATAGGAGACAAATTGAAGTGGATGACAGTCAGAAGGAATGTTTTTAGGTCTCGCCTGGCGTTAGCAGCGCATGCGAATGCTCTCGCTACGCGAAGGCTACTTGGAATCAATACGGTTCCAGAAGTCGTGTCTCAGCTCTGCCTGCAAATTTGATTGGTATGCGTCAATATTCAGAACAGACTTTGTTGATTGTGCCGGAGGGTTTTTAGCCCCTCCTGGTTGCCACCCTGTCCTTTTTAGGCCACGTCCAGCGGGATTGGATCTTTTACTGGCGGCGTGAGACGGTGGATTTAATATTGACTTGCTGCACTTTTTTTTAAACTATTGCATGCGTTTGCGTGTGGAAGGCATTCTACACTATTTTTTTACCCTACTTTGTTACTATGCGCTTTTTAAAAATCTAAACAATGCTTAAATGTGCACATGCTGTTGGAAGCGTTTTGAGGGGATGTCTGTAACATTAGCATCCAGACGGCGGACTCGGCATAAAAATTCAGCTTTTGTGGATGAGGGCTCAGAATAAAAGGTAAGCTTTACTGGATTATGCGTTTCTGATTGGTTTATTTATGGCTTTTTTGGTGATATTGGTTATGCTATTAAGGTGCGGCCTCGTGTGCGGGATGCATTTTGTTAATTCTATGCTACTTGTTGCTATATCCTTCCTGTGGGATGCTTTTTCTTCATTTTATGCTACATTGTTACTATACACTTGAGGTGCGGTTGATGGTTTCTTTCTCTAAAGAATGCGTGAATGTGCACATGCCACTGCTGACACACCGCTGCTGACACTCTGCCGCTGACACGCTGCTGCTGACACACCACTGCTGACTCATCACTGCTAACACATTGCTGCTGACATGCCGCTGCTGAAACCACTGCTGAAACACCCCTGCTGACACGTCCCTGCTGACACGCCGCTGCTGACACGCCGCTGCTGACACCACTACTGACACACAGCTGCTGACACATCACTGCTGACACATCGCTGCTGACACACCAATGCTGACACACCACTGCTAACACATTGCTGCTGACATGCCGTTGCTGAAACCACTGCTGAAACACCCCTGCTGACACGTCCCTGCTGACACGCCGCTGCTGACACGCCGCTGCTGACACCACTACTGACACACAGCTGCTGACACATCACTGCTGACACATCGCTGCTGACACACCAATGCTGACACATCGCTGCTGACATCTCTGCTGACACACCACTGCTGACACACCACTACTGACATGCCGCTGCTGACATGCCGCTGCAGACACCACTGCTGACACATCGCTGCTGACACGCCTCTGCTGACACCGCTGCTGCTGACATGCCGCTGCTGACACACCGCTGCTGACATGCCGCTGCAGACACCACTGCTGACACATCGCTGCTGACACGCCACTGCTGACACTGCTGCTGAGACACCACTGCTGACACTGCTGCTGACACACTGCTGCTGACACACTATTTCTGACACATTGCTGCTGACATGCCGCTGCTGACACCACTGCTGAAACACCCCTGCTGACACGTCCATGCTGACACGCCTCTGCTGACACCACTACTGACACACAGCTGCTGACACACCACTGCTGACACACAGCTGCTGAGACACCACTGCTGACACATCGCTGCTGACACACCACTGCTGACACACCACTGCTGACACGCCGCTGCTGACATGCCTCTGCAGAAACCACTGCTGACACATCGCTGCTGACACGCCTCTGCTGACACCGCTTCTGACACGCCGCTGCTGACACGCCCCTGCTGACACACCGCTGCTGACACGCCGCTGCAGACACACCGTTGCTGACATGCCGCTGCAGACACCACTGCTGACACATCGCTGCTGACATGCCACTGCTGACACTACTGCTGCCACAACACTGCTGACACGGTGCTGCTGACACACAGCTGCTGACACGCCGCTGCTGACATGCCGCTGCTGACACGCCGCTGCTGACACGCCGCTGCTGACACACCGCTGCGGACATGCCGCTGCTGACACGCCGCTGCAGACACCACTGGGCACACGCCACTGCTGACACACCACTGCTGACACCCTGCTGCAGACATCACTGCTGACACACCACTGCTGACACGCCGCTGCTGACACCTCACTGATGACACCTCACTGCTGACCCCTCACTGCTGACACCTCACTGCTGACACGCCACTACTAACACACTGCTGTTGACACACCACTGCTGACACACCACTGCTGGCACGCCGCTGCTGACACACCACTGCTGACACATTGCTGCTGACACCACTGCTGACACCACTGCAGACACCACTGCTGACACCACTGCTGACACGCTGCTGCAGACACACTTCTGCTGATACGCCACTGCTGACACGCCACTGCTGACATGCCACTGCTGACACACCGCTGCTGACACGCTGCTGCAGACACACCACTGCTGACATGCCACTGCTGACATGCCACTGCTGACATGCCACTGCTGACACGCCGCTGCTGACACACCGCTGCTGACACACCGCTGCTGACACAACTGCTGACACACCACTGCTGACACACCACTGCGGACAGGCTGCTGCTGACACACCACTGCTGACGCGCCGCTGCTGACACATCACTGCTGACATGCCGCTGCTGACACCCAACTGCTGACAAGCCACTGCTGACAAGCCGCTGCTGACACGCCGCTGCTGTCACGCCACTGCTGACACCACTGCTTACACACCACTACTGACACATCACTACTGACACTCTGCTGCTGACACCACTGCTGACACACTGCTGCTGACACACCACTGTTGACACCCTGCTGCAAACACACCACTGCTGACACGCCGCTGCTGACACGCCACTGCTGACACGCCACTGCTGACACCTCACTGCTGACATCTCACTGCTGACACCTTACTGCTGACACCTTACTACTAACACACCACTGCTTACATGCCGCTGCTGACACATCACTGCTGACACACCACTGCTGAAACGCTGCTGCTGACACACCACTGCTGACACGCCACTACTGACACATCGCTGCTGACACTCTGCTGCTGACACCACTGCTGTCACACTGCTGCTGACACACCACTGCTTACACAACACTACTGACACATCGCTGCTGACACTCTGATGCTGACACCACTGCTGACACACTGCTGCTACAACAAACAAATGATGGACGGAATGCTGACAATGCATACATTCTCCCCCAGTCAAGAGATCTGGGTTTAATCCATCGTTCTTTTGCCCACTACGCCACCCCAGTTCAGACATAGCCATATGCAAATCCGTCTTGACCCTGTGCCTCGTGGGAACAGTCCAGCCCGAACTGCCAAGCCATGTCTTCCCTGGACCGGAATCAAGCATCCTAGGACCGGTTTCTGGCTATCAGCCGTCATCAGCCAGGATAGCTTGACTCCAGTGGCATAGTGAGCACGGGTCCCACGTCTGGGAATACCCATCCCACTTAGGGCGAAAAGCGTTACAACAAACAAATGATGGACGGAATGCTGACAATGCATACATTCTCCCCCAGTCAAGAGATCTGGGTTTAATCCATCGTTCTTTTGCCCACTACGCCACCCCAGTTCAGACATAGCCATATGCAAATCCGTCTTCACCCTGTGCCTCATGGGAACAGTCCAGCCAGAACTGCCAAGCCATGTCTTCCCTGGACCGGAATCAAGCATCCTAGGATCGGTTTCTGGCTATCAGCCGTCATCAGCCAGGATAGCTTGACTCCAGTGGCATAGTGAGCACGGGTGCCACGTCTGGGAATACCCATCCCACTTAGGGCGAAAAGCGTTACAACAAACAAATGATGGACGGAATGCTGACAATGCATACATTCTCCCCCAGTCAAGAGATCTGGGTTTAATCCATCGTTCTTTTGCCCACTACGCCACCCCAGTTCAGACATAGCCATATGCAAATCCGTCTTGACCCTGTGCCTCATGGGAACAGTTCAGCCCGAACTGCCAAGCCATGTCTTCCCTGGACCGGAATCAAGCATCCTAGGACCGGTTTCTGGCTATCAGCCGTCATCAGCCAGGATAGCTTGACTCCAGTGGCATAATGAGCACGGGTCCCACGTCTGGGAATACCCATCCCACTTAGGGCAAAAAGCGTTACAACAAACAAATGATGGACGGAATGCTGACAATGCATACATTCTCCCCCAGTCAAGAGATCTGGGTTTAATCCATCGTTCTTTTGCCCACTACGCCACCCCAGTTCAGACATAGCCATATGCAAATCCGTCTTGACCCTGTGCCTCATGGGAACAGTCCAGCCCGAACTGCCAAGCCATGCCTTCCCTGGACCGGAATCAAGCATCCTAGGACCGGTTTCTGGCTATCAGCCGTCATCAGCCAGGATAGCTTGACTCCAGTGGCATAGTGAGCATGGGTCCCACGTCTGGGAATACCCATCCCACTTAGGGCGAAAAGCATTACAACAAACAAATGATGGACGGAATGCTGACAATGCATACATTCTCCCCCAGTCAAGAGATCTGGGTTTAATCCATCGTTCTTTTGCCCACTACGCCACCCCAGTTCAGACATAGCCATATGCAAATCCGTCTTGACCCTGTGCCTCATGGGAACAGTCCAGCCCGAACTGCCAAGCCATGTCTTCCCTGGACCGGAATCAAGCATCCTAGGACCGGTTTCTGGCTATCAGCCGTCATCAGCCAGGATAGCTTGACTCCAGTGGCATAGTGAGCACGGGTCCCACGTCTGGGAATACCCATCCCACTTAGGGCGAAAAGCGTTACAACAAACAAATGATGGACGGAATGCTGACAATGCATACATTCTCCCCCAGTCAAGAGACCTGGGTTTAATCCATCATTCTTTTGCCCACTACGCCACCCCAGTTCAGACATAGCCATATGCAAATCCGTCTTGACCCTGTGCCTCATGGGAACAGTCCAGCCCGAACTGCCAAGCCATGTCTTCCCTGGACCGGAATCAAGCATCCTAGGACGGTTTCTGGCTATCAGCCGTCATCAGCCAGGATAGCTTGACTCCAGTGGCATAGTGAGCACGGGTCCCACGTCTGGGAATACCCATCCCACTTAGGGCGAAAAGCGTTACAACAAACAAATGATGGACGGAATGCTGACTATGCATACATTCTCCCCCAGTCAAGAGATCTGGGTTTAAGAACGATGGATTTAACCCAGATCTCTTGACTGGGGGAGAATGTCTGCATTGTCAGCATTCCGTCCATCATTTGTTTGTTGTGACACACTGCTGCTGACACACCACTGCTGACATGCCACTACTGACACCCCACTGCTGACACACCACTGCTGACAAACCACTGCTGACACACCACTGCAGACACGCTGCTGCAGACACCACTGCTGACACGCCGCTGCTGACACGCCGCTGCTGACACGCCGCTGCTGACACACCGCTGCGGACATGCCGCTGCTGACACGCCGCTGCAGACACCACTGGGCACACGCCACTGGTGACACAACACTGCTGACACCCTGCTGCAGACATCACTGCTGACACACCACTGCTGACACGCCGCTGCTGACACCTCACTGGTGACACCTCACTGCTGACACCTCACTGCTGATACGCCACTACTAACACACTGCTGTTGACACACCACTGCTGACACACCACTGCTGGCACGCCGCTGCTGACACACCACTGCTGACACATTGCTGCTGACACCACTGCTGACACCACTGCTGACACCACTGCTGGCACTTCTGCTGATACGCCACTGCTGACACGCCACTGCTGACATGCCACTGCTGACACACCGCTGCTGACACGACGCTGCAGACACACAGCTGCTGACACGCCACTGCTGACATGCCACTGCTGACACGCCACTGCTGACACACCGCTGCTGACACACCGCTGCTGACACTACTGCTGCTGACACTACTGCTGACACGCCGCTGCTGACACCACTGCTGACACCACTGCTGACACCACTGCTGACACCACTGCTGACACTCCACTGCTGACACACCACTGCTGACACGCTGCTGCTGTAACACCACTGCTGACACGCCGCTTCTGAAACACCACTGCTGACATGCCGCTGCTGACACCCCACTGCTGACAAGCCACTGCTGACAAGCCGCTGCTGACACGCCGCTGCTGTCACGCCACTGCTGACACCACTGCTTACACACCACTACTGACACATCACTACTGACACTCTGCTGCTGACACTGCTGCTGACACACTGCTGCTGACACACCACTGCTGCAGACACACCACTGCTGACACGCTGCTGCTGACACGCCACTGCTGACACGCCACTGCTGACACCTCACTGCTGACATCTCACTGCTGACACCTTACTGCTGACACCTCACTGCTAACACACCACTGCTTACATGCCGCTGCTGACACATCACTGCTGACACACCACTGCTGAAACGCTGCTGCTGACACACCACTGCTGACACGCCACTACTGACACATCGCTGCTGACACTTTGCTGCTGACACCACTGCTGTCACACTGCTGCTGACACACCACTGCTTACACAACACTACTGACACATCGCTGCTGACACTCTGATGCTGACACCACTGCTGACACACTGCTGCTGACACACCACTGCTGACATGCCACTGCTGACACCCCACTGCTGACACACCACTGCTGACACACCACTGCAGACACGCTGCTGCAGACACCACTGCTGATACACCACTGCTGACACATCACTGCTGACAAGCTGCTGCTGACACCACTGCTGACACACTGCTGCTGACACACCGCTGCTGACACGCTGCTGTTGACACCACTGCTGACACACCACTGCTGACACGCCGCTGCTGACACCGCTGCTGACACATCGCTGCTGACATGCCGCTGCTGACACACCGCTGCTGACACACCACTGCTGACACACCACTGCTGGCACACCACTGCTGACACACCGCTGCTGACATGTCGCAGCTGACACGCCGCTGCAGACACCACTGGTCACACGCCACTGCCGACACCCTGCTGCAGACATCACTGCTGACACACCGCTGCTGACACCTCACTGCTGACACCTCACTGCTGACACGCCACTACTAACACGCTGCTGTTGACACACCACTGCTGACACACCACTGCTGACACGCCGCTGCTGACACTACTGCTGAGACACCACTGCTGACACACCGCTGCTGACACATCGCTGCTGACACCACTGCTGACACCACTGCAGACACGCTGCTGATGACACGCTGCTGCTGACACGCCGCTGCTGACACACCGCTGCTGACACACAACTGCTGACACACCGCTGCGGACACACTGCTGCTGACACACCGCTGTGGACATGCCGCTGCTGACACGCCTCTGCAGACACCACTGGTCACACGCCACTGCTGACACACCACTGCTGACACCCTGCTGCAGACACCACTGCTGACACACCACTGCTGACATACCGCTGCTGACACCTCACTGCTGACACCTCACTGCTGACACCTCACTGCTGACACGCCACTACTAACACGCTGCTGTTGACACACCACTGCTGACACATCACTGCTGACACGCCGCTGCTGACACCACTGCTGACACACCACTGCTGACACACTACTGCTGTGTGCCTCACTGCTGACACACCACTGGTGTGCACCTCACTGCTGACACACCACTGCTGTGCACTTCACTACTGACACACCACTGCTTACATGCTGCTGCTGACACACCACTGCTGTGTGCCTCACTTCTCACATGCCACTGCTGTGCGCCTCACTGCTGACACACCACTGCTGACACGCTACTGCTGACACACCACTGCTGTGTGCCTCACTGCTGACACACCACTGCTGTGCATCCCACTCCTGACACGCCACTGTTGACACACCCCTTCTGTGCACCCCAGTGCTGACACGCCACTGTTGACACACCCCTTCTGTGCGCCCACTGCTGACACGCTGCTGCTGACACCACTGCTGACACAGCACTGCTGACACGCCGCTGCTGACACACCGCTGCTGACACATTGCTGCTGACACGCCGCTGCTGACACGCCACTGCTGACACCACTGCTGACACACCACTGCTGACACACCGCTGCTTACACGCCACTGCTGACATGCCACTGCTGACACGCCGCTGTTGACACACCGCTGCTGACACACCGCTGCTGACACGCCACTGCTGACATGCCACTGCTGACACGCCGCTGTTGACACACCGCTGCTGACACACCGCTGCTGATACACTGTTGTTGACACCACTGCTGACACACCACTGCTGACACACCGCTGCTGACACGCTGTTGTTGACACCACTGCTGACACACCACTGCTGACACACCGCTGCTGACACCACTGCTGACACACCGCTGCTGACACGCCACTGCTGACACACCGCTGCTGATACATCGCTGCTGACGCTGCTGCTGACACACCACTGGTGATACACTACTGCTGACACGCCGCTGCTGACATGTCACTACTGACACGCCACTGCTGACATGCTGCTGCTGACATGCCGCTGCTGACACGCCACTGCATACACCACTGCTGACAAACCACTGCTGACACGCCACTGCTGACATGCCACTGCTGACATGCCACTGCTGACACGCCACTGCTGACACGCCGCTGCTGACACACCGCTGCTGACATGCCACTGCTGACACCACTGCTGACACACCACTGCTGACACGCTGCTGCTGACACCACCTCTGACACATCACTGCTGACACATCACTGCTGACACACCACTGCTGACACATCGCTGCTGACTCATCACTGCTGATGCCGCTGCTGACACTCCACTGCTGATACATCACTGCAGACACCGCTGCCGACACGACGCTGCTGACACACCACTGCTGACACGCCGCTGCTGACACACCGCTGCTGACACCACTGCTGACACACCACTGCTAACATGCTGCTCCTGACACCACTGCTGACACACCACTGCTGACACCACTCCTGATACACCACTGCTGATACACCACTGCTAACACGTCGCTGCAGACATCACTGCTGACACACCACTGCTGACATGCCGCTGCTGACATGCTGCTGCTGACACACCACTGCCGACACGCCGTTGCTGACACACCACTGCTGACACACCACTGCTGACACACCACTGCAGACACCACTGCAGACACCACTGCTGTCACACCACTGCTGATACACCACTGCTGACACACCGCCGCTGACACACCACTGCTGACACACCTTTGCTGACGCACCGCTGCTGACACATTGCTGCTGACACATCACTGCTGATGATGCTGCTGACACACCACTGCTGACAAACCACTGCTGCTGCACCACTGCTGACACACCATTGCTGACACGCCACTGCTGACACACCACTGCTGTGTCTCACTGCTGACACACCACTGTTGTGCACCTCACTGCTGACACACCACTGCTGTGCACTTCACTACTGACACACCACTGCTTACATGCCACTGCTGACACACCACTGCTGTGTGCCTCACTTCTCACATGCCACTGCTGTGCGCCTCACTGCTGACACACCACTGCTGTCACGCTACTGTTGACACACCACTGCTGTGTGTCTCACTGCTTACACACCACTGCTGTGCATCCCGCTGCTGACATGCCACTGTTGACACACCCCTTCTGTGCACCCCAGTGCTGACACGCCACTGTTGACACACCCCTTCTGTGCACCCCAGTGCTGACACGCCACTGTTGACACAACCCTTCTGTGCACCCCACTGCTGACATGCCACTGTTGTGCACCTCACTGCTGACACTCCACTGTTGTGTGCCTCACAGCTGACACGCCACTGTTGACACACCACTTCTGGGCCCCACAATGATGACAGACAATTGCTGTGCGTCCCACTGCTGATACGCCACTGCTGGGCCCCACAATTATGAGGGACCACAGCTGTGTGCCCCAATGATGACAGGTCACAGCTGTGCGCCCCGATGACAGACCGCAGCTGTGCGCCCCAATGATGACAGGCCACAGCTGTGCGCCCTAATGATGATAGACCTCTGCTCTACGCCCTGGTGATGACAGACCACTGCTGAACCCCGAAATGATGATAAACCACTGATCTGCACCCCTCTGCTGACACACCACTGCTGTGTGCCTCACTGCTGACATGCCACTGCTGTGTGCCTCAATGCTAACATGCCATTACTGTGCGCCTCACTGCTGATGCACCACTGCTGACACACCACTGGTGTGTGCTTCACTGCTGACACACCAGTGCTGTGCGCCTCACTGTTGACACACCATTGCTGGCACGCCACTGGTGACACACCACTGCTGACACATCACTGCTGACATCACTGCTGACACATCACTGCTGACGCACCACTGCTGACACAACACTGCTGATGCAACACTGTTGACATGCTGCTGCTGACATTACTGATGACATGCCGCTGCTGACACACCAATAATGACACATCACGGCTGATTCACCACTGCTGACACACCACTGGTGTGTGCCTCACTGCTGACACACCATTGCTGGCACGCCACTGGTGACACACCACTGCTGACACATCACTGCTGACATCACTGCTGACACATCACTGCTGACGCACCACTGCTGACACAACACTGCTGACGCAACACTGTTGACATGCTGCTGCTGACATTACTGATGACATGCCGCTGCTGACACACCAATAATGACACATCACGGCTGATGCACCACTGCTGACACACCACTGGTGTGTGCCTCACTGCTGACACACCACTGCTGACACACTGCTGCTGACACGCCAATAATGACACATCACTGCTGACACATCACTGCAGACACAGCACTGCTGACGCACCGCTGCTGACACAATACTGCTGACACAACACTGTTGACACGCCGCTGCTGACACAACACTGCTGACACATCACTGCTGACACACCACTGCTGACACACCACTGCTGTGTGCCCCAATGATGATGAACCACTGCTGAAAACACTGCTGATACACCATTGCTGTGCACCCTAATGACGATGGAGAGTCACTGCTGACAAAACACTGCTGTGTGCCGCAATGATGACTGACCACTGCTGACACTCCATTGTTGACATGCCACTGCTGCCACATCTTTGCTGTGCTCTACAATGAGGACATACCACTGCTGACAAAGCACTGTCGACAGACCACTGATGTGCCCCCCAATGATGACACACCACTGCTGACACACCACTGCAGACAGACTACTGCATGTGCGCTCAAATGATGGCAGTCCACTGCTGATACACCACTGCTGACAATCCATTGCTGTGTGCCTCAATAATGACACACCACTGCTGTACTCCACAATGATGACATACCACTGTTAACACAATACTACTGACGTGCCACTGCTGACACACTACTACTGTGTGCTCCAATGATGACAGACCACTGCTGACAACATTGCTGACACACCACTGCTGTGCAATTCACTGCTGACACACCACTGCTGTGCACTTCATTGCTGACACACCACTGCTGACACGCCACTGCTGACACACCACTGCTGTGTGCCTCACTGCTGACACACCACTGCTCTGCACTTCACTGCTGACACACCACTACTGACATGCCACTGCTGACACACCACTGCAGTGCTCTTCACTACTGACACATCACTCCTGAAACACCACTGCTGTGCACTTCACTGCTGACACACCACTGCTGACACGCCACTGCTGACACACCACTGCTGTGCATTTCACTGCTGCTGCACCACTGCTGCCACACCACTGCTGTGCACTTCATTGCTGACACGCCACTGCTGACACCCCACTGTTGAGGCACCACTGCTGTGTGCCTCACTGCTGACACACCACTTCCTGCGTGCCTCACTGCTGACACACCACTGCTGTGCACTTCACTGTTGACACACCACTACTGACATGCCACTGCTGACACACCACTGCAGTGCTCTTCACTACTGACACATCACTGCTGAAACACCCCTGCTGTGCACTTCACTGCTGACACGCCACTTCTGACACGCCACTGCTGACACGCCACTGCTGACACACCACTGCTGTGCACATCACTGCTGCTACACCACTGCTGCCACACCACTGCTGTGCACTTCACTGCTGACACGCCACTGCTGACACCCCACTGTTGACGCACCACTGCTGTGTGCCTCACTGCTGACGCACCACTGCTGTGGGCCTCACTGCTGACGCACCACTGCTGCGCACTTCACTGCTGACACACCACAGCTGCGCGCCCCAGTGATGATGCAGAATTGAATGCAGCCAAATTTTGAAGAGGTGGACATGCACAGCATCGACCCACGTCATCTGAAGGAGTCAGGGCAAGGAGGAGGGTACAAGAAGCTGCCAGCACAGCTACGATAGGAGGAACATTAGACAGGTGAATGAAAGAGAAGAAATACTTTTGGAAGGCCTTTTTTAAACCAGCAGGAGATGGTTTATTGTTTATACCTAATTTAAGGCGTTCCATTTGATTTCTCAACACATGTACATTACAATACGACCAACAGTAGTGATCGAGAACTGAATGTGACTTCTGTTTCAGAGTCAGCAGTCTGTCTTATTTAAAAAGGAAAGGCATCTAACGTAAAGGCAGCAAAATTGAACGCCCACAAAGTAAAAATGTCGTGTGGCAAGAAAAGTGCATTTTTAACAGATTATCAGACTGCAGTGATCTTTTAAATTTTCGTTAAATATACCCATAACTTGAACAATTCAGGTGTTTATGTATTTTTGTAGTGACGTGTGTACGAATGGGCATGTCAACAAAGGGTGCATGAACTAATATTTGAAGGAAATATGTTAAAACGTCGCATATTTTCGTAATATCTAATTGCATGGGTGTTTTTCTACTTAGTGGAGCACTCAAACCCCGTGTGATTAATTCTAGTCATTCAGCCCAGCCCAGTCTTACATTTCTTGTTCATTGCATGTGAGAGAATATAGCTTACCTTTCTGTCAAGACCTGCTGCATCAACTACAAATCTGTTACAGGAGGCATACCTACAAGGCACAAGTCCTAAAAAACAGAAGCGGGGGGACTAACCTAGTTAGGCAGTATGCAAGTGACCACGGCGCGCGACATCACAAATGGCATCACAGAATTGACATCATAGAAAGTGGCATCACAAGATACGTCTTTACAGGAAGTGACATCAGATCTAAAGCCCTCACATATATGTTTAGCAGGTCTTTCATGTGTACGTTTGAGCGCATTCAGTGCTTAATTTGAGCCGGTGCTTTCCGGTGCTCAGCACCGGCACTTGTTTTCAGTGCTGGACACCAGCACCTAAGTGTCAGTACCATACTTAAAACAGTCTACCACATGGTGGCCCTGCTCATCTAATTTAGAGATGAGCAGAACAACGGTGTTTAGGATTACAAAGCAATTTAAAATATGCCCACACCTGCCTCCCCAGCCATTCCTTTAGCTTTGGGGACCTTGAATAATCTGAGCTGTCGCTTTTACATGCGATAGAGGTGGTTAGTAGTCATTTTGGCAGCAATGGCAAGGGCGATGGGTGGTGCAAGCTGCAGTGGCCCCTCCTGGTCAGAGCCCTGGCACCTAATATTTTACAAATTAAGCACTGAGCGCATTGCGAGGATAATAGCACAGTGAGCTATGGAAGATGATATGTGACTTCTACACCTTGCAATCCCCCAGTTTTATGTAACACATCTTGTTCATTCATTTACAAACATATAATTTATTGTACATGTAATGTGCACATGTTGATGTAAAGAGCTCTGACAATCTGCATTGGAATGAGAAGGGCTATACAAGAAAAAATTGTGGTACTTAAGTTATTTCAATGCCTCCTTAGGGGAAGAAAGCTCTATATAAATGCAATTCGTTTTGTGGAAATACTGAGAAAGACCAACACATCTGACATTCTTACAGTGCATGCATATCCCATAAACAGGGACTGAACAAAGTGAAAAGCTGCCTCTCTAAAGTATGTGTTAAATGCTAACAAGGCGTGGGCCTTTGTTTCCCCTCCGCTTCATTTGCATCAGGTGTGAGGCTCCTGACTGCTCCCAGCCAGGAGACTCGAACAAAAGGAGGTCTGATGACACCTCAAAATCGGCCTTTGTTATGGGCCAGCAGGAGTGTAAAATAAGAAAGCCAGTCCCCGCCTGCACCTTGTTGCAGATGGAAAGCAGACAATGTGCAGGTGCTGCTTAAAGTGTGGACTGGACTAGTTCAGCACATTATTCAGTGGGGCCTGACTTCTTGGCAGGGTGGATGGCGTTCACCCAGTGAAAATAGTGGGTGGACGCCGTCCAGCCGCGTGTACCCTCGACTCGTGCCCTGAATACATAGCTTGGTGTTCACTGCATTACCAGAAGCCAAAGCATTGAGAGGCTCGAAACTGGGAGAAGAAAAATAATGTCACCCTCTTCAGTGGAGGCCCCAGGGAACACTCACAATTTTCCCAGACAACCCTCCATCCTCCCCAAGTAGCTTTTCCATCCTTCTTATCAAATGGTGATTCCGCATGGAAACAAAAACTCCAAAAACATAATTTGCAGAGAGATAAACGCCATAATATGGATTGGCTAAATCTCGACCCGACTTAAATATCTCCCTACAAACATATAAACTTGTATTTATTTTCTAAATTCAGCCAAACTCACTACCTATATTAGTGGGTACATTTACTGTTTGAGCTCCAGACGTGACATAATTCTGCGCTAGTGATCCATAAAGAATAAATCCATTTTTTTTGTAAACACATTCATGTAAGACCAACATTTGGGTGACTGGGGTTTTACAGTCTCTGTTTTATCAAAAAATGTGTTTTAAATCAATGACGTTATTACAAATGCCGCAGAATTACGGCGTAGTAAAAATCTCCCCAGGGTAACTCAGTTAACAGTGTTTCGCCCCCACGGTTTCACCTCCGCATTCAGAGTAAATGAGGTCGGAATAGGAAATGATGTGCAAATGCGGGTTTGCCACACCCAAAATCTGCACTTTTCCACCATTATAACCTGTTATGCCTGACAACCGAAAGTGCAGCAGTTTCACACTACTCCGAATTCGAGATTAGGCTTAAACAGTGCTTATGCCCAATACAGGTATGATGCAGCCAGTCAAAACCATCTGTATTCGTCAATAAGCCATAAAAGCATAAAACACTTTCATAAAAAACATAATCATTAAAACATATATATCCGATGTAACCCAAACTTGTAATGATAATGGAGAGGTCGAATTGTTGGAAAATGGGGCTCTGGGGGGATTGGGTAAATTAAGGTTTGGCACAAGTGAAGTGCTTTGAAGTAAGGAGTCGAGGTGTGGAAGGTTGGCAGATGATGGAGGATGGAGTGTGTAAAATGGGAGACAAATTGAAGTGGGTGACAGTCAAAAGGAATGGGGTTGATGATAGAAATGGGGTACGAGTAATAGGGATAATGAGCGTAATGTAGGGTAGTAGAATTAAACAGACTGGGTTCAAGGGAGCGATGACAATATGATTTGGGCAGCATGTGTGACAGATTGAGGTGATTGAAGGTAACGAGAGTAAGGTATGGGCGTCTGGAGGGGGTATAAATGGGAACACAGAAAACAGATTTGTAATAAGGCAGGTTTAGGGAATGGACAGATTGGGGAAGGGCGGGGTGAGAAGATTGGAAGAAAAATAAGTGTCTTCGGAGAATTCGGGTTTAGAAGGCCTCATGAAGTGGTGTAGAAGGGAGTATTTGCCTAGAATGATTTAGAGGGGGTAAAGGTGTGCTAACTCACACTCTCTCTTTGTGGCAGGCAGTGTATCCCTCTCTCCTCTTCCATTGAGGGAGTCCGTGTAATTCAGCCATGGACTACCTCTTCTCGTTGGTCTCTGGCTCCAGCAGAGGTTGCCTCGTGACCAAGTCAGGGTCTTCAATGCGACGGCTCCCTAGTAACTGACCTTTATATATAGCCAGACTATGTCACAATGTGTTCCTTATCACATTTGGGAAAGACCATGTGCCCCGAGGCTGTGGGGGTGGAACGGAAAATCACAGCAGCGATTGTGTTTTCCAAGTAATCTTTCTGCCTGTTTAATTAATTTAACCAGTAACGTGGACAGTTCGTTGTGTAGTCTCTGAGGTGATTGCTGATTATATAATGTCCTCTCCTTGCTTCTGCTACAGCTGAGTTATCCCCGTTCAAGTACGTTGTTTTCATATTCCACATGCCTCGTGACATCATAGTGCAGATTGTGTGATGTCATCAGGGGTTTATGCTGATGCTATGGAGATATGCAAAATCCATAAGAGGGTTAAGCAATCCTCATCTGTGTGTAACTGTACTTTGTCCTCAGTCTCCACGGCAATTTAGTAAACATTCTGAAGGGGTGGGGGGTCACAGGTCACCTTTCAGATTCAACACATATGCTCGGAAACCCCTTTTTTCTGGATCTCGGTAACACTTCGAAATATATTCTTTACTTATGTAGTTTTTCATTTATGTATTCACTTGGTGCCTTCTACAAACCTGATAATCTCTCAGTGCATCCCCTGAAAGGAATAAAAGGATAGAACTGAATAAACAATGACCTCCGAACCACGTTAATTAGAGAAGAAATACTTTTGGAAAGCCTTTTTTAAACCAGTAGGAGATGCTTTATTGTGTATACCTAATTTAAGGCGTTCCATTTGATTTCTCAACACATGAACATTACAACACGACCACCGCAGTGATCGAGAACTGAATGTGACTTCTGTTTCAGAGAGTCAGCAGTCAGTCTTATTTAAAAAGGAAAGGCATCTGATTTAAAGGCAGCAATATTGAACGCCCACAAAATAAAAATGTTGTGTTGGAAGAAAAGTGCAATTTTAACAGATTATCAGACTGCAGTGATCTTTTACATTCCTTTAAGTAAATATACCCCTAACTTGAACTATTCAGGTATTTCTGTCTTTTTGTAGTGAAGGGTGATCGAATGCTTATCTCAACAGAGGGTATGTGAATTATTATTTGGAGGAAATATGTAAAAACAACGCTTCCTTTCGAAATACAAATGTCTAATTGCATAGTGGAGCACTCAGAGCCCGCGTGATTAGTTCTAGTCATTCAGCCCAGCCCAGTCTTAAATATCTTCTTCATTGCATGGGAGACAGTATAGCTTGCTTTTCTGTCTAATTTGGCCCTGCATTTACTGGACCTTTTACAAGACTTCAGATGAAGCAAACACTTAACAGCGAGGCTATATTTTAAAGCCAATATCTTCCATCCAATTCTTTCTTCAAGCTACATGACACAGTGCTGTTCTATTGACTCAGCAGCTCACCCTTCTTCCCACTCTCCTGTGTTGACCCTTCTTTCTCACTTTGTCTCCTTCCCCCAACTGTCTCACGCACTGATTTTAGGCAAACTTATGGACTGAGAGACGCTGCACTAGGAGCCAACATGACAGCAGATTCTTGTCTTCCCTCTTTCCTGATGGCACTCTCTCTCTCATACCTCTTGCTGCCATCTTGTGTTCCTCAGCACTTTGAAGTAGCTCTTTCATGTAACAAACGCTATACAAGAAACCATTATTCCGTAAGATTCTGATGTCTCTGAATTTGATGGATTGTCCGTGGCATCCAGTGCCACTTGGATAATAAACTCCTTACCAGGATGTCATGGCCATCTGAGGTGTTCCAAACCCCATCCCATGGCCCTCAAACACCACCCCAGAGGGCTTAGCCACCTTCCTTAACTTCACACTCACAGAATAGCCAGCAGACCCATCCCTCCACCCCTCTTCCCACCCACTCTATTATACTCCTGTGATGATCGTTGGTATTGGCATACTCCCATCAAATGCAGATTCAGGAGAAACTTGGTCTCAGAGATAAAGTTAAAAGATATTTTGGAACTTGGCGTCTGTGGAGAAAAAGTAGGCCAGGCTTGTTCTCTTTAAGATGGGGCTTGGGATATGCAGTGATTGGCAAAATATATCTTTTGAAGCAGACTCTAATTTTGCACCTCTTGTCCTCCAGCTGTAAGACTTTGGCCCAGTAACCCTTTTTTTCTACCCTCCACTTACACAGCTGGGGCTGTTTTGGCTCTAGTCCTCAGCATTTTAGCAGATTTCCATCACCACCAACTGTGCTCCTGAAATCCTGGTTTGAAATAAGCCGCAAGTCTTACATGGGTCCTGAATGTTCCTAAACACTACCCGAGTCCTCTTAGATTAAGACCAATAACGCCTATCGGAGCAGCTGCTATGGCAGTCTTGGGTCAGTCTTGAAACTCTGTAAGCTTACGCCAATCAGTAGCCCTGGGCTAGTAAGAGTGCCAGGGCCTGCCCTTCAGCACCCTAGAAAATACATCTGACTTGACACCTGATGTCTCTATTCTCTCTGAAGCCCTTCCTACTCCCTATTGCTCCTTCCTACTCAATCGTCAAGCGCTGCCTCTGGACATCAAAGTCTCAATTGGGATGTAGAGAAGGGGTAAGATCTGTAGCTTCCATCAAACATTGACCAAGAGAATGGGAAAAGTGGACTCAACTGTTTTCCTGGAATCTCTTTGTCCGGTCGTAGGGCGTTTCCTACACACTGTGTCTCTGATCTCTAACTCAGTGCCATAACAGGATCCCTCTTATCCCTGATTTCTAAGACCTGGCCAAGCAGTGAATCTACTCCCTGTGACCTACTGCTTTCTAGTACACCTTCACCCCTTCAGTTCCGCATCCCCTCTTGAGATCAATGTCTATAGAAGGTTCAGTCTGTTGTGTGTGCGTTACATGGCTTGAAATGCATGCATTAAGCAGGTTGCGTGAGATATACGGGGACATTAGTCCATTGAACTGGTGTTGAGACATCTTTAGTGTTCTTTATGGTTCTGTATTAAATGATTGTGTGGGTTCTCCCAGTCCTTATATTATTTACTTATTTAATTTTTCATTTATGTGGTGCTTTCTACAAACCTGATAATCACTCAGCTCATCCCCTGAAAGGAATAAAATAATATAACTGAATAGACAATGACCTCTGAACCACGTTAATTAGAGAAGACAAAGCATTACACAGTGTTCATTCATCTTCATGGCATAGAGAGCCTTCCCTGTGCTTTCTTCAGCACTGCATTAATGTGGTGGTGTCTCTTCGTCTGAGCAGCAGTGCCATCTCCCGCATCCTAGACAGCAATGCATTAAAGGGAAGTTGTACCATCTCCTCTGTCTCAGGCAATCATTTTATCTTTCTTATTTTCCTGGTACCCCTCACCTTTAAAGTCACATGCTTCCCTCTTCTGACCCCTCAAACGCTTGAGGTGGGATGTGCCCTATAAAAGTAGCCAACATAACATTATATTCCCTCTCGTTCTCTCCTGTCCACCATTGCCCGTTCTCACTTCTGTTCCCCTTAACACTGTGAAGCAGATGTAGGGGTGGTCATTTATAGATTTGCAGAGCGAGTCAGCTACCATAAATTGGCAGTTTACCTCCCCAACCAAACTTGCTTTTGTCCCCCACCCAATTAGAGGCGGGGCAACTGCAGGGTTAGCCCTGTCAGGCCCTCAGCTAGCTCTGTTGGCACAAGCCCATGATCTTGCAGACTATCCGTCACTGGAGTGTAAGGCAGGCTTGGGCAGGGAAATAAATTAGTAACCCAGCACACAAGGAAGGACATCACTGCACATCAGGATGATTGATTGTTCTTCAATAACAAATTTACACGTGTAAGGTTGTGTTTGATAAAAGAAACGGAGGTTCTGAGCTGTCCCAAAACAACATGGCAGCCTCTCAACATATCCCTCAGCCTACAGTGTAGCCACTTGTGTGGTATCTCCTCTGTAGACTTAGAGATCCCTGCCAGGCATGAGAGAATCTCTAAATATGGGAAGGGGGGTCCGTCTCTGGGGTCAGGGAGGAGAACCATAATCTCTGCTGGCCTGGTGGGCCTGTCCTCTGCCTATCAAGGGCTAAATGAGTCCCGCGTTTAGTTTTCAGGGTGAAACTCACTAGTTCCACCTCCTGGTTTTTATCCATTTGTATGGTGTTTCACTCCCTTTTTAGAAAAAGATAACAGCCACTCTCCCCTCCTATCTTCTCAGCCCTTGGTTAATGGATTAGCAAATTACTCCTAGATCCACCTCTGAGTCGGGGGGAATCCAAGTTTCAGTAATGAAAAGTATATCCCATTAATTTGATTCCTGTAGGACACATTGGGGCATATCAACAAGGGCTTTATCTCTGCTTTTTTGGCTTTAAAAGCCCAAAAAGCAGAGATAAAACTAGCGCCCTATCAACAACAGGGTGCTAACACGCAAATTTGCATGTTAGCACCCTTTTACTCTACGCTTCCCCTTGCATCTCTAATGAGATGCAAAGGGGGCGTTCCAGAGTAAAATAATAGGAGAAATGTCGCTAACCGACATTTCTCCTATTATCAAGAATGTCGCTAACCCTGTTAGAGACAAAAAAAGCAGCGCTAACCGCGGTTAACGCTGCTTTTTTACGTCTGCTAATTTTCAGACTTAGCCATGATATCCTATGGAAGGAGGATATCATGGCTAAGTTTGCCTGTCCCTATCAACAAGGTAACGTGTGATTATCGCTGGGTTTCCAGCGATAATCTCACGTTAGCCTGTTAGCGTGTAGATTTTTATCGCTATTGAGATAAGCGTTGCTAATAGCACGCTATCTCAGCGATAAAAATCCACGCTAGCCGGCGATAATTATCCTCACGCTAAGAGCGCTGAGCGATAATTATCGCCGGTTGTTGTTGATATGCCCCTTAGTTCAATGGCATGTTTCACCAAAGAGCGGGCTTTTAACTGCCACATTTAATTCCCTCCCCTCCTTATGTTATGCTGACAAGGGTCGTGGTAATAATCTTCACACGTTCAGTGGCAAATGGTGGATAAAGTAGTGGATCATTGGCTGAGGCAAGGCAAATTATGTGGTGGAAATGATATTTTGTCAACATTTTGTGTGGTTCAGTCCTTGTCTGTGGATCTTTCTGAAGGAGCTTGGTGGAAATTTGGGATTGATCTGAATGGACCCTTCCAGGTTCTGACAAGGAGGTAGGTTTAGGCTATTGTTGTAAATTATTATGATAAATGTCCAGACGTAAATGTTGATGAAAATGTGACTTTGAGTACTGTAATACATTTTTATAAGATGCCTTTTGTAAGGAGGGAGTTACTGAGTACTTGGTTACTGATAATAGGCCACGGGTTGACTGTATTAGGGTTTCAAATTATCTTGTCAGATGTGGCGTGGAGCATAAAAGGATTACTTCTTACCACCTTAATCCGATGGTCAAGTTGAGCGTTTCACTTGTGTCGTTAAGGATGCTGTCCAACTTGCGGCAAGTGGTGAAATAAAGGGGAACAGAGCATTCCAATCTATATTGCTTACATGGCTAAGCTAAATTCCATTATGGGGTTTCACCATTTGCAATGTAGAGCGGATGGAAACGAGGTCTCGTTTGGCACCATGGTGGTTGAAGGGTAATGTCAAGGAAACTACACAGGAAGATCATTTTTTTGGGTAATACATAGAGTTGAAGAATGTAAAAAGGGAAATATGGTTTATTTGGATGGAAAGAGAGGGAACCCTTCTGAGAATCTGCCTGGAGTGTATGATTATGTAAGAAGCAGACATCGTAGGAGTTATAATAAATCACAATCTAAACTGTCTAGTCCTGTCTCAGTCAATAAAAATGAGCCATTTAGGTTGAAGGGGGTAATGTGTGGAATAAGAGTAAGATATCTGTGTATAGAGGGCAGGAGTAATTTTGTATTGTTTCCCTTGTTCCTGGCAACGTCTTGCCATGTTTGCTTATGAATGATGATTCTTTTTGTTCCTGTGTCCAATGGAGTAGGTTGGAGAGATGGCAGAGTTAGGCTAGTAGTAGAGCTAGGAAGCTTTCTGCCAAGTTTATGGATTACAATTTGTTTTAGAAGTTGTTTAGGTTGTGGTAGCTTAGGATTTTTTCCCTTCTTTTACGGTAGGTGTTCCTCATGTGTGTTCCTTTTGTTTGGTTTCTGTAATAGGGAAAGCGTGTGTTATGTGTCCTTAGAATCTGTGTATAGGAATGTGTGATGCTGGTGATGTGCCCTAGTAAATTGCCCTCCTGGTCTCGTGACCACGAGTAATGGGGCAGGGTCTGAAGCACCCAAGCTGGAGGCAATTGGAAAAACCACAGGTAGTTGCACAATGGTCGAGAGCAAGAAAGATCCTATAAATACCAGGGAGAACCAGGGACCAATAACTATTGTCAAACAGGGAGCACCACTCCTTATCACTTCCCCCTTTTGCTTATGGGAGTGCACCCACACAATGTATCACTTCAAACCATCTTAGAAATGTCAACATTAGAAGCCCCAACTCCCGACTTGTTGGTACCAAATGAGTATAAGCGAGGTGCAACTCTGGAGAAGTCCACCAGTGCTGGCAACCTTAAAGTGAAGCCATCCAATAGAGAAAAGAACACAAAGGTAGAATCTACGAGGCACGAAATAGAGCGCCATGAGATTGCCACACACCCTGGTGCAAATTACCAGGCATTACTAAATAGCACAGTGCTGGCCACTAAATGGGGAAAAAAGGAAGCCATAATAGAAGTAAACCAGCCAGAAGAGAAGGAAAATCATCAAAGCAAAATGGCCCCACAATAGAAACAGGAGAGCTATTTAGGAGGGCAAGAGGAACGCAACAAAGACAATATGCAACTGTATCCAGTTTTTATGAAAAAACCCTGTACCCCAACTGCCCCCCCGTATTGCAGCAACAAGGGGTTTTAACCCCGGGTGCAGGAAATGTTTCAGAGGCACCGCCATCCAGGTAGGGACTCCCTTAAGAGTACTAGAAGATAACGACACTGGAATTGATGGTGAAGAGCAAAGTGGTGCAAATGGTAGGAGCTTTGCGCCATGAAGCCCATGTGCAAGCGTTTTTCTGCCTGAATCAAACTGCACGGTAGTGGAAACTAAACCGCTGGGGATATTTGAGAATTGTAATATATTGACTCCCCAAGCACTAGCGAAATTTACTTTTATTGATCTATTCCCTGATCCGGTATGTCCATTACCATTAAATCAAGCGTGCCTACTAGAAGTGTTTTGGGCTATTCATGCTCTTAGCTTGCTAGTGTTGCAGGATATTAAATTAGTTAATCCCTGTGAGTATGCTAGCCCTAGCTCCCAGGCTGGCTAGAGTCAGGTATATAGTGACGTGGAGCTTCATGCACCAGTTACTCCGAATCTGATCAATGATAACAAGGACCATCTGCATGTGAGTGGCCTAGATATGATCCCCCAAAGTAGAGATTGGAGCGTAGCATTGCGGCGAGAATGCCAGATGGAGTTGGGACAGGAGAACTCGGAGCAACAGGATATGCGAGTCCTCCTCAGAAGACTGGAGGCACTTTAAAAATTGACTCCCGGTGTCCTAAGGGAAGCAAAAACTATGACAGTTACCAGGGGAGAAATAGAGCTGTTATTATCAATCAGAACAGGAGCCTTAAACCTGCAGTAGGTGGTGGCATTAATTGGCACTGGCTGCCAGCAGTACTGAACAGCCCTAATACAGCAGGTTACAAAACTTATTACACCTCTGCTGTCTCATTTTAGCTAAAAGGGCACCTAGTTTCCTGTCCACAATTGTACCTTTGGACCTGGAGAGATGCGAAGCATAAAGCCAGCGGGATAACCATTATGTCCAGGAATATAGCCGGCCAACAACCAAAGTTTGAGGATGAGGACTGAGTGGCATCTGTTAGTACCAAGAAGATTTGCTGGTTTCAGGAGACTTGGGCTGCGATTGGTACTTTAGCTGGATCAGTGCCAGGCAAAATGGGTTTTGCCACTAAAGCAAATAGATCCGGTAAGGGCGGGGGGGGGGGGGGTCTCTCCTCCTGGATCTCAACAAAACTAGCTTACATGGTATCAAAAGTTTCTTTATTCACGACTCGATTATGTTTGTTGCACGTACCAAGGCCCACAAGAAACCACAAGCCATAATAGTTGTTGCCAATGTCTATTTGAAGCCCAACCAGTGTGGTAAACCTGAGGATCAATAAGCAACACTACAGGAAGTAATCCATGGAATAAAGGCCAAGGTGAAACCCGCCGGCATTCATTATCTGATAGTATGTGGAGATTTTGATATTCACCTGCCCAAATGTATATGGAACGAGGCAACGAGCAAAGAGGAAGCAAGCTGGGGTATCTCTTTGCCTGATATTGCCTGCTCTATTCCTATCAGCAGGCAATGTAAAGGGAGATCGTCTGCTAACTTCCTCAACAATTTAAAGCTAAGCTTCCGAAATGGCCGAATCACCTGGGGCTTCTATGTTCCAAAGCAATAAGAGAAGTGGTATCCTATTTCCAAACAACCAATGGGAACTGGTGATGAAATGCAAGTAATTCAGCGGCCTAAGGGTGATCACAACCCTCTGTGTTTCAAGCATGGAATAGTGACAGGGTTTGAAAGTCCTCCATGTTATATTGCTAGTATCTTCCCAGATAACAGTAGTAGAGATGTAAAATGGATTGCGGATAGCTACTCAATCGACAAGAACATACTGATGACATCCACAGAGGAATATCTTCTAAATATTCAAGATGTGGAAAATGGAGACCATGTTGTGATATTAGAAAATTGTAGGACTCTGTCAAGTGAGCTTACACGCAAATGGTCTACATCGAGAGTGGCCAGGTAGAATGGTCTGTTAAAGAATTACTCTGGGTGGTACCATAAGGAGTGTAGACTTGCCAAGTCGAAGGTCTCTAACGCATATAGGTACCAGCATCATTTGTTAATCAATGATTAAATGGTTAAGAGCAAAAGGAGCAAATGCAAAGCCCTACTAAGGAAGAAGAAATCAAACTACCAGCAACAAGTGTGGAGCGACTTGATTGAGGCAGCAGAAGAGAAAAATAGTAGATCCTTTTCAGGGAAAATTGCCAGAGTGTTCAGGGATGGTCCAAATAGTCATGGTCATCAGATTTGCTCACACACCTAGGTGGGCCACTAAAAGGCAGTATATAATAGCAGTGGTGGTTTGACATATTTGGGAGAACTTGCCAACCATAGACCAAATTGAGAACTAAGGAGCTACGCCCGGAGGTAGAAAGAGCAGTCATAGAGCAAAAGGCCAATAAAGCCCCTGGCCCCGATCGTGTCCCAGTGGACATGTTTCGATCTGACCTGAAGGTCTGGTCATTCGTCCTATCTAAGATGTTTAGTGCAGCTATTGGGAAAAAATGCATCCCCTCTTCGTAGCAAAGTGCTATCATAGTGCCCTTCCACAAAAAAGGAAGTAAGATGCTTCCCAGTAATTACAGGCCTATTTCATTATCAGAGAGCACCCAAAAAATCTCTGGCTGTGTACTTTCAAATGGGCTGCAAGGGTGGATTGACAATAATAATGTTCTAATCGATGCATAGGCTAGATTCTGTACAAGCATCAGCACTATTGATCAAGCTGTCAAACCATATATGGTGTGTGCCAAATATAGAAGGGTGCTCAAATTGTGTCTATAGCTATCATTTATAGATTTAAAATTGGCGATTGATCTAGTTAACAGATCAGAATTTTGTCAATCACTAGAAAAAATGGGGGTGGAAAACAACTGTGCATGCAGAAACAAGCGCTTCTGTTTGCTACGGAAGCTCTGGGGTATACATCCCTCATTTTACAATCTGCTCTGGTGTACAGCAAGGCTGTCTACTTGCCCCGCTGTTCTATTTTTAAACAAATGCAAAGAATTTGTATCCAGAGAGAGCCTTAGATGCCCCAAGGTTGTGCAGTAAAAACAAATACTCATTCTTCTTTTTGCATATGACGCAGTTCTATTGATGCTATTGATGTATACACAAAACGCAATGCATAAATCTTTGCAGAACTTTGAGAGCATCTGTAGGCAGAAATATCTTTGCACTAACACACAAAAAACAAAAATAATGCCTATTTCAATGGCTCCGCCTTGAAGGAAATCCGCAATGATAACGGGTCAGGTGCTTGAAACCATTAAGAGCTATGACTACTTGGGCATTCGCTTCATTAACAAACTGAACTGGCCTGACCATATTGAAAAGTCAACCAATGTCTTGTAGCATCAAGCAAACGCCATCCTTCAGACTTGATAAAAAATTGGTTGCCACATCCTGAGCATTATCTTACAAGGTTACAGACAAAAAGCGGTAGTCTCAACTACTTTGGGGATACAGTTACTGCACGCAATCGCAGATAACTGAAAATTCATTCCCGCTTTCGCATTTTGAATTTAAGTAAATCGCAGCCACCATGGGGCATCATATCTGAGAGTGGTTTTGGAAGCATCGACCCTAGGAAATTTCCAATACAATCCCTGGCTAATCTATGTTAAGGGATGCCTGGATGAACTTGGACTCTGTCATCTTTGGTCCAGTTCAGCTCTTGTAGATCACGCCACAATTGGCTTGGTAAAAGACATCTTCGTGTGCTGGAAACTTCTCGCCTTGGCAGGCCTATTCCTCACATTTGACTGTTGACTATTTGCAAGTAAAACATACATTAGGTATTTAGCTAACTGAAATTGCCACTGTTGCACGCCACACTTTGAATTTAAACTTCCGCTTGGGAACTCTACCCACCAGAGTGTATTTTGCCAAGTTTGCTGCTAACTGTTTTGGGACCGATTGCTGGGATTGTAAGTTTGGAGTGTGGGAAAAACATTCACTTTTTGTTGTTTTGCACAAAAACCAACCACTTACGCTACAAGTGGCTTGTACCACTGTTTAAGCAGTTCTCGACTGTAGCTTGACTAAAGCACTCGCACTTTGCCACAGAACGCTTAATAGCAGTCTGTATGGCAGTGGCCAGTTATAACCTGCCTGTCTGGCCAGTTACAAGAAGGTACTTGAAAGCTCAAGCTAACGATGAATTATGTTGGTGTTCCTTTATAATCGTCAATGTTGTTGCTCTTTTGGGATAACGAATCAGTCCTCTCTCAGCAATTCAATGCTTACAGTTGGACTGGTGAGAGAGTGTATCTTGATGTGTTCTGAAGAGGGCGGAGAAGGAGCTGCCTGGATGAAGGGAACGCAGTGGTGTGTGCAGGAAGCAGAAGTGCTGATGGGGCCTCTTACTTGCAAAGTCCAGCTGCAGATTCTCTTTACCATTTAGACAGTTCCCTGGCTCAGGGGATTTTAACTTCCTCACTGACTGGTAAACCAGCTTGCAGACAGATTCCCAAGAGGTTCAAACTGATCTACTTCTGGTTTGAGGACTTTGGGTCCCTTTAGAGGTCCTCATGTTTGGACATATGAAGAGTAACTACATACCCTCAATCACCACAAGCCTTTATGTCACTGTGCAAACCATTTTCAAATACTTATGTCCATGAGCAGTATGTTTTATGCATATAGGTAATGCTGGGTGCTGAGCAGAATGTTCTTTGCACACCTCTCCACTCTGTAGGTAAGGCTGTCATCAGGGACGCGAACATTCACTGCTCACTAAGAGAACTGTAGGCATTTTAGATGATTGAAAATAAGCGAGCTAGATTTTGCTTGCCATTAAAATGAATAAATCTTACAGCATATGGCCAAATTTAATCCGCTTGCTCCCTGGGACATGCATAAAGGAACCGTGGCCTGAAATAGTTACACAAGGTGGCTCCCAGATACTTCTGCATCCAAAACATTGGGTCTTTTGGTGTAAGGACAATTTGCTGCACCAACAACAGACAGAAAACATAGAGGCAAATTCATTAGGTTACAGGTCGTCCTCTGTAATCTGCTGGAACCTCATTGGGGAGTCTGACAAGCCTTCCTGTTTACAGCAGCAACCTCTAGTTGTCCCATTTCAAGATGGTGTTCATGGAATAGTTTAACCAGACTAAAAGCACTTGTTCTCCAATGAGGGACAGCGCCACAACAAGTCAGCGAGATTTCACTGTTAATTCTTCCCATTCATAGCCGATGAGCAATGTCCTCATCTTACTAACCAATAATTTAAACTCCAGCTACTGTAACATCGTGGAACTGGTATTCTAAAGTAGCCTAAACACAAAAAAGACATATTAATAAACCACCCTGGCATAAGTTCATCTGTAGCCATCAAAAGTTTAAAATGGCAGCTCGCGGTGAGTTGTCAGCAGTAAAAATGTGCTTCATGGACTTGTGGTCCCCAATATACTCTCAGCCATAGATGTCTCAGAGGACTACCACAGTTTGCTATCCTCACCTTTAAGAATGTAAGCAATTCGAATGGCATCACCAATGGGCCATTGGGCTCTAGTATTGTACAGGACTATAATGCAAGTTTGTGCAGATAACCAGTGTAGAATAATAAAGGAATTGTAAGTTTTAAGAAATACTTTGCTTCTTTGCAGTGCTTTATAGACTATAATGAAAGTGCATGCCAATATCACAAAGCACTGTGTGGGTAATTTAGAGTTTGGCAGAATGTACTCCACCGCAAACACGACAGCTACCCAGTCTGCCAAACTGACAGTCTGCCCTCCCCGCTTAAGGTTGAGAGGATGGTCAGCCCCTGAGAGGAGGGGGGCTCCGTCAACTAAAAGCTACCTCTGATGGCCGGACAGTATAGTACATCAGACTAAAATCATCACAAATCCCACACTGTTTAGAATGTACGGTCTGATGGGGCTTTTGTTTGTCCATCATCGCCAGGGAATAACTGGCGATGGGGCACAGGCAAAAAATAGTGAACCCGCACCCACACCATGAAAGAAAACTCTCAGGGTGTGGAGTCATTCATTTTTTTGTTAGTGATAAAGTTCCATTTTGGGAGGAAAAAAAAATCTTAAGTTTGGAGCTCCGCCGTCAAAACCGATAGCAGCCGTCCACCCAACTTTTTGTGCCTTGAATGGAATTGTAATAATTGCAGTTCTTTTCAGAGTGCATAGATGACCACAGGGCCAGTGGTCATCTCTAAATAAGACAGACTACTGTTCATCACGGTGGTAAACTTTAAGTCCTTTGCCACCCAAACGGATGGTACTTTGTCCGCCAGGGTCTGAATCTGTTTGTATGTTGAACACAATGTGATTGACTCAAATCTGCCTATTTTATTGTATTCGAATATCTAGACTTGCACAGTAGAGTCTAATTCCATTCATGTATATTGTATAATTTAACTTGCATATAATAACATAATCTGTTTTGGAAGTTAATTGATTGACACTCATTGTTACTATGTTTATCTCTTCCTTAGGTATATTTTTGGAATCAGTGGGAAATCTCTCAAACAAATTAGCAACAGACTTTACTCCTGCCGGATGGACTTTTTCCCTGAACTGGAATACAATATTTATCTGGCAGTTTCTGTGGTTTGGATATGCTCTTTCTGGGTTGTATAGAAGGTATGTTTTTTGTTTATTTTACTATTAACCTGGACTAAGAGTCCATCAGGCCGAGCAAATTCACAAGCTAGGAGTTGATACTATGGGTTTGTCAACTTACTGTAGGAATTTAACTATAAATGAGTGCAAACTTTAAATTGCAAAGATTAGCTGTCTATGCATGTGCTTTAATTTGTTATGGGCAAATCAGGGATGGAGATATGGTCCACTATTTGTACTGTCAACTGTGGGACAAGGAGACACAAGTGCTGATCTTAGCTTTCACACTTGACTGAAGCATGGTCATGGGCAGATCTTTATTTCCGTGGGGGTCAGTTCTGTTTCTTTGGAAGGATGGAGGATTGTGCTCTTCTGCTGTTCCGCCTCTGCCTCTCTTGCCTCTTTTCTCCATGCCCTGTTTTTCTCTCTTGCCTCTTTCCTCTGTGCTCTCTTTTTTCTTTGCCTTCTCTGTCTTTTTTACAGTGTTTTTTCCTTTCTTTTCACGGCGTTCATCCCCCCCCATGCCGCTGCTTCCCCAGGGCCCCTCCAGTGTGTCCTTCCTACCTCCGAACTTACCCGCCCTCCCCTGATCCCTACTTAATGGCAGCTGCTGCATGGCAAGACCACTGACCTGGTCAGTGTGACTGCTCTACCCCGTGCAGATCCACACTGAGTGTTGTCCCCTGAGCTCACTGTTGCAGGGTGTTCAAGGCCCTCCACCCGCAGGCTCCTACCTGCGCCTCATCCCTGGTTGTTCAGTGGAAGAGCACTCTGCTCTTCTTCTGTTCTGCCTCTACCTCTCTTGCCTCTTTTCTCCGTGCCCTCTTTTTCTCCCTTGCCTCTTTCCTCTGTGCCCTCTTTTTTTCTTCCTTCTCTGTCTTCCCCTTTTTTACTGTGTTTTTTTTTCTTTCTTTTTGCTGCATTTTTGCCCCCTGTGGCTGCTGCCTCCATGGTCTCTCCCCCCTTCAGTGTGTCCTTCCCGCCTCCCAGCGGACCCACCCCCCCATCCCTACTTAATGGGGGCCGCTGCGCAGCCGCACAGATAGCGCACAGAAGGCGTGTCAAATGCAAGCCCGTCTGCTCCGTGACCCGACCGCAACCAGTGCCAGGGACCCAGGTCCTCTAACCCGCCTCTGCTATGACTCCAGGACCCTCCAGGCTCTCAACCTCAGAGGCAGCAACAACTGCCATCTCTCGACGCCGAACAACACCCGAGGCCTTCTCTCCTGTCTACCCTGCCGTCGCACCTTAAACCCACCTCCGTACCCCAGCAGCATCTCCCAGCCTACCAGACATCACCGCTCACAAACCACTCAACTGCATCCTCCTCGACGTATGTGTCCTACACAAGCACGTCATAGAAATCTGGGACCTCCTCAACACCGATGTTGTCCTCCTCACAGAAATCTGGACCAAAGCTAACTCTTCACCCAACATTCCAACAGCCATTCCAGACGGATACAAGATCCTCTGCTAGGACCACCCCATCCACCCAGGAGGAGGCATCGCCATCGTTTAGAAAAGCACCTTCAGCATGAAGACCACCGTCCCGTACGGCCCTCATGGAGCACCTCCACTTCCAGATCAACCCTAAAACGGCTCTCTGCAGAACCCTCATCTACAGGCCGCCCGCCCCCAGCGCTCCTTTTACCGACGCCATCACCGACCTCATCACACCCTATGCCCTTGCCTCCACAGACTACGTCCTACTCGGAGACCAAAACTTCCACCTGGACAACCACGATGAATCAAACACTACCTCACTCCTAGAGAGCCTAGCCAGCATAGGACTGAAGCAACTAGTCACTGCCCCCACGCGCACAGCAGAAGTCACACTGGACCCCGTCTTCAGCAAAGGAAACCGATTCTCCTATAGCCACACCATGGAACACCTCTGGACAGATCACCACTGCATCCATTTCTCCTTAAAAAAAACACCGTACACTAGTATGCCCACCGACTGCCCTGCAGAAGCTGGAACAAAGTCACTGAAGACCAGCTTATTTCCTCCCTCATCAGCACCCCACCACTGCCTACGCCAGACGCAAACACCGCAGCACGCGACCTCCACCGCTGGATCACGAACTGCCACTGACACACTCGTCCCCTCAAGAAAGTCGCAGGAAGACACATCAAGAAAGCAAGCTGGACTCGACAGGACATGGAGTAACAACAAAACCCCAGAAACACGTGGCACCTACAAAGCAGACACCACCGCACACCACCATCTCATCAAATCCACAAGGAAGAAATCCCTCCAAGACAGAATCCTCACCAACGCTCACAATACCAAATAACTCTTCTCCATCAGCAAGGAATTCGAAAAACCTGCAGCGAAACAACAGATGTCCCACCCTCCCAAGACCTCTGTAACAGACTGAGCACCTTCTTCCACCTTAAGATTAAGATGATCTATGACAACTTCAAAAACAAAGACCTCCTCACCATTCCGGCTCCCCCTCCTTGTGACGCCACCCAAGAGACCCTGCTCAAATGGACTCTAGTCACGACAGAAGACACCTCGAAGACCATGAAAAGCATCCTCTCCGGAGCACCCTCAGACCCCTGCCCACACCACTTCTTCCACAGTGCCGCCTTGGCTATCACATCTGAACTACGTTTGACGATCAACTGCTCCTTCAAGTCCGCCACCTTCGCACTCCCCTGGAAACATGCCAGAGTCAACCCCCTCTTGAAGAAACCCTCAGCAGACCCGACAGACCTCAAAAACTTCATGCCCATCTTCCTGCTTCCATTAGCAGCAAAGGTCATCAAAAAAGCCGTCAGCACCCAGCTAGCAGATGTCATCGAACATCCTAGATATCTCCCAATCCAGATTCTGCTGCAATTACAGCCCCGAAATTGCCGTACTCGTGGCCACCGACGACATCCGCACCCTCTTCGACCAGGGTAAAACGGCAGCCCTTATCCTCCTGGACCTCTCGGTTGCCTTCGACACCGTCTCCCACCGCACCCTAGCCATCAGACTCCACGACGCCGGCATCCACGCCAAGGCCCTCGACTGGATATGCTCCTTTCTCACTGGCAGAACTCTGCTGGTCTGACTCCCTCCCTACCTCTCGGAACCGACAGAGACCAACTGTGGAGTGCCCCAGGGCTCCTCCCTCAGCCCCACCCTCTTTAACGTCAACATGGCCCCCTTCGCAGCCATCATCAGGCACCACGGCTCAACATCATCTCCTATGCTGAAGACACCCAGCTTATCCTCTCCCTCACCAACGAACCCAACATCACCAAACACACTTCCAAGAAGGGACGAAAGCTGCCACCACCTGAATGAAGAACAGCTGCCTGAAACTCAACTCTGAGAAAACAGAAGTCCTCATCCTTGGCTCCACCCCCTCTGCATGGGACGACTCCTGGTGGCCCCCCGTCCTCGGAAATCCTCCCACCCCGACGGACCGCGCTGGAAACCTCGGCATCATACTAGACTCATCGCTCACAATGAACCGACAGAGCAATGTTGTATCCTTGACCTGCTTCAACACCCTCTGCATGCTTCGAAAGACGTTCAGATGGATCCCATCCGAATCCAGAAAAACTGTCACACACGCTTCCATCAGCAGCAGACTGGACTACGGCAACGCTCTCTACTCCAGAATCAATGAGAAACTCTTGCGCAACCTCCAGACCATCCAGAACGCCGCAGCCAGACTGATCCTCGACATCCCCTGTTGCAGTCACATCACCGAATACCTCAGCGATCTCCACTGGCACCCAGTCGAAGGAAAAATAACCTTCAGACTCCTCACCCACGCAGTCGAGGCCCTTCACTTCACCGTACCCATATACCTGAACAATTGTCTGTCCTTCCACGCACCCAAAAGACACCTCAGATCAGCCGATCTCTCTCCCGCCACCATCCCATGCATCTACAAGACCAGAACGAGAGAAAAGTATTTTTCCTACCTCGCAGCCAAGGCCTGGAACTACCTCCCCCTCTACCTCTGCCAAGCTCCACATTGCCCCAGTTCAGGAAGGACCTCAAGACCTGACTCTTCAGATGACCCCAGCACTCAATGGAGCTGCCCCCTCAGTGCCTTTAGATCCTCACAGGTGAGTGGCTGCGCTCTACCAACCCTGATTGATTGATTGATAGCGTGTAAATTAGAGTAAACTTTATCATAACTACTGTAAAATGGCCATACAGGTGCAGTTTAAATAATGAAAGCAGAGAGCTGCAAAAAGGAAGTTTGTCACCATTTCGATGAACTACTCAAAGAGTATTACTTGTATATAATAATGAATTACTATACTGAATAACATATTACACAACTAATTCTAACTTGGGAGGAGTTTATGTGAAATTGGAAAGGAGATGAAGAAATGGAGAAAGTGGCGAGGACCATCTAAAATTACTGCAAGGCATTAGGCTCAAGGCATTTAATACTATCAACATAAAGTCTGAAGTAACAGGCATGTATTAGTCCATGTTGTAATGTCACCAGAAATCCGCAAGACTGCGGATTAGCAGTCTAGCAGAGTGGCGACTGGGCTTTCTAGGGGAGGGGAAGTGGGAAGGGCATGAATAGGAAGTGAGGCAGAGGGGAAGGGAAGCCCTGGATGAAGAGACATTTCAGAGGCTAGCTCCGATATGAGTAGGCTATGAAACTAGCCAGGGGATCAGCAAATAAAGAAGTCTCCTAACAAGTTCCACCAACTCTTGCAGATTTCTGGGAGTGAGTCACTCCCGCCCTCTCCGTGGTCAGGATCAGACACACGTTTCTATCCCTGTTAGGGATTCATGAAGGTTTCATCAGTTGTCAATTAGGCACTTGTGTACTAAAGCATTTTCCCATAGACACAAAATGGGTAAAGCATTTGATACATCTAGCCTTTAGTTCTTAGATGTGTTGTAGGATTGTCGGTCACTCAAATATACATACTTTGTTTTATTCACCATTAAATAGACAGAAGAAGCTGACCCTCTGTTGAAACAAAGGAGCACGATGGATTACCCCAATTTCTCACACATGGTGGTTCGTTGACAGTGGTTAGAGATATGTGGCTAGAATACTGTCAAGCAATTTGGCCACTGATGGGGCGGCTCTCCATTTGAGGGAAGGAGCGTTGCTCCACTAATTAAAATGCCAGTTTTGCCCCAGAGGTGAATAAAGTTATGAAAGTTGTTTAAGTTTTTAATATGATTGGCGGTGCTTAGCTGTTGAAAGGTAATAGGTGTAGAACATTTTATTAACAAAAGGCAACATATTCTTGAACCCCTATGACTTAATTAGCCCTCTAAAAGTTGTAATTGAGTTTTCAGTTGTTTAACTGTTTTTTATTATCAGTTCAGAGTGATTGATACAACTCACCCATCTCGATCCTTCAACGCACACCCATAAGTAAAAATATAAATTCTCAAGGACTAGTCCGTCATTACATGACCTACGTTCACCATCCACTAGAGATCCCCCTTAGTATATTGTATAGCATTAAGACTCGGAATAGCTTATTCTACCCACATCATGCCATCCTTCTAGTAAACATTAATACGCAATTACAGACCTATTTAGAAGGTGAGTATTTATTATGGCTCATTGCAGAGCTCTGTGGTGAGCGCCCACCCTCCTCCAGGAGTGATATTGGACTTCTCAGACTGTCATAAAATGTGTATCCAAAAGGTCAGTTGCAGATTCAAGTGTTACAAAGAAATTAGCTTCATCTCTGTATTCTATACAAAACTGGCCACATAAATCAGTGCATATTTTGATTCCATTTTCCGCAGCTTCTTCACTTCCAGAAAGGATTGCCTGACTTCCTGCACTGTTGCCTTAAAATCTGGGAAAGAAGACATGAATGAGCCTTCATATTCTAACTTCTCCTCCAATGGAGTCCAGATTGGATTTAATCTCTCGTGGCATTACTTTTCATTTCTAGGTCAACACTTTTACTTGCCTTGGGACTGGCATCTGATGGGCCGGTATTACATTGCAACGATAGGGCACCTTGACTGACCAGGAAGCAGTCCTGACGTGAGTGGTTTGTCGTTGTTAGACTATGTATACCATTGGTAGAGGCTAGGCTAAATCTAATATTACTTTCACTTCTGGTTCAGAAGTTTCACTTGTCTCAGGCTTGGCATCCAGTAGGCCCATACTACGGCCTTTTTGTTGAAATGCCAACTTCTCCGGTTCAGGATTTAGTTTCCAAGATTAGGGGAGATGAACAAGTGCCTATGTTCCATCCTCAATCTTCTTCTTTTTTTAATTGATTTTAGGATTTATGTTACCCATTATCTCTTTAGCAGTTGGGGCTTGTCTGATCGATTGCACTCATTTATTCCTGCAGTCTACCAGATCTTCCAAGAGCCTCATGTAAGGAGTGCCATCCATGACAGGAAGGAGATTTAATTATTCTACTTGCCTGTGAGCACCACCTCAGACTCAGTGTCGAGAAGAAATGTAGGAGTGTATGTCCACATTCAGTCTGTGAAGTATGGTGTAGCCTAAACAGAATATATCATTGGCTTTAGAGAATGGGAACTCAACTCCTTGATTCACTGTTCGAACTCAAGAGAACATGGCCGTCAGCATCACACACAATTAAAACATTCACCTGTATAATTCACTTGCAGACAAGCCCCCTATAAACAAATATTTACCCAACTATTTACAATAACTAAAAATCCATAACCAGCTTGCCTATGAAATCAAAACATCTTGAAAAAAAGTTATTGCCTAACAACGTTGTGCTCCTCTTGGCAGTGACAATCTCATTGTTCATTACTGTCTGTCTTCCACATCAGCCAGAGAATCACCAGAGTCCTTCTCAAAATATGTGATAAGGCCCTCACAGCAGGGACAGTTGCAAGATAAGGCAATAATTGGCAGAAGGAAGTAAACTTCACAGAAGCACTAAAAAGGGGAACTGTAAACCACAGATGTTGCTGCCATGCATGTACCAAGAAGATTGTTGTCCTTTCACAGTTGTCTGGGGCAGCAGTAATATTTGCATTGTCCATGGCCCAAACCTACCAGTAAGGGTGGGACTTACCTTTTGTGCAGTTAGAACTTAGCACAGCATTCAACGCTGAAGAACATGCAACACCATTTCCATGGCTTTCCATACAGCTGGTGATATGGACGCTGCCATGCCATGGTACCTTTCGTTTAAGGATCTGATACAGTGTCTCACGTTAGACCCTTTCCTACTTCAGTATTAGTGTGCCTGTCAGCAATACTCGTCTTTAAAAGCTACCATACACTTCTCCTGGAGACTGTTGGTAACCTTAGTCTCCTCTCCAACTCCTGTGCTCTGGTGCCAGGAATTTATAAAGGGATTGTATTTTAAAATTAAGGCTTGCATCAATTTTAAGTCTGATAACATAATGTATTCAGTTGGAATCTCTATCAATGTTGTCTTCCTAATGTGTGAAACTATAGGTGTCCCACACTTTACATGGCCTCCAGGTCTCAATGAGTCATGGGTATCATGCTGTCGATGTTTGTAGTGGAGCAACAGTCTCGTTTTCAAAGTTTCTCCAGAGAAGAAGATGGCCTCCATCTGCATGAAATTCATATTCTCCTTTGGTGTCTCTACTTCAGTGTCTACCAGAGTGACCATGGAATAGTTGGGAATGTCCAGATGTAAAGCCTCCCTCCTAACTAGGCTGTTGTGCCTAACTCTCAAAGGCTCTCACCCGTGGCCAAGAAGTGTTGTGTTCCCCTCCTCCAGTAATCCACCAAGGACCAGCAGATATGGATTGCAGGCCATCATCCTTATAGGAGATAAGGACTCAAGGAGGAGAAGGAAGCTTTCGGGCTGCAGGACACACCTGGGCATATCTATATAGCACGCCTCTGAATGTTGACCATCATAAATGCATCCAGAATACCCCCACCTCCTTAAGGTTTTTTTGCATTCTGTCTTGGTTGTTCAGTTAGAGGTGGTCGGGCCAAGATGGTAGTGGTGATCCTGTGGGAAGCTGTTGAACTTGTCGCTATCTTGGGTCTTGTACCTTTTTGGAGTGCTTGTACTGGGAAAAGGGGCACACAGGTAATTAATTACCTCTGTTCCACACCAGCTATGGAGTATGAGATTAAATGAAAGTCAACAGTGTGTGTGTGTGTGTGTGTGTGCGTGCGTGCGTGTGTGTGTGTGTGTGTGTGTGTATGTTAAGTAGAGATCGGACTAATTCATTACTTTTTGGGATGTGAAAGGTAAAATGTTTTGGGCTTTTCTATTGTTAGTCTAATTCTATAAAATTATTGCTAAGACAAGGATGATAATTACCATTAGTCCAATGCTTAAGTGTTATGTACTGATTTTACATTATAAATAACCATTTTAGCATAGATGGGCCTATCTACTATAGCTTTATAGCCCGCCATTGCGGTCTATACCTTCCATTAAAGGCCAGCTCCAGCATTAAAGATCCGTTCTAAATAAAAATAACAAAGGTCGCCCTGAGCTTGACAGGGTTGAAATTACACTCGACTCCGAAGCCCTTGTTTCCAGCTTTTGGCAAACAATGGAATATTAAAGCTAAAGGCTTTTACCAGCCATTAGAAGTCTGGAGCTCCTCCATTGTCTTCAATGGGGTACTCAGCATTCACCTGTTCTAATATATCTGATGACTGAGGTTAGGGTTTACGCATATACAAATAACTCCTTTCAATAAGAGTTTCTCTGGAAGGGTTGTATGACTCATAACTCTCTGAATCTGGATATGCCTAACTCCTCATAAGGAAGAGTGAGAGACACCTGTCTGTTCTCCATTTTTCCATTGAGTTTGTGACATCTTTACCCCATGGGACTAAAGAGATCTAACCAGGCGTGCCCCCCAAATGGTGAGGTTCACAACAATGTTGAAAAGGTTGTTTTTGTTTACCTAGTATAAAAATGTTTTCTTTAAAATGTTTCTCTCAAGGCCTTGTAATTCTTCATGTTTATCTTTAAAATAAGACCAGTCAAATTCCATGATAAAACACACAAATGTGAATGGCCAGTACATTAAGGAGCAGTATTCACAACTTTAATATTAGGGTAGAAATTAATATTTTGTTTATCATTGGAAAAATAACTGTTTTCCTGTATATTTATCAGTAGTTGCTAATCTGACTATTAGTCATCGATTTCAGCCAGAGTTGAGGTAGCATTTAAAATGTCTAAAATTTTCTCTGGACTGTTTCCATGGTGATCGGGGTCAAGACTGATTTGCATGTGGCTGGGTCTAAACTGGAATGGCATGGTGTGCAAAACAAACAATGGATTTAGGCCCAGATCTCTGTACTGGAAGTAAATGCTTGACATTGCTTCAGCAGTCCGTCCATCAATTGTTCTTTTTGTATTTGTTACCCTAAGTGGGAAGGGTATGCCCAGAAGTGGGTCCCATACTCACCATGCCACTGGGATCAAGTTAGACTAGCTGATGAGGAGTGAGAACCTAAAACCGGTACCAGGATGCTTGTTTCTGGTCCTGGGAGGACGTGACCTGGCAGTTTGCGCAGGATTTGCATGTGGCTCGGTCTGAACTGGAATGGCATGGTATGGTGTGCAAAACAACAATGGATTTAGACTCAGATCTCTGTACTGGAGTTTAAAGATAGACATTGTTTCAGCATTCCACCCATGAATTGTTCTTTTTGCATTGGTTCCTACCCAATCACCTCGTGGGACTTTGAGAGGTGGGGGGAATTATTGCAAAGGAAAAGTTGTACTTAACCTGGATTTCAGTAACCATTAGTATGGGTAAAACCGAGCTATAATGCTACCAGGTCCAGTTCAAGCTGTCCATTAATTAGCGATCATTTTATGCAATCAAAGGTATCATGTTGTAATGCAGATGTTGGAAGAAAAGTATGTCTAAACGGATATCCTGTCCGCTGAAATATAAATCCCATTATATCTTATGGGATTTCTATTTCAAGAAGGGGATATCCGTCACTGTTGTCATAGAGTAACACATCCACTGAGATCTAAATCAGACTGCTATTGTTCCTTAATTTTAGGATCGTTGTCATGTTGATCGTCCTCCTGTTACCGTACGGGTGGTGCGCATGAGGCTGGGTAGTTTCCTGTTTCTGCATATAGGTGTAGGGGCCAGGTTTCAACCTTCTATGATGTAATCGGTTTGTTTGGCCTGTCTGTCTATGTTCAATCTCCTAGTAATCAAATGATTCTCAGATGGGTAACTAGAAGCCTGCCTTGCCAGATGATGCTCACTGTTTTCTACACTTCCTTTCTATATTCCCATCCTATTGGCCATAAGCAATGGACACTCTCCGGCAGAATCCTGATCTAGAAGTGGATATCGCATGTCAATGCTTAACTTGGGTAATTCAATATTACTCACTCTGTTCGTAGAAAAGTTTTGTTTGACTGCCACATATACGTATGGTAGTCCCCTTTACCAATAAGTCCTTAAGGTGTTTGGTTAATGAAAGGCCCATATCTTTCACCTTGCACATTTTGTTTCTTAATAGATACACACTTGTGACATGATTATCCTCCATTGCTAGATCAAAACCACCCCTTGGCTTTAATCTTGGTGTCTTGATTTCATCACCTTCTTCACTACCCAGAACTCTCAATCAATTTTTACATAAACCATTAGGGACCAAATACAGTTGAATAGAGTCAACTGAGCTCAATTGGTCATATTTCTGCCTGCAAGCGTCTGGCTTAGAAGTAAAATCCGTGAAGGGAGTATGACTAGATGTGGATGTACGTCTTACTTTAAAGTTCTTGGAGAAAAATCATGCACTTTATGTTAACCTTTAAGGCATTTCTATTGAGTCTCCTGACTTAATATGGAATCTATCTCTTCAATTAAATGATCAATGTTCCTCATAGTGCAATTTTCAGCTGGGTGTTCTTGCAGATCTTTTTGCATTGTGCCACCCTGAAGGCTTTCTGCTCCCTTACGCTTCCCCATAATTAAGGTCTACTCAAAACGTCAAAATTCTTTAATTTTGACTCAAAGCTTCCGTCTTCCATACAGCAGTTCATGATATATTTGTCCAATGGCTGCTATAATAGAGCCTTATAGCCCGCCGTAGCCGGCTGTACTGGCCAATGAAGGTCCGCTCCATTGTTAAAGGCCCAAGCCAAAGGCAAGGGCCTTTAAGAAGAAAGCAGGAATTAATGGCCAGTATAGCCAGCTACGGACGGCTATAAGGCTAGTTGAACATTCTGCCCCTAGAGGATATAATGTCCTTATTAGTAAAACAAAGGCCTCACGGAGCCCAATGGGGGTTGAAATCCCCTCGGGCTCCGTGAGACCTTTGTTCACAGCAACACCTGTGAAAGGAAAACATTGGAATGTTGATGTTCCGGGCTGCTATCAGACATAGTTTGGGTTTGTGCTGTTCATATTTTATATCTACAACATTGCTTGAGATTAATCTATATGAATTTAATTTTGAGTTTGTAGATACAGGTATCCTATTCATCATCCTCATTGGGTAACTATTCATTCACCAAATATCCAACCCCTTTCAGCACAGAGCAAGATCCATTGGAGTATCAATTATTGGTAGGAGTAAATTGTAAAAGGGCCTAGGAAACGCTACAGCACAGCCATCCTGCCAGGATAGCGCACCCTGTCCACACCTAAGCCCCTTTTGTGTTACTGTCGGGAAGCAATACACAAATTCCAATAGTAGAGCCATTCATAGTCATGTGACCCAGGACACTGGCCGAAGACACAAATGGTTGGACAAGAAAATGCAACTTTCTCTATCCTTACTGATAATTTAAAATTATTAATTTGAGTGTAAACAGTATATTTCTATCTTCTAGCACTTATGAAATCTAGTAAGTTAACCCAGGGCCCGATCCACAAATGAACTTACATGTAGTAAAGGGAACTCAGCACTCATAACTTTAATATACTTAAGTACCTTTTTGAATCACCCCTAGTGTTATTCAATGAAAGAGATAAACCTTACAACAGTGGAAAACAACTTACATTTTTTTTTACTGCCAGCACATTTAAAACTTATGCACACATGTTCTGCTTTTTATTAAGTGCAATGCACCCAGCACTCTGAGCCTTTAGGGTCTAGCTTAGGTGTGACTTATATGGATTAAAAAGGAAGTTTTCGGCATGGCAAAAAGGTTTATACTGCCAGGTTGAAATGGCAATTTAAAACTGTACTACAAACTGCAGTGGCAGGCCTAAGACATGTTTTTATTTGACTACTTTAGCAGGTAGCACAATGAATGCTGCAGGCTCACCAGTGCAAAAATAACAATTGATGGACAGAATGTTGAACATCGTTTTTTTGCTCAGCAAGCCATTCCAGTTTGGATCCAGCCATATGCAAATCAGTCTTGACCCTGATCCCCATAAGAACAGTACAGCCTGAACTGCCAGGCCAGGTCTTCACTGAACCGGAAGCAAACATCCAAGGACCGGTTTCAGGGTATCACCTCTCATCAGCGAGGATAGCTTGAATTCAGTGGCATGGCCAGCTCGGGAGCAACATCCGGGCATTCCCACCCCACTCGGGGCGAAAAATGTAAAATGAACAACTGATTGGCTGAATCCTGAGCAATGTCAAACATTCACCACCAGATCTAGGCATAAATCCATCTGTGTTTGTTTTGCTCACCATGCCATTTCAGTTTGGATAAAGCCATATGCAAATCCATCTTGACCCTGCTCCCCATAGGAACAGTCTAGCTCTAACTGCCAGGCTAGATCCTCTATGGACCAGAAACAAGCATCCTAGGACCAGTTTCAGGATATCAGCGCTCATCAGCAAAGATAGCTTGAATCCAGTGGCATGGCAAGCACAGGAACCACGTCTGTGCATACTCGTTCCACTCAGGGTGACAAATGTAAAAAGAACCATTGATGGACTGAATACTGAACAATTTTAAACACTCACCCCCAGACAGAGATCTGGGCCTAAATCCATCATTTTCTTTTGCTCACCATGCCATTTCAGTTTGGATCTAGCCATATGCAAATCAGTCTTGACCCTGCTCTCCATAGGAACAATCCAGGCCAAACTGTCAGCCCAGGTCCTCCCTGGATGGGAAAAAAGCATCCTAGGACAAGTTTCTGGGTATCACTCCTCATCCGCCAGGATAGCTTGAGTTCAGTGGCCCACTAGTAGCATTTATTATACAGGCCCGGGTATAGGTAACATCATTTACTAGGAACTTACAGGTAAATAAAGTGCATCAATCAGGTCGATGGCAATTTTACTATGTTTAAGGGAGATCGCGCAAGCACTTTACCACTGGTTGGCATGGAAAAAATGCCAGAGTACTAATGCCAACAAAAATGGGTTCAGCAATATAGGCAAAAAGGTCCAGGTCCAACAAGCAGTTTATATCTCAATAATAAAAACAAATGTAAAACAGAGCCAGCATCACTATTGCCAGTAGAAAAGTTGTCCCTCCTAAATTGCAAATTGAAGAGGGGGCCAGCACCCTTTCTGGTGGTGACAAGCAAAGATAAGTCTGCCCTTGGCCGAGGCTTTGCCCACGTGCACCCCGTACATGGCCCGTGCAGTGAGGCAGGCAGTAATGCTACTTAGCGTGATTTCAAATGAGAGCCCGCCTCATCATGCCGCTCCTTCTTTGATGGCAGTGGTGGTTATGGGACTTGGAGTCCCTGTCAATGTCCAAGTATCGACAGCACTATTTAGCAGGATTTCAAATGCGGCTGCCTCCTCCTCTCCCACCTACTCCATTGGCAGTGGTGGTTTTGGGGCTTTGGAGTCCCTGGCAATGTGCAAGATTACCCTGTGTAGCAGGAATGTCAGCAGCACAACTTAGTATTTAGTACAATTTCAAATGAGGGTCCGCTTCCTTCTTCCCCTCCTCCTCTGCTGACATTGGTGGTTATGGACTTGGAGTCGCCGGCAATATTCAAGAGAGTCTCCTGCACAGAGGATCAGGCAGCTGTTCTATATAGCACAATTTCAAATAAGGACCCACCTCCTCCCTAACTCCTCCTCTGCTGGCAGTGGTGTTTATGGGATTTGGAGTCCCCAGTATTGTCCAAGAGCCTCCCATTCAGTGGGGCATGCAGCAGCACTATATAGTGCAATTTCAAATTAAGGCCAGCCTCCTCCTCTGCTGGCAGTGCACGTTATGGGACTTGGAGTCCATGGCAATGCCCAAGAGTCCCATGCACAGAGGCACAGGCAGCAACGCTGTATATCATGATATTGTATGAGGGCCCGCCTCCTCCCCTCACACTTCCTCTGCTGGCAATGGTGGGCATGGAATTTGGAGTCCCTGGCAAATTCCAAGAGTCTCCCATGCAGCGGGCAGCCAGCGGCAGTATATAGCACAATTTCAAATGAGGGCTCGCCTCCTCCATCCTTCCTCCTCTGCTGGCAGTGTTTTTTATGGGACATGGAGTTCCCAGCAATGTCCAAGAGTCTCCTGTGCAGCGGGGCGGGCAGCAGCACTATAAAGCACGATTTCAAATGAAGGCACTCCTCCTTCTTCGCCTCCTACTCTGCTGGCAGTGGTGGATGGGGGATTTGGTACCCCTAAATGCAAAGTCATGATAGACTGGTATCAGATCTGTATGTTCCAAGAAACCTGGATGACTGTCCCAATGTATAGAACTAATTTCGCAAGATGCAGTGTTGATGTAGTACCTTCGAATGAAGAAAGGCCCTCTGCTGGCTTACTTGTCAGAGTCAAAATCTCGCTTAATTGTAAACATTTTAAGTTAGGAATTGTATAGCGGGATAATTTAGTGATAAGTATAGAATCATCAAATGGCCTAATAATATTTGTTTATATTGTATATAATCGTTCTAGCCTAAGCAAGGCTGGCTTTAGGGCAGTGCAACTGATGCGGCCCCACTAGGCCCTGACCTGGGAAGGGGCACTGACCTAGGGGGAGGGGCACTGTGTTTAGCAATAACTCATGATTTAGAAACACCTGCTGCAGAGTTTCTTTGTGGGTCCAGCTTTCAGGCAGCAATACAAATGTCAACATAACTCTTGTGGTTAATATTCCTGCTAGAGAAAGAGATCAGAGTTTTGTCTAGTGCAGTTTTGACTCTCCATAAAGTAGCGCATAGGGGTCAATATACCTGCTGTAAAGAATGCGTACCGTGCAGAGCACAGATCCTTATTTTATGTGGCTAGCAGATAGAATTACTGCTTCAGTCACAGAGATTCTTATGTTACCTCAGTTCATAAGATACAACCCTAATATGGAACAGTGACTGTTAAGAACTGTCATCAAAGAGCTGCATGCAAACTGCATAAAATAGTTTAGGCCATTATGTTTTTTTCCCCCCCTAGTCTTTTATTATCTATTCCTAATGTTGCTGAAAAGTGTTTGTTTGAATAGATGTACATTCTTATAAGTTAAGCCAGCCTTTACCAGTGCTTTAAAACAAATTAAATGTATTTGAGAGAAGATCTATGGAGAGATGAGGGGCACATTTGCCCTGTGGTAGGGAGAGAATCCAATGAGGAGGTCATGGGGGGGGGGGGGGCAAAAATGATTGTGGCATGGACGCCACCAGATCTGAAGCCGGCCCTGTGCCTAAGAACTTATATTCGCCAACCTTGTACATTCTGGAGGACAAGCCACTGATTATCAGAGAAAAAGTGCCTCAGAGTCCTTATACCAACAAAAGCGGGTTCAGGAACAGAAGGCAAAAATCTGAGGGTGGCCCTGATCCAATAATGCCCAAACTAGAAAATGCTCCCAACCATGTTGCTGAAGCTGCCTGTTCTCCTTGCTTCATCTGAGGCATGACTTTCAATAGATTACAATGAGGAAAGAAGACCAAGAGACGGTGTCATTCAGCTGTTCACTTGGTCTCCATTAATTGATCACGTTGCTCCAATGTTACAAACCCTCCCTTTTTCCCTCTGCCTCAAGAGTTGCAGATAAAGCCATCCCATTATGGAGAAATAGAAAATGAACATGTACTACCCTCACCACCCTGTGGATTTTAGACATTGGTGGCAGTGACATTTGGAGATAAAAATACCTGCCAGAAAACTGGGAGGTCTTGCTAGAGTAGAGATTATCCTGGGTCCTTGATCAGGATATAATATCCAGTGCAGGCAGGCAGCCAACACGTGTTTCATATGCATGAGACAGGCGACGAAAAATTTGGGCCAGGGGCCTTAATAAGTTTCCGAAGTATCCAAATAATATGTTCTCAAAAGTATGGGTGAAAGTAAACAGAATAGCGCAGGAGAATAGTGCCTGAGAAGGTAGTGGAGCCTCCTGGGTATATTGCTAGAGTCTGTTCACCCCATACTTTTGAGCACATATTATTTGGATACTTCGGAAGTGGTTGGGATGAAAATCTGCATCTTTTAATTACCTGTCACACTGCACCAAGGCTAGGGAGACACCCCAGTCCCACTGAGCAAAGGAGGACAACTGGAGACAATACAGGAGGGGGCTCGTTTTGAAATTTTGGTGGGAAATAACCTAGCAATGAGGCCAGCAAGGAATGGAGCTGAGACCCCAAGAGAAGATGTGACCCATGACTGGATGATGCCATTTCGAACTGTCCCAGCATGGTGCACAGGAGGGTGGGGAAAGGGGAGGGGAGGCGATGTGGCCCTCTAGGATTGGTCAGGGGGCCTGATTTCTTAAAACTTCAATTGGGAGGAGAAATCCCTTCACGTCTGAAAGGATCAAGGACTCTGCCCCAATTGTCCCTAAAACCAGTGATTCTCTCCAAGATCCAGTGAGGTTGGCCCTATTGCAGCCCCTGAGGACCAGTTGTAGAAGAAATCTGGACTTCTACACCAATAGAAAAACATAAAGTAAAAGTGGTGCAGGGAGCCTGTGGAGCCAGCTCCCTGTAGATTACACCCCTTTGGAGGTGATGTCTGCTAAACCAGTTCCTGGTGGCTAGAGCTTGTCACCACAAGCAAAATGAGCCAAAGATCCTCTAAATCAGCTCAATTTGTCCTGGTTAAGGCCTTTTGAAGGTTGGTAACCTTTAAACATTTTATGTAAAAGTAACGCATCTCCTTTCCATTACCCTCTGGGTGGGTCTGGGCCTAAGGGGTCGGCACAAGATCCCTAAAACATTTCTTCAGAGAGGAGGCGTGTGTGTGGCCCCTTCTGGCATCTTTAATATGCCCCTGGATGCCCCCATCTAATTGGAGGTCAATGCAGGCCAAAGGGGCCTGTTGTGGGCCAAGAAGATAACCTGAGGCTCTGGGAACGCAACCTCGGAGTCCCCAAGCCAACTAAGGAGGCGTGGGGAGAGCCACCATACTTCTCAAGGAAGGCCACATGCTGCTTCCACCCCAGTGCCTGTGTCTGGAGGGGAGGACTCCAGCACCCACCTATGGCTGGTCATGCAGGAGAACATGAATGCCAGCTCCCATGCAGTCACAGCTCCATGTTGTCAGGGGTGGGTAGCTGGCCAGCCAGTGTGGAAGTGGTATCCCTGCATTGCCCCAGTGCTTAAGACTGGTTAGGGATGTTGGAGTGAGACCGGGCACGCCCCTAAAAAACAAAGAAAGAAGCAGAGGAGGTGTGAGGTGTGAGGCCACACACCAGGAAAACAAAGGGAAATTGGTTCCCCCCAGCACAGTGGGAGAGCCTCTTATCAGATATTGATGGCTGCCCTTAAAGGAGCACTCTATAATGCCCCGCAAAGCTTTTTGGCATATTGTTTTGCTGATTGTGGTTTCAAAATGGGGAGGGGCAACACTGTCACGTGACCCATAGGGACATTGTCATCTTCACTAAGTTAGCATGAGCACGTTGCAGCCTGCCTGCTGCTTTGCGCACGTTACAACACGTCTTTATTTTTGCAATAATTTCTATGGCTGTTTTCACATGAGAACTCATTCATGTGTTCACTCTCTGCATGTTCCTGGGATTTTGACTGAACATTATGTGCAAGGTCGAATAACAATGCCCCATGTTATTTTGTTCTGGCGAGGCCTTAGCCATTTGACAAAACATACCGATGCAGCTGTTTGGACAACGAACTTTGGTTTTATTGGAATACACGAATAGGTAGCACACACTTGGAGAGGGACCTTTCCTGGGAGAAGAGAGAGACAGCACCTGAATTGTACATCTACTATCTATAGGCTAAATTATGGGGTCTGCTGACAAAGCCCAGAGATCTTCTAATATATAATAATACTGCTTCTTAGCAAGGGGATGGAGGTTAGGCTCTATTCTTTTTCCATGATGACATCTCCCTTCATGATTTATGGACCAGCTGCTATGCTGACCGTATTTATACTATGCCTTTTTTTGCTTGTTGTGGCACGTATACTGCATGTTAGGGCACATTAGTTAACATAAATATTGTAAACTGTTTCGTGTCTGTCAGATCTTATTGTGGCCAAGTACTAGAGCGCGAGCAAAAGGGTTTGGCTTGTTACCGCGATTCCTGAGAGATCTGGTAGTGTTGTGGTCTGGGGTGTCTCTTCATTTGTTTCTCTGTGAGTGAGTAGGAAAGCAAGTGAGACACTAAAGCTAGTCGGTCCTGGGATCATGGGCACTAAGGTGGTAGGATGACTCAGTCGCTATACACCAAGGTCCTATAATCCTGCGCACAGTTCTGTGTTTGTGCAGAATCCCTGCAACATGGCGCCATCAACGTTTGGTCTGGCATTTATTCACTGGACCCCTGAGTAGAACTTGTGCTTGTCCACAATACCCTCTCACCGGTTTCCGGAGATGTCCGTGGTGGAGGGGCTTAGCCTCCTATATTTATATATTTATAGGTTTTTCAAGCTTGAAGTTATTATTATTTTTTTTACCCGGATTTACACTACCATTTTTATTGTTACTTTCTTCCATTTCTAATACGGCACAACCGGTCGCTATTGTGGCTCATAGGCTCGCAGCAGTTACAGATTTCTTGACTCAATGTGGTGTCCTAAATGCAGGGCCTAACATTATTTTTGTTGTCGAGGCGGACCCTGCTTTTTGTTTCTAAGTTTCTATTCTTGGGTTACATTCCCCGCGATGGATGGGAATGATAATTTGTTTCATGAATATACGAGGGCTGCTTTTCCGGCAGCTTATTGTCCTTGTCCATTACTTGAAGTTCCGTTGATGGCCTGGGAGCATACCATTTGGTTTAATGGCTCCGTTCCTCGCCCTGTTACTGCTGCTGGAATGGGCCCCTTTTCCATTGATGGGGCCACATGTCCTGCGTTAGCAGGCTTTACACCACATCTGAATTATCTCAATCTTACACTCGCAGAGCTACGTCAGATACGTGCATCATTGAATCACATACACAGAAGTGCCATACAGTTTATGTCTTGTGCACTTCAAGTAGCTTCTGCTGGAACTATTCCTCCCCCACCAAGACATGGCGGTGGCCTTGTCACCGTCATGATTAACTCAGTGACGGGCAAACGTCCTAAAAATCGTGCTGACTTGTCATTTTGTCTGACACAGAAATTTGAGCAACTTGAAACTGTGTTTCCACACACAACTCCTATAGCAAAACACAGGATCTTGCAATGAGTTTACCAAGTGGTCTGATTTCCGCTTTAGCTGACTGCACCACTGGAGAACGGTGTTTGCTTCGGTGTATACACTGTGCTTTGGCACTCCCTCCATGAGCGTTTTACTGAGTGTTCTAAAGAAGGTACAGGATGAACACTCGGCTGGTTTAGCCCTGGATTTGGGGATGAAGTTGGTGGGAATGTTCCCTGTTGTCTCCGAATATGATTCTGGCCAATATTAAAGGTGAAGCGGTTTGTTCACAAGTACGTCAACACCTAGCAGCGGTGGCGGAAGTGGATTGGCAGGGACAGTTTCCGATTATCATTGCGGATGTATATACATCTTTGGGATGCAATAGCTTGCAGATTCAGCCAATTGCTCAGACACAGAATAAACCCCTCCTGACAAGGAGGGTCATCCAGTCTTTCCTAAGAAGGCTTGGAACAAGAATCAGTGGCAGCAACAGCAGAAGCCCAGTTTACATGCAGGTTCTCCTACACCTGGCACTTCTGAGAGTAGATGTGATTTGTGTGACCGCTCTAAAGTGAAGACACCTGAGAGGTTCCAGGTTCCTGATCCTCGTTCTCCTCATTCCTTTTAGGAATTGTCGGATCAACAGTTTGGAGGGGGAGGACGTCAGGATCTCAGACAAGGCAAGGTTGTGCAGGCAAGACTTGACCCGCAGCACCAGTTTGATGTAAAAGTCAAGCAGGAGGAACCACCTCAATATCGTGCTCCGTTTCAGAAGAAAAAAGTTTCCGCTTTGACTGCAAAGTATGCCTCAGATGGTGAGAACCGTACTCCTCAACAGGAGTTGGGCGGTAACCCTCCTCGACAGCACGGAGGAGGTTACCATAGTGCGGCAGACACTCAACCAGCGTCTGGAGGCGAAAGAAACTGACACTTTTATTACAGTAGAGAAAGCTGATTCTCGAGTTGCCCCTCCTGATAGGCGTTATGATGTAAGCCTCCGAATTGAAGGTGATATTAAACGCTCAGTAAAAGCAGTCTTTTGGGAAAATCTCACTTCTATTTATCATAGTTTATTGGCAGAGGTTGATTGGCTGCCAATAAAATATCAACTAGGAAGAATAACATCTTACCCTCTGGAGGAAGCTAAGACAAAAGTCTTAGCTTCCTCCAGAGGGGAAGATGTTATTCTACCTAGTTTTTTGTGATACGTACCTGATGACGATAAAATGGCTTATGCCTCAGAGTCGGCTTTATCCTTTGCCACGGAGTTGTATCACAATCAGGCAGGTTGGGTCGAGGGTTCCCCAGTTCATGTAATTCCTTTATGTTCTATAGTTCAGCTCCAACCACAATATCCAATCAAACAAGACGCTAAGACATCCGTAAGCTACATATTGACCCAATTGGAATATCAGAGTGTGATTGAACTCTGTGTTTCATCGATGAATAATCCTCTTTTTCCAATATTGAAATGGATAGTTCATATCGTATAGTTTTAGACTACAGACATTTGAACAGTCCTGTTCGTACCTTTGCGGTTCAAAACACACATAGCTCTGCTTTGGTAAATAACATTGTTCGAAAAAAGTACAAAACCACAATGGATATTTCCAATGGATTTTACAGTCACTCTTTGGCTCCTGAGAACCCTGATTTGACAGCATTCAGTGCGTTGGGAAATCAGCGCCGTTATGCGAGATTGCCTATGGGATTTAAAAATAGCCCAGGTGTATTTGCGGCACTCATAGTGTCCCTTTTGCATGAGATCCACCCCGATGCCTTCTCGTACGTCGATGACATATACTTGACAGATGATGAATTACAGCCACATCTCTTGCGTGTGGACCGCATAGCACACATTTTGTAAATTATGGTTACAAATTCACTTTTGCTAATTCTCACATCACCTTCTTGGTGGTGTTTTTTCTTGGTTACGAACTCAGTAATGAAGGTAGAGGGTGGCCCCCCACTTTCTGGAGAAATGTGTTCAATTGAAACTCCATCTAAACTTAAGAAATTGCAATCTTTTCTGGATTTTTTTTTTAAATTTCGGGAGGACATACATTCCTGATTATGCTCAGTGTATCAAACCTCTTTACTCATTGATACAACCTTCTTTTTTGTCTTCCAGTGGGCTTCCGGAACATACCACAATTTTTCAGTCACTGCAGTCTGAGCTGCTTGCAACCAACTTCCTTTTAACACGAGACAATTCTACGAATTTGTTTATAATGATAGTACCAGGCGCGTTGGGTTTCACACACTTGACGTTCAATGAAGGGGACACTGTTTCTGTGAGAAGTTGGACTGGTATATGATGTCCACTAATTAAAGTGGCCACCTTGCACCAGTCCAAACAATGCTTATGGTGATCCAAGAGGTCAAAGATAACCTTAGAGAGCTATCTATGTGGTAGCTTTGGAGAGCAACCTTCAGACTTAGTCTTGAAGAAATGTTAAGCAGCTTGTTTTACCAGAATGATGCAACCTTATTGTATTGGTTGAATGAAAGAACCACACTGTAGTTATAAGAATAAATATTTATTAGTATAACATACCTTAAATTCCTCACAGTATCTGCTACATGCAGGTAAACACAAAGCACACAATACTGTGGTACAGAAACAATCGTAAGTAGCACTAATACACAGTGGGCTCCAGGGGGAGACCAAACCATATACTAAAACAGTGGTATAAGAACCATGACTCGAGTCAAGACAAAGTTTAGTGTTTGTAGAACCACTGGGACCCCAAGGAACCACCCAAGGTGAGTAAGTAGGGATCCCACGGAGGACGGGTGCAGTGTGAAAACACGACTGCGTGCCACGTACAATTCAATGGGATTTTCGTGGGTGCAGTTTTAAAGTTTAAGGACCCTTCCCAGTGGATTACAAGGAAACCCTTTGAAACATAGAAGGTTGGAGAGCTACCTCACCTGTGGATACCGAAGTACCAGAGTTACCTATCCTGGGGAAGCCGGGTGCATAGGGTTGAAGTGGCGTCAGAAACTGCTGTCGTTCTCAATGGGAGTCTTCAAAGAAATGCCACTGTGGAATCCGTAGGTAGATTCTTGATGGAAGGAACCTGAAAGCAGAGGAGACAGAGTCTGTTTCACTCAGGAGGGATCAGGGCCTCGGTAGATGAATACCCACCGATGTGGGGTGCTTCAGGTGTGAAGAAAGAGACCTTACCTCTACAGCTGCAGGGACCAGGAGATGTCGAGGACTACTAGGAACTGGATATGAGCTGTCCCACAAAGTATGTTGAGGGCTGAGGGGTCGGTGTCTGGCGGGAGTACCAACAATCCTTGGCAACAGCAACCCACGAAGAAGGTCAAGAAAGGTTACGGTCTGGCCCAGCAAGGACCAGAGGAATCACCACAGCAAGGGGAGTCATGGCAGGTCTGGAGCAACCAGGGGAGCCCAAGAAGATCAGTGTTGTCCCTCAAATGGACCCACAGGCTGAAGGCACAGGAGTCGCGAAGGGACCTCTAGCAGTTTCACAAAGACATAGCTTTCAGGGCCCAGAGTGTGAGGAGGCCGTAGTCATTTGTAGAAAATGTGCACAGAGGTTGGGGCTATCGACAGCCTAATGCACAAAGTTGGGGAACACTAACAAGCATATGCACTTGTAAAAGTACATGTTGGACAGGGGTTCAGGTTATGCGGTTCCCACGAGGGATACTGGCCTCAAACTCGATGAGAGGGCAGCTTGCCCTCAAGGAACATGGGTATCTACCTCCTGTGTTGCTGGAGCCTTTGGACTCTGCAGGAGCTCAGGATCAGCAGACCCATCAGTTGCATTACGGTGCCTGCAAACGCAGGGGAGTGACTCCTTCACTCCAAGGTATATACTTTAGTTGTCCTTGATGCTCCACTGGTCCTGAATGGAGGCTGCACAGACGATGCTTTGGACAGACAGGGAGGCAAAGTCGTCCCCCCAGTGAAGTCCAGTGTCCAGACGATCGAAGGTCAGTGGTTTCTTGATCAGAATCTGTTCCACATCGAAGATAGGGTCCTACAGCCAGGTAAGCCCTTAAGTACCCACGTGAGAGGGTTGGACAGATTCAGGGGACTCTCCCTGGGGAGGGTTTGGGCAGTGGGGAGGTTACTCCCCTGTCCTTTGTCCAGTTTGGCACCAGAGCGGGAGCCAATGGCTCCCAGAACTGGTTTGAGCTGGACTATACACAGGGACAACAAGTGTGCCCATGGTGCAGACTTTCAGACACTTTGGAAGTGCACCCACCCAGCCCCAATACACTAAATTCTGTCTGGGTGGTGGTCACACCTCCCTGTGACAGGATGCCTATTGTGCTGCCTTCCTCTGCCTGAGCTTGGCCCAGCAGTAGGAGGGCAGAAATGTGTCTCTGGTCGGCAGCAACCATTTTGTGCTGTCCGGGTCGAGAAGGCTGGTACTGGGAAGACCTGGGACCCCATGAAGCTTGCTTCAGAACACTGGAATCATACCACCCACATCGGTTACCAGTGTGGATGTATGATTTCAAGGTGTTTGATGTAAAAAAAAAACATTTGCAGTCGTTTTCGAGATAGCATTTTACGCTAGCATATAATGCACCTCTACCTATATGTCTGGCTGCGTCACCGACAACCCGAGAGAATGGTCTCTGAAGGCTGCAGGGGTGCCCGGCTCATGCAGGGGGACCCTCTCACGTAAAATCCAGCACCCTGACTTCAGGATTGTTAAGGCCTGCTATAGGGGTGACTTATAGGATTTAAGTGTAGTGACCTATAGATATAGTAAACCTATATCTTTCGTAAGTGGTGCAAGCACCAGCGTACTCAGGCTGCAGTGGCAGGCCTGTAGTTCTATTTTGCATGGCCTCTCACGGGTGTCATAATACATGCTTCAGCCCACGGGAGGCCTCTGGGGTACCTATGCCCTGGGTACATGTGTACCATATACTAGGGATTGACAAGGGTACCCCAGTATTCAATCTGCAGTGTACCTTAGTACATGACATAACATTTTAGGGAGAAAGCAGATAGACTGGAGTCCTGATTAGCAGGATCCCATTCAGACTAGTCAAAAACCAGCAAAACACCAGGCCAAAAGTGGGAGTAACCATGCAGTCAGATCCTACCTTCCTACAGTCCCTATTGCTTATAAATACCATTTGTATACTCCAGCTGAGATGTGTTTCTCTTCTACAGAAAAGATTTTGACAGCTGTCCAGATCACGATTCTGAAGGAATGCTCTCTGACACAGGGTAAGAGCATTTTCGTGGTTTTGCCAGGGCCTGTTTCAGAAGCAGTCATGAAGGCTAGTGTCCTAAATTCCAAAGCCTTGTATCCACATTGGCTACAATGGGCTTGTTCTTTGACATTGGCTGATGTCAACTTTATCTTTGACCCTTCTTTGCAGACACAGGAGTATTTACAATATGAATATGATCATCCTCCACCTTTATCATTACTCACTCTTGATCAATACAAATGCATTATTTACACTGATGGGACTGAGCAGCCCGCCATTGGTTCTAAACATGCTTATTCTGCAGCCTGCTCAATTGTGGCAGGTTCGATTGTTGATGGGGATTTTAAATTCCTCCCTAGTACACACACAATGTCTTGGAGATTGCACGGCTCAATTGGCTGAGCTACGTGCTCTGGTTTTGGCTCTTGAATTTGCTGATACAGATGTTCCTACACTTGTAGTGTGTTATTCGTTTTACTGTTTACAATCCTTGAATGACAATTCGTTCTTCTGGACACAAAATGATTTTCGTGATTCTAAAGGTAGCGCAATTAAGCATAAAACGCTGTGGGTCCGATCGGTTGCGCTTAAGGAGTGTTTGCCACTCACATGTTATTCATACGTTAGGACATCAGCGTGTGGAAGCACACGCTGTTGGTAATTCTATGGCTGATGAGGCAGCCAAATCTGCAGTAGCCAATTGTTCAGTAGCAGCAGTCACTAGATATATGACTAAAATTGATGATGATATCTTGGCGTCTATAGCTGCGATGAAGGTGGAGACGGAGTTTCCCCAAGGTATCCCTTCACGTTACACCTATCATTTAACTGCCGATCAGGTTCTATTTTTGACTATTCTATCATTGGGGATCGGCTGATTCCCAACGAGGACCGCAGACTCTCTTTGATCATAGCTGCGCATTAAGGCGTTGCTTCTGCATATGCCAGAGTGACAGCGATGATTTCTCTTTTAAAGCAACGTTTTTGGTGGCGGGGTTTGTACAAACAGGTTTATAAATATGTTCCTTCCTGTGACATTTGTCAACACATTAAGGGGCATATTATCAAGAACGGCATTAAAATTATCGCCGCTTGGGCTTGATAATATGCCCTTGAGAATTCCAATAGAAGCCCATGTTCTGGTGTGAACCTGGGCTTCTATTGGAATTCTCAAGGGCATATTATCAAGCCCATTATTGCTGCTTTAGCGGCAGTTTCCTGCCGCTAAAGCGGCGATAATTTTAACGCCGTTCTTGATAAAATGCCCCTAAGCCTTTCACTGTTTCACGTCCTTCCCACTCTCAAATGTACATTTCCAATAAACCGATTAGTTGTATTTATCTTGATCACTGCAGTCCTTTAACATCTGATAATGCTTTTAAGTATATCTAGGTTGCAGTGTATTCGTGCACAAGATTCCTTCGTGTTTGGCCGCAATGCACTGCTGACGCTCGAACTGTTATAAAAGATTTGCGTGTCTTTGTCGGGACATTTGCCTGTGGCACCTTCTATTCTGATCAAGGTCCTGATCAAGGTCCTGCTTTTGCCTCTAAGGCTTACCGGGATGCGATGAAGTCTTTGGGGGTGCAGTTGTAATTCTCATCTCTATATCGGCCTGAGGGCAATTCTGTTGTGGAGCGCATGAACCGTGACTTAAAGCAATCTTTAACAGCTAGGGTATTGGGTACTCTCAGGGGCTGGTTGACTCATCTTTATGGGGTCCAACGTGCGCTTAATAATCTCCCAAGAAGATCTCTGGTTGGGTGGACCCCATACAAAATGTTCTTTGGCATGTTTGTGCCAGACCTTGGTGGTCTAGATGTTGTGGCCGCTGCCGCAATGTTTGACGTAGATAACCATTGTGATGTGTTACAGGATCTACAAAAAGCTTGTGATTCACAAGCGAACGCCCATTTGCCTACTTCCACAGATGCAGCAGGGCTGATCCTGGTTTCCGGCTTGCTCCTAAAGTTGGAGATCTGGTCCCAGAGAAAGTGGATATTATATTCAACAAGGAGTTACAGAGGGAAAATGTATACCAGGCCACCCTCCACTCAATCTGTAATACAACAACAAAGACCTGGTAACAAAAATGCACTACTTTAAACAATATAATTACATGGGATTCCTAGTAGGGTAATGTATAAATCTATTACTCCTACATTAGTAGTTCTTATCATGAACTATCATTAAGTCCCCAGTGCCATGCAACTTAATATTTAATAATTCCCAAAAAGTGAAAAAAAACAGCCATGTATTAAAGTCACTCAACCAGCATCTATAGGTGACTATAGTGCAATAATTATAAAGAGAAAGTGAGGAAAAAAGGAGAAAGTATCTCACGTGTGCAACACCAGAGGAGCTGCTGGAAGGTACTCACCAGTTTGCTCACGATTTTATCATCATCGATATCATTCTCATGAAAAAAACTGTGTATCCCATTCAAGAAAGTGTGAAAAATATAAAAATGGAAAAAGCAAACCCCAAAACCAAAAAGAGAGACCAGTAAAGTCTTAAATAAAATTAGGTCTGACTCACGTATATAATTCCAACTTCTTTATTTCATTCTGTGAGTCATCCCAAGGTTAAAAACACAGTCATGTCATGTAACCACATTCAGGAATGGCCAACATGTTTCATTGCCTTTTCAAAATGGTGGCAAATTCATCAGGGCATCAAGGGTCTGCGTTCACTTTCCCTGGACTTTTTCTATTTAAGAAAGAGTGACTGCAAATACGCAAACAGAATAAAAAGAAGAAACACGGCTGGTAAATTCATGAGAGACAACACCCAACTCCTACTTCAAAATTCAAAGACAGGTAGTCTGAATTAAAAACACAAAACAACGACCCTCTGACTCCAGGCCATCGATGTCAATTACCTAATGAGAGCCACGGGCCCGCATACCAGCTCTCAATTAGTTAAGGGAGTCTGTGCTTGTTGCACCTTTCTTCCTTGTTGTAAGCACATCCGTTACTCACACCTTTAACTGAGGAGACAAATACACTAGAGAAAGTGGAAACAAAAAATAATTTGGCCATCATACCATGCACCGGTCAGAGTCCTTGGTTTGAAAGGCCCCCTTACAGTGATTCTGCCTCTACTACCTGGTTGTAAGGAGAATCGTTACATTTCCATTGAACATATCAAGCTACATCATATGGCCTATACTGAATAGTATGCCTCCGGCCATTCCACGTCAAGATCTTCCACTGAATCGGATGGCTTCTGTTTCTTCAAATAGTATTCGTCTCCGCTAGTTGATGTTATGAATTAACATTCCTGAAAGTACAGTTCATTATCCTTCAAATGCAGAACAACCCCCGCTGTTTCAGCTGGGTTCCAGTGGCTACTGCATAGACCGTCGTAGCTTTTCTTTTGATTCATCATCGTTGTCCGCATCCGTGGCAGAGCCCCCTACACGCACCAGTCTTTTCATCTCCTGGTTCAAAAAGACTCAGTTATTATTTCAGCGTTCCCCGTTGTTGATGGCATTGTTTGGGATAAAGTTCAATACGATATCCATGGCCCGACCGAAACTTTGAACATTCCAAACACATTACGTGTTTCTTTAGGAGACGTGGTTTTGCCTGGAATACAATCCGATGACTGGGATGTTCACGCTGTTCATTCATTGTTCCAAATTTGAAATATTATACTGCTTTTGACACTGAAGATTTGTATTTGAAATCTGCAAATTACGCTGATGTGTTCTCAACATTATGGCCATCATTTTTTACACAAGACCAATACTCAAAGGCCATCTTTTAATTTCACCCAATGGGAGCATTGCCCAACACCTTTACAGGGGAATTCCAAGACCCAACAGAGTAAATTTATGTATTTTACTGGTTACAATCTTTCTGATCCTTAGTCCTATTTTTATAAACTAAAGATACCCAACCACACCAAATTTATGCTGACCCACACTAAATTAGTTTACTCCTTGTCCCTCATTAAAAATGTGTCTGCGAAAGGTTATGAAGTACCAAAAATTGTCAAGTGTAGGACACTGAGTCATTGCATCACCCATGTCCGATACCGTCTTAGCTAATATTTATAAATGAGACGGGACAACAGAATATTCTCTCCATTCCATTATTGGCTGCGTTAAAAACATGGCAAACACATACCAATTATACTCTTGAGGACTTTACTGTCATGTTTCAGAATGGCACACTTAACTCATCCACTATTGAACCCTTGGGATGGTTACTGTGGCCAACGAGCTCCAATGCATGTTAATTGTGTTTTTGAATATCACAAAAGGGTTCTCACAAAGTAGACCAGATCCTAGTTTCTCACATTCCCATTCAGTTACTACATATTCAGTGGGTAAATTGTGTCAGCAAAGGTTGGAACATTCTGCATTGTCATCTGTGAAAGAGCACCTTTCTCTCTTGTCTGGTGACATTGATCTGGCTGATTTTCTTTAAGGTCCAAAGTCCCCTCGAGCAAAATGTTTTGTTTATGCAGCATATATTGGATTTTGGAAGCTATTGCAAATGGAACCTGCGCTGCACCTCTGCCAAATTTACCAAGCTAATTTAGAAAAAGTTCTTGCTGTAGTCGATAACATCATTAATACACTTATATCCCATATATATACTTTGGATAATATTTTATAATCAGCCATTGACATTATTCAAAATGAAGTGCCTGTTTTGTATCATGGTCAAAATCAGTTACGTTCTGTAATGCAATTTTCTTGGACCTTACAAACACTCAAAAGCGGAAAAGTGCCATGGGATTACCTCAATGCTTTTGCACTGTTTTTGCCATTTAATTTGACTGATAAACTGAAATTAATGTCAATGAAAGACACAACATACACATTGTTATGTAATATATTGAACAGTTAGAACAGTTACCATTTTCTGTAGTAGAGACTGATTCAGCTGTATGGTTAATACATGGGGTTATTTAACTGCCCATCTCACTCTTTTAGTTTATAGCCTGCATGAAACATTATCTGGTTGGTAGATTTGAGCCCCTCAGCAGTAGCTATAATCATGAATTATGGCCGTTGCCCTTCACTTTTAGATGTCAACGAGCAGATAAGGAAGTTGTTCTAATAGGGGAGGATTGTGATTCAACAGTAGGACATTCCCTAGTCTGTAAACAAGTTCAATTTCACGAAGCCTGCAACGTTTCGGCCCCTAATCTGCCTTGCTTTTTAAAAGGTAACCCAGTACTAGCTATTATTCTCGTCCTAACTTTGCTTTCTAACATAATTTATCTTATTTTAAATAACTTCGACTGCTGCGGCTTATGGGCAGTTATCCCCTATATTGTAACAGTTTCACAACGTGTTAATTGTTTCAGCAATATCCTGTATCCACCCCTGCATGGGATTGTAGATATTGGGCTGTGGCCTTCCCTTACAACTTTAAATACAGATTTCAATAAGTGTAGCAGACTAAGAGCGCTTTTGTTTCAATAAGAAGTGGCTCTCACATCAGCTCGTGAGACTTCAAATTGCAGATGGCGAGAACCACAAGTGAGATTCACTCACTGCTAAACACGAATCTCACACTCTATGTTGGAGAATTAATTCACCAAATATTTAATGCATCTGATACTGTGGGCCTAGCCCACTTTTTCAAACTTGTAAGTTCCAGCCTTGTCACCTCCTTGCAAACAATTTTTGGAGTCATCCCAGCATTTATCCTTTTTATTTTTTCCAGCGCCTTTGGAGGGTTTCCCCTAGTGCTTCTGCTATTTTGCGGCATACTTGAACTTCTATTACTGCTCCGCAATGGCTTCTCGATCTGTGGAGCTGCCAAACCCGGTCCAGCTGCAGCTGTATCATGAGCGGATGCACCAACGTTTTGGTGCAATGCCATTAAAAGCTCTTGGCATTGACTACTGGCTGACTTTCTGCTATGACTACTTCACCTGCGTGCAACCTGTGTTTAACTGTCTCTGGTGCCCTTTTCAGTGGGTCCAAGATATCACCACTCCAATATAACCCACGCAGCCCTGGATTACAAACTGTTAATGGGTCCGTTAAAGGCCATGACCAGGAATGTTCAATGGGTAGGCACTTGGTGTGCTATTCTCCACTTGGACCAACGGCAGACATGAGTACCTGTGCTCGGGCACAGCGCCTCTTGGATCGGAGTTTCATCGAAGTTAATGCAGGTTGCCCTGACAGGCTCCTAATGGCCTCTGAATATGAGGCGCATGTGTGTTCATTCAATTTGCTCAATTGGATGGCATACCTTTTTACTATGGTTCTGGCAACATACTGGAGTTTATGGCATTCCGCTTTTCTTGCAATATTATTGAATCTGACGATTTACTATGACTGGAAGTGTTTTTGGGGTACCCAATTGGCAATATTTTTCTGAAGCAATTTGCACCCAGAAAATACATTTTTATTGAATATATCACTGACATGCTTTGCCTCTTCTTATCTCTGATTTTTGTCTTCGCCTAGTGCTAATGATCTGGCCAAGGGGAGGGTGTCACATGGCCCATAGGGACATTGTCGTTTTCACTTAGTTAGCATGAGCACGTTGCAGCCTGCCCACTGCTTTGCGCACGCTACTACAAGTCTTTATTTTTGCAATCATTTCTATGGCTTTTTTCACATGAGAACCCATAGCTGTGTTCACTCTCTGCATGTTCCTGTGATTTTGACTGAACATTATGTGCGCGGTCGAACAACAATGCCCCTTGTTATTTTGTTCTGGCCAGACTTTAGCCCTTAGACAAAACATACAGATGCAGCTGTTGTTTGGACAACGTGCCTTGGTTTTAGTGGAATACACAAATAGGTAGAACGCACTTGGAAAGGGACCTTTCCAGGGAGAAGAGCGAGACAGCACCTATGATGTAGATCTACCATCTATAGGCTAAGGTATGAGGTCTGCTGACAAAGCCCAGAGATCTTCTAACATATAATAATACTGCTTCTTAGCAAGGGGAAGAGAGGTTAGGCGCTATTGTCTTTCCATGATGGCATCTCCCTTCATGATTTATAAACTCTCTACTATGCTGACTGCATATGTACTATGCATTTTCCTCCTTGTTGTGGCATGTATACTGCATGTTAGAGCACAGTAGATAAAATAAATATTTTAAACTGTTTTGTGTCTCTGTCAGATCTTTTTGTGGACAAGTACAAGAGTGGGAGCAAAAGGGTGTGTCTTGTTACCGCGATTCGTGAGAGATCTGGGAGTGTTGTGGTCTGGGGTGCCTAATCATTTGTTTCTCTGTGAGTGAGTAGGAGAGCAAGTGACACACTATAGCTACTCGGTCCTGGGCTAATGGGTACTAAAGTGGTAGGCTGACTCAGTCCATATACACCAAGGTCCTGTAATTCTGGTTATAGTTCTGTGTTTGTGCAAAATCCCTGCAACAACACCAACATTAAAAAATAAGCTGTGGGGGCTACAGGAGTGCAGCACTACCCCTAAGGAACTTTTAAAAACTGAGCCTACATTTGTAGGTCAAAGAAATTGTGACCTCCCAAACTTTTAAGCACGCCGAAGGCTGGAGTTTATGCTCTTCAGCTAGGAGTGCGTTTCTCTCCACTGGCATGTTTTATGGTTGCATTGTATGTGGCCTAAAGGTGTATAAAGAAGATACATTGAGCATAGCACACTCTAAGCCAGTGGTCTTTAAACTTTTTAATGCCGTATCCCCCCAGTGGGAAAAATGATCATCAGGGTCCCCCCTCAGAATTTTTCAGAATTATTTTATTAAATTGGCAATGTGTATGTCTATACGTATTTAAACATTTTAGTTAGGTTCTGTTACCTTTTTAAAAATGCAATCAAATACATAATTGTCAGACATACTACTATTCTGGTCAGGCAGGCCTCACTAACATGTAGAAGTATCCACAGTGTGAGTATTAAAAGTGGGGGTGGTGGGTTTGAAGAATATTTGGAGTCCCTTCTCCTTTGACATTTTCTCACCAGTTAGGATATAAATTGGGAAAGATGTTAGTGATGGCCCATTACAGAGCGGGTTGGTGCCACTCATTTTTTTCAGCTTAAAACAAAGCACTGTTATCAGCAAAATGCTTTTTTTGGCCAGAGCCTGGCGCCCCGCTGGGATCACTTGAGGCCCCCCTAAGGGACCCCATCCCAGTTTGAAGGCCCCTACTCCAATGGCTGTTTTTACGATGACCTGAATGTACATAAAAAGCACACTGTCAAGGCACAGTATTACAGCTGTGAATTGGCAAACTACCAACCTAGCAAGCCAAACTGGAATGCATAAAAGCAATCCTTGACACGTACCTCGCTCCCTTTAGAGCTCTTCAGAGAGGTATAGCTTTGTCCAGACACAAGGGCGTGCCCAGTATAAGTCAAAACAATACCCTGTCAGGATTAGAGTGCTGAATAAATTATAGAAAATAGGAAGCTCCCAAGGGTAGGTGAAGAGCTGCTCCTGTATAGAGCACCCTAGAACACCAGTGACACAAATTTAAATTTGCTAATCCCAAATATCTGCTTTTCTATCAAAGTCTTTAGGCATAGGATTAGCACTGTGCCATCCACGCCAAGATAGAAAGGGACAAAGGACCTCATCTACAAGAAAATGACACAGCTTAGTGCTGCAAGCCATTTAGCTGTGCTGTGCAGGTATTTTCAAAGCACAAGGATGCGTTATATTAACAAGATGATGCATCCCTGTGCTTACCCTTACACTGGCACACAATTGGCTGTCATGTACAATGCAGCACGCATAGAAAGAGACAAAAACAAGGGGAAATAAAATATTTTTTCATCGCTGTGCCATTCCTACGCCAACCTTGGGGAGGCCTAAGATTGTGATGCATTTCCAGTTTTACAAAATGTTGTAAATCTAGGAATGTGTCAAATTCCATGGATATTGCATGCAAACACCCACAGCAACACCCATGGAATGCCCCTTTCACACAGAGTTATGCATGAAAGGGGGCCATATTTAGAAGGAAATGAAAAGTCACACAGGGTGCCTTTATGTGGCCTTGTAAATACGAGCAAGCCCATTTCATTTCTGGTGTGTTAAAAAAAGTGTTGCACTGTTTATGCAATGGGCTTGTTAATAAGCCCCAAAGTCTTTTACCATTTCTACAGCAAAGTCTTTAAGTATTGGATTACCACAGTTCCATCCATGTCGAGCTGTAAAATTACAAAATCCTTTTGCTACTCCACGGGCAGCATTACTGCTTTGAATTGGTAAAATACCATCTATGCCAACCTGAAATGAATACACGTGTTTCACTATCAATTTAGCTCTTCAGAGAGGTATAGAGTATAGCTGGTGTTGTAGGGTGCTCTATACAGGAGCTGCCCTCCACCTAAACTTGGGAAATACCCAGAGTTCTCTGCTTTTTTCATGCATAATTTAAATGTCACTCTACACCTAAAAGGGTATTGTTTTGCTTGTACTGGGTATTCCCTTGTGTCTGGACAAAGCTATACTTCTCTAAAGAACTACAAGGATTGTCAAACAGGTGTCAGGGGTTGCTTTATTCATTTCAAGTTGGCTTGGTTGGTTTTTTACAAATTCAAAGTTGTAATACTGTGCATTGAGTGGGAAAAAAAGCTTTTATCTGCTTCTTTTTTGCATAATGTATGTGTCACTCTTTGCCTGAAAGGGATCTGCTTATCTTATGCTTGACTGCTTGAACAGAAAAGATGTTCTACTGATGTTTTTATTCCTTGTATGCTGAGATTTTGAGGTGGGCTCCAATCTGGAGTGGGGGTTCCTTTGTGGTATGTATTTTGTACTTTTGTGAATTTCTTTCTGATGAAAAGTGGTCTTCTTCCATGTATTGCTTTATGGGTGATACAAAGTAGCTTGAAAGAGGATCTTCTGGCAACTGGTAACCGATGTGGGGCCCTTAAGGCAGTGGACATACGTGTGGACTTGTGGCTTTAAATGTGGGGATAGTCTGGCAGCAGGGTGAGGAAATTCGATTTTCGATCGTGATCGAATCGACCCGCCATTTTGTGCTCCGCCGCCATTTTGTGTTGCCCTCACTCAGGCAGCACGGCCAACATAGTCTTTTCTGCTTTTTCTGCAGCTTCGTGTCGAAATAAGCCTTCTGCCTCTATTTAAAAAGCTGATCTTAGCACTGGCCGAGTACACTAATCCCCGTCTGGTTTTTCTAATCCCTGTCTCAACTATCTGTTGGTTCACACTATTCTCTTCTAACTTTATCTTATCGTCTGGCCTTCGCTGTCCTCTGCTAGTATTCTCTCGTTTCACAACTGTCCTCCAAAACACACAAACGTATCTCGTCACCTGCGAGTCGACCACAGACCTGTTAATGAATTAGTTCTTGGGGAGGGGTGACAAACACAGTTGGAGGAGAGGCTCTTCGAGTTAACCGATACTTTGTTTTCAAACCTTTCCTATTGGTTCTGTTCTGTTTTTCAACCTTTCTTATTTGTTCTTACTATATGTTTTAGGTGTGTTCTTGGTTAATGTATATTTCACTTATGACCTATATAAGATTGTGCGCCACGGAGTGAAGTGGCAGTCTCCTGAGAACATACCGTGTGTACTTCTAGGATAACTGTACTAGCTGCAGCTAATAAAATCTGATCTTTTACGCCGACGGAGTGTTCCCGTGTCTCTGTTAGCTAAAGCAGGAGAACCCAGGAGATTAAGGCGTACCCTGCGCCGCCGGACCCAAAAGGTTCTGGTTTTTCAACTGGCGCCCAACGTGGGGCCTCTTCAGAGGTAGTGGTTCTGCCTGAAGGTCGTGAGGAACCCCGCAAGAAAATTCTGGAGGAATCGCGAGCCACGTTAAGCGACCCTGTATGTCGAAAGTGGTCCGAAGGTCTTTTGCAGTGCGGTTACTCCTTCCTGACGGCTACTGACGACTGCTGCCCTGACTGCCGCCCTGCCTTGGCCCTCTTTCAATGATGTATGGTAAGGCGAGACGATAGACGGGGCCTCTGTTGGCGTAAGAAGACATCCTTAGTTAAGTATTTGGTGGGTCGCACCCACAATTTCGGTCCTTTGTTTCTTGGTTCCTTAGTTCCTCTAGTTATTAGATTTGACTATTGCAATAGCCAAAGCCGAGGGGTAAGTGCATTTGTGCTGCGTAAACTGAGTTTGCCCCCTTGATGTTTGTGAACAGTCCGGTGAAATCACGAGATGCCTGGTCTGACTAAGTTTGGAAAAATGTGTTGCTTTGGTTGTAATAGGGATTCCCGGCTTGAGGACTCTTGTCCGATTCCTTCGGTTGGAACTCCCACTTATCAGCTCTATTCTAAACATGGTGTTGGCCCCATCGCCTTTAACGAGCTATGGATCCGATACACGAAGAATGATGGTGTTTTAAAATGGCCAGAAAATGGTAGTTTTGAGCCTGACATACTAGATAATTTGGAAGCAGTTTTATTCAAAAGAAAAGCCCAGCCGGCAATGTTTGACTCTTTCCGCCTTTCGTGTAAGGAAGCCAAACAGAGGAAAATTAAGCAAGAAAAACTAGATAAAAAAGCACAGGGTATGACCATTATACAGGCTGCTCAACAGTTTAAAGATGATGAAGTCGATAATGTGATGGAAATTTCAGAGAGACAGCATCGTATGACGATAGATAAATGCTATCCGATGTTGCCAGCTTCCCCCTCTGATAAAAGAAAGGATTTAGAAGAGGATTCCTTGATGTTTCACTTATTGAGATTGCCCTATGCACAAGGTGCTAATGCACCCCCGTTGTTACAGCCTGTTCAGCCGCCAGTTGCGCCTTCGCCTGCTCCGGCTCTTCCACATTTGCCCCCTCAAGTATTGCCGCCTCTGCCGGCTTTGCCTTCGACTCCTTTGCCTTCGTCTTCTTTGCCTTCTGCTCCTCCGGTAATTTCTGATTCCTTTTCAGTTAGTTCACCTAATACTTTGTCCCCTATTCTTATGTCCAATTCTCCATCTATGCGTAAACGACTTACAGAAACGGTCTCTGGTCTGTTATCACCTTTCTTTGAGGCATTAAATGTGTCTCCGGCATTTTCTCAAAGACAGTCTCGTAGTCAGTTCCCAGATTCCGAAGAACGAGAAATGTTGGACTCTCTTGCTCGTAAATGGATTGAAAAGGGTCCTCGGTATAGTGTACCTGATATTATGCCTACTTTCTCACAGTGGAATGCGCCTACATAGAGATATGTTTTCAATGCTATGTGCAATACTCTTATTAAAGGATGGGAGGATATGGACTTGGGTTCGGTTCCTCAGGGTCTGTTAGACATTCACGCTAATTTTGATAAAGGTCTCATTGTGGGTTCTAAGGTTGAGGACGCTGTAAAAACACTTGTTTCCTTTAGAACCTTATTTTCCTCACAGACTTTTCTAGATTCCGATCCTTCATTTAGGTTGACATTGAAAAATTACCCAATGAGAGAGGTTCCTCCAGTATGGAGAGAAGCGGTTCCAGCAATAGGTGCTAATCAAGCTATTCCAGCTCACTTCCAGCGAATATGGGTACATGTCCCCTGGAAAAGATCTGAAGTTTTAGCCCTTAAACAGTCTCTACCGGATCCTCGTAAGAACCCTGCAGGTTATTATAAAGAATTGTTACAAACTGTTGAAGCCTGCATCATGAATTTAGCAGATATTGACATGTTGATGGGGAATGTAGTCCCACAAGCACTATGGGCTAGGATTCGTAAAGAAAATCATGCCCAAGAATTAGGTGGAGATTGGGATGCTATCATTGCCACAGATAGAAACCAAGTGGGTGGTGCGAAGCCTGATGCTTTGATTTCAGAACTCCCTGGTAGAATTATTACATTAATGAAAACGATGATGCCTGCCTTGAGAGTTAACTGGGATAAACTAGCCGTGTGTAAACAGAAGAAAGATGAGAGTGTCTCTGATTTCTTTACTCGTTTCGAGGAGACATTCATTGATCACAGTGGTCAGGACATGACTACGGAAGGTGGACAGCGGTTATTTGTGGATAAGTTCGTATTTAATTTGCTTCCCGAGCTGTCGCATAAATTGAAAGACTCCGAAAGTTCATGGGCTGTTTCTTCTTCAGCCCAGATATTGGCTACTGCTCAATATTATGAAAATAGAGATAAAGAAGAAAGAGATAAGCAAGAGAAAAAGACTAAAGAATTAAAAACTAAAGTTCTCTTGCAACAGGCTTGTCCACCTCGTCATGCTCAGCCTCAGTTTCAACAGCCTCCGCAGTTTCAGAGGGTGTATCAAAAGCCTGAGCCATATATTCCGCGACCTTTGTTAGGACCTAATCAATGTGCCTATTGTAGAGAGGAAGGTCACTTCAAGAATAGTTGTCCGGTTTTATTGCAGCGAAATGGGACACCATCTGCTTCACAAGGTCGTGCTGGCCTTCAGTCAGCAAACAGAGGTAGAGGTCGAGGTATGTTGACCCAAGAACAGCGTTCTCCTCCTCCTTCTAATTCCGTGAATTACTTTGATCAGCAAAACGCTCGGTCTACACAATATTACAATGAGGATTATTACATTGAAGACGGGAATGAAAGTCTTCATGCTAACTAGGACAGCCATGGACAAAGGAAGGGAGTTGTGTCGATTCCAGTAGATCAGAATGGACCTTATGTTAAAGTCACTACAATGGGTGTTTCAGAGCCATTTCTTTTAGATACTGGTGCGATGAGAAGTTCTATCATTCATTCAAAACTCCCTGGGGCACCTTTGTCTGGCTTAACAAATGTATCTGTAGGATTTTCTGGCGCACCTGTTCGTAATCCGGTTTCTTGCCCTTTACCCATTTCAATTGGCCCTTATGATTTGGAAGCTCCGCTTCTTTTGACGAATGGTTGCGGTGAGAATCTGTTGGGTTTGGACTTATTGAAAAGAATGTATGCTATGATATATTGTTCTCCTTCTGGTGTACATCTTACTTTAGGTCAGAAATTAATTTCTCCAATGTATTTGTCCAAAGATCAGTTTCCACCTGAATTGCTTTCTCTTCCGGCAACGCTTAGGGCCACGGGTCCGAACGATGTGGGGTGTCTTGAGATTCCACCTTATGTTGTTACTCTCAAGCCTAATGTTGAATTGCCTCGTATTCCACAGTATAGAATTTCCACTGAAGGTGAAAAAGCGCTTTTGGAAATCATTCATGATTTGATTCAGAAGGGTGTGGTTGAAGAAACGGGAGGAAACATATGCAATAGTCCTATTCTTCCTATTCTTAAACGCACTGATCCTGCTCAGCCTCCTGTATATCGTTTCGTAATTGATCTTCGGGAGGTAAATACATTTTGTTGTACCACAATTTCCTGTTGTCCCAGATATCACTGCTTTGTTGACAATGATACCTTCCACAGCGACTTGGTTTTCTGTTATCGATCTAAAGAATGCCTTCTTTAGCATTCCCATTGCAGAAGAAAGTAGAGATATTTTTCCTCAGGGCTATTGTGAAAGTCCCTCTATTTACAGCCAAGCTTTAAAATGTCATCTTGATACTTTTCATTTGCCGTCTGGTGCTGTTCTTATCCAGTACATGGACGACTTGTTGATCGCTGCTGATTCAGAAGATATTTGCAAAAACGTGACTGTTGCATTGTTACGCCATTTGTTTGATCTGAATCATAAGGTTTCACCTTCCAAACTACAATATGTTCGTCGAGAAGTTACCTACTTGGGTCATCTCCTATCAAAGGAGGGACGATGATTAACCCCAGAACGAATTCAGGCGATTGCGCAAATGTCTGTGCCATCCACACAAAGGGAGGTAAGTGCCTTCCTGGGCATTACTTCTTATTGTAGGCAGTGGATCCCTAACTTCTCTCTGTTGGCCAAACCTCTGTTGGCACTTACTTTGAAAGATACACCTCAGCCCCTTCCATGGACTGACGAATGTCAGAAGAGTTTCACTGACTTACGTGCTGCGCTATGTTCTGCTCCTGTATTGGGTACTCCCAATTACAGTAAGCCATTCACGCTATATGTTCATGAAACAGAAGGTTGTGCGTTGTCAGTTTTAACGCAGCGTTTTGGAGACAAACAGTGACCATGTGCATATTTTTCAGCTACGTTAGATCCTGTAGCTAAAGCATTACCTAGTTGCCTTAAAGCGTCAGCAGCAGCAGCAATTTCTATTCAACAGTCTTCTGGAGTAGTGTTAGACAACACACTTATTGTTATGGTGCCGCTTGCAGTGGATACCTTACTAAACCGAACGAAAACACAGCATCTTACAAGTTCGCGTTTGTCTGGATATGAGTTGAAACTTTTGGCTGGTCATGTGCACATCAAACGATGTAACACTTTAAATCCAGCTACTTTGTTGCCTCTTCCAGTAGATAAAAACGATGAAAAACAACATGATTGTTTCCTCCATACTGAGGAAGAGACAAAAGGAAGAATTGACTTGAAAGATACGCCGCTAGAAAATCCGGATGGAATTCTATGGGTGGATGGTTCTTGCTTTAAGCTTCCTAATGGAGATGCAGTTTCAGCCTATGCTGTTACTACTTTACATACAGTTGTGGAAACAGCCCGTATCAGACACAATTCAGCTCAAGCAGCAGAACTGATAGCTTTAACATGAGCATGTGTGTTGCCAAAAGGAAAAAGAGTGAATGTGTATACTGACAGTCAGTATGCCTTTGGTGTGGTGTTCAATTTTGGGAGTCTTTGGAAAGAGAGGGGATTTCTTACTTCACATGGCACCAAAATACAACATGGTCAGCTGGTGACTGATCTTCTTGAGTCACTTTCTTTACCTGCTCAAATAGCAATTGTGAAGTGTAGTGCACACAAGAAGATTACAGATGATGTTGGTCGAGGAAATGCGTTTGCAGATGAAGTAGCGAAAAAGACAGCGAGAGATGCTACAAGTCGAATGTATGTTGCGTGTCCTGCGAACTGGGTTAGAGATAGAGGAATGTATGAGGATACAGTAGAAAGTGTAAGGTCGATTCAGGAAGAGGCTACAGAGAAAGAATTGAGTAAGTGGAAAGAAAGTACAGGAATGTTAGATGAGATGGGATGTTGGGTGGAATTATCTGAGCACCAACGTTGGCTGTTACCAGATGCCTATGTACTCCCAGTAGTTACTATGGCGCATGGTCCAGCCCACTTAAGTGCGAAAGGTATATGCAAGCTTCTGGCTCCAGTGTGGAAAAATGAAGGAATCCCAAAGTGTGCAGACAATGTAGTGAAACATTGTATTGTTTGTATGATGTACAATCCAGGAAAGGGAACCCGAACTCCAGCGGGTCACTTTGCTCCTCCGACATATCCATTTGAGGTGTTGCAGATCGATTACATTCCTATGGAACGATGCAACAACCTCAAATATGTTCTGGTGGTAGTATGCTCCTTCTCTAGGTGGATAGAAGCATACCCTCTAAAAGGCAATACAGCCTTATCCACAGCCAAAGTTCTACTAAAAGAATTTTTCCCTAGGTTTGGTTTGCCGCGCATTGTCTGGAGTGACAATGGGAGCGAATTTGTGGGCCAAGTCATGCAAAAAGTTTGTGCGGGTCTTGGTATCAAGCAAAAGTTTCATGTGGCAAACCATCCACAGTCAGCGGGTTTAGTGGAATGCTACAATGGAACCTTAAAGCTAAAGCTAGCGAAAGTGCAGGCTAGTACAGGACTTAATTGGCCCGATGCTTTACCATTGGCTCTTCTATCCACCAGAACTGCTGTACACACTCGTTTGGGACTTAGCCCTTACGAAGTGGTGTTTGGACGCCCAGGTAATATATGGGGAGTCCCTCGCCCTAAGAAATACTCAGACTTGCCATATCCAATGTTGATTGATTACTTGCATGAACTTACAACTAAATTGCATGTTCTCCATCAACAGGTTCAGAGTGCTTTGCCGGAGGCCTCCACAGACCCAGGTCATTCCATCTTACCAGGAGACTGGGTCTGCATAAAAAACTTCCAAAGGATGAAACATTTGGAGCCCAGGTGGAGGGAGCCTCGGTTGGTTCTCTTTACGACGAGAACAGCAGTAAAGGTCGAAGGAAAGAAAAACTGGATTCACGGCGTGCATTGTAAGAAAGTGCCTTTGCCCCTACCCTTTGATCAATGGATGCGTAAGGGCATTAGTGACTCTGAGAGCGAGAAGGTTCCATGATTTGTACCTTTCAGTGATGCACGCCTGAATGGAACATTGTCTGAGAAAGAGGATGACGATATTCTTCAGGAAGCAATAACACCACATCGTCGCTTGAATACGACAAATCCGAGAACATTGTTCCGAGACCAAACTGTACCTGACAAAGAACACTATAACCTAAGACCTAGACTGAAGAACACTTAAGATTTTCTCTCTCCTATGTAGTATTCTATCCCGGTTGCAGGGTCACGGTAGGAGTCTTGATTGTGACCTGAGTAGTGGCAATAGGCCTGCAGGACTTGCAGTGTCATAGGACGGCAGATAATCATAATTAAGTGATTGAGGAAGATTGCCGTGAGCATCCATTAGAGAGATGGAAACTACATTAGGGAAAAGAGAGAGAAAGGATAAAATGAAGAAAGAATTCTGTAAATTAATGTACAATCGTTTTAGTATAACCTTGTGTATCACTATATTATTTTGTATTCTTTTGGCGTGTATAAGTTGGATTATTTACTCTCTGCAGCAAAAAGTTGTCTCTCCTTCTACCTCTTTGTCTTCTTCTACTGTCTCTCCACATCTATTTCATACCCTTCCTCAACATGAACTCATTAGAAGAACCGAGTATTACAACAATTCATTTGTCCAGTTATTACATCAACACCAATTAGTGATCAATACAACTGACTGTTGGGTATGTGGACTTATGCCACATACCACAGAGAAAGGAATGCCGTATTTAGTTCTTCCGTTTTCTTATGAGGGTTCTGCTTGGGCTTATTTTGTTATCTTCTCCAATGCCTACCAAAGCAAATTCAGACGATCCGTTAGTTCATATATTGGTGGTCCGGATTTCAGTCATAGTTCACTGATAAAGGGAATGGTAGCTATGGCTAAAATCATGGAAAATAGTAAGATTTCCATTGACGAAAGGAAAGCGTACACCAATTGGAACGTCACCCATTATGTCACTAGCCTTAGTGATAAGGTTAAACAAGGAAAATCTCCACCGATTTGGACTATTCCTCATCAGGGAAATTTCTGTCTACAAATTAATGGTCCGTCTACTGACACCGTACAAAGAGACAACTGTTCCCACACATACGTCTACTCCTCTCAGAACTCGCCTCCTCTAGTACCATCCCAAGGCACGTATTTTATCTGCCATGATAGGGCTTACACGTGATTGCCAGCTGGTTTTTCTGGTACCTGTTATATAGCTTTCCTTCTTCCCCCTACATACACCACTTCTGCAAATCATCATCGAAACAGATATGGCAGAGGGATTATTGACTCTAAAGACACAGCAGGACAAGAGGGAGGAGATTTCCTCAAAGGAATTCTTCCTTTTTGGGGTCCGATGGCCAACAGCAGAAATATAAGGCAACTGGTTCGTGTTGTGGAAACCACTATAGACATCACTGTAGGAGCCTTAAGTAATATCACGGCAGAACTACAGGCAGATCGTCTTATGACGTTACAAAACCGAGTTGCCTTAGACTTTGTTCTTGCGGATCGTGGTGGAGTGTGCAAATTGATCGGGTCAAGTTGCTGTATTTTCATACCTGATGACGCTCCGACAGTATACCAAGCTATCTCTAAGTTACATATAATCTCTGAGTCGATTCATCAGGACGAAGGAGATTGGTCATTATTGGAGTGGTTTTGGGGACTACTGTCCAAATGGGGTTGGAAGGTATTGACATTCCTTGGAGTAGTTTTGACCATCATTTTCTCTTGTTGCCTTTGTATGCACTGTGGTCCCGCCGTCTGCGACCTGTGTGCTACTATGTGCATCCCTAAACCCAAACCACAAGTAACAGAGAATATTAGAATGATGTTACAGCAACAGCTCGATGACCTCATGGCCATCGACATTGACTCAGATTAACGTGAGTCTATGTATCTTGTCTGAGTTCTGGCAAAAGGAGGGTCTGAGGAAATTCGATTTTCGATCCTGATCGAATCGACCCGCCATTTTGTGCTCCGCCGCCATTTTGTGTTGCCCTCACTCAGGCAGCACGGCGAACATAGTCTTTTCTGCTTTTTCTGCAGCTTTGTGTCGAAATAAGCCTTCTGCCTCTATTTACAAAGCTGATGTTAGCACTGGCTGAGTACACTAATCCCCGTCTGGTTTTTCTAATCCCTGGCTCAACTATCTGTTGGTTCACACTATTCTCTTCTAACTTTATCCTATCGTCTGACCTTCGCTGTCCTCTGCTAGTATTCTCTCGTTTCACAACTGTCCTCCAAAACACACAAACGTATCTCGTCACCTGCGAGTCGACCACAAACCTGTTAATGAATTAGTTCTTGGGGAGGGGTGACAAACACAGTTGGAGGAGAGGCTCTTCGAGTTACCCGATACTTTGTTTTCAAACCTTTCCTATTGGTTCTGTTCTGTTTTTCAACCTTTCTTATTGGTTCTTTCTATATGTTTTAGGTGTGTTCTTGGTTAATGTATATTTCACATATGACCTATATAAGATTGTGCGCCACGGAGTGAAGTGGCAGTCTCCTGAGAACATACCGTGTGTACTTCTAGGATAACTGTACTAGCTGCAGCTAATAAAATCTGATCTTTTACGCCGACGGAGTGTCTCCGTGTCTCTGTTAGCTGAAGCAGGAGAACCCAGGAGATTAAGGCGTACCCTGCGCCGCCGGACCCAAAAGGTTCTGGTTCTTCAAGGGTTTTGAATTCAATGCAGTCTTTAGATAGTTGATAGAGGTGACCCATGGTAGAGGCCATTGCTGTAATCAAGTTTAGACAGTATAGGAGAGGCAGGAGCTTGGATCTTGTGTGAAAATCCTAGGTGGGGGAATATGTGTTACAGATTCTTTATAGTAATGAAGCCTGATCTTGCTAACTTATACAATTTGGCATTCATTGATAGTTTAGAGTCCATGGTAATTCTGAGGTTTCTTACTTCCTTGAATACTTTAGGAGGTGATCTCAGATCGTAAGGCCAGACGGAGAGTGGGTCATCATTTTTCCAATCGCCACAGGTGAGTATTTCAGTTTTGGACGCATTTAAATTTGAGATAGCTCCATGTCATCCACTGATCAATGGCTGAGATGCAACTGACGAGTTTTAAGTCTCCAATGTCTTTGGGGCTTTCACATTTAAGAAGTATTTGTGTGTCATATATGTAGTTATAGCAGATGAGCTGAAATTCTTTGATCATTGTAGTTAATGACTTCATATAGATGTTGAAAGCATGGGTGAGATGATAGAGCCTTGAGGGACCCTGCTTTTATGATGCAGGGTTTGCATGAGGAAGTAGAAGTATGGATGACATTTGTTATGTTTAGAAGATGGGGTGTGATCTAGATGAGAGCAGTCCCCTCTATGCTGGCTTAGAATATCATGATCAACTGTGTTGAAGACAGTTGAAAGCTCCAAGAGATGTAGTACAGCGACCCTGTTGAGGTCTACTCTGTTTTAATGTCATTCCAGATGGTGATTAGTGCAGATTCTGTGCCTCTTCCTGGATGGAATCCTGTTTAGAAGTTGAAAAGCATGGGGTTATTTTCAATAAATCTAAAAATATGGGTTAATGCTGCTTTTTCTATTATAAACAACCGCAATGGACCGCACTCCGCTAGCCCCTCCTCCGGGTCGCCCCAAGGGAAGCTGGTACATGAAGTTCTTGAGTGGTTCACCCCAGTGGGTGCAAGTAAGTACTTGTTGAACTGATGATCTCTGATGGAGTTCTTGAGTGGTTCACCCCAGTGGGTGCAAGTAAGTACTTGTTGAACTGATGATCTCTAGACCCGATACATGTCCCGGGTTTTAAAATATCGCCCGAGACATGGCTCGGGTTTCGGAATAACTTCCCTCCTCAGTAGAGAAAATAGTTAGGGGTGGAAGAGAGGGCCGCCAAGCAACCGTCAAGGGCCTCAGTGCCCGCACAGGCACGCAGGTGCGTCGTCCAGGAGCTCGTCAGCTCAAAGCTCGAGGGAGCCATTTTTATAAACAACCGCAATGGACCGCACTCCGCTAGCCCCTCCTCCGGGTCGCCCCAAGGGAAGCTGGTACATGAAGTTCTTGAGTGGTTCACCCCAGTGGGTGCAAGTAAGTACTTGTTGAACTGATGATCTCTGATGGAGTTCTTGAGTGGTTCACCCCAGTGGGTGCAAGTAAGTACTTGTTGAACTGATGATCTCTAGATCCGATACATGTCCCGGGTTTTAAAATATCGCCCGAGACATGGCTCGGGTTTCGGGATAACTTCCCTCCTCAGTAGAGAAAATAGTTAGGGGTGGAAGAGAGGGCCGCCAAGCAACCATCAAGGGCCTCAGTGCCCACCTGCTTTTTCTATTAGTTTGCTAAGGAATGGTCCACTTGCAATAGGTCTGTAGTTGTTTGGGTCTTGAGGGTCCTGGTTTGCTTTCTTTAATAATGGGCATATTTATGTCTTTTTAAGACTTTGGGATTAGCTCCTGTTGTCAAGAAAAGACTGATAATTGTTCTGACTTGAGGGGCAGCCGAGGTTGATAAACGGATGTTCATTAAGATTTGTGGTAGACAAGGGTCAGAGAGGCAGCCTGCTTGTTTTGACAAGAACCATAAAATTAGTTTCAGTTAATTAGTTGAAGGAATTCAAAGGCTGGGTTAATCTACCCTTAGGAGGGATTGTTGAAAAAGGACAGGGCTGGTGGTTTCTTTTTGGTTTACTTAAGTAGGTTCACATTACTTAAGAATTCAACATGTCTGCTTTGGTTGTGTAATGATTTTCCAGCTTGTCAGAAAATTCTTGGGAAATATGATGTTTTCCTTCTGTACATTTAGGTTCATGAAATTAAGTGGGAATTTTATAAAATTCATTATTTGCACATTTCACATTTTGAATTCTGTTTGAACAGCAGCTTTATTTTGATATTTTTTGATAGTGTGTTTGTGTAGTCAAAGTTTGTCTTGAGTCTTGTTTGTTTTGAACCAGGTGCACCGCTGCTTTGCAATGTGTTGTTTTATCTTCTTTAATTCTGTATTTATCCAAGGTCTTTGTTTTCTTTTGAAATTTTCTGTTGTTTTTTAGTGGAATTAGGATATCAAAAGCTTCCAAGAGCTACTCATAGAGGTTTTGAACTGCAATTATTGTGTCCAGATCTGTGTTGGATGTTAGTTGTGTTTTTAGGTCCTCAAAATTATGTATGTTCCAAGATTGATATGTGCTTGCTGGTAAGGTGGCATTAGGTGTGGGGAGTTGGAGTGTCTTGTTTTGGCAAGCTACAAATGGTGGACTGACACGTGACTGGGTAGTTCTTTGGAAAGTGTCTAGTCATGGATTCGCAAAAAAGACATCTAGGATGTGTTCAGAGATGAGAGTGGGTTTGGGGATGATCTGATGTAGATTCAGTGTGTCTAGGTTAGTGCTGATAGCTATGGAATGAGGCATATTAGGTTTATCAAACCATATGTTTAGATCACCAAGGATACATAGGTTGGAGTGTTGACAGGTTTGAAACTGTATCTCGAAATATGTCTGGGAATGTTCAATTGCTAGGTGGTGAACTGTAAAGAACAAGAACGTTACAGGGGAAAGTTGGTGGAGGGTTGCTTTTCTATGGAAACATCCCCAGCTTTGGTGAGAATTATCATTTCTTTGAATATAACAGCTAGTCTGCTTCCTCTTTTGCCCATGTGATTATGTGTGAGCACTTGATAGCATGGAGGAACACCTTTGTGCAATACCATGTCATCCCCCAACCATGATTCAGTTATGAAGAGCAAGTTAGGTTGTATGTCTGTGAGTAGGTCGTAGATGTGGTGCTTGTTTTTAGAAAGAGATTGTGCATTTATTTGGAGGGAGGTTATAGGTTGTGTTTTGATTGTTGTGTCAGTTTATTTTCTGGAAGGGCTAGTAGTATATTTTGGGCTTGTAGTCGGTGGACTATTAGTGATGTTGTTAACTGTATTGGATAGTAAAAGTGTTTGTCTATATTGTTATCCTCATCCAAAAGGCTTAGAAGGCATTTTGTTGGATCTGTGTCTGCAGGTGGTGGGGATAGTGGTTTTTGTGTAATAGACAAGGAGATGCAACATTGTGAACAGGGGTGTGTTGTTTAGGTTGTATGCATATGTTGAGGGATGGTGGTGGAGCTTGTGGGTCATCTTTTAAGGCTTTAACTTATGCAATGGATGAATGGGGAGTGGATGAGTATCGTGTAATGGAGGCGTTTGTGTTTGGTGTTGTCAATGTTTGAAAAATTCTGTGCAGAATTGGTAGAGGATGTGAATAATTTGTGTGGCAATGAGGGAGTGAGTGGGTGTTTGTATTTTGTGATGAATGGAGACAATTGTGTGTGTGTTATATTTGTTTTCTATGGAGTAGTCATGTGTAATTCTGGTGTAGTGAGTTTGTGTGTAGGATTTGGTTCTAAAGAACTGGTAGGGAGTGTCTGTTGGAGGAGAAAGGGGGTGATGATGTGGGTTGAAAGAGAGTGTATGTAGGTTGTGAGAAGAGATTAACAGGAGTTCCAAGTGTTGGTAGTTGTGTTGATAGCATGAAGAAGTAGCATTGTTATTCTCTCTTTATATAGAAACTATATATAGAAATTCTATGCAATGCTTCGAGTTTCCTAATTGTGAAGATTTTCCAAAGACTTTTTCTTTGATGGACTAAAATTACCCAACTTACAGTGATAGAAGTGTGCAAAGCGGCAGAAGACTTTGGGCCTCATCTACAAGAAAATTTCCCAGCGTAGTGCCACTAGCCATTTAGCTATGCTGTGCTGCATCATTTTCAAAGCACAGGGATGCATCGCTTTAACAACGCATCCCTGTGCTTTCCCCTGCGCTGGCGCAGAATTGGCTGCCAAGCCCCAGTGCAGACACCCTTGCGTCATGTTGCAAGGGTGCCTGCACTGTGGTTATAATTGTTTTTGTGCAGAAACTGACACATTCAATCATTAATGCCATTTTTCTCGTTATATGCATGCTACAGAATGTAGCATGCATAGAAAAAGGAAAAAACAAGAAGAAATAAAAGTGTTTTGCCTTGTTGCACCATTCCTATGCCTCCCCTGGGGTGGCGTAGGATTCTGACGCATTGCCAGTTTTACAGAATGTTGTAACTCTGGGAATGCATCAAGTTCCTTGAATCTTGTGTGGGAACACCCACAGCAACACCCATGGAACGCCCCTTTCACCTAGATTAATGCATGAAAGGGGGCCATATTTACAAGGCCATGGAAAGTCACGCATGGTGACTTTACGTGACTTTGTAAATATGGGCAAGCCCATTGTGCTGCTGGTGCGTCAAAAAAAGTGAGGCACAGGTGGTGTAATGGGCTTGTAAATGAGCCCCTTCCTTCACAAATTTCGGGGCATATTATCAAGACAGGCGATAAAATTATCGCCGCTTTAGCGGCAGAAAACTGCCGCTAAAACTGCGGTAATGGGCTTGATAATATGCTCTATGGAATTCCAATTGAAGCTCTGGTTAGATGTCCTTCACATCTAACATGGGCTTCAATTGGAATTCCATAGAGCATATTATCAAGCCCATTATCGCCGTTTTAGTGACAGTTTTCTGCCGTTAAAGCGGCGATAATTTTATCGCCTGTCTTGATAATATGCCCCATGGTTATTTTCAAAAATGTGCAAACTTCACAAATTTCCCTACCGTGTAAAATAAATTGTGGAAAAAATATTGAAAATGTAAGTTTACTAGAAAGTAATCCCAGCAAAGAAACTCTTCCACGTTTATTTGCATGACTTTTGACCGCTTATGAAGCATTACAAAACTGGCAGGTTCGCAAAGTGCAGAGTGTGCCAAATTCACTGAGCTGTGCAGAAGAACTTTACCCTTTGCTCACTTCGAGAGCCTGCTTGACTAAGCATGTGTTTTATTTCAGACACACAAATAGCACGATTTCAGTACTGACTCAGGGAATGACTCGGGGGCGGGGCGGCTTATTTACAAGCCCATTGCACCGCTGGTGTGTTTTTTGATGCACTGGCAGCCCAGAATGCCGACCAATCTCTACGAGGCCACGGAAAGCCACTTTGCATGGCTTTAAAAGGCCTCCTAGATATGGGACCATATTTACAAGCCCATTGAGCCGGCGATGCATCACTTTTGTTGATGCACTTCCAGCGCAGAGTGCAGACCCATGTCTACGAGGCCACGCAAACCCACTTCGCATGGCTTTTCATGGCCTCGTAGATCTGGAATAAGGCGAAGCAGTGCAAGTAGCTGCGTTGCCTTACCCTGTATTAAAAAGGCTTTCCATGGGCGTTGTGGTGGGTGTTTCCACACAACACCCATAGATTTTTTTATGCATTCCCAGATTTACACAGACTTCTAAACCTGGGAATGCGGCAAAAGCCTATGCCTTCCCAGGGGAAGCATAGAGAGGAGAAACATCATTATTTCTCATAATTGTTTCCTCTTTCTGTGTGTGCTGCATTCTGTAGCACACATAAAAGGAGGAAAACGCCTCCATTGGTTGTTTTTGTGAAGGTAGGAAGGTGTCCCTTCCAGCACAAAAACAATAATTCCTACAATGCAGACACCTTTACACCATGGTGCAAGTGTGCCTGCTTTGGCACGAGGCCGCCAATTGTGTGCCAGCGCAGTGGAAGAGGACAGGAATGTGCCATATCTCATAGATACAGCATATTCCTGCCCTTTTCTTTTGACTCAGGGCAGCACAGCAAAGTGACTTGCTGCCCCGCCCTGTGTCAAAAACCGTGAATTTACGGGTATTCAGACTCCTCTATAATCCTTTTGCAGCCTGGAAATGGTGAGAAATGTTTTCCAGTCAGGTGAGGGGTAAATCCCTTTACAGCACAGGTACTCATAGTACGGCCCGCGTGCCACCAGTGGCCTGGCTAGCCTTTCTTGGCGGCCCGTGGACCTTGCAGACATCGAACCTGTGTTTTTTTTTTTTAAGAGTGACAACAAACACCGCCGATTGCAGCAGGGCGGACTCCTCGACATTCTGCGTTATGGGAGCCGGGCGATTCCAGCGATAGGAAATACAGGGGCGCTAAGAAGAGGAGAAAAACAACAAAGCCTCATTAACATGTAAATGGTCTTTTAAAGACCTGTTAAGTACTCGGGCGGCTGTGTGTGTGCCCGGGAAGCTGTCTCAGCCCGGGGTGCCACACACAGGGGGGAAAGCGGGGGATCCGCGTGGCTAAATCAGGAATCTCGTGCAACTTCAAGTGAGGCTGCTTTGTGTTACTGCTTCGTCACGAGATGGCCTCAACCTAGAAATTAATGTTGCTGAACACTTGGTAAGATCACACACAGCCCTACTAATTATTTTCAATTAGTACACAACGTTTCAATTTGTGTGATATGCTAATCGTACGTGCAAAGTATCTATTTTTTTTTTTTAATTGAGCCAAATTACGATTTTGACAGCATCGTTTTCACATGCATATGCCCACAACGTACATAGATATTGAAGGAGAATCATAAATATCCCTGTACTTTTATGGTTCACAACCAAGCATGCCTCTCCCCAGGACTGTTGCTGCTGGAAGTGAGACAGGACATCCTGGTAAAAATCACCAGTGTTAAGTGATAATAGACAGGGCTACATGGGTTGGATTGGCAGACGGGGTGGATTATACTACACAAGTTTTGTGGGTCCCAGCCACTAATAAGTGGACGGTGACAAGAGGCAGGTTTAATAACCCTGTGGAACTTTGCCTGTCCAAAATGGCACTTATGATTTCATTGCATCGCCTTAAGATTTGCAACACTAGATCGTAGCACTATATAGGTTTGTGATATGAGATCCATAGTCTTTGTCGACCTTTAAGGATATTGAATATAGGCAGATTTTTTTTATATATATATATTTATATACATACTACATTTGGGAGGAAAAGTTTTCCATGTGACAGTATTGCCCTTCTCCTTATACATGTCTCTATGTATCATTTTCTTCAGTGGCAGTGCTCAATTACTTTCACTGCCTCCTTCCACCAGATGTATGATATTTTGGGGCATATCAACAAGGGCTGGCGAAATATTTATCGCCGCTTTAGCGTCCGTTTTTGGGTGAAAAGCGGCCATAATTATATCGCATTATTTACAAGGACACGCTATGGCGTGTTTCCTTGATTCAGCTCCCGTTTTGTTCATGCCTCGCTTTGCATCTCTAATGAGATGGAAAGTAGACGTTCCCTGCAAAAACTAATGGAAAATGGTCGCTAACTGTCCTTCTCCGTATTTACAATTCCGCCCAGGACACCCATAGCGATATTTAAAAAAGCGCTAACCGCTGTTATCGCCGGTTTTGTATGTCTGTTTTTTTTATGACTACCCTATCATTGACATGGGAGGTGGATTCAGTGGCTGAATCCACATCTCCCTATCATCAAGATTTCCCCTAACGCTGCGGTAATATCGCTATATTCCCGCATAACTCCACTTTTGATGGATTATTTATTGCCCTGGAGAAAGGCGTTGTTGATAACGCGTTATTCGGGTGATAAATTCCAGCGATAGGCGGCGATAAATATTAAAGCGCTAAGCGCGCTTTGCGATATTTATCGCCATCTGTTGCTGATATGCCCCTTCATTTGTAATTTCCTCTACTGACAGCTTCTTAAAGTAAAGTACTTTTAAAATACGAACACTGGTTGACACTGACAACCAAGCAATTCGTTTCACAATGAATAATGTGGATCGTAGCCCCCTTTCGAAATTGTGAAATCTTTTTTAGAGCGTTACTCTTTGTCGGTTCCCAGCAGGCTTTAAGATCGAGATCTCTGATCTCAGAACCATAGAGGGCCATGGGAGGGATCTTATGAGCAAAGGCAGTGATCATGTGTAACAATGATAAATGATAAATATTAACTTTTAATAGGGCCCCAACAGAACTTACATTATAATTTCAACATAAACTCTTAGAAAAAAGTGACCCTAGATATCTGTATGTTGTAACGTCCTCCACCTTTCGTTATTTAAAAACTATCTATACTTCACTCTTTTTTTACCAAACACCATTATGTTTTCCATGTTTATGTTGAGAAAGCGATTACAACATTGCCCCAAAGTCTCCAATTTCATTTGTACACCTATTTCTTAGTAATCAAATATGGTCAGGTAGTCTGCATACAAGTGGCACAGTATATGGACATCACACATTTTAGGGGCGAACAAGTATGGGGCATATTATCAAGCACGGTGTTAAAATTATCGCTGCTTTAGCGGCAGAAAACTGCCACTAAAGCGGCGATAATGGGCTTGATAATATGGCGCAGAGAATTCCAATAAAAGCCCATGTTGACACCAGAACATGGGCTTCTATGGGAATTCTCAAGGGCATATTATCAAGCCCATTATCGCCACTTTAGAAGCAGTCTTCTGCCGCTAAAGCGGCGATAATTTTAACGCCGTTTCTTGATAATATGCCCCAATGTTTTTCTCTCAAACACAGGTGGGTTAGAAATATAAAGACCAAAAAGAGGGTGCATGGAGTGGACACATCCTTGCCGGAATCAATTTAGTATCTATATTCTATTGGGCAAATTCCCAGACAAATGTAATTCTACCTTGCCCAATCTGAGGTGTGTAATTGACTAAGTGCCAATTGGGCCAGATGATATTACCCAGGTGAATATTTTTTTCTTCCACTGAAGACCCCTGGCCACCGTCTGTAATAATGTGTGAAAGTCTACAAAGCAACAACATCATTTTTGGTTTATTTCAATACACTTTCGACAATGACCTAAAGAGCAAAACGATGGTCGACTGTAGAATGCCCTTCTCAAAATGCTCCGTGTTCTAATGGCATTAAGTTGCTCCCAACAGTCCACCCTATTGGTGTGCCAAGTAATTTTGCAAATATTTTGGAGCCATCTGTTAAACCCGTGGTACTCATAGTGCGGCCCAGCAGGCCTTTCTTGGCAGCCCGCGGACCTTGCAGGTGATGTACCCATGGCCCCCCAGAAACGCAATTTTACCAGTGACAGAAGAGAGTGGAGAGATAGAAAGGAGAGAGAGAGAGTGGAGAGAGAGAGAGTGGCGAGAGAGAGTGGAGAGAGAGAGAGTGGAAAGAGGGAAAGATTGGTGAGAGAGAGTGGAGAGAGAGAGAGTGGAGGGAGACTGACTGAGAGAGAGAGACTGACTGAGTAAGAGAGAGACTTACTGATGATCCGAGAGAGAGAGAGACTGACTGACTGACTGAGAGAGACTGACTGGCAGAGACAGAGACTGACTGACTGAGAGAGACAGAGAGAGAGACTGGCCTCAGCAGTCATGGAGTTTGCTCCAGGAATAAAAAGTAAACCTTTGGGAGTCCTCTTGACCTTCTTCAGTTTTTGGTCTTTGCCTTTCCGCCATTGCGTTTTCAAGAAATTGCAGGCTATTGTGGGGTTAAGGGTGGGCCAAAAGTAACCCTGTGATGGAATTGGAGCCAAAGTGTGTATGAAGCCATGCAATGCCTCTTAAGATTGCTATTGTCTGCTAATAAAAATGTATTATCAAAATGAGCTCTTTGTAGTTACATCTGATTTTGAAATACAGCATTGTGGCATTGTCTAATTTTTCAAACAGGTTTGATTTTTTTTGCTCTGGTCCCACCCCCCACTGACCCCGCCCCCCGACCCCACCCCTACGGGACGGCCCTCGGCCACAAACTACACTATAATTTTGGCCCCGACAGAAAGTTTGTGAGTACCCATGCTACGCAGGGTAAGGAGGAGAGAAGAGACCCCCATCGACACTGAACATTTATAACGGTCTTTGGCATGGTGTTTCTCAAAAAGAGATTTTTTTTTTGTAGTAGGAAAAAAACACACCGAAAAATATTGTTACAGCAAGATGATGTGTAATTGACGAATCCTCCTGCTGATTATTGGGACATCCAGCTTGTCTTGTGTTTCGGCTGCTTAATTCACCGATTGCAGTTTTTGTTTGAATATGTATCGCTGCCACAAGTTAATTGTTTTTCTATCGTTAATCATACTATGTTTATTTAATGGGGTATCTACGTGTCGATCGCTTTTTTCACTTATTTAAAAAAATATATATGCTGTGCTTTATTTGCCACGTTAATTGTTTGCTGTAAATGTGAATAAATGACTGGATACTTTACATCTGAAAACTGCATTTGTTACAGATAGGTTACAACGTAATGGTTCTCCATATGTTACGTTGTCATAAACCACTGGAGGGAGCCAAAGGCACATAGAAGCTATAGAAATAGTAATTGGAGTTAAAGTTGAAAATACTGCACAGACGAGTTGGGCAGGGTCACTATTGGACTTGAGTCTTTTCACAGAGGCAGATGGAGTAAGTCAAACAAGCATTGGCAACGCCAGTAGGTCTCACATTGTTGACTTATTACTTTTGCCAATGTTTTTTGTTCATATACTATGTAGTATCATGAATCAAGCAAAATACATATGCCTCCAAACACTCACGCACACACAGACAATGCACAGGATCTGAAGAAGTTCCTATGTGTGCTCGGTATTTTAATGTTTGCCATGAGCCTCTGTGATTATTTCTAGATGAGCTTCCGTGACCTGCTGTTTCCTGATAGAAATCAAGGGGCAGATTTACAATAACTGGTGCATCCCTGCATATCAGTAGGGATGCGCCAGTTATTGTGTGTCACGGCTCCGCCACCATGGATGCGCCGCATGTACAATGCGGCGCACCATGGGGCAAAAACGGACAGATGCGTGACGCATCTGTGCCGTAAAGGCAGCGCATTGCAGGAGTTGCGTCGCAAGCGCGACGCAGCTCCAGCAAGGCTCTGGGGTGCCCTATCTTTACAATGCTGCATCAATCCTTACGCCTGCTTCAAGCAGGCGCAAGGTTTTGACGCAGCATGGGCTCAAAAGTGACTGAGTGAAATCTTGTAGATTTCACTCAGCCACTTTTAGGAGGCGTTCCTGCGACGGAACGCCCCCCCCTGCGCAGGAACGCCTACTTCTGGCACAGGGCTTTACAACGTGACGCATCTCCCAGGTGCATCACGTTGTAAATACCCCGCAGCATGGCTCTGGTTTTGCGCCTCCGCTTCGTCACAAAAGTGACGCAACGGCAGCGTAAAAGAGGCGCAAGGGGCTTGTAAATCTGCCCCCAAGTACATACGCACAAACGCGCACACGCTTTCATGTCCTCATGCACACTCAAGTACATGCACACACAAGCTTCTAAGCAGTCACACACACACAGGCAATGTACTGGATCTGAAGCAGCCCCTCTGTGTTCCATATTTTATTGCTTACTATGAGTCAATGTGTGTGATTATTTCAAGGTCAGCTCCCGAAGCGTGCAGTTTTGGGAAAAACATGCATGTACATACACTCTCAAGCATGCACACAGGCTTCTAGGCAGTCATTCACACACAAGTACATGCACATGCACCAGTGGTCAAAGTAAGTGCATTAAAAAAAGTATGGGAAGTGGAATGCTGTGCGCAAAGGGGGCGGGGTGAGTCAGGCCGGGATCAAAACCATGGCAAAAAAACCTTAAATATTCTAAAACTTTTTTCGGTCTTTCACCTTCAGGTAACCACATATAAAATAAGGTACAGCTTAAATAGCTTAAATAGAAAATAATTGAAAGTTAAGTTAATCAGTGGGAAATACATTATCATACACAGCCACGGCCCTTATAGGGCGTGCTACCGGGAGGTGACGTGGGGCAGGGGAGGGGCAGGGTGGGGGGTTGTAAAATGCGGCATGCGGCCGATTTCAGGTGTTACGAAAAAAATAAATAAAACAAATTTTGTCGCGCGCGCTGCATCACATTTGGCGATGCAGCGCGCGCAACGAAATTCTTCTTTTTTTTTCGGAACATACCTGAAATCGGCCGTATGCCGCATTTTGCAACCCCCCACCCTGCCCCTCCCCCGCCCCACTTGCTTCATATGCCAGAGTTGGAACAATCTCTGCCCTAGCTACTTCCAAAATGGATCATTGCCCAATCAGGTTCCTGAAAAGTACCTTGTGGCCTGCTGCCAGGGGAAGCCCTTTCCTCTTTATTTGCTCCCTGTATTGTTTGAAGTTTCCTATGTTGTCGAGTGTTAGACCAAAACATTTGTATTCTTTGGCTTCTTCAACCCTTGTGAAATTGAGGAACCTGCTGATTTTATCACCACGTTCTTTTACAGCAATTCATTATTTTGGTTTTCTTGGTGTTGATGGTCAGACCGTTTTTTGATGAGTAGTCGTGGGCGGCATTCAGAAGGCGCTGCATCCCCACCTTGGTTCGGCTGAACAAAACCAAGTCATCAGCATACAGCAAGTTTGAAAAAGGAATAGTGCTGAGTTTCAGGATGTAAGAATTAACCAATGGCAGGGCTGGGGAGAGATCTGCCAAGAAAAGATAAAAAACCATCAGGGCCAAGACACCACCCCGCTTAAGCCCCTAGGATGTTCAAATAGCTCTGGAAAGATTAGCCCCATTGCCCCACTTTTTTTTGACCCAACTGTTCATGTATAGTTGCAATGGGAGCTGGGGCTCTGCCGTCCATCATCAGTCATGGATAGTTGTTACCATGCTTTTGTTAGTCACAGACGTCCTCTGGCTCTTCAGTTTCTTGGTCCACTGCTCCATACCTTGGCAAAGGGATTGAGCTTGCCACAGTTTAAACATATTATACCTTGGGCTTGACAGTTTTCCAGTGAGTCCTCTTCCTTGATGCAGTTCCTGCATCACCCCCTGCAGAGGGCATCAACTGTTTTGCTCATGCAGACCTCTTCTTGGAAGTGATCGCATCTATAGTTTCAATTTTAATTGTGGGCATTTTCACACTGCTCTGGCCCTATGTCAATTCTACTTCAATTTCTGCTGCTCTTGCCACTAATAAGTCATGTGAGCACGCTAAATTGAGGATGTCCTCCAGGATTACGTTGGGTTTTCTCAGGATTAAGACACAAAGGGGTCTATTAGGATGGTGGACGGATGGCCGCCGCCGGGCCGGCAGTGGCAACCGCCGGACCAGCGGTAGACATCCGCCCGCGATTGCAACCTTGAAAACCGCCGGTCCCATTAGCATGCTGGTGACGACCGTGGCGGTGAGAATCTCCGACCGCCACTTTTCCGCCGGTACCAGTCCGCACATATGCCTAGCGGGCGGAACTGGACTGCTACAATGATGCCGGTGCAGGGCCAGGCTCCGCCGGCATGATTATGATGCCGGCGGTAGCCAGCCTTTCTGCGGCAGTGGAACCACCATGGAAAGGCATGCGGAGAATGTCTCTGGGGGCCCAATGCGGGCCCCCAATTTGTTGGGGGTATGTGTGGGTACACAGGGGGGTACCTATGGTACACCCTACATGTCCCTGTACCAGGTGGCAGACACTGTGCCTCACACACCGGCGGTGCTGCTGGCAGCAGCAACCACCGCAATGTTAATCGCCAGAATCCGACCGCCACGGTCGGATTTCGACTGCGGAGCATCCTAATTGGACCGGCGGTAATGCCGTGGTCCCTGCGGGCGGTCTTTTTCCGCTACCATGGCGGTCAGGGAGAATTTCGGACCGCCATCCTAATAGGCCCCAAAGTGTCTTTAACCTGCATCCCTGAATGATCTGTGCATGGATTTCTTTCTGCTGTCTTCTGCAGTTCAAGTGCTGGCCAACAGGCAAAGACGGGCATAGAAAGTGTCTATTGATTGCCCCATGTGTTGGCACACTTGTCTTTATTTGAAGCACTCAAAGTCTGGATTGAACTGAGGGTCGAAATGAGCATTCTGTGCCCTTATCGCTGGGTCATAGTCATCCACCACCCCGATGTTGGGTAGATGCTCAAACGGTTTGTACATACACATTTTTAGGTGCATTGAGATTAAGAGCCAGATTACAAGTCTGGAACTACGAGGACCACCAGACTTGTGGTGGCACGGCAGTCCAGCCACCGCTGCACCGGTGGTCCAACTGCCCAAGTAAGACATGGAGGGTTGGACCGCCATGGGACCAACTTTTCCAGGATAAGGCCGTTCCCTGGCAGCGGTGTGGTGGTCCCAAGGCTACAATTTGCTTGGTGGGACAACCGTGGTCCCGCCAAGTATATTATGAGTTTTCATGGTGGTTCCCCTTCCATGAAAACCGTGGCGGAGAGGAAATAAAGGGGGCCCTACATGGGCCCCTGGTGCTTCAAGCCATGTGGATGCACATATGGGGGCAAAATATTTGCCTCCCAGTGTGTATGCACACCAGTTCCTGCATGGTATGGACTTAACAGTCTATGCAGCGCAGGAACTGTTTTTGGCGTTCCCATTGCTGTGCGAAATTTTTAGAACCTGTGCCCTGAGAACACCAAAAAACAGCCCACCAGGCAGGAGGAACTCCTATCCTGGTGGGCAGCACAACCATGACTTTGGCGCAGCTTGAGCATGGTGGTGGCGTACTGCCCACTCCTGCTGCGCCAAAAGTCATGATCGGGGCCCTGAGTGATTTGGCCAGTATTAAAAGACGTTGAGAATGCCAGGACTCGAACCTCGTACCCCACTTGCAAAGTCAATAAACTGTTAGACCATATCATTTCCCTCGACAAAATGTATAAACAATGTGGCAAAATATTGTATTTAACAGCTCAATTTCCAAAGAATATGCCACTGTGCTGAAACGTTTTGTGTCACAGTGAGTGGACTCACATACATGGTGTATTTTGTGTTGCATAAAGGCTGCAATCGGGCGCAACCATGCAAATCTCTTCTTGTGTTACTAGTTTCTTGCACAGCCCGTCTCCATACTTGGCTTTATATATTTGAGTGATGGATTGCGGTATAGGGCGGGGTATCGAATTATGTTAACACCCAGAGTCTTTTTAAGGCATGGGCAAAGTGGGTAATTGCACAGGGATCCCACATTTCATGGCGTCCCAAGGGAAAGTAAAGCTTCTCTCTATAAAACTCTCCACTGCCTATTTTCATATCTCAACCACTCTCCTCCCTGCCATCCTCTACCTCTGACTCTGCCTCTGTTTTTCAAGTGGCATCTTAAGAATTTTTGGGGGCCCCTAAAATACATATTTTAACAGTGTTTGTGTGAACTCTGTTTCTGAAAGTTTGTTTAGCTTCCCAAGGGCTTAAATTAGCAGAAAATGTGCAGTAAAAGAACAAACAGGGTCATGAAAATGTCTTGCCCAAGGCTCCAAAAATTCTTAAGATTACTTTTTTAACACCTAATGAACACTGCTAAGGAGGAAGCTGTTAGGAGACATGCGTCAATTAGAGTCTGAAATGTGCAGCAAATACTGCCAAGGATGCCTTTCTATGGGAATTTACTTGGGCTAGTTCTGCCAGAGTGACCAGCTAACTAGGATTATGCATTTATAGGGTAGTCTGGTCTTGCCCTTTAATAAGGAGACAACCACCATGTTTGAGGTGTGCTCGAGTTCAAGATGAGTCAAAAGACACCTTACATGAACCTACTAGAAAGACAGAATACTCTGAATCTTCGCTCAGGACCTTAGGCAGAAATTTTCTAAAAAAATGAACGTCATCGTTTGTTGGCATTGAGGCAACTAAAATGTAACTCTGGTCTAGTGATAGGAAGCCCAAACGCAGCAGTCTTGGCAACAAGGCCGTAACAAATTAAATGTTTCCATAACAGAAGTACTCCTCACAGGGCCGGCTTTAGCGTTGGTGGCGCCCTGTGTGACACTGTGTGTTGGCGCCCCCACGGGTGCCCCCCAGAGACTCCCTTACTACTACCCTTTAACAGTGCCCCCTCAAGTCTCCATAACCACTCTCTCTCTCAGATGTATTTAATTATTTATATAGCGCCACCTATACCAGTGTAGGGTGTCAAAGCCCTTTACATCACACACGTTACACAGAGACAATCAATCAGACGTGTGTAAATCAGTTTTTAGGAAATGTTACATAAGCCAGAAGAATACAAGGTGAGTCACGTGTCATCCATACTGGTAGACAGTATAGTTTTGGAGTGCTTGGTCTGGAGAAGCACAGACTCAGAATTTAAAACATAACCCCAGGGTTGGGGGTTACATTTAATAACAAGGGTTTGTTTTTACCAAAGTGAACCCTTTTTGAAACATTAGAAGAATGATGGATGGAGGAAAACATCATGATGCTCTAATCCATACCTTGCAGTTTGCATGCAGCTCTTTGATGAGAGTTATTAGCTCACTGTTCCATTTTAGGATTTTAACATGTACACTGCTAGTACCAAAAGGATCTCTCTGACAAAAGCACTGACCTATTTTAACTATATGCACTTTGTGATCTGCATGGTACACATTATTGGCTGCAAGCACATTAAGTCTCTGTACTACCAAAAAATTAGTTAAAACTTCCACTTGACAAAACTTCTTCTCTCCAGAAAGAACATTATTCACCATGTTATCTTGACATTTTTGTTTTTGAATGAAAATTGCAGAGGACAGCAGCAATGCAGCAGCAGGTGCTTTTAAAGCCATAAAATACTTCCAAACATGGCGTCCCTTCGAAGACTCAGCACCGGTGCGGTGGCACCGGTCGCACCGTCCTAGAACTGAGGGTCGAAATGAGCATTTTGTGCCCTTATCGCTGGGTCATAGTCATTCTCCGCCCCGGTGTTGGGTCGATGATCAAACAGTTTGTACATACACTTTTTTAGGTGCATTGAGATGAAGAGCCAGATTACAAGTCTGGCACTACGAGGACCACCAGACTTGTGGTGGCACGGCAGTCCAGCCACTGCTGCACCGGTGGTCCAACTGCCCAAGTAAGACATGGAGGGTTGGACTGCCATGGGACCACCTTTGCCAGGATAAGGCCATTCCCTGGCAGCGGTGTGGTGGTCCCAAGGTCACAATTTGCTTGGGTGGACCACCGTGGTCCCGCCACATATATTATGAGTTTCCTCTCTGCCATGGTTTTCATGGTGGTTCCCCTTCCATGAAAACCGTGGCGGAGAGGAAATAAAGGGGGCCCTACATGGGCCCCTAGTGCTTCAATCCATATGGATGCACATATGGGGACAAAATATGTGCCCCCCAGTGTGTATGCACACCAGTTCCTGCATGGTATGGACTTAACAGTCCTTGCAGCGCAGGAACTGTTTTTGGCGTTCCCATTGCTGTGCCAAATTTTTAGAACCTCTGCCCTGAGAACACCAAAAAAAAGCCCACCAGGCAGGAGGAACTCCTAACCTGGTGGGCAGCACAACCATGACTTTGGTGCAGCGTGAGCATGGAGGTGGCGTACTGCCCACTCCTGCTGCGCCAAAAGTCATGATCGGGGCCCTGAGTGATTTGGCCAGTATTAAAAGACGTTGAGAATGCTAGGACTCGAACCTCATACCCCACTTGCAAAGTCAATAAACTGTTAGACCATATCATTTCCCTCGACAAAATGTATAAACAATGTGGCAAAATATCGTATTTAACAGCTCAATTTCCAAAGAATATGCCACTGTGCTGAAACGTTTTGTGTCACAGTGAGTGGACTCACATACATGGTGTATTTTGTGTTGCAAAAAGGCTGCAATCGGGCGCAACCATGCAAATCTCTTCTTGTGTTACTAGTTTCTTGCACAGCCCGTCTCCATACTTGGCTTTATATATTTGAGTGATGGATTGCGGTATAGGGCGGGGTATCGAATTATGTTAACACCCAGAGTCTTTTTAAGGCATGGGCAAAGTGGGTAATTGCACAGGGATCCCACATTCCATGGCGTCCCAAGGGAAAGTAAAGCTTCTCTCTATAAAACTCTCCACTGCCTATTTTCATATCTCAACCTCTCTCCTCCCTGCCATCCTCTACCTCTGACTCTGCCTCTGTTTTTCAAGTGGCATCTTAAGAATTTTTGGGGGCCCCTAAAATACATATTTTAACAGTGTTTGTGTGAACTCTGTTTCTGAAAGTTTGTTTAGCTTCACAAGGGCTTAAATTGCCAGAACATGTGTAGTAAAAGAACAAACAGGGTCATGAAAATGTCTTGCCCAAGGCTCCAAAAATTCTTAAGATTACTTTTTTAACACCTAATGAACACTGCTAAGGAGGAAGCTGTTATGAGACATGCGTCAATTAGAGTCTGAAATGTGCAGCGAATACTGCCAAGGATGCCTTTCTATGGGAATTTACTTGGGCTAGTTCTGCCAGAGTGACCAGCTAACTAGGATTATGCATTTATAGGGTAGTCTGGTCTTGCCCTTTAATAAGGAGACAACCACCATGTTTGAGGTGTGCTCGAGTTCAAGATGAGTCAAAAGACACCTTACATGAACCTACTAGAAAGACAGAATACTCTGAATCTTGGCTCAAGATCAAGTGCAACGAAAGTGATCTTAGGCAGAAATTTTCTAAAAAATGAACGTCATCGTTTGTTGGCATTGAGGCAACTAAAATGTAACTCTGGTCTAGTGATAGGAAGCCCAAACGCAGCAGTCTTGGCAACAAGGCCGTAACAAATTAAATGTTTCCATAACAGAAGTACTCCTCACAGGGCCGGCTTTAGCGTTGGTGGCGCCCTGTGTGACACTGTCTGTTGGCGCCCCCACGGGTGCCCCCCAGAGACTCCCTTACTACTACCCTTTAACAGTGCCCCCTCAAGTCTCCATAACCACTCTCTCTCTCAGATGTATGTAATTATTTATATAGCGCCACCTATACCAGTGTAGGGTGTCAAAGCACTTTACATCACACACGTTACACAGAGACAATCAATCATACGTGTGTAAATCAGTTTTTAGGAAATGTTACATAAGCCAGAAGAATACAAGGTGAGTCACGTGTCATCAATACTGGTAGACAGTATAGTTTTAGAGTGCTTGGTCTGGAGAAGCACAGACTCAGAATTTAAAACATAACCCCAGGGTTGGGGGTTACATTTAATAACAAGGATTTGTTTTTACCAAAGTGAACCCTTTTTGAAACATTAGAATAATGATGGATGGAGGAAAACATCATGATGCACTAATCCATACCTTGCAGTTTGCATGCAGCTCTTTGATGAGAGTTATTAGCTCACTGTTCCATTTTAGGATTTTAACATGTACACTGCTAGTACCAAAAGGATCTCTCTGACAAAAGCACTGACCTATTTTAACTATATGCACTTTGTGATCTGCATGGTACACATTATTGGCTGCAAGCACATTAAGTCTCTGTACTACCAAAAAATTAGTTAAAACTTCCACTTGACAAAACTCCTTCTCTCCAGAAAGAACATTATTCACCATGTTATCTTGACATTTTTATTTTTGAATGAAAATTGCAGAGGGCAGCAGCAATGCAGCAGCAGGTGCTTTTAAAGCCATAAAATACTTCCAAACATGGCGTCCCTTCGAAGACTCAGCACCGGTGCGGTGGCACCGGTCGCACCTCCTAGAACTGAGGGTCGAAATGAGCATTTTGTGCCCTTATCGCTGGGTCATAGTCATTCTCCGCCCCGGTGTTGGGTCGATGATCAAACAGTTTGTACATACACTTTTTTAGGTGCATTGAGATGAAGAGCCAGATTACAAGTCTGGCACTACGAGGACCACCAGACTTGTGGTGGCACGGCAGTCCAGCCACCGCTGCACCGGTGGTCCAACTGCCCAAGTAAGACATGGAGGGTTGGACTGCCATGGGACCACCTTTGCCAGGATAAGGCCATTCCCTGGCAGCGGTGTGGTGGTCCCAAGGTCACAATTTGCTTGGGTGGACCACCGTGGTCCCGCCAAGTATATTATGAGTTTCCTCTCTGCCATGGTTTTCATGGTGGTTCCCCTTCCATGAAAACCGTGGCGGAGAGGAAAGAAAGGGGGCCCTACATGGGCCCCTGGTGCTTCAAGCCGTGTGGATGCACATATGGGGACAAAATATGTGCCCCCCAGTGTGTATGCACACCAGTTCCTGCATGTTATGGACTTAACAGTCTATGCAGCGCAGGAACTGTTTTTGGCGTTCCCATTGCTGTGCCAAATTTTTAGAACCTCTGCCCTGAGAACACCAAAAAAAAGCCCACCAGGCAGGAGGAACTCCTAACCTGGTGGGCAGCACAACCATGACTTTGGTGCAGCGTGAGCATGGAGGTGGCGTACTGCCCACTCCTGCTGCGCCAAAAGTCATGATCGGGGCCCTGAGTGATTTGGCCAGTATTAAAAGACGTTGAGAATGCCAGGACTCGAACCTCGTACCCCACTTGCAAAGTCAATAAACTGTTAGACCATATCCTTTCCCTCGACAAAATGTATAAACAATGTGGCAAAATATTGTATTTAACAGCTCAATTTCCAAAGAATATGCCACTGTGCTGAAACGTTTTGTGTCACAGTGAGTGGACTCACATACATGGTGTATTTTGTGTTGCAAAAAGGCTGCAATCGGGCGCAACCATGCAAATCTCTTCTTGTGTTACTAGTTTCTTGCACAGCCCGTCTCCATACTTGGCTTTATATATTTGAGTGATGGATTGCGGTATAGGGCGGGGTATCGAATTATGTTAACACCCAGAGTCTTTTTAAGGCATGGGCAAAGTGGGTAATTGCACAGGGATCCCACATTCCATGGCGTCCCAAGGGAAAGTAAAGCTTCTCTCTATAAAACTCTCCACTGCCTATTTTCATATCTCAACCACTCTCCTCCCTGCCATCCTCTACCTCTGACTCTGCCTCTGTTTCTCAAGTGGCATCTTAAGAATTTTTTAACAGTGTTTGTGTGAACTGAAAGTTTGTTTAGCTTCACAAGGGCTTACATTAGCAGAAAATGTGTAGTAAAAGAACAAACAGGGTCATGAAAATGTCTTGCCCAAGGCTCCAAAAATTCTTAAGATTACTTTTTGAACACCTAATGAACACTGCTAAGGAGGAAACTGTTATGAGACATGCAGTCAATTAGAGTCTGAAATGTGCAGCAAATACTGCCAAAGATGCCTTTCTATGGGAATTTACTTGGGCTAGTTCTGCCAGAGTGACCAGCTAACTAGGATTATGCATTTATAGGGTAGTCTGGTATTGCCCTTTAATAAGGAGACAACCACCATGTTTGAGGTGTGCTTGAGTTCAAGATGAGTCAAAAGACACCTTACATGAACCTACTAGAAAGACAGAATACTCTGAATCTTCGCTCAGGATCAAGAGCAACGAAAGTGATCTTGGGCAGAAATTTTCTAAAAAATGAACGTCATCGTTTTTTGGCATTGAGGCAACTAAAATGTAACTCTGGTCTAGTAATAGGAAGCCCAAACGCAGCAGTCTTGGCAACAAGGCCTTAACAAATTAACTGTTTCCATAACAGAAGTACTCCTCACAGGGCCGGCTTTAGCGTTGGTGGCGCCCTGTGCGACACTGTTTGTTGGCGCCCCCACGGGTGCCCCCCAGAGACTCCCTGACTACTACCCTTTAACAGTGTCCCTTCAAGTCTCCATAACCACTCTCTCTCTCAGATGTATGTAATTATTTATATAGCGCCACCTATACCAGTGTAGGGTGTCAAAGCACTTTACATCACACACGTTACACAGAGACAATCAATCATACGTGTGTAAATCAGTTTTTAGGAAATGTTACATAAGCCAGAAGACTACAAGGTGAGTCACGTGCCATCCATACTGGTAGACAGTATAGTTTAAGAGTGCTTGGTTTGGAGAAGCACAGACTCAGAATTTAAAACATAACCCCAGGGTTGGGGGTTACATTTAATAACAAGGGTTTGTTTTTACCAAAGTGAACCCTTTTTGAAACATTAGAATAATGATGGATGGAGGAAAACATCATGATGCTCTAATCCATACCTTGCAGTTTGCATGCAGCTCTTTGATGAGAGTTATTAGCTCACTGTTCCATGTTAGGATTTTAACATGTACACTGCTAGTACCAAAAGGATCTCTCTGATAAAAGCACTGACCTATTTAAACTATATGCACTTTGTGATCAGCATGGTACACATTATTGGCTGCAAGCACATTAAGTCTCTGTACTACCATAAAATGAGTAAAACTTCCACTTGACAAAACTCCTTCTCTCTCCAGAAAGAACATTAATCACCATGTTATCTTGACATTTTTATTTTTGTATGAAAATTGCAGAGGGCAGCAATGCAGCAGCAGGTGCTTTTAAAGCCATAAAATACTTCCAAACATGGCGCCCCTTCGAAGATTCAGCACCCGGTGCGGTGGCACCGGTCGCACTGCCCTAGAGCCAGCCCTGACTCCTCAGCTGGATTTCCTGTTACATTTGTACGATTGTCTAGCAATTGATAACCCACCATTGATACAGGGTATTTTCGACGCAGAACTTGTGGGAGGGACAGAATATTAAACTAGCCACATAGTAAATGGTTCACAGAGTAGTAATGCAGGTATGGCTTATGCAGCCTACCACTTCTAAATCTCATTTGTGCTCTACGTTTCAGCACTAGCCCTGAAATCCTTAACTTTCCAAGGACCTCGCATTATCTAGATGTCGAATGCAACCCTATGTAGTTTCCAGCTGACAACACCGTGCATGTATGAAATGCCACGGCCACAATTGGGGCTCATATATCTATAGACCTATAGATAGGTCCACAGAAATTATGCAATTTACGGGGGTTAGGAGTTTTCTGCATAATTAGGAATTGGTCGTAGGTACTACCTAATACATCATCTGTTGTAGAATCTGCAGACTTGAAAAAAAAAACAGTTTCTAGCTCAAGTGGATCAAAATTATAAAAAATGCTGTGACACATGTAACCGTGCACTAGAAAGCGCTTTGCAAAGGTGGCTGGACCACTTTTTGTTGAATATTGTTTATGTGGATGTCAAACTTGTACTAATAAGGAGAAACCATTGCCCAAGACAGTATTAACCTGTGTAAATATAACAACATAAGAACGTAATACTTTCTCAAAATTTGTGGCATTATGCCACATAATTTGCCTTTAATTATCACATAAGTTAATCAACCCTGTCACATAATTTGCTCTTTCACATCCATGTAATTCCAGTGGCCCTGCCTATAGATATGTCAACAGCAACCCCTCTCCTCTGCATAGAAACATTTCTTGTTATGAATTGTTTGTGGGACCAGAGATAAAGATATTAGATCAAAGATTAAAACTTACCATTCCAAGACTTTATAAATAAAATAATACAATCTGCAATGCGTCTGTTTACTAACATTGCCATGGAGACTCCATGCTAAAGTCATTGGTAATGCTTTGTAGAACTAATTGGGAAGCAAAATTCATGCATTACTAAGTAAGCATTGTATGTTTGTTGTGAAAGAAATTGTTTCAAAGAAAAAAATGCATTGTAAAATAAATATATAAGCAATGATGCAATTGCAAAACAGAGAGTGCTTCCTTCCTCCCTAAACTGTGTATTTGCTTCTCTCTAGTCTGCACCAGGTTATGAAACATCATCTCCCCTTCCTAAACAGTGCTATGTACCGGATATTGCCTTCAGAGCAAAGAACAAAATGTACACCACGGCTGAGCTGAAGCACATTGTTGTAACCACCTTCCACATAAGACTGGAGACTTGGGTGATGAACACGTTTCACGTTTATTCGCAGATCAAAACCTGACAGATACTGCAGCTTCTCTCCTGGCCCAACCACCCTCGAACCCTTGTATGTCACAATCCCTGTGACATCAATACTTTCCCTCCGCTTACAACAAGATGCTGCCAGCGTGAACACCACTACAAACCCAGCACTAGTGATTATAACACATTCCTTTCTCTTCAACATTATAGCAAACAATACATAAAGACCTATCTCATTTTCCACACAGAAAAGACACAAACCCACAAGGGGTGCAGACCCCTCTCCTGCCCCACACCACAGACACAACTTCATCCGACTTGGTCCAACAACCTTCACTCTGTAGGGACCCCGAAACTTTGACAAACCTGGGGGCATATTTACAACGGGGCGATAAAAAATTATCGACGCTTTAGCGGCCGTTTTCGGCCGAAAAGCGGCGATAATTTTATCGCTATATTAGCAAGGTCACGCTAACGCGTGAAACCTTGCTTTAGCGTGGGGATTTCTAACGCCCAGCTTTGCATCTCTAATTAGATGCAAAGTGGGTGTTCCTGACCTGACATGATAGGAGAAATGTTGCTTAGCGACATTTCTCCTATCATCAAGCCCCACGCTATGAAGCATAGCGTCAGGAAAAGTAGCGATAAACCCTGTTATCGCTACTTTCCTAACACCTGCTTCAGGACTGACTTAGCAATGATATCCTATGGAAGGAGGATATCATGGCTAAGTTTGTGAGTCCCTATCAACAAGCTAACGTGAGATTATCGCTGGGTTTCCAGCGATAATCTCACGTTAGCCAGTTAGCGGTAGGATTTTTATCGCTGATGAGATAAGCGTTGCTAATAGCACGCTATCTCAGCGATAAAAATCGGCGCTAGCCGGCGATAATTATCCGAGCGCTAAGTGCGCTCAGCGATAATTATCGCCGGTTGTTGTTGATATGCCCCCTGGTCTCACTTCACCTGGTTTAACCTTCACCCAGTCACCCACACCAATCATGCCTACACTTTGACACTTTTTACTCCCTTCTCTCTACATTCTCCCCGCAGCCATGAAAGAACCAACTTGGTCCCTGGTTTCCTACCCCTCTTCATCTCAAAAGGGGCTTTCCCAGCGAGAGCAGTGGAAGTAGTATGATACACCCACAACATGTCCTTTACTGCATTCTGAACACTCAACCATGCATTGCTGACTAATTCCATGGCCACGTTGATCCAACAGTTCAACCTTTCCACCAGATCATTTCCTTGAGGGTTGTATAGAGCAATGCAAATATGCTTTACACCAATCCCTTCAAGATTTCTCTTCATCTTGTAGGAAGGCGGCGATTTAGATACATACATTGCTATGTTAGCATAAGCGCGTTAGATGTTAGAAAAGCCATCTTGTCACTTTTTGCTGCTTTTGCACACGACACTGCAGAGACATGTTATTATTTGAAAACTGCTTGCTTGCCTTTTCTTCACATGAGAACTGTCTGTTGTTCACATCCCTAGACGTACACTGCGACCTTGGTCTGAACATTGTGTGCAATAACAGTCTGAGCCACCAAACAATGTATGTTTTTGAGTTCAGGTTGATCGGCCCACTCTCTAGCCATAATACGCACACAGCTGCAAATACCTGGGTGTCGAGAGCCTTTAATATTCCTGTTTGCATGCGTTAGAAACACATTCTGGAGAAGAACTTTTCCAGGCGCAGAGCACAGCTGATCCTGTGATGTGATTCACCTAAGCTGATCTTTACGGTATGGGGTTCCCCATTCAAACCTAGAGACCTTCTATTAGTATAATAATACTAGCCTACTAGCGTAGGGAAGGTGGCTGTATTCCACTGTCATTTGTAATATGATTTCTCCCTTCATTTTCTATGGTATTGTAACAATGCTGATGGTTTTAATTTTAATCCTTTGTCTGCTTATGTTAGCCAAAGTGCTGCATCTTAGGACACGTAGTTTATAAAATAAACCTTTTAACCTTTACTGTGTCTCTGATTACTCTTGTTGTGGACTGATATGAGAATAATAATGAACAGGTATTTCTGATTCCCACCATTCCTGAGAGTACTATAAGTGGCTTGTTCTGGGTTGTCTATACATTGGGACCTCCGAGACAATACGGATAATGAATGGGACACTGATGCTAGTCGGATTGGCGTTCTGGGTACTGAGGTGAGTTTTTTGGTACAGCACAATTCACTGAGGTCCTGGTTTCCTGCGCATAGTTCTGTGCATGAGCAGAATCCCTGCAAATGGCGCACCTAACGTTTGGTCTTCTGATTTGAAACTCCTTAGTAGTGCTTATATTTGTCCACGACACCCTCACTCTTGTTTCCGGATAGTGGGCGTTACGGTTTTAACTTATCTGTTTTCTACGATAGGTTCCTTCAAGTTTGTTAATTAAAAAGGTTTTTATATATCTGAACTCTTGTGCTACTGTAATATCCATTTTTGTTCTTCTCTGTGTCCTTATGGCGGTCGATATTGCAGCGCATAGCCGTACGCCTCTGCGGCGTCATTTGACGCAGTATGGGGTGCCGGACGATGGGATGGCCGTTATTTTTGTGGTGAGTGCCGATGCGTCATATCCTTACGAGTTGTTTTACTCTTCGGTGACTATGCCGGCGGTAAATGCGGACGATGATACGTTTCACTCCTATACTCCCACGCGTCTCCCAGCAAACTATAAGCCATATAGGACGCAATAAATTCCTATTTCGGCCTGGCAGCATCGCATTTGGTTTAATGGCGCCCTTCCCCATGTGGTTACACCGGCTAGAATGGGCCCTTTGTCAATTCCAGGGGCCACATGGCCGGTGCTGGCCGGATTTACGCCTCATCCCCACTATCTGACTGTTGCGGCCCTTATTACAGTATATAGGGCTTTGGTGCAGTACGTTTCACGCAACGTGCAGGTGGGGGCACCTGCTGTTGCGGGACAACCAGCTGCCCAAGCCGCGGTTGTTATTAGTCCCGTCATGGTTAATTCGGTAATGGGCAAGTGCCCCCAGAATAAGGATGATTTGCCTTATTGGTTTGCTGAGAAATTTGACCAACTGGAAGCGGTTTTTCCGCATTCTACCCCTGTGGAGAAACACAGGATCCTCACCATTAGTTTGCAGAAGGACTAAGTCCCAGAAATGTCCGATTGTGACAACTGGGGCAAGGTCTTTTCCGCAGTCTACTCAAAGTGCTTTGGCACACCGTCTATGGCTGTGCTTCCCTTCGTCATTAAACGTGTTCAAGATAACCATGGTCCGGAGGCGGCTGTCGAGTTGGGAATGCGGCTTGTCGGGGTGTTCGACGTAGTTGCCTCTCTCGTCCTTGGTAATCTCAAGGGAGATGCAGTGCAATTCCAAGTGGCTAATGGCTTAGCCCGCGTCGACGAACTCGACAAGCCCAAAGAGTTGCCTAAAATTATTGCGGAAGCTTATAGAACTATTGGCCGCAGTAGCTTAGGAATTAAACAGTCATTCCTGACTTAATACAGCAGACTAAGGTGAGTTCGTCTGTCAAAGACGATCGTCCAAATTTTCCTAAACAAAATTGGTGAACAAAGAAACAGGGAAAGCAGCAACAGAAACAGGGGTCTCGTCCTGCCTCGTCCGTACAGGCGACTGGTGAACGCACATACGATTTACGTGATCGCACTAGTATTAGGTCACCTGATAGATTTCAGGTTACTGAACAACGTTCTCCTCGTTCTTCACAGGAAACATCGGCCTCACAGTCCGGTGGCGGATAACGTGGCAAAGGTCGGGGTGCCCAACAAGGACGTGAGCAACCCCGTCAGCCTTACGGTAAAGGCAAGCAGGACGAGTTTGTACGTGAATGTCCCCCGTTTTAGAAGTAGAAATGCTGCGCTAACTTCGAGGTATGCCACAGATAGTGAGAACGCAGTTTCGGAACCTGACATGGGCACTAACGCTGCTCGACAGCGGAGGTTACAGTAGTGCGGCAAGCACTGCGTCCATATCTGGAGGCGACAGCAACTGACACGTTCATTACTGTTGAAACTGCTGACACTAGAGTGGCTCCCCCTGACAGACTATATGACATAGTCCTCTTAATTGAAGGTGACATACAACATACAATACAAGGGATTTTTTGGGATAATCTGACCTCTTCCTATGACATTCTCTTAGTTGAAGCGGACTGGCCCCCGGCTTTCATTTTGGACGCTCCGAGAAGGGAGGAGGTAATCCTCCCGTCCTTTGCGCACACAGTGCCAAAGGAGCACGCTGAAAGGTTTGCCGAAGAGTGAGCTCAGGTGCTTGCTCCGGCTTTGTACCGTACTCAGGTTGAGTGGGATAAATTGTCTCCTAGCCATGAGATTCCTTTACGGTCCATGCCCCAGCCACAGCCCCAATATCCCATGCGCTGCAAAGCTAGATCACACGTCGCAGATTGGAATATCAGGGTGTTATTGAAACATGTGTGTCACCAATGAATAATCCTTTATTCACTGTAACGAAACCTGATGGGTCGTACCGCTTAGTTTTGGATTACCGGCATTTGAACTCTCATTGCCGGACGTGCGCGGTGCAGAATACCCACAGTTCTGCCCTAGTTGATAGTCTTGTGCGTAAAAGGTTTAAGACCACATTCGACATATCCAATGGCTTTTACAGCCATAATCTGTCCTCTATTAGTAGTCAGTGGACAGCGTTTACTTCTGGCGGCAAACAAAAACAGTTTAAGAGATTAGCAATGGGCTATAAAAACAGCCCTGGCGTCTTTGCGGCCCATGTTGTCTCTCTGTTAGAGAGCATTGACCCTGATGGGTACTCGTATGTTGATGATATCTACCTCACAGACAACGAGTTATGGCCGCATCTGTGTCGCGTTGATCGCATTATTGTTATGTTTGCAGACTTCGGTTACAAATTCAACTTTGCGAAGTCTCACATTGCAGAGTATACAGTGTTGTTTTTGGGCTACGAGCTCCACAATGAGGGTCGAGGATTAGCTCCTCACTTTCTGGAGAAGTGCGCATGTCTGCGTGCTCCAACAACATTGAAAAAAGTACAGTCTTTGCTGGGCTTCGTGAATTTCGTTCGTACGTACATTCCCGATTATGCCCAGCGTATCAAGCCACTATATGCCTTGGTACAACCTACTTTTTCCAAATCGAGCTGGCTGCCTGAGCATTCTGCTATTTTGCAATCTTTGCAGGCTGATCTTCGTGCTTCGAAATACTTACTGACACGCGAAAACCACACAAACCTGGTAATAAGAATTGTGCCAGGTGCAGTCGGTTTCATGTACTTAACGTTCAATGAGGGCGACACCGTCTCCATTGCATACAAATCTCACTTGTGCCCTTCGGCTGAACTGCGCTTTTCCACAGTCGAAAAGTTTTGACTGCAGTGCAGATGGCGAATCTTAAAGAACGAGCGCTGTCGCAAGGGAAACGCATGTTGGTGGTTACACCATATCCAGCTCTAGAGGCAGTGACGAAGGCCAGTGTACCTAATTCAAAAGCTTTGCATCCACGTTGGATACAATGGGCCACTTCTCTGACATCGCCAGATGTCACCTACATCTTTGATGCCTCATTGCAGACGCAGGAGTACTTGCAAAATGAATTCGTTCATCCGGCTCCTCTGTCTTTGCGTCCGCTCGAAGATTACCATTGTGTCATTTATACTGACGGTTCGGCGCAACCGGCGACGGGATCGAAGCACGCCTACTCAGCGGCCTGCACAATTGTGGCGGGTAGTTTCAAGAATAGAGAATTCAAATCTCATGTCGTGCATACGCAGTCATTGGGTGATTGTACCGCACAGTTGGCAGAGCTCCGTGCTCTGGTGCTTACACTAGAGTTTGCTGATCCTCGGGTTACTACTTCCTATAGTGAGTGACTCGTTTTACTGTGTTCAGTCTTTTAACGACAATCTATTCTTTTGGTCTCAAAATGAATATCGTGATTCCAAAGGTAGCACAATTAAGCATAAAATGCTTTGGGTTCGAGTGGCAGAACTTAAAGAACATCTGCCTCTCGTGAATGTAATTCACACTCTTGGTCACCAGCGAGTTGGTGTCCACGCTGTCGGCAACAGCTTGGCTGACGAGGCAGCGAAAACAGCAGTGGCGACATATCTTGTAGCAGCAGTTACAAGATCCAAAAGTAAGATCGATGATGACATTTTGGCAGCTGATGCTACAGAGAAGGAAAGTAATTACCCGAGAGGCTTCCCTTCTCGTTACCATTATCACTTAAGTCCTGATAATGTCCCATTTGAATTAACGACGTTGGTGACAGATTGATTCCCAACGCGGACTGCAGACCATCCTTGATAACAGCGGCTCACGAGGGTATGGCCTCTGCCCATGCCAGCGTTGCAGCAACTGTTACTCTGTTACAACAACGTTACTGGTGGCGCGGATTATATAAACAGGCTCGCACTTATGTTCTTGATTGTGACATTTGCCAGCAGATTAAACCTTCAACTGCTGCGCGACCACCACAAACTCAGTTGTACATATCTAATAAACCACTTGGGTGTGTTTACCTAGATCACTGCGGTCCTTTTTCCTCTGATACTGCGTATAAGTATATCTTAGTTGCAGTGGATTTGTGCACACGTTTTCTTTGGGTATGGCCTCAAAGGAGTACTGATGCTCGTACTGTCATAAGGGATTTGCGTGTCTTTGTGGGAGTTTTTGAGTGTGGTACCTTTCATTCTGATCAGGGCCCTGCGTTCGCCTCTAAGGCGTACAAAGAAGCCATAAAAAATCCTTGGGGTCCAAGTCAAATTTTCGTCTCCATACCGACCTGAGGGTAATAGTGTAGTGTAGCGAATGAACCGTGACTTAAAGCAATCCTTGACAGCTAGGGTTTTAGGCACTGGTTTGCCCATCTGTATAAAGTTCAACGTGTACTTAATAATCTCCCTAGAAGGTCTCTGGGTGGGCGGACCCCATACATGATGCTCTTTCGCATAAAAATGTTTGTCCCGGACCTTGATGGTCTAGACATGGCGGCGTCAGCCGCACCCTTTGACGTAGATGATCACTGTGCTGTATTGCAGAATCTACATGAGACCAGAGACAGTCTTGCAAAAGTACACTTGCCCTCCACATCTGATTCTGCCCTTCAAATTCCGGTAGTCGGCTGGCTACCTCGAGTTGGTGACCTGGTCCGTGAGAAGGTGGAGAACAAGAAGGAGCTCGGCCCCTCTTATCGTGCCCCGGTTCCAGTGCTTGGCATGCAGGGTACAAGAACAGTCATTTTACCTCCACTTCCAGGTCGCAAGGATAACAGGTACATCTCCATTGACAATGTCAAACTACAGCGAGTGGCCGATTCTTCTTAGTATGACTCCAGCGGCTCTTGCCCTGCGATGCTGAGAAATTCTGTTTGGGCTCCGGCTTCTACCACCATGCCTGATATTGCTATCGAGATGCATACAGTTGCTGATCCTTTGTTGCTACCACCAGCTGATGGTCTACCTGAAGATTCTGAGTATGCTTATACTGCAGATGTAACATTGCCTGTTTTACAATCAACCGCAGTTACCAAGTCACATTTCTCCTTTGATACTAACTCTATGACTTCCACTGCCCCATCAAAAGTTTCTATTTTTGCTGTTTGGTTTAAAAGACATTTTTTGATCCCCCTTGGACTTACATTTGGCTGATGCTCCTATGTATTTTTTTGTTTATGTCCATCGGATTTGTGGTGGTATTTTTTCGTCTAGTGAATGGACACTACCTAAAGGAAAGATCTACAATTAGACTAATTGATGGAACTTTGGCCCCCCACTCCTCATCACACATCATGAAGAGAGACCAGACTTTTGTGAATATTACTGCCTGGCCTGTGTTAGATGGGATTGCGTGGGATGCTGTTAAATTTCAAATTCATGGACCCACTGAGGTCATTAATGTTCCGAATGTATTTCGTGTTTCTATGGGTGATGTGATTAAACAAAACATCCACTCTGATGATTGGAACATTCAGGCCATAGAAGCACTGTTTTCTGATTTGAAATATTATGCAGCTTTTGATGCTGAAGATTTGTATTTAGACACTGCTAATTATGGGGAACTTTTTTGCTATCAACATTATGGCAACCATTTCCTACATAAAGCCAATTCGTTTCAAAATTTTGTGAATTATACACAATGGGAACATTGTCCGACGCCAATGCAAGGCAGCTCCAGCACATTAGTGAACAAATTTGCTTATTTTACTGATTTCAGTGTTTCTAACCCTGCCGTCTTTTATTTTAAAGTGGCAGCAGAAGCTTCATCAAAGGTTAGTCTGACACACACTAAATTATTGTATTCCAAATCGTTTATGGATGATTTGGCTATCAAGGGTTATGATCTGTGGAAAGCTACTATTGACCTTAAATCTGTTTGGGGTTCTAAACCATGGCAGGTACGGGGAACGGAAGCTTTGCATCGTGCCTGCCTCATCCCAAACCATATATTATTTTTAATTCGACTATTTTTCAGACCACCTGCTTTGGATTGGCTACTTCTAAAAAACTGAATTCTCCCTCTACTCCGGATCTGGGTGCTTATCCAAATTGGAATAATCATACAGATCTGTCCCTGGATGCGTTGCAGTCATACATTACTAATACATCCTTCAATATTTCCAAATTACATTCTGAAGGATGGTTAGACAAGCTCAGATTCCTGTTAACATCGTTTTCTGGGTCTACAACCTGGGTATACGCAGGTTCGCGTAGACCCCCGTTTTGAATCTTCTCATTATGTTACTACCTACTCTGGTGCCAATTCCGATCCTGTAAAAAAATTCCCCGTCCGACTCGTATCCGGATTTTTTTCCGTCCGAATCGTCAAAGTAGCGTACAAACTGCCAAGTACGATTCGAACGGAAAAAAGTCCATACGAATCGCATTGGGAAGATTTCCCCACACGTCCTCGGGTCGGGAAAAGTCACCGACACGTCCCCGGTCGAAAAACCCACCGTGCGGAAAAATAAAGTCCGACAGCGCAAGTACGATCCCTCCCGTCCTCCCCATTTCACAACCGTACGCAAAAAACACCGTCCGAACCGAACTCCCATAGCAACCATGGAGACATGTGCCCGCATACGCGCCGAACACCCCACCACCCCCCCGCCCGCGTATGTACGCACCGAACCCCCACCCGTGTATGTACGCACCAAACCCCCACCCGTGTATGTACGCCCCCGAACCCCCACCCGTGTATGTACGCACCAAACCCCCACCCGTGTATGAACGGACCGAACCCCCCCCAGCCGTGTATGTACGCACCGAACCCCCACCCGTGTATGTACGCACCAAACCCCCCCCCAGCCGTGTATGTACGCACCCAACCCCCACCCGTGTATGTACGCACCGAACCCCCACCCGTGTATGAACGGACCGAACCCCCCCCAGCCGTGTATGTACGCACCGAACCCCCCCCCCAGCCGTGTATGTACGCACCGAACCACCACCCGTGTATGTACGCACCAAACCCCCACCCGTGTATGTACGCACCAAACCCCCACCCGTGTATGTACGCCCCCGAACCCCCACCCGTGTATGTACGCACCAAACCCCCAGCCGTGTATGAACGGACCGAACCCCCCCAGCCGTGTATGTACGCACCGAACCCCCACCCGTGTATGTACGCACCAAACCCCCCCCCAGCCGTGTATGTACGCACCCAACCCCCGCCCGTGTATGTACGCACCGAACCCCCACCCGTGTATGAACGGACCGAACCCCCCCAGCTGTGTATGTACGCACCGAATCCCCCCCCCAGCCGTGTATGTACGCACCGAACCACCACCCGTGTATGTACGCACCAAACCCCCCCCAGCCGTGTATGTACGCACCAAACCCCCACCCGTGTATGTACGCACCAAACCCCCACCCGTGTATGTACGCCCCCGAACCCCCACCCGTGTATGTACGCACCAAACCCCCACCCGTGTATGTACGCACCAAACCCCCACCCGTGTATGTAGGCCCCCGAACCCCCACCCGTGTATGTATGCACCAAACCCCCACCCGTGTATGAACGGACCGAACCCCCCCAGCCGTGTATGTACGCACCGAACCCCCACCCGTGTATGTACGCACCAAACCCCCCCCAGCCGTGTATGTACGCACCCAACCCCCACCCGTGTATGTACGCACCGAACCCCCACCCGTGTATGAACGGACCGAACCCCCCCCAGCTGTGTATGAACGGACCGAACCCCCCCCACCCGTGTATGTACGCACCAAACCCCCACCCGTGTATGTACGCACCAAACCCCCACCCGTGTATGTACGTCCCCGAACCCCCACCCGTGTATGTACGCACCAAACCCCCACCCGTGTATGTACGCACCAAACCCCCACCCGTGTATGTACGCCCCCAAACCCCCACCCGTGTATGTACGCACCAAACCCCCACCCGTGTATGAACGGACCGAACCCCCCCCCAGCCGTGTATGTACGCACCGAACCCCCACCCGTGTATGTACGCACCAAACCCCCCCCAGCCGTGTATGTACGCACCCAACCCCCACCCGTGTATGTACGCACCGAACCCCCACCCGTGTATGAACGGACCGAACCCCCCCCAGCCGTGTATGTACGCACCGAACCCCCCCCCCAGCCGTGTATGTACGCAGCGAACCACCACCCGTGTATGTACGCACCAAACCCCCCAGCCGTGTATGTACGCACCAAACCCCCACCCGTGTATGTACGCACCAAACCCCCACCCGTGTATGTACGCCCCTGAACCCCCACCCGTGTATGTACGCACCAAACCCCCACCCGTGTATGTACGCACCAAACCCCCACCCGTGTATGTACGCCCCCGAACCCCCACCCGTGTATGTACGCACCAAACCCCCACCCGTGTATGAACGGACCGAACCCCCCCCAGCCGTGTATGTACGCACCGAACCCCCACCAGTGTATGTATGCACCAAACCCCCCCCCAGCCGTGTATGTACGCACCCAACCCCCACCCGTGTATGTACGCACCGAACCCCCACCCGTGTATGAACGGACCGAACCCCCCCCAGCCGTGTATGAACGGACCGAACCCCCCCACCCGTGTATGTACGCACCAAACCCCCACCCGTGTATGTACGCACCAAACCCCCACCCGTGTATGTACGCCCCCGAACCCCCACCCGTGTATGTATGCACCAAACCCCCACCCGTGTATGTACGCACCAAACCCCCACCCGTGTATGTACGCCCCCGAACCCCCACCCGTGTATGTACACCCCCGAACCCCCAGCCGTGTATGTACGCACCGAACCCCCCCCAGCCGTGTATGTACGCACCGAACCACCACCCGTGTATGTACGCACCAAACTCCCACCCCAGCCGTGTATGTACGCACCGAAGCCCCACCTGTGTATGTACGGCCGTACCCACACCCCACCAGGGAATGTACGGACCGTACCCCCACCAGTGCATGTACGGACCGTACTGACACCAAAAACACACGTACTGAACCAGGATAAACCATATTTACACAAGGAGAGTAAATTAGAGTTTCCCCACACCACCAAACATGCCCAACAACCCCACAAACATCACATACACTCACCTGCAACTGCCAAACTGCCAAACAGAGGCCCAAAACTCAATCACTCCTCATAACACACCCACACAAATTTCAAACACAGCCACACCCACAAATGGACCAATAAAAATGGACCACACACACAAACCATGAGCCTTTGCAACAGACCCACTGCTGCCAGAGCCCACAGACGACCCACACCACCATACTTGAACCTCACACTTGCATACCTTCACACAACCACCTACACAAACACCCCCTCATCACATTCACACACACACCTCCACTACCACACCCACACACCCACAACCATCCACACCCACACCCCACGCCATGTCCACCACCAAGAATCCAAAGTTCACAAAGGAGGAGCTGGAGATCCTTGTCGACGAAATCCTCAGAGTCGAGCCACAGCTCTTTGGGACATTGGTCAGACAGACCAGCATATCCGAAAAAACGGCCATGTGGCAGAGGATTGTCGATTCTGTGAATGCTGTTGGGACCACCAGAAGGACCAGGCACGAGTGCCAATCCAGGTGGTACGATCTGCGGAGAACGGTCAAGAGGAAGATGACTGACAATCACAACCAGGGGAACATCACTGGAGGAGGGCCGCCCCCCAGACCGGTACAATACCATCCCTGGGAGGAGAAGGTGATGTCCACGCTGGCGGTGGAGGGACTACACGGACTGCCTGGACTCCCAGACCCTGGTGAGTACACAAACAACTCACCTCACATGGGGGGGATGCCATACACAATCAATCATGCATGCCACCCCCCCCAAGCCACCACCGCACACAACAACACTCCACAAACACACACATGCCACTAGCGCCTCCATGCCCCATGCATCAATCAGGGCCATGCCAAGTCACAGGCCACACAAAACACCAACACAACACAGGATGTGGTCGATGCTGGGAGTGGGGGCATCAAAACTAACATTGAGCAACTCACAAGCACACAACAATGCCCTCAGCCCATATGGCCCAGGGCACAGCCATACAAACTGTGTGTACCCACACAGTACTGTCTTGCCTGCAAATGGTGGCTGCCATGCAGGATGACATGGGTCTGAAGGCACAATTTGCACATTACAGCAGACAATGAAGATGCATCGCTCTGATAGAGTCTCAGCACACACCGCCACAGCAGCAGCCTACACTCAGACACACTGCCCAATGGGTGCCCGGAGAACAGGGACTAACTCACATGAACAAGCCAATGGCCATTCAAAGACCGGCTAACTGTGTGTGCCCAGGAAGCTGGCCTGAGGTGACAGAGAGTGACAAAGAGAGGGAGGGAGAGGGGGAATGAGAGGGAAGGAGACAGAGGGGGACACAGGGAGACAGACAGAGGGAGGGAGTAGGGTGACAGAGGGAGACCGACAGAGAGAGGGAGGAGGGTGACAGAGGGAGGGAGGAAGGGAGACACAGGGAGACTAAATCACCCTTGGGTGGTGTGGCCATGTCCACTCGTCAGCCGGTGGACTGTGTGCATGCAGACCAGGTCTGGCAGTGCCTCAAACCCCCCCTTCCGTAGATGAAGACCGGTCCATGTGTCAATCTGTGCACGAGTCCATCCATGCTGCAGGCACAGACCAAACCACACACCCAGTATACCCACCCACTGTGTCGGTAAGAACCCTGTCACAAATGCTTCAGTCCCCTACCTGCAACATCAAATTGCCTTGGCAAAACACCATTTGGCCACGTACAGTGCAACACGTAAGGCGCCTCTGCATGGCTCGCTACGCCCGCACACCACACTGCTGACTGTGTACCCAAATAGATGCATCAACTAAGATTGTGTCTCACACATGCGTAAAGCCCTGACAGCTGTGGCCAAGGGACATACCCATGCACAAGTGCACTGTGAGAGGAATGCAAGACAGATCCAACTACCCAGAGGAAGAGTGCCAAATCAGAAATGCATGAAACATGGATGCCACATGTGACACTGTTAACATTGTCTCTCTCACACACAGGTCAACGTCGACGAACACCCCCCAACACTCGGGGGGAAGTCTCACAGGACCAGGCTCCGCGGGATGAGGACCCCACCGCCAGCGATGACTCTCACCACTCCGTGGATGACCCAGACCAACCTGGCCCCTCTGGTGTCCAACCACCTGCAGCACCTGCGTCAGGTACAACTGTGCCAACCACCACCCCCATTCCTGCCACATCCCAGGAGACGTCCAGGAGCCCTGCCCGCACACGACCACCCAGCCAGTCTGCCCAGGAGGGACACGGTCCTCCGGGCACCCAGGAGGAGGCAGGCGGCAACGCAGATGCCATCCCTCAGGGGTCCCGGAGACCCGATGCACCCACAACGGCAGGCCAGGTGCACGTGGGCAGGGGTGGCGGGAGTGGAGGACGGCGGAGGCGCGAACCTGACCAGGCAGCTCAGGACCCGGTAGTGTGCCAGGTCAGCAACATCCTGGATACATACCGGCGTGACACCAGGGGCATGGACCAGATTGCGTACACCCTCAATGACATCAAGGGGACCCTCCAGGAGATGAAGACCCTGCAGGCCCAGCAACATGCCTGTCAACTGCAACACCAAGGAAGGATGGAGGATAGACAGGCTGAGCTCGTGGCGGTGCAAACCCAAATGACCGGTGTACTCCGTCGGATTGCCGACAACATGGGCAACCCTCCCTGTGGCACCAGGCGAAGGCCATTACCAGACACAGGGAGGGATCAGGAGGAGGAGGATTCATCCGACGGAGCGTCACAGACATCGTCACGGCCTGCTTCCGAGGGTCCCCGCAGGAAGGTGGGTCGTCCACGAAAAAGACTGTGAGAGTCAGCAGAACATCACCATCTCCCAGGTCACCTGGCCTGGCACCTGGCCCTCTGGCCCAATAGCAGCACATGACATTCTCTGCCACATGGACTTGCTGGTCACTGTCTGACCTATGTTGACGAAGACTGTGGCATGGACTCTGACATTTTGCAACGGCAAGGATACCAACTCCCCCAGTGAACTTTGGATTCTACACTCCCGCTGTGCACCTCTTGTCATCCCCACAAACCCGTACCCCACCACAAATAAATTAATCACACTTACAAGATGATGCCGTGATTCTGCATTATTACAATACATGTGTGTGTCGTAAAGTCAAAGCATGCCTGATCTCAGAATTAACTCCAACCATCCAAACCGTGGGGTCTCAGTCTTGCCCAGGACACACATGGGTCCCAATGTATCATCTGATACAGACATGGAGTACCATACTCACCTGTGCTGGGCCCAACCAGCTGAGTGGTTCCCGCACAACTGTGGCTACAGACACATTCAGGGGAGCAACAGTCATGCGCAGAGGTCAGGGATCATGTGGAGTGACCTGGCTTGCCGCTCCCAGGTATGTCTAGACATGTGTCCCTACAATGTCCTGCATGCTTGCGTCAGGCGGATGTTGAGAATGGTGGCTAGCCCAAGGTTGGATGCATGGAGATGCCAGAATGCAGTTTTGGATCACAGTGCCACATGGTTGTGTTGGGGTTGTGGGCTGCATCATGAGTGTGGGCGTGGATCGAGAAGGTCATCCTGCAGCTGGCTGTGAAACATTCCCCCCATCCCGTTTGGACGTTGATGTGGCCTGGTTGCCCGACGCAGTAGCAGAGCTGTGCAGATGCACTCCGGATATGGACAAGTATCATGGGAGTCGTAAGGCACATGTCCGTAGACTGCAGGGTAGGATTCGACACGGATGTTGTAGTTGCCCTGGGGGATGGTCTCTCTTGCCTTGAGGTGGATGGAACTGTGCATCTTGTGCATAATACAGTTCCCAATCCCTGACAAACCCCTAGCATCTTGTCACTCTACACATAGACACATATGCACCACCTCTGAAAACTATGCCAGACATGCCGCACGCACAGTGGCAACAGGCCACCATTGACAGGGAAGAGGCACCTTGGAGACAGAGGGACAAATTTATTAGTCATGTGGGTTGGAATGACAATGATACTCTGTCAACACATACACAGGTCATGTGGATGAACATGTGGGAGCAACACTGGCACCCCCCATTGCAACACAGATGCTGGTATTCCATTGAACTGGCACACAAGTGACGGATAACAGCTAAACACCCCCTGCTGCCACGGAGAGGCCGCTATACACCATTGAGGCCCTGATGGGGCAATCACACACCATGTCAACCCGGTGCAACCTGTATGTTTCCGAGGTCAGTGTTACACACAATGATGGCCTCATCACAATCCCCAATCCCCTGCCACATGACAGTCACCAAGTCTGACCATGGCTCCAGGTGAAGCCTGCCCCATGTCATGTTCCCCATGTAGGATCCACATGTATGCAAATGGAACACACATGAACCGGAGAAGTGCACACAGACTACAAACAATTCACACACCCAAAACGCCGTGAGGCATCCCTTACCCTAAGGAGATTTCAAAACTTGCCCGTGCATGTGACGCAGAATCAGCACATGTTGCTGTGTTCATGAGGAGTAGCAGGAGCACAACAATGCCACCAGCAGACAGCATGCCCATGGACCTGTGGAAGAGAGACACACAAGGAGTCAGCCCAAAGGAGCACATCCGCAAGCATGTACTCAACACGTATCATGTTGTCAACATGACAGGTGACAATGATGACCCTCAGACAACATCCTTCCATTGCGCCATCACTCGAGTGACACTTCAATACACACCACTGACTCACTTGGCAGACATGCAGATGGACACACACATTGCAACACATGCCACACACGGCCCAATGCGTGCACACTCAGACACTGGAACTCACCACTAAGCAAAGAAGTTGCGTATGAGCCGACTCCGCATGTCCTCCACAGCCTCCTCCTCCTCCACATCACTTGCCCCGTCACCAAGGCCTTCATCCTCCACGGGTGGATGGTCCTGGTCATCTTGATCCAGTATGAGTGGAACAGCTTCCTCCACTGCCATGTTGTGCAGCATGCAGCAGACGATGATGATCTTGCACACCTTCACCGGGGCATATGGGAGTGCTCCGCCGGTCTTGTGGAGGCACCGGAATCGGCTCTTCAGAAGTCCAAACGTCCTCTCAATGACTCTCCTGGTCCGCCCATGTGCGTTGTTGTAGCGGTGCTCGGCAGCCGTGCTGGGGTTGCGGACAGGCGTCATCAGCCATGGCATGTTGGGATAGCCAGCGTCCCCTACAAGGAAACATCATGGACAGAAGTGTGTCAGCACAGGCAGTGAGATTGGAAGATGACGCCAAACACTGAACTGCCAGAGTCTACCCACCAACAATACATGCTCGCTCGTTCCGCAGCTGCAGCATCATTTCAGGCAGCCTGCTACGCCTCATGATGAAGGCATCGTGTGCTGATCCTGGAAAGCGAACACAGACATGTGAAATCACCATGTTGGACAGACACACCACAAGGGCATTAATGGAGTGATAATGTTTGCGATTCCTATACACCACCTCCTGTGCCTGTGGTGGTACCAACGCAACATGTGTCCCATCTATGGACCCAATGACATGGGGCATCCCTCCCAGGGCATAGAACTCACGCTTGACATCTGTCAACTGCTCACGAATTGGGAATTTAATGTACTCATCCAGGTGAACCAACATGGCCTCTAAGAAATCATGCAGAACACGGCTGAACATCGTCTGGGACATGCCCCCGACATCAGCAATGGTATGTTGGAACGTACCCGTGGCAAGGAAATGTAGGGCTGCCATCACCTTCAACTTGGGTGTCAGTGCACTGGGATACCTGTGGCGCGGGAGGAGTTGTGCTTCCAGCCGGCCAGTCAACTCATCAATCAACCGTTGGCTGAATCTGTAGCGGCGTATACAGTCCCGTTCATGCAGGGCAGCCATGTCTGGCATACGTCGAGGGAGAGGCGGAGCCCTGCAGTGAAATGGAAGGAACACCGAAGAGTGGGCACTGTACAACGACATTGTCAATGCACTGAGCACATGTTACACAGCCAATACACATATGCCACATTCTGAGTCAGGTCTGTGCCACATTTCCTGGACACGTACGCCAGTCAGGTGACACTCCTACCAAGGGACAGCCACTAACGGAGGGGGGCAAGATCACGATGACATGGCATGAGACTAGCTGTGGGCCAGTGTAAGTGAACATGCACACGCATCACAGGATTCACAGACATCCACACATGTGCAGAAGTAGTATGCGTATGGTACAGACAGGTTGTTGGATGCGATATGCACTGGTCACATGTCATAGGAATAGGACAGGCCACACACATTGCCTTGGAGGAGTACATGTCGAGACAGAACATACATAGAGAGCATGTGGATATGTACTTGTGTTGATACTCCGTGTAGTTGCATACATACACACCTCATGGCAAATCACATATGTGGGCTGGTGTGCGGAACAGTGTGCCATGGCCATCTACACACAGACACATGTTGGCAGCAGCAACTGCTGATGCATTGGACCACACACCTACAGCAAAATCATGGAAAGACATGCCACACACATGACATGGTTGCAGCGTGCAACGCAGCCATACACATGTCATGTGTAATATTCCGTGTACCTGGCATCAGGGGACAGGTGCGGGTGTCCGTGACTGGGACATGCAAGTGACTCATGGCTCCACTAGTGTGTACGACATGCACACATGTCAAAGGAGTGCAGGGGATGTGTGGTACAATGCGCACCATCACACACGACATGTGTACACAGCTCATCGTACATGTGCTTTGCCCACACCTCAGGGGTAAAGTGCCACATCACATCCTGACACACCTGTGTCACACACATGTGGTATTGCACAGACAATGCATTGGTGTCCACCCTTGGCAATACCTGACCGCTCCATTCCTGTCTGTGTGCCGCCTGTCACCACTGACAGTTGTGAAACGCACCGTACATACGCTCGGAGTGCGTGTATAGGGTCCCTGGGCCAATATTGCCACTGGCGTATGCGTACGCCACAGTAGTACGGACTGTACACGCGCTTGTACGGTCCGGATCACAATATGGGCGCTGGCGTATGCGTACGCCACAGTAGTACGGACTGTACACGCGCTTGTACGGTCCGGATCACAATATGGGCGCTGGCGTATGCGTACGCCACAGTAGTATGGACCGTACAAGCGCGTGTACAGTCCGTACTACTGTGGCGTACGCATATGCCAGCGCCCATATTGTGATCCGGACCGTACAAGCGCGTGTACAGTCCGTACTACTGTGGCGTACGCATACCCAGTGCCCATATTGTGATCCGGACCGTACAAGCGCGTGTACAGTCCGTACTACTGTGGCGTACGCATACGCCAGCGCCCATATTGTGATCCGGACCGTACAAGCGCGTGTACAGTCCGTACTACTGTGGCGTACGCATACGCCAGCGCCCATATTGTGATCCGGACCGTACAAGCGCGTGTACGGTCCGTATCACTGCTTGTGGGGTGCCCTAGGGCGTGGAACGCACCGTACCTGTGTGTAAATGTATGAAAACACATAGGGGACACATGAGGGACAAGTATAAGGGCCTAAATGCATGATGGTTGCCATGGAGACTGAGTTAGATTTTTGAATTTGAGCACCAGGTGCCCAGCAGAAGTCAGTTTGAAAGAATCTACATTGTTGCAATGTGGATGTTGACTTGACATCATCATCAAAACTGAAACCATGCAAAGCCACACACTGGGGTAGGTTTGAAGGGATTGGATGAAACGTAGGATGCAAATGTGACTGACCAATCAATCTGTACTCCCATACATGAACAGGCCAGCCAGGCATATATAAGGCAGCCAGGTCCCATGAGAGAGCACTTGCCTGCACATCCATTCATCCATGACCACTGCTGCTGATAGTGATTCCTCTGGCACCATGTCCAGGACTGTGGAGAGGTCACAGCCATTCACCCAGGAGGAGAACCTTGCCCTGATAGATGTGATCCTCCCACAGTTCCAGAGCCTGTATGGTTGACCAGGGGTTCAGGTGAGTGCAGACTCCACTAGCTTAGACTGTGCCCCTTTTGTGTGACAGTGACTTCTGGCATTGTGTCCATGTGTGACAGACATGCACTGTTGTTTGGAGTGGGTCCCAGGGTGTGGAAGGCCTCATGTCACCCATGCAGAGCATGCTGTGTTTCCTGTGTGCACTCCTCACTTGCATAGTGCCTACTGTGACAATGAATGCAAGGTGCATGCCACATTCTGCCTGCATACTCCTCCTGGGGATGTTGTTACCACAGTCCTGATGTGATCCTGTGTTCCCCCCAGTGTGACAGGTGTCAGTACCCATGGATGTGTGTTTGTTCAGTGTACCTGTGCTGTGAGTGTCCAAAGGCCGTGTTCGTCCCCTGCACATTGGTGTGTGTGTAAGTTCCCTGTCATGTGGGTGAGTGCATATGGGGAGTGTTGCACACAAGCAGCATGAGGGATGGATATAGCCTGGCCATCCGATGTGAGCAGGGAGCAGTGCTGTGTGCATGCCGTGCTGAGCCAGCCCCACACCTGTGACACCCCCCGTCTACTGGCACATGGGCAGAGTGAGGTGTGTACCCGCAGTTGGCAATGCCATGTGATTGTCCTGTACCTGTGTGTGTCTGTGTACTCTGCTGAGGTAGCATCAGTGTGCTGGGGCAGGTGACTGCTGTGAGGTGCTGTACATAATCCTGGTGTAGCCTGTGAGGCACAGTGTGATCCCTGGTCAGTGAGTGTGTGGTACCCCTCATGCCACCCGTGTACTTTCAATGGCACGTAGTGCATTTGGCCTTCCACAGTGGATAATGTCCCTATGACAAAGGTGCAATTAGTTGCATGCATACCATGGCCTGTTCATAAAGAGGATTGTTCTATATGTGTGTCTCTGTGTCTTTGCTCATGTGGATTAATGTATTCTCACGTTTGCATCCTCACAGGTAGGCGCCATTGCCAAGGGGGAGAGCTGGAGGGAAGCCGTCAGTGCCGTGAGGGGTACAGAGGGTCGGAGGCGGAGCCTGTCTCAGGTGAGGAAACGCTGGCAGGACATCCGGTGCTGGACGAGGAGGATTGCACGGCTCCTGCTGGGGGACTCACCTGAGAGCCATAAGAACCGTGGGCGCCGTCGTCTGACCCACATCCAGAAGCGTGTGCTGGCGGTGGTCTTCCCCGATATGGACAGGCGCCTACAGGAGAAGCAGCAGCAGGAAGGGGGTAGGTACATGTGTGTCAGTTGTGTGTCCCCAGCCAATGTAAGTGCGCAGTTGCATGGATACACTGCCAGGGTTTGATTGTGCAGTGCGTCAACTTGTCCCCAAAGTAGCCCGGTGCTGTTCTCACTCCCTCCCTTCCCCTCCTTGCCATGTGTTCCCTGGTCTGTGTGTAGCCACTCTTGCACAAGGTTATTTAGGCAGGCAGTTCATGCAGGTGCCCTATGCCATCAGCATCATGTGTGGGGGTGATGTGCCACAGGTATGGGGACCTTGCGTGTGCCATGGCCAATTTCAGTCATTGTGGTGTCCATGTCACTTGGCACTGATTGTGAATCACGACATAGGGGTGTGTCTCCAAACTGTACAGCCTTCCAGCATGCATGTCCAATTGTGTGCCCTCTGACATGATGTGCCTGAGTGGGAGGCCTGCTAAGTGCAGGGACGGTTGCTTAATTTGCAGTCATGTCCATCCTGGACCATGGAGGAGTGTGGGCAGTACTGTGCCCTGGGGCACCTCTTCCTAGGTCTCATGTGCGTCATCCAACAATATGGCCATTCACTGTGTCTTCGCCATGGGTTGGGTAGGGTGGCATTGTACCCTGGGCTCAACTGTTGGACCTACAGGTTGCTACATGTGTCCACTGTACAGGGGGACCCATTTTGCTTGTGCATACTCACAGTGGGCATTACCTGTGTGTGTTGTTGAGACAATCTGATGATGTTTGCCTGTCAATGATGTGTGGACATGGCCACCAGGGGCTGTGTGTGTACAGTCATTAATTGGTGGAGGCCATGTGTTTTCATCCCAGAGTGAGAGGTGTACATACTTTCTCCGTCTCAATGAGATTGTCTCAGGTGTGGGTGGTTTGTGCGTACAAGGCCTACATGTCAGGAGCTTCATCCTCCTTGCTGGGTTTAGCCTGTGTGTGATGTTTGACTGGACATACGCTCAAGGTGCAGTGACCCAGTCATGTTTTGCCTGGTTTAATGTATTGCCTTTGCAGCATGCGGCAAGAGTAAATGTATATCATTCATGCTCATCCCTTTTTGACGACGCAGTGTGGTGCAGGTGCTGTGCACATTTGTCCCCAGAGGCTGGCTCCTCTGTAAAATTTCAGGTGCAGTGATTTGCTGTTGTGTCATGCTCTCCATTGTGTCTCAGTGGCATGGTGGGTCGAAAAACTGTGTGTTCCATGGCCTACATGTGTACATTGTTTTGTAGGTGTTACTCCTGTTGATTTTCAGGCTATGCAATGTGACCTATGTATATTTGACTCATGTGACATATGTGTACAGGTGTCTGATTATCTCCTGTCTCTTCACCTTGCCCACAGCATCGCCGGGGGACACGGAAGGAGACACTAGCACGGACCGGGAGGAGGGATTGAGCACCAGTGCCAGCAGTGCTGTCCTGTCTGGCACATGGAGTGGCACGGAGGCCGAAGGGAGTGAGGCAGAGGACCTGTCGACTGCCAACACAGACTATGACGCAGACGGGTCCGAGGCTGAGCTCCAAGAGGTGGCGGAGTCTGCCCCCCCAGCTGATGGCAGCCCTCCACATCCCCCCGCCACCTCAGGTTCCATCACCGGCCTCCCACATGCTCGTGGCCCTTCCCTCCGTGCTCGGTCCCCACATGTCTCCTTCCTGCCAGGCACCGCACCCCCTGCCCCTGTCACCACTGCTGCGGTGAGTGCGGAGTCTGTGGACATCCTGAGGCAGTTGCAGGTTGGTCAGACTGCGATGCTAAATGTCCTCCATGCCCACACCCAGGTGCTGACCCAGATGGAGGCATACATGGAGGGCATGTCGGCTGCGCAGTCTGACCAACGGCAGTTGCTGAGGTCCATAGACTCCACACTGACTGCAGCACTGGATCTCCTGCAGCGCTGCGTACCCCCCCCTACCCCTGCCCCATCCACAATTCCCACTCCCGTGCCTGTCACACGCACATCCAGACGTCAGCGTGCACGCACCCCAACAGACACAGGCACCACACCACCAGGGAAGTCGAAGCGCACACCTCCTGTCACGCACACACAGGGTGAGGAAGGCACACCCACTGGGTCGGGGGGGAAACGTAGAACACGCAGCCACAGTGGGAGTCCGCATTCCACACAACCCACTCCCTCCAAATCCACTCCCCTTAGCTCTCCTGGCCAACAGTCGGTGACAGCATCATCCACTGCGAGTGTGCCCCCCAGCCCCAGCATGACACCACCCCGCAAGCGGTGGAGGCGGGACCCGGCCAGGGGAGTTGAGTTCCCCACCCTGTCCACACCCTCCCCCAGTGGCGCTGCGACCCATCCCTTTGCCCCCCCCTCCTTGGGGCCTGTGGTTGGATTGGGTGCGGGGGAGTCGCTGGGGGAACTTGCCGACGTGTGCAGCGCCATTCTGTCCTCCACCTTTGGCGCTGGCACCCCCCCTGTGGCAGAATCATCCCTCCCTGCACCCACAACACCTACCCTTTCCCCTCCTGTCCCTGCGGTGCCTGTTTCCACCCTCCCCCCTGATGCCCCCTCTTCTGTGGATGAAATGGACTTGTGAACTGTGCAGGCAAGCTAGGGGACACACGTCCCGATGTGTAGTCCCCCCCGGACTTTGCTTCTGGGCTGGCCCATGGCCCTTGTACATAGTGGACATTTTCTCAGAGATATTTTCCTGCTGAATAAAGCATTTTCTTTTTGTTTTGCACACTGATGCTTTCCTGGACTTGCTGTTGGTGCTGGTGCTCCCTGCGTTGGGGTGGTGATAATGTGTTAGGGGTCTGTGAAATGTTGGAGTGTGCTGCTCATGGGGTGTACCCTGCCATCTGCGTGCCATCACAAAGGTCTCTGCCAATGGTATTTGGTCATGTTTGCTCTCACTGTATGGTGACATTGTCCCAAGGTGTGTTCCATCCTCTGTGGAGCAGGCCATTTTCCCTGCAGGGTGTCTCCCAAATGCTGTGCTGTGCTGTGTCTACATTTCCTGGATGTGTGAGGGTTGCCGTTCAATATAGCCATGCTGGCTCAGCGATGGCTCCGCCTGCATCTGGGGTATCACCCTTGTTGGTCACTGAACTTGTTGATGGGGTATATTGTCCTATGTCTGGGCACTGCTGGGAGGACTCTGCACCCACCCCTCCTGTGTCTGGGCACTGCTGGGAGGACTCTGCACCCACCCCTCCTGTGTCTGGGCACTGCTGGGAGGACTCTGCACCCACCCCTCCTGTGTCTGGGCACTGCTGGGAGGACTCTGCACCCACCCCTCCTGTGTCTGGGCACTGCTGGGAGGACTCTGCACCCACCCCTCCTGTGTCTGGGCACTGCTGGGAGGACTCTGCACCCACCCCTCCTATGTCTGGGCACTGCTGAGGGTGTTTGGCACACACCATTCTTATTGCAGGTTCGGTGCGTACATACACGGGTGGGGGTTCGGGGCGTACATACACGGGTGGGGGTTCGGGGCGTACATACACGGGTGGGGTGGGGTTTCGGTGCGTACATACACGGGTGGGGGTTCGGGGCGTACATACCAGGGTGGGGTGGGGGTTCGGTGCGTACATACACGGCTGGGGGTTCGGTGCGTACATACACGGCTGGGGGTTCGGGGCGTACATACCAGGGTGGGGTGGGGGTTCGGTGCGTACATACAGTGCTGGGGTGGGGTTTCGGTGCGTACATACACGGGTGGGGTTTCGGTGCGTACATACATGGGTGGGGGTTCGGGGCGTACATACACGGGTGGGGGTTCGGTGCGTACATACACGGGTGGGGGTTCGGGGCGTACATACACGGGTGGGGTGGGGTTTCGGTGCGTACATACACGGGTGGGGGTTCGGGGCGTACATACACGGGTGGGGGTTCGGTGTGTACATACACGGGTGGGGGTTCGGGGCGTACATACACGGGTGGGGGTTCGGGGCGTACATACACGGGTGGGGGTTCGGGGCGTACATACACGGGTGGTGCTTGGGTGCGTACATATACGGGTGGGGGTTCGGGGCGTACATGCACGGGTGGGGGTACGGGCCGTACTTCCACGGGTGGGGGTACGGTCCGTACATGCCCCTACCCACGCTCTGCGTGCCTGGGTACGGGCCGTACCCATGCCTTTGGTGGGTGGGTACAGTGCGTCCCCCCATTGTTGCGGTGCCGTGGGGTCCGCACCGTACACAGGCCTTGGGGGCGTGGCTACGGGTCGTACCACGCGTACCCCTACATGACCCCAGCAATGCTGGTACGAGCCGTACCAAGGCATTTCTGACGTGGGTACGGGCCGTACCGCCATTGTTGGAGTGACGTAGGGGGACGCGTGGTACGTTCCGTACCCACGCTCTTGCGGCCTGGGTAGGGTACGTACCGGTTCGCGTGACCATCCACTTCCGTTGTGGCGGACGCTTGCGTTGCTGGCCTCGCCCCCACCCCCTGGAAGTGACCAGGCCCTGATGGTCAGGTATGTCCAGGCCATGTGTGATTTGGTACCATGTGTTGGTGTTGTGTGTCCTGCCCCTGCCCCCCCCCCTTTGCCCCTGGTTGTTGTGCTGACCTTCTGCGGCGTCTGCGTCAGTTCCTGTACGCCAGGTGGACTGCTAGGAGGGCAGGGATGGCACGTAGGTTCGGGTCCATGTCTGTTCGTCGCGTCCAGCTGCTCCTTGCGTGTGTCGTCCTGATTTCCCGGCAGTTTTTGGCAGCCGGTAAATATTTTCCATGCGGGATGACGTCGGTTCGAATCGTACTTCCTGGTTCGTGAAACGTAGGCTGGATGCGTACCGACGTCACGTCGGCGCCTTTCAGGATCGGAATTGTGTTTAGTTTCTGTTCGGTCGGTGTTTTGTTCGATTCGTACGGAAATGGTGTTTCTGTATGAATCGTACTTGCATTTTCGGATGGATTTCGCACCGGGTACGAGTCGGACGGAGAAAAGGCTCCGTCCGACGGTTCGTACCCGGTTTTTACCGGATCGGAATTGGCACCTCTGTTGGGAAGTTATGCCAGTCTTAGCTGCAACATTCCACCTTGGCATCTGTTAAAGTTCATTTATCTAAATTACATGACAAAATAGATTTGAATGATTTTGTTAAGGGTTCTGTGGGTGGCAGGTCCAAAAGATGGGTGTATGCTATTTATAACGAGGTTTGGAAGTTATCACAAATTGAAGCTGCTTCCAGATTGAGAGCTATTAATCAAGCCAATATGGAAAAAGTGCTAGCTGTTATAGATAATAGCATTAACACTCTTTCTTCCAGAATTTACACATTGGATAATATTGTTTCATCTGTTGTTGATATTGTGCAGGATGATATGTCTGTTTTGTATCATGGTCAGAATCAATTGCGTTCTATAATGCAGTTTGCAAGGACTTTGCAAACGTTAAAGGCTGGAAAAGTCCCCTGGGACTACATGAATACTTCTTCTTTATTCCTTCCTTTTAATCTAACTGTGAAACAACAATTCATGTCCATGAAAGATGCAACATACTCATTACTGCATATTGAAAAGTTAGAACCTTTGCCTTTCTCAGTGGCCGAATTTAACTCAGCTGTGGGGCTTATCCACGGGTTAATCACATTGCCATTTCCTTTGTTTAAATTCAGTTTGTGCATGAAACATTATGCCCTAGGCAGATATGAACCATTGGGTACTGCTTTCCTGCATGAAGTATGGGCACTCCCATTTACATACAGGTGCATGAGAGAAGGCAAAGAAGTTTATTTGAAGGGTGAGGAATGCTCTTCCACACCTGATCACTCTGTAGTCTGTAGACACATCCAATTGCATGGTGTGTGCAATGTGCAAGCGCCTAACTTAGCATGCATCCTGAAAGGGATTCCAGTGCCAGCTATTACACCCTCTTTCACGTTGTTAGCTAACGGTAGTTATTTGCTTTTAAATAATGAGGCTTGCTGTGGGATGCTAGTGGGAATTCCTTATATTGTGACTGTATCACAGAGAGTAGTCTGCTGTAAAAATGTCCTTTTCCCACCCCCGCATGGGCGGCTGGATGTATCCATCTGGCCTACCATTCCAACCTTGAAAGCAGAGTTCAACAAGATGAGCAGAATAAGGGCGCTATTGTCTCAAAAAGAGGTCGCTCTGACTTCGTCCCGTGAAACATTTGTCCTTCACGTAGCCAACACCCGTACCGAGGTGCAGGCACTTTTAAATACTGATCTCCCACTTCATTTTGGTGCCCTGATTCAAACTATATTTAACGCCTCATCAACAACTGGCTTGGCGCATTTTTTCAAAATTGTGGCCTCCGGCCTCGTGACCTCCTTCCAAACTATTTTTGGTGTGATACCGGCCTTTTTTCATTGTATTTTTTCCAGCCTCTTTGGAGGGCTCCCGTTGATTCTCGCGGCAGGTGTGCTGCTGTTGGTCTGCGTACTGCGCAATGGCTGCACAATTTGTGTCATGCGACAGCCTGTCCCGGCTGCTCCATCTTTGTAACCGGATGCTTGAATATTATGGAACTTTACCACTGGCTACCCTGAGCATGGCCTATGGATTATCCTTCCGGTATGCCTACTTTACATGCGTACAACCTGTTTTTCATTGCCTAGATTGTCCTTTCGAATGGGCTCTGGAATTGTGCTTGCCAAACTCGGTGTCTCCTGCCCCGGATTATGATCGACTGATGAGTCCATTAGTGGCTCATGAGTTGGACTGTTCTGGTGTTAGGATTATGGCCTGTGGAGCGGCACATGGAGTCCTAGGGAATTGGGACATTGGAACGGCAGCGTATGACTTCTTGGCAAGAAGTTATCTTGAAGAACAAGCCAGTTGTCCTCTGATCGCGCTCGAGGCCCCTGTGGTCGAGGAACATGTATGTTCGTTTACCTTATCAGACTGGATGGCGGACACTTTTGCAACTCGTTCCAATGACTTCCTCTTGGAAGCTGTCGCTATGTACTGTGCTTAAACATTGTTTGTGTGTTCCAACATCTGGGGTCGTTGAGCCTTTGCGTGATGTCTTGACTTACCATTTTCTTTTTTTCCCTTCATTTTGGTTTTTTTTGACGTTTTTTTCGAACTTTCACTCCTCTTTATTTGGATTTCCAATACATGCACTTGGTTCCGCTCTATCGAACTTGAACTCTGCGTTCCTTTTTGTATCCCTATTTGTTTGTGGTCCGACCAAGGGGGGGTGTAGTGAAGGCAGCGATTTAGATACATACATTGCTATGTTAGCATAAGCGCGTTAGATGTTAGAAACGCCATCTTGTCACTTTTTGCTGCTTTTGCACACTACACTGCAGAGACATGTTTTATTTGAAAACTGCTTGCTTTCCTTTTCTTCACATGGGAACTGTCTGTTGTTCACATCCCTAGACGTACACTGCGACCTTGGTCTGAGCATTGTGTGCAATAACAGTCTGAGCCATCAAACAATGTATGTTTTTGAGTTCAGGTTGATCGGCCCACTCTCTAGCCATAATACGCACACAGATGCAAATACCTGGGTGTCGAGAGCCTTTAATATTACTGTTTGCATACGTTAGAAACACATTCTGGAGAAGAACTTTTCCAGGCGCAGAGCACAGCTGATCCTGTGATGTGATTCACCTAAGCTGATCTTTACTGTATGGGGTCCCCCATTCAAACCTAGAGACCTTCTATTAGTATAATAATGCTAGCCTACTAGCGAAGGGAAGGTGGCTGTATTCCACTGTCATTTGTAATATGATTTCTCCCTTCATTTTCTATGGTATTGTAACAATGCTGATGGTTTTAATTTTAACCATTTGTCTGCTTATGTTAGCCAAAGTACTGCATCTTAGGACAGGTAGTTTATAAAATATACCTTTTAAACTTTACCGTGTCTCTGATTACTCTTGTTGCGGACTGATATGAGAATAATAACGAACAGGTATTTCTGATTCCCACCATTCTTGAGAGTACTCTAAGTCGCTTGTTCTGGGTTGTCTATACATTGGGACCTCCGAGAGAATACGGATAACGAATGGGACACTGATGCTAGTCGGATTGGGGTTCTGGGTACTGAGGTGAGTTTTTTGGTACACCACAATTCACTGAGATCCTGGTTTCCTGCGCATAGTTCTGTGCATGAGCAGAATCCCTGCAACAGTACTGCCTGCTGTTGTCGGTGGCTAGTTTAGACGGTATGCAACACAAAAAGACGGTATACCTTCTCTTCGAAAGATTTCTTCTAGCATAGCAATAGTGGACCTTTCACATTCCAAATGAACACAACTTCAAACCACCTTGATTTAGCATCAACTAATACAGCAGTAAATCTCTCCTCTTCTGGCAAAAATTCAAATGGCCCAATAAAATTCAAATGGCCCAATAAAATTTAGGCTAATCTACTCCCACACAATATCTGCTTCTGACATATGTGGTTGAACCCCTTTGACAGCGACTCATACTTTCAACCTTTTCTCCGAATGTGTTTTTTCCTCACACTTGTCTACCCTTTGCTTGACCTCCCCATCCATCTTGGGCCACCAACAATGTTCCTTCAATCCCTTCAGCATAGAGTTTTGCCCCATTAGACCTTCATGTGCTAACCACACAAGTTTGTTCCTTAGAGTCCCTGTAGGTACAAACATCTCACCTCTCACAATGAGTTTGTCCCCTTTCAAAGACAACTCTTCAACTACTTTATAATACTATTAGACCACACCCACCACCACACACACATGCATCACCCCACCACCAGCTGACCAACAGAGGCTACATCCACCACTACACACACATGCACCACCCCACCACCAACACCCCCCAGAGACGGCACCCACCACCAAACACAAATGCACCACCCCCACCACCAGCAAACCCACAGAAACCGCACCTATCACCACACACACATGCACCACTCCCACTACCAGCGCACCCAGAGACACCACATCCACATGCACCACCACATCTACATGTGCCAGGAGCTGACAAGGCTGAACTGAAAAACTATCGGCCTATTTCACAACTCCCCTTTTTGGCTAAAGTTATGGAGCAACATGTCCTAAAAAGCCTATCTGACTTCCTGGACACATTTAAGCTTTTACATCCACGTCAGGCTGGTTTCAGAGCTTATCATAGCACGGAGCTAGTCATGGTGTCTGTCCTTGACGACCTTAGATTGAATGCTGACAAGAGAGAGCTGAGCGCACTTGTGCTCTTGGACCTCTCTGCAGCATTCGATACGGTCAGCCATTCCATCTTGCTGACCCGTCTGATGGATCTGGGACTCAGGGGCTCAGCCCTTGACTGGCTAAAATCCTTTCTCTCTGGTCGCTCGCAAAGGGTGCAGCTTGGAGATTGTTCCTCTGAGAGAGGTGTCATCCCATGCGGCGTACTCCAGGGCTCTGCGCTGTCCCCTTTGCTTTTTAATATCTATTTGCAACCCTTAGTGACCGCCTTATCCAACCTGGACTGTCGTGTCTGACGACACTCAGCTTATTCTGAGGATTGACAATTCAGCCCATGCCCAGGAGACGGTTCAAAATATTCTAAGATTCACAACTAATTGGATGACAGGTAATTCTTTAAAAATCAACCACGATAAAACAGAGGTTCTCGTCGTCCCAACCATTAATAATTCCTGGGGTGGCCTGTTCTGGCCTAAAGAACTTGGGACTCCTCCCTGTCCATCCCCAGTTGTGAAAAGCTTGGGAATCAAGATTGATGCAGAACTCTCGCTAAGTCATCAAGTCTCCGCAGTGGTGGGCACCTGCTCTGGTATCCTGAGGCAACTGAGGAAGGTGGTTCCCATTCTTTCAACTTCCACCATGAAAACCATAGTCTCAGCAACTATTTTATCAGGCCTTGACAATGGGAATGCGTTGTACCTGGGCCTTCCTCAGAAACTCACAAACCGGCTCCAGGTGGTACAGAATGACGCCGCTAGGCTGGTTTTCAGCCTTCCTAGGAGGTCCCATGCCTCACCTCTGCTTCTTAAGCTACACTGGCTGCCCGTTAGACAACGCGCAAAATTCAAGGGCCTATGTATCGCCCATAAGTCCCTCTATGGTCACGCCCCCAGCTACATTAGGGATCGCCTGGCTAAGTATGTTCCAGGACGCCTTCTCCGATCTACAGATGCTTTCCAGCTGGTCTGCCCTCGCAGCAATCTGGCCTCCAAGGGCGGGCGAGCTTTTTCTGTTATCTTTCCACGTCTTTGGAACCAACTGCCGGACGCCTTACGGAAAGAACCAGGCTTACTCCCTTTTCGAAAGCTACTGAAAACGCTGCTTTTTAGAGACACTTTTTAAGATCCCTGTCACCAGGACTGTCTATGCCGGGCCATTTTTGCAAATCTCCTTCTGTCAGCGCTAAGAGACCTGTCGGTATACATGCGCTATATAAATTTCCTTACAAATACAAATACAAATACAAATACATGCAACACACCTAGCATTGCCACAGCACACCCACCCACACACACACACACATATATTAGAAAGCACACTCAGAAAACTCAAAATTGGATGCAGTACATGGCTTGCAATACAGAAGGAGAAGAGTTACATGGATGTATATGTTGAATGATCCAAATTAGAAACTGACATTGATTGTACTGGTAATTTATAAGGTAAAGGTTACACCTTGTCTGGTGCAATTTCTACATCATGTTACATTGCACGTGTCTCAATGATGTGTGTTGAATATTTCTTTAATGTGACAATGTTCTAAATTGTTTTAAACACACCTGTATAGTGACTTTTGGTTTTTGATTTGATATCCTTTTTGTGCAAGTGCCCATTTTTGGGTAGGCAGCTTGCACCAACTTTATACATACAATGTGTTCAGACAGGTGTATTTATTTAAATTTCTTACACATCAACATCACAGACATATGCATTGAGCAGTGGTATGCTATTGCTTGTAGGTGAGATTTGAAAAAGCATGAGTCCAGTGCAAATGTTAACAGACCAGTCTAAAGGTAATGGTTAAAGATGGATCTTGCTGCTGATTAAGTCCACAATGGTGTTGATTTTGTTCGTCATCAAGCAGAAGCAGCAGGGGCAGTGCTTACAAGATTGGATCCATGTAGTAAGAGGAAATGTGAAAATGAAACAAGGTGAGTTTCTGCCTTATACCAGTTCCAAAGCATCAACTCAGGTGTGGAGATTTTGCCACCACAGTCGCGTTGGCGGGAAGGCACATTGTGATTGACCCAGTGGACAAACTGGTGGCCCTCCCTCCCACAACTGCTTTTGTCTATTGCGTCGTCGACACAGATCAACATACTTGGCAGCAGCACTCTGTCTTTCGTCCATTGAACCGCCAGCATCTAAATAGAGTGGGCAGACTGCCTAGTAGGTGGGCAAAGAAATCATCAAAAAAGCAGATGCGGGACCAGGTCTGCCCAGCTCTAAATCAGGCCCTTGGGGGCATATTCTCAAGACAGGCGATAAAATTATCGCCGCTTTGGCGGCAGAAAACTGCGATAATGGGCTTGATAATATGCTCTATGGAATTCCAATTGAAGCCCATGTTAGATGTGAAGGACATCTAACCTGAGCTTCAATTGGAATTCCATAGAGCATATTATCAAGCCCATTATCGCCATTTTAGCTGCAGTTTTCTGCCGCTAAAGCAGCGATAATTTTATCGCCTGTCTTGATAATATGCCCCTTAGTTCCTTACCTAACTATAATGTCATTTTAACCTTTGTTTTTTTCAGTGTATTTCTGCTTTTTTTAAAAATCATAATCACCCAACTTGGCCCTGTGCTCAACCCCATGCGGACAGCCAACCCCAGCATTCTTGGCCAACATCCACAGTTGCTCAACCCTCTAAGTACACAACCCCACATTTCCACTTTTTACATTGTTTTATCTTACTACTGTGGTACTGTTGTAGTACCCTTGCACAAGTGGCACACCAAGGTATGATGGAACAATTCAAGCTTCACCTTTTAATGCTTCTAGAGTCACAGGGGCCATGCTGCGTCCCGGGGTACCCCAGTAGGTCCTCACTGGAGGCCTTGCTGTGTCCCACAGGAACACCATGTCACCCGCAGCACATTTTTTAAAAATTGTGTCTAAAGAGGGAGTCCCTCTAGGGCCCACCTCCACAAGGGCCTGGGGTCAGGGTTTTCCTGCCCTGCCCCCACTTACCTTTTTTTGAAACTCAGGACACGGGGAACAAGTCCTAGAGTCCTAAAATAGCAACTGCAACATGACTGTTGATGTTGCGGCCAGACAGTCAGAGTCCTGCGTTACCAAGTTCGATCAATCAGAATGATCTATTTTATTTTAATTTGCAGTATTGCTGGAGTATGGCAGTGTTTTCATACATCAAACTTGAGAGGGTTGCACTCCGATCCTTCTGAATGTTTATCACCTTGTTTAACCACACTATTCTTCTTGTGGCGTGCTCACTGGTGACGTGCCAAGCCCAAACAGCACCTGTAATTCGTTGGGTTGTGCATTTCAACAAATGTAATACATGTGCAATCAATTGATATAACTCCTTTTGACAATGCTTTAAAAATGCCAGTATGTCCTATATCTAAATTTGTCATTTCAGTTATCATCTGACTCATATTCAAAAATAAAATTGCTAGACGAACGAGAATTTTCCGCCTTGCATGGAAAAATAATGTCATTTAGATGAAAGTCCATTGTTGAAAGTCTATTTTCTTCGCGTGGGTGCCAACCCGTTAGGGCAAAAACATTAATATCATCAAACTTGAGAGGGTTGCACTCCGATTCTTCTGAATGTTTATCACCTTGTTTAACCACACTATTCTTCTTGTGGCGTGCTCACTGGTGACGTGCCAAGCCCAAACAGCACCTGTAGAACTGAACATCATCATTTCGAGGCTTCTTTTAAGGCATATATGTAGCTGTGTTCTTTTGAGATTTTAAATATACGTTCTATCATTCATTTACAGTCACCCCTGACGAAGGGCCCTGAGGGGCCCGAAATGCATTGGGTTACAATAAACTGCTTTCAACGAACGTTGCTTTATTACGTATTCTTTGAAGAGGTTCGGATGGCCCACTGGGATATGAGAAAAGTTGGAAATTGCATTTCCTCGCATGGAATGATGAATGTCTAAATTTTACAGAAGTAGAAACATATGGTATAAAAGGAGAATAAATTAATTACAGATGATGACGGATTAAAAGTATCTGCAACTGCAGTAAAGGCTGTCACCGCTGGTCTTGGGGTTAAAAGAAGCCTCGATATGATGATGTTCAGTTCTACAGGTGCTGTTTGGGCTTGGCACGTCACCAGTGAGCACGCCACAAGAAGAATAGTGTGGTTAAACAAGGTGATAAACATTCAGAAGAATCGGAGTGCAACCCTCTCAAGTTTGATGATATTAATGTTTTTGCCCTAACGGGTTGGCACCCACGCGAAGAAAATAGACTTTCAACAATGGACTTTCATCTAAATGACATTATTTTGCCATGCAAGGCGGAAAATTCTCGTTCGTCTAGCAATTTTATTTTTGAATATGAGTCAGATGATAACTGAAATGACAAATTTAGATATAGGACATACTGGCATTTTTAAAGTATTGTCAAAAGGAGTTATATAAATTGATTGCACATGTATTACATTTGTTTAAATGCACAACCCAACGAATTGCATGCATTGTGGGAGGTGTAGTTTCCCAGGGAGGTTTGGCCGATTCAGGTGTAAATAATTACATGATAGAAGGAGGAGGGTTTTAGACGCAGTACGGAACGTTTAAAACAGAGGGAGGAAATCAGAGATGGTAATCCGTTTAGTAAATGGGAGTCGAGGACGGTTCATGTTTTAGCAGGTACGTGAAAGGGAAAGCGAGCGTAAAGGGAACGGTTGAGAACAATGGAAGGGGAAATATTTCTGGGTATGTTTTGGCATGAAGGAAGATGGGGAGGCAAGAATAGTGAAACGTGAATGATGGTAATGGAGATATAGTTAAAACATCAGGGGGAAGTGTTCCTGCAGTGATTGAAGTGTGAGCAGGAGGGAGGAACATTCTAAGGATGAAGTTTTTTGCCGGGAACTATCAATTGAGGGAACTGAGTAGACAATAAGAGGCCATAGAAAGAATGGGGGACATAAATTGAAAGTTATTAAACAATTGTAGCAACATGGGAAAAAGAATTGTGTTAATGTAATTGGATTGACAATAAGGATTGTTAAGGCATATATGTAGCTGTGTGCTTTTGAGATTTTAAATATATGTTCTATCATTCATTTACAGTCACCCCTGACGAAGGGCCCTGAGGGGCCCGAAATGCATTGGGTTACAATAAACTGCTTTCAACGAACGTTGCTTTATTACGTATTCTTTGAAGAGGTTCGGATGGCCCACTGGGATATGAGAAAAGTTGGAAATTGCATTTCCTCGCATGGAATGATGAATGTCTAAATTTTACAGAAGTAGAAACATATGGTATAAAAGGAGAATAAATTAATTAAAGATGACGGATTAAAAGTATCTGCAACTGCAGTAAAGGCTGTCGCCGCTGGTCTTGGGGTTAAAAGAAGCCTCGATATGATGATGTTCAGTTCTACAGGTGCTGTTTGGGCTTGGCACGTCACCAGTGAGCACGCCACAAGAAGAATAGTGTGGTTAAACAAGGTGATAAACATTCAGATGAATCGGAGTGCAACCCTCTCAAGTTTGATGATATTAATGTTTTTGCCCTAACGGGTTGGCACCCACGCGAAGAAAATAGACTTTCAACAATGGACTTTCATCTAAATGACATTATTTTTCCATGCAAGGCGGAAAATTCTCGTTCGTCTAGCAATTTTATTTTTGAATATGAGTCAGATGATAACTGAAATGACAAATTTAGATATAGGACATACTGGCATTTTTAAAGCATTGTCAAAGGAAGTTATATCAATTGATTGCACATGTATTACATTTGTTTAAATGCACAACCCAACGAATTGCAGGCATTGTGGGAGGTGTAGTTTCCCAGGGAGGTTTGGCCGATTCAGGTGTAAATAATTACATGATAGAAGGAGGAGGGTTTTAGACGCAGTACGGAACGTTTAAAACAGAGGGAGGAAATCAGAGATGGTAATCCGTTTAGTAAATGGGAGTCGAGGACGGTTCATGTTTTAGCAGGTACGTGAAAGGGAAAGCGAGCGTAAAGGGAACGGTTGAGAACAATGGAAGGGGAAATATTTCTGGGTATGTTTTGGCATGAAGGAAGATGGGGAGGTAAGAATAGTGAAACGTGAATGATGGTAATGGAGATATAGTTAAAACATCAGGGGGAAGTGTTCCTGCAGTGATTGAAGTGTGAGCAGGAGGGAGGAACATTCTAAGGATGAAGTTTTTTGCCGGGAACTATCAATTGAGGGAACTGAGTAGACAATAAGAGGCCATAGAAAGAATGGGGGACATAAATTGAAAGTTATTAAACAATTGTAGCAACATGGGAAAAAGAATTGTGTTAATCTAATTGGATTGACAATAAGGATTGTTAAGGCATATATGTAGCTGTGTGCTTTTAAGATTTTAAATATATGTTCTATCATTCATTTACACTCACCCCTGACGAAGGGCCCTGAGGGGCCCGAAATGCATTGGGTTACAATAAACTGCTTTCAACGAACGTTGCTTTATTACGTATTCTTTGAAGAGGTTCGGATGGCCCACTGGGATATGAGAAAAGTTGGAAATTGCATTTCCTCGCATGGAATGATGAATGTCTAAATTTTACAGAAGTAGAAACATATGGTATAAAAGGAGAATAAATTAATTAAAGATGATGACGGATTAAAAGTATCTGCAACTGCAGTAAAGGCTGTCGCCGCTGGTCTTGGGGTTAAAAGAAGCCTCGATATGATGATGGTCAGTGTTTTCATACAGCCAGCCATCCAGAGATCACTATATTTTGAAGCTTAATTACTCGAAAACAACGGAACAGATTTGCAATACATCACAAAAAGCATGCTTTCAGAATAAAGATCTACCTTTCTGCCAAATTTGCTGTAATTTTGTTTACGAATTTTTTTCTGCATCACGTCACAAAATTTCATGGGAAACTGCATGGGGAAAACATGTTTTGAGGAGACCCTGGTGAAATTTTAATTAGCCCAAAGAAATTGGTGTAATTTTGTAAATTTGTATAAAAAATGTAGGCAAAATTACATAGAATATGCCATTAAACCACATTGTAACATAGTGAGGATAAATTTCAGTATGAGATTTAGAGATCGAGTTATTTTTTAATGCAAGTGGTATTTTAGGTAGATTTTTTGCCTGAACAGACCATTTGAATAATTTTTGAGCATGAAACAACAAAGCCAAATGTGAACAGCATTGATTTGAATGTGAGTGACAGTTCCTTTAACGTGGGTGTTCAACAAATGTTTCTGGTACATTTTGTACCCGAGTGGACCATTCAAGTAATTTCTGAGCACAAAGTTACAAAAACGAAGGCAAGCAGCATTGTTTAGAACATGAACACCCAGAAATAAACTCAAAATTACATTTTCAAGTTGGATTTTTATCCAAATGGATTGTTTGGGTAATTTTTTGAGTGCAAGATGCATTTCATGTAATTATGCATAATTTTGCAATAATTTTGCGAACTGACAATATAGCAAGTGAGGCGATATTCAGGCCACTCTTATTCTTGGCCCCATTTGATAGGTAATCCTGAAACTCCAAAGAAAGGAGCTGAGTTGGATGAACATTTTTTGAGGAGTGTTGTGAAGATTCATCAAACTGAGTTATTAGCAAAACAAAAAACAATTGTCCTATGGAATTTCTGACCTAACTATAACTACACAGCCTCCTGTCCCTTTCAGTAGAAGTGACTCACGGAGTGTGAGGCCCCGTCATTCAATGCATTACAGTTTCTTCATGATTAAATGAAGAATAATGCGCTCCTGAACATAGATGCCACTGAGTTTACTGTGTAGAAATTAGCATCAGACTGACCTGATCAGTTTTGACACAAAGCCTTGATCAAGTAGGGGACGAAAATAATGGGGAGTCCAACATGCAGTTTTCCCCTGCAATTACCATAGGGATCAGTGATACAGCTCAAATTGCTGAACAGAATGACATCAAATTTAGCAAAAAGCTAGACAATTACCCAGAAATCATGTTTTTTGTAATTTGATGAAAACCTATTCAGTTGTTTTTGAGAAATTAAAGTTGAAAATTCATGTGTATCTGGACTGTTGGGTTTGCAAGACTGTCGTGGGTCTCCCGCAGGCATGCAACTTTAAATAATAGAGCTATCTGATTGACCGAGGGAGCATTTTTTCCTGTCACCCGCCTTGCTCCTGTGGAGCGAGAGGCTCCAATGAGTTCCAGGGGAGATTGCACTGTGATCGGCTGGTCACAACATAATGAGAAATGTTGTGGCTTCCACTTCAACACAAGGTGGACTTGGTCATCGTGCTCTGAAATGAAAAAAAAATCATAAGGTGGCTGGGAAGAGGTACCCATATAGCCCATGGACCTTGTGGGGGGGGGGGTCCAAATGGGACTCCATGGGTCCAATTTATTTTTAATTATTGGGGTTGCTGCGACCCCATAGGACTTTTGCAGGAGCCAGCAAAATCCCCTGCAGGAATCCCATGTGAGTTCACAGGTCACACTGACTTTCGCAAGAGTCCTGAGGGATCAGAAAACAATTAAAAGAAACACACAGTTGTGAATATCTTTGTATATTGCATATGGGCGGTTGGCCCTTAGGTTGGGTGCAGCTAAGGTTTGGTTGGCAGGCTCTGTGCCCCCGCCCCCATCCTCTGCATGGACAAAGGGCCATCCACAGGAGAGCACTCTCAGCCAAAGCCCTTGCGTGGTGGGGGTTTGCATAGTTACGTATAGTTATAAAATATTACTTTACATTAAAAAAACAAGAAATTCACTGAAAAAAACAAAGGTTAAAGACATTTTATAGTTAGGTGAAAATTTCAGTTTAAATATAACATTTTAAACTATGAAAAACTGAAATTCACCAGATATAGTTATTTCAGGTAACTATAACTCGCACCCTCACCATGCACTTTATGAGCCCACATAACATATCACTCATAACATAATCCATCACATTATTTATAACATCAACATTTAAAAAAAAACAGTGCAGCAAAGCAAAATGCACTCTGGGGGCAGAGCCAAACGCAGAGGAGCATAGTTACATGTAGTTGAAGACCCCCGGCGAGGCAGGCCCTTGTCGACCTTTCCCACACCCATTTACCTGCAAACCTGGCACGGGGATGCTGCCACAATATCAGCGAGATCCCTGACAACCACCACGGACCCATTAGGGCAGCTCTGAACAAGCGCAACTGGCAAGCAAGCACAGCCCAGGCAGCTTTGTCAAGTGGGAGGAGGCCGCGACGATTCAGGCCCGGGGTCCTGTTGCCTCTCTGCCACCAAGATCCACCACCAAGTTGAGAGCGGTGGCACCCAACAGCTCCATCCCCTGAATCTGGGACCATACACACCAGCTTGGAGTGGCCTCCCACGTGGACAGCATGCTCACCAGTGGATGGTGCCAGCAGCGAGCTATGCCACAGGACTACCCTCCCACCACAGGTGCCGGACACTTTGCACCCAGTAATCTCCTCAGCTCGCTCCCAGGGCTACCAGAGGCACTGGAGCCCACATACACAGAAAAAGAGGACTATCCTTTCAGGGGACAATGGTGGCTATTTTTACTGTGGGCATTCCATCTCTCATCTCATCTTACAGAGGCTGAATGGCTAAAACAAATGGTAGGAGATAGGAGAGCCTGTGCCACCTGGTGGTATTAACTGCATTAACTATCTAGACCTTTCTGACTGGTGTCCATTTCTTTGGCATTGGATCCTCCCTGGAAGGTCCTTTAACATCCTGCCTTCCTCAACTACCTCAGTACCAACCTCAAACACACTGAGTGGAGCATCTGGACTGTCTGTCCTTGTGAGATTTGTCACTGGCACAGACTGCCACCCCCACAACTTGGCACTACACCATTTCAGTGACCCTCCTCCACATTTGCCTAAACTGAGAGGCACTCATCAGTTGCTCTTCTCAGAGGCTACCTCCAGATCCAGGACACATGCCGCAGCGAGTATGGAAGACACAGGAAATGAAGCACCACTCATCTCTTTTACAGCCATGGACACACTGTTCTGTGAATTATCAGACCTCAAAACTTTCATGGGCTCAATAAATTAACGGTGTCCAAGACAGCTTTGGAGGTGCAATCCTTGCGGTCCGACATTCCTTCCTTCCACCATAGACTGGATGAAAATGAAACAAAGGTAAGAGACATAGAATTCCGACTGGATGGATTACCAGGATGGTCATCAGAGATATGGGGCCTGAAATGCAAGTAACAGATTTAGAGGGCAGGAGCAAGAGAGACAACGTACGTATCATTGGTGTTCCTGAAAGAATAGAAGGGACCAGCATGATTGCATTCCTAAGTACTTTCCTACTGCCATTCTTGGTACTGACATTCGCTTCACAGATGGAGATGCAGAGAGCTCGCAGGGCCAAATCTCATGCATGCTCCCCCTCTCCGGCTATTTTGGCATGTCTCCCATGGCACCAACCGCTCAACAGATTATCTTAGCGACAAAGAAATTTGGTCCTACTAATTTAAGAGCCACCAAATCTTCCTGTCAGCAGACTTCTCTCAGGACACTAATTCTTGGCAGAAATAGTTTCTGGCATTACTTCCCGGTCTCCAGAAATGCGATATACGCTATGGTCTTCTAGAGCTGGCTGTGATGCTGAGAACTGCCAATGGCAGGAGCCGGAAGAGTTGGAAATATTTTGGGATGCCTTAGACACACCATACAATGGACACTCACAATTCTTGTACCTCTTTCTGGATGTCCAGCGACTGAAGTCTCGCTGACTGAGGACTACCCAACTGATGACCAGGAAAAAGGCATAGACTGGATAGAGTCACCCAAAATTGGGCAAAGGGAGAGGGAGACATGTCACAAAAGGATAAGGATTACAGAGGGACAAATCCTGTTCCCCTTTGAAACCTTGATGGGAAGCTTGAACACTCCTGGGCCTACCTGGCCCATAACTGTTTACTTGTCAGACTGACTACTTGAGTCTGACTCCCTGTGGCTTGTACCTCTGAGGAATTTCTTATGGGACTTCTCCCTACACTGTGAGCTACACATACAGGGCCGGGAACAAAACAAAGATACCGAGAGAACTGTCCGCCGGGACATGCGAATGGAAGGACATTATCTAACTTCTACATTTGTAGCATATTTTGTCTTTCTGCCTACACAGTTCGTCATTTACCCCTTGCCATGAATCACGTTTACCATAAGGGCTTGGGGTCTCTGAAGGGATATAGGTCACCACTTTGCGGGCTGTGATTATCGTATAGGCAGAAATGGCTGGGGCTCATTGCCAGAGATAGGTGGACCAGCCCTCACCCCAGTTCTACCGATAGTTTACCCCTTTCTTCTGAGCTGGGAAGGAATCGGTTAATTCCATACTCCAGACCCGCAGAGGTTTTGTTATTTATCCAACCGTTCACTGTCTAACTGTTTTAGTAACAGGCATTTATCAGGGATCCACCCCGTTTCTCCTCCCTGGGCCAACTCTGCCCATCACACTCACACCCCATCCAGATGACCCCCCCTCAATTACTTCGTCACATCGACTGCGGATATTTTTGCTCAATGTGAATGGACTAACGCGTTTCATTAAATGTAAGAAAATATTGTCATTTCTCAAGTCACACCACCCTGATGTGGCATAAGTCCAGGAAATACACTTGATGCCAACCTGAGAAGGGAATGGGTGGGCAAAGAGACACATGCTAGCATGTAAAGCCATGACATCTTGCATCCCACAATCCTCCTAACCAATGGAAGGGTGGAGTCGCTATCCTCCTTCATAAATCTCTAACTGCACATACGCTTTGGACATGGACAGAGCCACTGGGCCAATATGTCTTTGCCAAATATAAAGTACACCATGAGACGCTGATCATTGGCTCTATATATGCACTAGCAGGGGAAAAATCTCATCTCCTTACCACCTCATCCAGACTCTTCCGTTCCTTTGGCAAAACCAAACTTGATGCGGGTGACTGGAACATTCCTCTTGAACCACACCAAGATAAATCTGGAAAACCCGATGTTCGACAACCCTGGGATAGACTCATACTCTTCGAGATCATCCACAACCATGCCTTGGTGGAACCATGGCACCTGACTCACCCTCGTGATAAGGACTACACTTTTAGGTCATGTGTACATGATGCTCGCTCCCACATCTTGATGGCAGCTGCACTATTATTTAACCTGGGGGAAGCCACTATAATCCTGAATAGTACATCTGACCATGACATGAATAAACTGGACCTTAACGTATTGAACCCCCCCGGGCCGTTGATGCATGAACGTATCCCGTTGTGAAGACATGGAGTATTAAAAAACACCTCCATACCTTCCTGCGCCAATACTTAGATGAGAAGGTGGATACAGTCTCTTTAGCTCAGACTCTTTGGGCAGCTAATAAGGCCTGCTTATGGGGCAAGCTGATGGGAGACTCTGCGGCCTACAAAAAGCATTACGAGGCCAAACAACATGGACTGACAGCTCTTTCACATCGACATAGGATGGCATAGAACTTGATTCCAATTCCCTCACTTCTTCGAGAACTCCTCAAAGCAAAATATTACGCAAATACGCTATACACTTTACAGGCAGAATCAGCACTTTTCAGGCTCGAACAGCGCCACATGTGAGAGGGGCAAAAAGGCTGGGAGGTTGCTTGCGGCACAACTGAAACCGATTTATTTAAACTGCACCATCCCTGCTATTAAACAACCCAAAATGAGCTCCTCACTGTCCGTCATGACATATAATGGGACCTCACTGATTTTTATGGGTGAGTCATGCATGACATCTCTAAAGCTGAAGCGGAGTTCCCGAGCAAACTTAAACTACCAACTCTTACTCACGCAGCGCCCTCGTTGTAACACCTCAGGTCCCGGGCAGGGGTGCGCAGGCCGAAGCCTAACAGCAGAGCACACACAAGGCACATCCACACAGATACTAGGTCCGTGCAGTCAGCCACATGCGCTGACGTCACCCTTTATTAAATACTCCCTGGTCCGCACCCGGCGCAGGGAGGTGCATGCAAACATTGTATTGTAGCGGCCGGGTGGCTCACCACATCCCATCCATCCTGGCAAATTGAAGATGAACTGTTCGCACCGTAATGCATACGGCAACGGGTAGGTAGCAACACCCGTGTCTCTCATCCGGCATTACACTGGACCAGCCTCCCTCCAATGAGTCTTACCGCACAAAGTCCCGCAGCCTGGTGTTCGGCACTGGGTTGTTGCGGAAGTCATAACATTGGTGTTGGCTCCTCCCTTCTCCACACTCGGCCCCTGCCTGGGAGCTGTCACCTCGAGGCACAGCTTCACTTGTCTCGGCCATCTCGACAGTTCTTTCCGGGGTCACTCCCATTGTCTGGCTTCCGCCCCCGGCACTTCTGCTTCCTCCTCTCTCCACATTTCCACCTCGAGTTCCGTCGCTGGGGCACTCGGCCTGGGGACCTTCTTGAACCAGGAGACGTTGCAGGTTATGCATTGGTGTCCCTTTTCGGCCACTACTAGAGTCCCTTGGACCCACACCACTCTCCACGGGTCAGGCTCAAAGGGTGTGCGGAACTTAGATCCCGGGTGTTGAACTTTTCCCACCACATAATCCCCGACCTGAATGTCGGCTGGTCGAGCCCCTCTTCTCTGGCTAGCCCGATCATTGTTGTTCTTGCTTGGCGGGCTTGGGATTGTTCCACATCTATGACCGTCAGGGTCCACGATTCACTGCTGGGCATTCCATCGCTCACTGCTCTCTTTAGCAGGAGATCATGGGGAGCACATTTCGTTGTGCAGGGAGGTGTTTGGCAGTAGGCTCTCAGGAACTGATGTAAACAGGTTTCTAGATTAACACCCTGAGCTACCCCGATCCGCAGGGGCTTGTTCAGTGCCCTCATAAACCTTTCGACATCCCCATTGGCTTGCGGCCACAGTGGTGTTATTTTACGGTGTCGGATGCCATGTTGTCCGAGGAATTCCTGAAACTCTTGCCCTTGGAACGGCCGTCCATTATCTGTACGGATCTCCACCGGCAGCCCCAGTAATGCAAAGGTCTTTTCAAGTGCAGGCTGTAAACAGTCAAAGGCCGTCGATGCCACCAACTCCACTATCGGGAACTTCGAATGGCTGTCCACCAACACTGCCATTAGCCTGCCATCAGGGAAACTCCCAAAATCCAAACTCACTCGTTTCCATGGTGACAAGCTGGGCCCTTCAGTGACAATGGGAGCTTCCGGAGGATCAGCCCCCGTTATGATGCATGCATGGCATCGCTGGACCTTATCTTCCACCACACCCGGGAACCATACCTTTGTCCTCAGACGAGCCTTGGTCTCCTCGATTCCCTGGTGTCCCTGGTGCGCTAGCTCGATAGTGCGCTCTTGGAGAATGGCAGGTATTACGATCCGCGAACCCCTCAGGATTATTCTGTTTCCTACCGCACTCAGCTCTCCTCAACACCTCCACATACTCTCCCAGTATTCCTTCTCATCGGCCGACCTTCGCTCATTCCCACTAAGGAACCACTTCCATTGGTGATCTTGTAGCGTACGGCCCACCATTTGTAGGCACTCATCTTCGGCCGACACCTTCCGGATATCTTCCAATAGCAGCGTTTGTGGACGAGCATCTTCCAGCAACTGCTTCACGTAGATTTCAGCACCCTCATCCACCTCCGGCCCTTTTGCTCTACTCGGAGCCAGCGGGTGTTTCAACAGAATATCGGTGAGGTTGCTTGCTCCTGGACGCTAGACCATCTCAAAATTATACTGCTGAATTTGGACAACCCACCTTTCAATATGCTGTGGTCTGCATTGTGCCGTTCCCGCAAAGAGGGGTACCAGCGGTTTGAGGTCAGTCACAACGGTGAAACGGTGCCCACAGAGGTACATGTGAAAGTGTTGACACGCCCACCGGATGGCCAGTGCTTCCCTCTCAATCTGCGCGTATCTGGTCTCCACTGCCATGAGTGACTGACTGGCATAGGCAATAGGTACCCACTCATCCTGGTCTGACCTCTGTAGGAGCACTACCCCCAACCCTACGGGGCTGGCATCTACTATCACTTCCGTGGCCGCTCCCAGCCAAAAATATGCCACATGGCCCCTTTGAGTAAGGCTTTCTTCACATCAGCAAATGCTTGGGCCTCCTTGTCCTTCCACTGCCATGTACTGTCTTTTTTTGTTAGTTGCCGCAAAGGTTCCGAAAGGGTGGCCAGTCGCGGAATGAATCGGCCGCAGTAGTTGGCCATCCCCAAGAAGCCTCGCACTTCCGACGGCGTCTGAGGGATGGCCGCCGTTCTAATGGCCTCTACCTTGGAAGGATCCACCTGTAATCCTTTGGCCAAGAATCGGTATACGAAGATCTCAACTTCCGTGGCATAGAATTTTCACTTTGCTTGATGCAGCGTTAGGCCTTGTTCCACCAGATGCCTCAGAGTGGCTCTCAGCCTCACGTGGTGCTCCTCTAGCGACTTCGAGAAGACCAGGATATCATCGCTCACATTGATAACTCCCACTAAACCGGACAGTGCTTCTCTCACAGCCTCTTGGAACACCTCGGCCGCCGAGAACACCCCAAAGCTCAGTCTCTTGAAACGGCGCAGTCCTACATGGGTGGAAAACGTCGTGATGTACCTGCTTTCTTCCGCCAACATCAGTTGATGGTACCCCGAGTTCAAGTCTACCTTCGAAAACCACTGCGCCCCATTCAAGTCAGTCACAATCTCATCAATAGTTGGAGTGATGTGCCTCTCATGGCGAATGGCTTTGTTCGGGAGCTGCATATCGTATCACAGCCAGATGGCCCCTGGCTGCTTCGGTTTGGGGGCTATCACCAAGGGGGACACCCATGGCGTGGGCCCGACACCTTTTTGATGACTCCTTCCCTCTCCAACCGATCTAACTCCGCTTCCACCAAGGGTCTGAGATGGAATGGTACCCTCTGGTGATGAAGCGCTACAGGCTGGACCGACTCGTCGATGTGGAGTTGGACCTCCTCTCCTTTCAGGCATTCAAGTCCCTTACACAGCTCGGGGAACTCTTCCAGGATTTGGTCCGCCTGGGATTGATGTATGTGCTTCGCGAATGTCACTAGCGCCTGATCTTTGGCGGTGTGGCAACTTAATAACCACCCTGCTCGGTTACAGGGAACATAGAACCGGGTGGCCATGACTCTGTCTTTGTATTTTACTTCCGCGTCGACCACTCCTTGTAGGAGAATCAGAGTAACTCCTCCATATGTCAAAATCCGGGCTGCCATCGGCATCAGTCGGGGTCTCGGCTTAAGTCTCTTGTATTGACCCGCATCCAGTATGTTGACCGATGCCCCTGTATCAATTAGCGCCAGTATGCAGGATTCTCCAATCCATACTTGGCAGGTAGGGGGTGGTCTCTTAGTGGCATTCACTCCTCGGATATGGGAAATCACAAACACTTCGTCCTCTTCATCCTCCGTCGTCGATGACTGCTGCCCCCTACTGCCCACCTCTCTTTTTTCCTGCACCTTCTTGGCTGACTTGGTGGGCTTCTACTCCTGAGGTCTGCTGTCGCTCTGTGAATTACCCCTCTGGCATACTTTAGCGAAATGTCCATACTTGTTGCAATTCAGACACTGCCTCCCTTGTGCAGGGCATTTTTTGGAGCATGCGCTCCCATGCCGCAGTTTCGGCACTCGTGTCTCCTGCGCATCTCCTCCACCTTGGCCCCATTTCTGGTCCCTCGGCCATAAGCCTTCTTCAGCGCCTCGACCCTTTCTTCCTTGATAGGAGTTAGATATACAGGCTGACTCACAAATGATTTCTTTGAGAGCGCCATTTCCATTTCACCTGCGCGTGCGTCCGCCAGTTCATGTGACGTTCCCAGTACCAGTATTTCTTCCAACGTGATCCCCGGCTGGCGGAGAATCAGCTTGCGCAGTTCCAGTGACTTGCATCCTGCGATCAGTTGGGCCCTCATCGCGAAGGCTCGGTCGACCCCACTACAGGTGCTGACTAGTTTTCAGAATCTTGCATAGTACATGTCGATCAACTCTTCCCCCCGTTGTTTGGCTTGGCGCAACTTGAAATGTTCAAAATCGGGGTTTACTTGTGGATCAAAGTACCGGTTTAAGGCCTGCACCGCTCTGCCATAATCTCCCTTGTCTCCGGTATCAGGCAGATCCTGGAACAGCTCATATAGTTCATCACCCCCCATTAGTAGCATCAACAGCCCCTTCACCATGTCGTCCGTCTCTCGGGTAGCAACAAAGTAATTTTCCAACTGCCCCAGCTATTTCTTCCATCACGGTGCTGCTGTCGTGGGGTCTGCCAGCTGACTATATTCCGGGAGAGCTTTTCCGGACGCGCGGCTCAGCTGCCCTCCAGCCGCCCCCGCCGTTATTTCTGGTGAATCAGGCATGGCCGCCTCGGTTCACACCCCACGCTTCCTCTCTCAGTGGGATGTCCACATCGCCCACCGTGCTCCAGTTACTCGCCTGCTTACACGGCCAGCCCACGCATCAGCCATGTGGTTGCTCGTGGAGTCTGATCCCGCCTCGTCGCCAATGTAACACCTCAGGTCCCGGACAGGGGTGCACAGGCCGAGGCCTAACAGCAGAGCACACACAAGGCACATCCACACAGATACTCAGTCCGTGCCATCAGCCACGTGCGCTGACGTCACCCTTTATTAAATACTCCCTGGTCCGCGCCCGGCCCAGGGAGGTGCATGCGAACATTGTATTGTAGCGGCCGGGTAGCTCACCACACTCGGGTGGGATATTAGCGACAATGAAATAGCCCAAGTCATCAATGCAAAGGCTACAATAAAGGTGCCGGGAGATAACAGTTTCCCTACAGCATTTTATAACATAGCCATACAAGTAATAGTGCTGCTTTTGGGCAAATTATTCTGGGAAATATCAGCTGACACTACACGTTTACCGAAATTTAACAGAGACAGGATCTCATTTCTACCCATGCCTGGCAGAGACCCTCTCTACTGCACCAGCAACAAGCCCATCTCCCTTATAAACTCAGACATGAAGACCTTGGCCACACATCTCACAGCCTACATTCCCCTCTTAATATACCCCTCACAGGTAGGGTTTGTGCCTGGCTGCAAATCAGCAAACTACCTGAGGATGCACTACAACATCTTGCAGGTCAGATATGAAAGGAATGAAACAATTCTCATCTCCCTTGACACCAAAAAGGGGTTCTACCTCTTAGAGTGGCTGTACTGATTTAGAGTCATGGCGCATCTGGGCCTGGGAACTCCATTTATTAAACATATCCAGTGGCTGTACCACTCTGCCACCACCTCAGTCACTTGCAGAGGCTTGTCCTTCCACTTCTTTAAAATAGGTCACGGGATGAAACAAGGACATCCACTGTTCCCCTATTATTCTAAATATGCACATCATACATGGATTGGGAACTGCAGCGGGGTAACAGAAAGCCTTTTATTATGCATATACCATCTTCGTTACATTGTATTACCCATCCAACTGTATACCAGCTCTCGTGAACATGATAGAGTCCTTCTCTGAATTCTCAGGCTATAAGATAAATTGGTCAAAATGCGAAGAAATGCCACTGACAAGTACGACAACCAAGGCATCCTTGGGAACTTCACAGTTTACCTGGCAAACCAGCTGCCGTAATTATGTTGGTGTGTTTCTGAACACAGGACACACCAACGTCAGGGTATACAAAAACAGATTCTAATTAGCAGCTAAGACAGAGAAATATGATAAATCTTGAAGTGCTAGATGGAGCGCACATATGACAAAATGAAAATTACACCTGCACATGTGATCCCTGTTTATTTTAAGATTGGTGCATTATACTAATCTCTAGGTTGAATGATGGTAAAATTCTACTTTGGTGCAGATTTCACACATAATGAACTACAAGGTAAAGTATAGTCCTTTTCTGTAAAGCATTACAAACTTACTCTATCAAAGCCATCTCACATTATTAGGTGCACATGTCAGCACCAGTCCACGAAGGGTCCCTTCTGTGACAGACTACCTGTCCTTGTTTACCAGGCTGCGATGGATGGTAACCCCATTCACACAGCACACAAGTGTGCACATGCTTACAGACCACCCACAGCCTCTTACTCCATCTGTGCAGCAGTGGGCAGAACCAGTCTTCCTGCAAGTACCATATATATTCCTACAATGGCATGAAAGTCTAAACAAATTTACATCTGCAGCAGTTTCAGCTTCATTGGGAAAATGTTGCTCTGTTTTATTGCCGCAGAATCATGTCTTTAAAAAGACAGGTGATGAGTTAAATTTCTGTTTGCATTCATCAGTAAAAATCAGTAACAACGAAGTGATAAGTAATGTGACTGTCAAATGTGTGATTGATTTGAAATTCATGGAAAAAGGATTTGTTTTATCCTTTTCCCATTTAATCCCAAACTTGCTTTGAAATTATCTGGCAGTGATCCCTGGAGCTCCTACTTGCAATTTAAAAGGCTTTTTTTATTATTAGGTACTTGCAGCAGAACCCTTGCCTGCTACTGAACTTTCTATTTTATTTTTTATTTATATAGCTCTTCCTTTCAGGGTATATGTGTGTAATGTTGCTTCATACACTAATCTCACAATTCCAGCTTTTTTAATGAATTAGTAGTACTTAAAATGCTTTTGGATTGCACACCAACAGCGTTCCTGCATAGGCTTTCAGGCCTTTGCTTTGTTTTCTTTAAAAGGAACAGGATTCTGCAGCTGGTGTCTGGTAAAAGTGCAAAGATGAACACCATGGGGCCTGGTCACAAGCTGAACTTTGCTGTACATTTAGTAGTACTGCAATACTATGACTCAATTATATAATGCTATTGACAAACCAACACTCAGAGACATCTGTCTCCCCCTCCCTTATTTTTCTATGCAGAGGAGCTCTCCATGAACCTAGATGTATATGTTAGTGGTAAGTGTGGAAGGAACCTGGGGGAATGGTGGAAGATAGGGAATACTTACTACTAAGGGGCTGATAATGATCTCGTCAGAAAACTCTTCTGACCGAATCCGTCTCTGAATCGTTTCCGAACAAATCGGGTTCTGTGAGTCGAGCGACCGATTACGATGCTTCCCAACATCGTTCGGTCGGACTCGCATTGACTTCAATGGAAGCTTGTGTTCCGAACGAGAACACAGGCTCCCATTGAAAAAAGGGGTGGTTGGGAAAACCTTGTACCCTGGTGCCTGCCACAGTGTGCATGGTTGTAAAGAGGGGATCCACGGGTTCCCCCATGGGCCTTAACCGGAAACCTCAAGGTGAGGGGGGTCTGCTTTGGGCCCCCAAAGTTAGATTCAGACAGCCGTTTCGTGTTGGGCAAACCGAATCGGAACAACTGTCCGAATCAGTCATTGTATTTGCTCGTTCGGAAACCGTGTCCTTAGAACTGTACCAATCAGCTCCGAATGACTCGGTCTGTCTGAATGCCATTCAGAACCGATTCGGACAGCCTGAACGGTTTCCCTGCATCGTAATCGGTCGTCCAGAAAGGTGTCCGATTTGATTGGAAACATAGGTTCCGAATCGAATTTGCCAAATCCGAATTCCATTTGGAACCTTTCCAGACTGCATCATAATCAACCCCTAAATGGGAGAGAGATGTGTTGGGCTACAGAGCAGATTCAGGAAGCGTAAGGAGTTGTTTAGGCAAGTGTAGTGATTCTCCGTGCACACTTTTTTAAATCAATTTTCGTAATTTTTCAAATAGTATTGTGGTGCTGCTCCATCCGTTGCACTGCGTCTGACAGTGCCTCTAAATTTAACAAAATTATCAGGTCAGGCGTACCAGTTCCCGGTGGATGTGCGCACTTTTTCTGTGAAACAAAAAGTTTTATATGCAATAAGTGAAGCTTATAACCATTTTCATGCGTAATTAAATCATGATTTTATTCTCTTTTTTTCTTTAGACAAAGAAAATCCATCAATAATTCATTCTGTGTTTCACAACCCAATGCATTTCGGGTCTACATGGACCCTTCTTCAGGGGTCTAAACAGCAATGAAATAAAAGAAGAGTCTTATCAGTCCAATATTCTGGGCGTTTTACAAACTAAAGTGTCATATTTGAAATAACGTGCCATGCGAATAACATGATTAAACATTGCAGTGGTTTTTGAAATATACACAAACCTCCAAATTCAAATAAACGTGATTAAACATTGCAGTAGCTTTTAAACTATACATGAGCTTGTGAAGCGCGAACACTCTGCAAAAGACAGTCAGAAATGAGAATACTTGTAAGAGACTCATCGGTGATCTAATCAGGAAATCTATCATAATTCTGAAACTGTGTCCAGCCTCCGACCCCCTTACTGCATTCATTAGTGAATTTACAAAAAATAAAGTAAAATACAACTCTATGTTGATCTGACTGATTGACTAACTCGCAATAAGACTAACCAACTACAAGGCAGCTTCAAGATGAAATAGTATATGCGCGTGCCTAGATAAGACTAGCACAACTCATAGCGACTCCCATAAAAAGGGTTGTATGTGATTAACACGTTTTTCAGTGATAACAACACTTTCTACCTCTGCGTCATTCATGCAACGGAACTAGAGATTCTCCGTCACAAGATTTAAATGTAACTGACCGGCTGCGTAGCGGCTCCAATTGAAAACTGCATGTAGTGTCTGCGCGTTAAAAGTTTAAGAACGCATTCTGCCTTGACTTACTTCATGAAACCGGACTGAAGATTATCCGTCACGGTGTTTGTTTCGGTTGTCTATTGGCAATAGGGCTAAGTTTGTATAAATGCGTGCAGCGTAATGAGAGGTTCAACGTGAGCGTGCTCACGTGATCAATCAAAGGGGCATATTTAAAGGGGACCTGACTAAGCAGAAAGATATAAAGCTCACAATGTTAAACAAATAAAAACAGAATGCAAATATTGGAAAATTAATACAAGAATCGGTGAAATAAAAATCATCACCCATTAAAAATAAAAAGCGAACTGAATAGCCAATCTAAGTATTCATGTGAATTTTCGCTTGGCAAAGATTATACAATATGCAATATTACAAAAAAATCATTTATAAGAAACAAGATAATTCAATACCGTCATTCATCCCATTCGGATACATAGAATTCAATTTCTTTATCCAGAAAAACTCTGATCTGAGCAATTGTTTATGAGGGTCCATATCTGGACGACTTTTCAAGGATTCCAAGACAGTGAGTCTCAACTGTGCAATATTGTGTCCTGCTTCAACCCAATGCATGGCTACAGAAGATTTTTCATTCTTTAATCTTATGTTACTTTTATGTTCTGTTATCCTTCTTTTTTTTTCTCTGTGATGCCAACGTAAATTTTTCCGCACGGACATTTTACGGCATATACAACATTCATAGTGTAACATGTGCTTGAATGTCTTAAGGGTATTCTCGTGCCTTGTAATGGATGGATGAATTCATTACCTCTGGTCACGTTGTTACAGTGTGTGCAATTTCCACATTTCTGCATGCCTTTAAAATTAATTTGAACACTTTTTGTTTTTTATTCGACAATAGTTCTTTCAAGTTACGTGAACGTTGGAAAGCAAAAACCACTTTTTTATCTGATATGCTTCTAAGATCTGGTTCAGTCTCTATCATTCTCCAGTGTTTTTTGATGATGTTTTTAATCTGATTTGCCTTGGTGGAATACTTCAAAATGCATATATTAGGTGCTTGTTTGTTCACATTTTTTGGGTGTCAATAAAGTAGATCTGTCAATGGCTTGTGCCTTAATCGTGGATTCTTCAATAAGGGTATCCGTATAACCTCTATCGTAATCGGTCATCCTGAAAGGTGTCCGAATCGATTGGAAACATAGGTTCTGAATCGAATTCGCCAAATCCGAATTCCATTTGGAACCTTTCCGGACTGCATCGTAATCAACCCCTAAATGCGAGGGAGATGTGTTGGGCTACAGAGAAGATTCAGGAAGCATAAGGAGTTGTTTCGGCAAGGACATTCAACAACAAACATTTACCTATAAAAGAGTATGCCCATTGCTATTCACAAACTGCACTTCTAAAGTTATTACAGCAAATAAATACCCAAAAAGTAGTACATGTACTCCAGCACAACTTGGAGCAAGCCAAAACAACAGATAGCCATTCACAGGTACTGCAACACACTCCCATTTAAAACAACAAAGGCACGGAAATAAAATAATACTGTTTTAATTAACTATATATATATTTAATTGTATTAAATAATAATTCAATATAATGAGTTTACTGGGGGTACATTTTTAATAACTATTTTAAATAATAATATTTTTTTAATAAAATTAATGTTTCATTCATTTAATTATTTAGTAAACATTTAATTTGATGTTTTAATGTCCTCTAACATTTTTTTTTCTTACTCTTCTTTGGTAATATTTCTTAAGTTAATTTACATTTTATATTTTACATTTAAATATTTATTTTGAATAATGATTAAACCTTTTTTAATTTTCGTTATTTGTTACAATATTAAGCTCTTAGCTCTTTCCTTCTCCATGTGAAAATGTATGAGTACTTAGTGTACAATAGTAAATCCTGGTGTGGGAGGCTTCACTAGGGTGCAGAGACATGTAAGTCTGCACCTGGAATAACTTTACAATCGGAAATGTTGAACAGCAAAAAGAAGTCAACTTAATCCCTGGTGTAACCTACATGTGTAAATTTACCTTTGTGAAAAGCCTTCCCTATGGAGAACTCGTACCTCAGCTACTAGTCACCGCAGACTTCTGGGAGTTTAAGTGACGTTTGTTTCATTCACCTACATGTGACATATAAAAAAAAGTTTTTAAAAAGACATTTTCATGAAGAGACCGAGGTGGTTATCAAAATGTACATAAGACCCATAGATAAGATGGAGCTGGTACTGTCTCGAGCATCAAAATTACAAGCACTAGTGATAATGAGTTAGGGAACTCAAAGGTTTCTAGTATGCAGCCACAAGGACCTGCTGCTCTTCTCACTGGAGCTAAAGATATCCAGCCAATAACATTGGGCTTTATTGGGAGAAAATCAGAGAGGAGTACATTGCCCTTTTAGCAATTGCTAAACTATTTTTCCTAAATATTGATGCCTTAGTATCAAGAATGGCTTTTATTAACCACACCATAGCTGCTGGCCATTATTCATGCAAAAAGCCAACTACTTCGAACTCTCTCTTCCCATTCCTGCCCAAAAAGAAGCACAAGAAAATGAGGAATGTGCATTATAATTTGCCGAGAATCTCAATAGACCAACTATTCTAGCTGTGCCCATACCATTTCCATTTTACGAGATGTCAAACAGTCTTTTTACCACCCTGAGATCACAATGCGGATTCATTTGCTGAAAGATTGATATGCTTGTTGCTGATTAGATTTTCACGAAATTGATTTAGCATCTTCACTAAAGGCTCTGGAGATCCAAATAATAACACCATCAATGGAATAATACTATAGCTATTTGGACAGGTGGTCAGGCATTTTATGGCTGATGCCCAACTACATTTAGAGTAACCCTCCCCCCCCCGGGGCTCACACCCCTACTTGAGGATGTACCGCCCGATGGCTACCAACGTGTTTGAGGAGTTCATGTCACTTCCTGAGTCTTCCATGTTGCGGTAATCAAATCCATGTTGCAGCAGTATTCCCCCACAACAGAGTCTGAAATATTGCAACGTGTCATTGCCCTATCCCTGCTTCTGCCATGGTACGAGGAGACTACTCCTTTAAAAGTAGATTGCCATCGTGTACCTTAATGTTAATGTGTATTGTGTAATTATTTGCCTTTGGAGGAACATATGTAAGTAAGCGACTTGACTTGCTTGGCAGGTCAAGAAATGTCATCTTGTGTAATGTTGGAATGCAGAGAGGACTGGCAGAGCACTCAGATGACCCCGCCATCATTCAGGCAGGTGATGTAGTGACAACATTCGCAGTACATCAGCTAAAAATCTAAAACTACCATTCCGCCCTTCAACAAAGTGAGTGGAGGAGCCAGGGTAAAAAATCACCCAGAGGTTCAGTGCATTTACCTACAGTGTGCATTATCAAAGTAGTTTATGAAGAAATACTGACAAAGAAGCTTTCAGAAATATTTTATGGATCATCCCTTAGGCTAAGTGCCATAGAAGCATGATGCACCTAAATAAATTAGTTTAATCTTGAAGTTTTTTTACTTTTGCTAAACTACACTGGCGTCTGCAAGAGTGGATTAGCTCAGCAGTTCTCTCACCAGTGTGAGAGCTTAAAAATTAATAAATATGTGAAATCGTTTATTTTGGTGTTTGAAAGTTCTGTTGCACTTTGAGGGATTGAACCCCCCTAAATATTTCCCTAATTATTTTCCATTATTTGTCAACAGTGGTGACTGGCATGTAAGAATGTGTCATGTAGTTCCTAAAAATACATAGGATCTGCACGTTTGGACAAAATGAACTAAGGGATTGGTGTCCAAACTGATTCTGGACACCCCCACAGGATATGTTAGCCTATAGACCAGCTAGCTCGCAGTGCCACTATAAGCTACCTAACCTTACCAAGGAGCGAATAGTTTCTGTCAACCATCGAACATAACATCCCTTAGGTGAGGGAGATACTTCAGGGAACATGGCGGCTGACTAGGTTACGCCGCCGCGAGATCGTTTACCCTACCGGTTCCTCTAATGTCTCTCGGAGCTTTGTTTTGATCTTTTCACCGCCGGGACCCCCGATTGAATCCTCTGCTGAACTTCAATACTCACGGCGGAGGCGGTGTCTTCTTGGCTCCGCTTGGCTCCGTCTGCCGGGGGTTCGCGTCTTTTGAATCTCGTGCTCGGCGCGGGTCTTGCTGTTATTTTCCCTCCGCCTTTCATCGGAGGTCCGCGTTCGCGGTGCCAATTTTCGGAGCCGATTTTCGGAGCCGGCTGTCGGCTCTTGATTTTCCTGCTGTGCTGTGCCTTTGCCTCCTGTGGCCTTGCCCCCCGGTTGCTGCTGGCTTGGTCTGGTTCGGGGGGCGCCTGGAGGAGCTGTGGAGTTTTGGCTTTGGCTTCTGGATTGGGCTGAGCACTGCTGTTCTCTGCTGTTCCTGGCTGTTTTTCGGCTGCTGCTTGCTGCTCTCCCATTGAGGGGGTGGTGCTAAGTTCTGGACTGGAGTCCCCTGGTAGAAACCTGGAGCCTGAGCAGTGGGGGCTGTGTGGGAGCCCTGAGGTCACCTGTGGGGGGGGGGCAGATTGTTGCAGGCTGCTTCAGGTATTCCCACTGACAGACGCGTAGTCTCCAGGATGCCCTGCGAGGAACACCAGGTACGATCTTACTTAGGCAGAATTTACACTACAGTAGCCGCAGCCTTACAGGTGCAAATCTAAATTTAGGTAGGAGCACTTGCCCATTTTTTGCTCTTTTGCGACAAGAAGACGCTAAAAAATTGCTCTTCCTAGAGCAGAAATCCTTGATATTAAGTTCTTTACCCCTTGAGATTCCTATCTTGGTCAGTGGGAGTTCAAGGGGGTGCCACCATCTATCGCGACATATGACCCCCGGACGAGCCAAACGATCAAAAAAATTAAATAAGGGGCATGATGATCTGAATGCGTCTTTAAACTTTCCAGCTAAGAGAGGAAAAAAAGGAAAAACAAAAGCTTTATCTACAATACCCTCTGCAATCTCTTCTGCATCACCCTCTCAAGGTCCTACCATAGATTTTGTTGGCGTATGCTTGAGTGCAAATAAAGGGTTCTTATTGGAGCATCATTTGCCTTCTCCTTTCAACTCACAGAAAGTTCAGGAGGGTCAGCTTTCTCAAGTGGTCATAGAGGAAAGATCAAATAATCAGGAATATCCTAATAGATATACGCTTCGTAACAAAATTTACAACCGGTTGGTGTCCCTGGAGGGCCCTCGTGTTACTCCCCTCGGCCTCCCTTTAGTAGGGTCTTCTGCTATTAGCCTGGCTCCTAAAAAAAAAAAAACAATCTTACTAAAACTTCTGTTAAGAATTTAAAAAGAGACCAGCTATTTATTGCCACGCGGCCCCCGCTTCAGGTAAAAGAACTCTCAAATCTTAAAATCAAGCCTTCTTTAAGATCTTTTTTTAAGGTGCAGGAAAAGACATATTTAACTCCATTAGAAGAATTGGTCCCTATTACAAGTGAGGGCAATGGGAAAATAGCTTCAACTAAGCTACTTAAGGCAGCCGAGGATAACATGAGTACAGAAGAAATGTATGCAGTTCCTGTAGGGACGGATTTTGTTAATATCTCAACAGGAAACAGGTTCGAGGCATTGATTGGAATTAGCCAGGAACCCGTAAATGTTTTAGAAATTGCCAATGCTAATATTACTTCGACTCCCCCAGCATTGCCAGCTTTGTTAACTACTCCGGTTCAGTCTGATCTGGTACAATTGCTAAACTCCCTATCTCTGGAAATTCGAAGCAAGTTCGCCATTTCGGAGGAGAATCAGGCCAAGATTCAAGATTCATGGGAATCTTTAGAAGCTAAAATGTCGGCTATTACCAAAAGAATATGTGTAATGGAGGCCTCAATTGAATCCCTTAATAAGCAAGTGGAAATGAACTGTTCTGAAATTCAGATTTTAAAAAGGGGAGAAAAAGATATGCTGGAGAAGTTGGAAACTTTGGAAAATAATGCTAGACGCAATAACATTAAGATCATGAATGTTCCGGAGGGTTTGGAGGGGGGGGACGTAAAAACCTATGTTATAAACTTATTAAAATAGTTTATCCCAGTTCTAGAGGTTAAGGATCTGGAAGCTGACATCCAGCGAGTTCACAGAGACCCCTTCTCTAAGAACCCAAACAGAAAAAATCCCAGGCGAATTTTGGTGAATTTTAAATCATACGCTCTAAAAGAACGGGTTCTTTCAGAAGCACTAAAAGCCGGGATATTTACAAAAGGGGATTGGGCCTTTCGGATAAGATTAGATCTTTCCAGAATTACACAAGACAGGCAATGGGAATTGGGGAAATGTATACCAGCGTTGAGATCATTTGGTGCCACAGTACAGCTGAGGTTTCCTGCTTTACTTAGAGTGATGTGGAGAAATAAAATGTATAATTTCAGAGATCCTAAGGAGGTAGGGACCATTGTTGATCAGATCAAGGCTCAGGGTTAAGGGCATGCAGAAAAGGCTGGTTAAGTATAGGTTGACGGGTGGGTTATGAGCTCATATGGGTTATCTACAACAAACCCCATGTGGTATAGGAGGGTACCCAGGGGAGGGGGGGGGTCAAAGTTTCACAGGTAATTCACAAAAGTAATTATGCACTGGGTGGGGAGCAAAATAGGGGGAAAAAAGAAAAAGTCCTCATTCATATAGTTTTGTTAAGGAAGTTGCTAATCAGTTGGGAAAGGTTTTTTTCCAAAATGTATTTTGTTTGAGTAATGTTGAGGATGGCTGGGTTGGTGCAAAGGAGTAAAATCAGAGTCTGCACCTGGAATATCAATGGTTTAAGGGTCCCAAGTAGGAGAAGGAGAATATTTCAGTACTTGAGGCAAGCAGATTTTGATGTTATGATCCTACAAGAGACCCATCTTTTATTGGACGAATGGGAGCTGGTTAGGGTTAAACAAAGTTGGATAGAGGGATCACTTCATACTACGCAGCTCTTCTGTACAAAGGGGGTGGCTATTATTTGGAAAAAATCTGCAAATGTGGTTCTAGGGTCCTACAAGGTAGACAATAAGGGTCGTTGGATCATAACGGACTTAAAAATACAAAATAATTGGGTGACCTTGGTGGGTTATTATGGACCGAACATCGATGATGAGTCCTCTCTTAGAATGATTTATTATCATTTACTTGATTCAATCCACCCTATTATTATGGGTGGAGACTTTAACGTTCTCTTAAACCCATCTTTGGATAGATCTAAGGGGGGTAAATTATTAAATTCAAAAATGGGCTCTTTGATCAAAATATTAATGGCGGATCTAAACTTGGTAGATATTTGGAGAGTAAAAAATAAGTCCAAAATTGGCGCTCCAAATTTCACCTTTCATAATAAAAAATATAAATATCATTCTAGAATTGATTTCTTTTTATTAGATCATAGACTGGTAGAATTAGTTGGAGCAATCTCTCATATCCCAGAACATTTATCCGACCACTCCTCTGTTCAGTTGGTTTTAAATTTCCCTCACCAGTTAGAGGCTAAAAGGTGGACATTTGATAGGTCCATTTTTAATGATGAGTCAGTGGTTGCTCAGTTAAAAATGTATACTGTATTTTTCTTTGAGGTAAATGACAACTCTGCCCCTGTAGAGATAATTTGGGACGCCTATAAGCCTTTTATTAGAGGCAGAATTATTGGTATCTCAGCCAACATCAATAAGGTAAACAAACATAAATTGAAGTTACTGGAAGCTGAAATTTATAGAGCCTCGCTTGCCCAATTCACTAACAGGGAGGCTGTAGGTCAGAGGGGAGAAAGTTCTGAGCTGCTGGCTAAAAGACAAGATTTGGCCGATTATTTAGATAGCATTGTTAAGAGAAGATGGGATGCCAGTAAATTGGCCAATTATGAGCATGGAGAAGGCAGTGGGAAACTTTTGGCATGGAAATCTCGAGTTAACCTAACGATAAATCTCATCGAAGAGATTATTAACATAGAAACAGGGGTCCTATCCTCTGATAGGGTCAAGATAGAAAACGCGTTTGAAAGCTTTTTCAAGGATTTATATACTGAAGATCTAGTTGTTACAGACTCTCAGATTATTAACTATTTAGCAAAAATCACCTTACCGTCGTTATCCGAAGAGCAGACTCAAGAGCTTAATAAGAAGATTTTACTGTCTGATATCAGGGTTGCAGTAAAAAATCTAAAGAGGGGAAGTGCGGCAGGTTTAGACGCAATCCCTAATGAGTTTTATATTGCCTTAATCGAGAAGCTTGCTCCGATTATGGAGGCTCTCTTTGATAGTATCTTTTCAAATAACTCCCCAATTCCTAGATCCTGGTATGAGGCAGCTATTACTTTGATTTTAAAACCCAATAAAGATTAAAAAAATGTGAGTCTTACAGACCCATCTCCCTGCTCAATTGCAATTATAAAATCTTCGCACAAATTATAGCAGGGAGATTAAACAACATTATGGGTAATTTAATCCATTCTGATCAAAAGGGGTTTATTAGAGGGCGCCATTTACATGATTTGACCCATGAGTTAATTGGTGCCATTGATATTGCCTCAACTAATAACCTGCCATTGACAATCTTCGCTTTAGACGCAGCCAAGGCTTTTGACCGGGTCAACTGGTCTTGCTTACATCAGCTGGTCCATGCGTTTGGATTAGGAGAAAACATAGCAAAAACTTTTAGGAAAATTTACAAGTCTCCAACAGCCAGGATTATAGTTAATGGGAACTTAACTAACTCTGTCCCTTTGGAGCGAGGTACTAGACAGGGTTGTCCCCTTTCTCCTCTTCTTTTTGATTTATATATAGAACCACTGGCACATATAATTAGGTCTAGTAAGTTATTTGCCCCGTTTGAATTTAGGGGATGGTCAAAAAAACTGGCCCTGTTTGCAGATGACCTGATGATTTTTACAAAGGAGTCACCGGCAATCTTACCAAGATTAGAGCAAATGTTGTCAGATTTTGGGAAGATATCGGGTTATCAAGTGAACCCCCAAAAAAACGAGATTATGTCTTGGAATTGGCAAGTTAGCTCACCTCTGGTACACCAGCGAATAAGATACTTGGGTGTTCAAATAACTCAGAATATTAACGAAATGGCACAGGTTAATTTAGAGCTTAAACTAAAGGAGATTAGAGCCTTACTGAAATCCTGGTATAACCTCCCTTTAACCATCCTCGGGCGATCCAACTTGGTTAAAATGTCAGTTTTGCCAAAGCTGACATTTATCTTCGATGCAATCCCACTTCTATTCAGTCCAGTGGCTTTAAAAAACTTGCAATCTGAGATAAATAGTTTTCTCTGGGGGAGTAAGGGGAGTAGGATTGAGATGTGAAAAACAAGTGGGGGGTATAGCCAGTCCCGACTTTGGTTTTTATAGCTGGGCTTTTCTTTTCAAGAATGTTAGATCTCTTCTTCTCGAATCTTCCAGCTTTACACCCTATCTTTTAGCCATGTCTAATAGCATACCGCAAGGGGGGGATGGTCTCCTCTACCAATTTGGACACCCCAAATGTTTAAAAAAAATTAAACTGAAGGTGCTACGGGCGGCTTGTGAACTTTGGTTCAAGATGAGGAAATTGCTTCAAATTCCATATTATTGTCTTAATGCTCCTTTTTGGAACTCGCCAGGGACCCCCGAATGCTTAAATGATAGTTTATCAGCTCCTCTTCTGGATTTCGGCTTTCAGAAATGGGGTCAATTACTGTGCAATAACAAACTTTTGTCATGGAATGAGTTTATGGCTCAAACAAATCAAGGTCTATTCAGATTTAAGTTTTATCAACTCTCTTCCTGGTTCACAAATCAGGGTAAATTTGGTTTTAGACATGATGAATTGGAGAGCAGGTTTTTGGTCCCATGCAATCAAAAAAAGGAAGTGGCGAAATGGTATTGGATTTTGATTAAAGGAGATCTGCCATTGCTGCCCATGGAGGAGACCTGGAGAAAAGACTTGCCTTCCATTGATATATCATCTTTATGGCAAGTATCTTTAAGTACTTTGTGGAAGGTTGTGAAGGCTGCGTCATTTAGAAGGAATCATCTGTTCACACTCCACAGAGCATATTGGACCCCGAAGAGGCTATATCTAAGCTGGGAGGCGGCGAGAAGTCTTATCTGAAATGTGAGCTGAGAAGCGCAGATGATGTGCATATGTTTGTGCAGTGTCCGCAGATTCAGGGCTTCTGGGGCCAAGTTGCTAGGATTATTTCAGATGTAATGGGCCAAGAAATACAGGTAAGCCTGATTTTAATTATTTTTAGGATCTTACCTGAAGACAGTAATATCAAACTTTCAAATTTCCAAGTTTCTTTAATGTTTGTTCTTATTCTCTTGGCAAGGAGAGAAATCTGTCTAAATTGGATCTCTCCTAATTCTCCAAAGGTCTTAGATTGGGTGTCATCGGTCAAAAGAACTTATAAATTGGATATGGAATGTAAGGCAAAGAAAATAACTAGGTGCTTTGGGATAACTGGGTTAATAACACTAACATGAGCCTTGCAACTGCTTAGCAAATCATAAAAGTCCAATGATTATGAAACAAGTGAGTCTTGGGGAAAGTGGTCCATGGGCATCCATGGAGGTTTTACCATCTTTGGAAATTCCCAAGTACAATGCGGTTGGTTTCCCTAGATACCCACGAGGTGGAAAGTGTATTATTGGGCTATATCTTTTTCCCTGTGGTGTTTAAGATGGTGCCATGATACTGCTATTTGATCACTCACTTTATTTTGTTAATGAGGACAAAAAAAAAAAAAAAAAAGAACATAACATCCCTTGATCTTTCAGGGATCATGAAAACAGTACAGTTCTTTTCACTCATTCTATCGTGCTCACTTAGTCTCAGAGAGATACCCAGCCTAAACGTTGGGGACGTTTTCAATAAGCATTTATTGAACCAGCATCATTCTAGTATAAAACATGTTTGCTGTGACAATCATTAGATAGAAGAAACTATATAAGATTACAAGTACAGAGTAAATAGAAGGTTGAATTCTAACATGGTGCTAAAACAGTGAATATATGCAGGCATATAAACATGACATTAATGAAGCTTACTCCTACAATGCGGACCCTATCTAAGTTTACCTAGCATGTATGTGGGTGTAAAGCCAAGAATCCCCTAGGAAAGAGCCAACCTCATTACCTGATGGGAGAGAATGAAGGACCCCGTCTTGGTCACAAGTTGGACACCCCGCAAGGGATGTAAAACCACTGCGTGTTGAAGCTTCCACAGGCTGGGACCTCAGTGTCTTGTGTCAGCGTGGAAGATTCTCCTCTCACTAACTAGTGTAGGTGCGGTTCTTTTATACCAAAGAGGTAGCCTCAGGGGTTCTACTACAATCGATATGTTGTGACTAAGATTGTGTAGATGAGCCTAAATCAATAATTGTAATTATGCAAAGCAGCCTGGTCACTCTAGGATGAAAGATAGCGATGACTTTTGCACACAGTATGTTAATCCTGTTATGTACGTCATGTGCAGGGGATTTTTCCTAAGAATCCTCATGCATAACAAATTAGACTAGTTTTAAGGAAACCAGTCGACATTTATTCAGCACATATCTGGGTAAAAGGTCAGTGCTAGAACCGTTATGCAGAGAAAGGTAGGACAAATGTAGGTAAAAGTCACTTTGCTACTTAGCCCTAGGTTGTGGAACATAACACCCACTCCTCATCCGAAGGTCGACAAGGTCAACTAATTCTAAAATAAGACAGCTAAAAAGCAGTAAAAAATATTCTCTTTAAAACCATTGTCTAAAAACATTTAAAGCATGCCGTATGTAAAATGATGCTATTAAAAATTCAAAAGCTCTATGTCATCCATTGAAAGTTCATGTGCCACATTCTGTTGAGGTGTTGCTCTCTCATACTCAAACCCAACATTTCACAAGTAGTAGATTGACGAAGTATGACCAACTCATTTTGATGCTGAGAATATGTCATTGGTGCGACGTACGAGTTTGAATCTGGCTAGATTGATGCCCTTACCAGGAAATGAAGTTGTGATTTATGAAGCAGATCATGACTGTTTGGATATGACAGAATTTTGTTCAAAACCCCAACCGGACATTCTGGATGTTCCGTTATCTGAGTCAGACCATGTGTTGTTTGTGGATGGATCATGTTTGAGAGATGCAGGAGGAAACTTGAGAGCTGCATATGCCATCTGTACGGTCGTGGGAGTGGTGGAAGCTTCATGGTTGCAAAGAGTATATTCAGCCAAGGTTGCTGAATTTATTGCATTAACCAGGGCTTGCAGCATTACTGAACAGTTAATGGTTACCATTTTTACTGACAGCCAGTATGGATTTTGCGATGTCCATGATTTTGGGCAGTTGTGGTCTCAGCGTGGGTTCATGACCTCTTTGGTTCACCCATCCGAAACGGAGAGAGCATGAAAAATCTATTGCTGTCATTACAACTGCCAGCCCAGATTGCAGTGGTTAAATGCCAAGCTCATTGGCAGGGAAATAATGACGGTTGGTAACCACTATGCAGACAAGACCAAGTGTTGTTGCACCTTAAGGGGCATATTCTCAAGTACGTGTGATAAACATCGCAAAAGTAGCGTACAACAACTTTGCATATTGCCGTCTATCGCGGGAAAACAACGCCGTGTCAACGTAGTATTCTCAACATGGCGGCACCATGGAATAGTCCCTCGATAATGCGTCAAATGACCGCAGTAAAATCAACGTGCCGCCTCAAAAATGCCGAACACGAACGTGAAAAAAGTTGCGATGACGCCAATCGCAATACAAAAATCAGCGAAAACCAGTCACAAGCCAGCTGTTCCCACACGTCATGCGGGAAAATGCACTATAAAAGTAGAAAAAAAACATACAAACAAAAGCCAAACAACAGCGAAGCACAATGGAGGGAGCCGGAGCAAGTACAGAGGACAACCAGAACCCCACAAGTCCCCCGGAGGACCAGCCTGGGACCTCGGGGTCAGGGAAGGGCAAGGACAAGAAGTGTAGGAAGAAACGGTTCAGTCCACCGGAAAACAGGATCCTGATAACGGAGGTGATCGAACACCATCAACTACTGTTCGTCACCTCCACTGTGTCACTGGCAACTAAAAATGGAATATGGCAGACCATCATGGACAAGGTGAATGCAGTCGGAGTGCTGAAGAGGACAATGGAAGAGGTCAAGAGGCGCTGGAATGATGTGAAGCCCAAAACTAAGCAGAAACTCGCAAACAACTGGAAGGCAGCAATGCAGACTGGAGGTGGGAGCCCAGCGCCACAGGAGGAGCTGGATGAGATGGAGGAAATGGTGTCCACAGTCATCAGTGGGGAATCGGTTGCAGGAGTTGGAGGCCTGGACACTGCTCAACATGACCAGACACAACAGCAACAGGGTGAGTAATGACCAGGGACTGGGGGGACAGGGGGAGATGGGCACAATGGCACACATGCACAATTAAGCATAGCACATCTGTGGACAAACCATGCCCCAGACCCCCAACTCCCACCAAGAGACCAATGCACCCAAGTATGCAACATCCCAGCACTGTATAAGCATAGAAGTCAGAGGCACACCATATGTAAGGGATAAGGGGCAGCTAAATCAGAGCTGCAGGGGCGACTCCCCCAAAATGTGGCACACACACATTACATGCAGAGCACATCAACATTGACAACGATGTGGTACAAACCGCAACACATCCACAAGAGAACAGAGGACACAACTGGTGCCGCATGTGTGTAGAAACTGGCCAATCACATTTGGCATTGCAGGGAAATGTGAGTTGACAATGTACAAGTACAAACACACATCCGTGATGTTGTCGGAATATTCACTGTCCCGCATCAAGTAGGCAGCTCCTCCCAAACAGTCACATTGTACACTGTCATGCAGTCTGAATGTAAACATGTACAATGCGTCAACATACATGTGAACACAATGTTAAACTGCATCTCCCCTTCACATTGCAGGGGGAAATCACACACCGCCTGCAGAGCAGGCCAAACCTCTCTTCTCTGATGATGAAAAGGACCACCACACCTTTGACTCCGACACCCTCCAACAGCTCATGGAGAGACTCCGCAGCCCACTTCCAGGAGCAGGGCAGCCCAGCTGCTATGAGGAGAGCCCACCCCCTGCACAGAACACACAGCAGGCAGCACCCACCCCCATGACTGCCTCCCAGGACCCCTACGAAGAACACATGGCCTTCCAACGCCGTGTGTTGGGGTGCCAGGAAAAGCTGGCTGAACAAGTGCAGGTGGGGTTCGACCGCATGGTAGCCAAACTAGACGCCATATGTGGATGTCTAAGTCCCATCAGGGACCACTCACAGTCCCTAACAGACACCCACAGTCCACTCCATGCTCTCCAATGAACCATGGCTGACATCGCTAGATTCCTGACTCTGCGACAAGAATGACTGTATAGTCAGAGTGCCTCCAGCGATCTCGCCCAGGAGTTGGGACACATGCGGAGGATCATGGAGAACATGGAGCGGACGCAGGCAAAAAGAGCGGCTGCACACCAGCGAGAGGTAGCTGGGTCCCTCAATGCCCTAAAGACCCTCCTCATGGCATTCCTGCCACAAGGCCTGGCACTGATGCATGCTGCTGCTACCACTCCATCCACATCTCCGGCCCTTGATGTGTCAGTGGCATACATTCTACCTCCGGCCCCTGAGGTGTCACTGCCATAGAGTGCTGGAGACAGAACACCACCAGCCACATGTGAGGCACATGCAACAGCAGAGGATGAAGATGTGGATGAATCTGCATCCGTGGTCAGAAGGATGCAGTAGCATTCATCTCCGCCATATAGCCTGTTTCTGCTTGGTTCTGCCCTCTGCATCATCACCTTCCACTGTCCCCCGATGCACTTTGTGACACTCACCTTGGACCTCAACATGGACTGCCATAGTCTGTTTGGTCACCAATGACACAGCTATCAGACTGCGGACTGAACTCCTCCTTTTCTGATGTACTTATCATTCCCTCCATGGGCCAACAATGTAAAGTGGGGTTTGCATGGCCCTGTACTGCTCCAGCTACAACACTCCACTGAATGTGCATTGAACATACATGTTCACACAGATGTGTCATGTCTATGATCTTTCATGTGTGGAAGTATGGATGAATTTAGGGTCAGTGATTCCCCCTTACGTCTATGTTGCTCATGTTGTGGGACTTGGGTCACAGGATGACATATTGCCGATTGCGGTCCGGGTGGCGCGGACACTACAACGGAGACACGCGCATTAGTTACTTCCTTGTCCAGCCCAGGATGGAACCACGCTCAGAGCCCCAGGGTCATTGTTCACACCCTTACGCTGGACTGGAATACACCAGCCCAGCCCCTCGCTTACACTCACTGGGGGGGGGCGACAACGCTACATGTCCCAGGTCTTCCCTATAGGGTTCTGCTGCTCACAGGTCTAGTTGTCAGCATGCCACAGCCACTCCCTCACGGTTGGTTTGCACCCACACCACACCCATTCAGCACAGCCGTCACAGGACATGTGACCCTGCCAATAAAAACGGCCTGGCGCACGTGCTGGATGCCATTTGCACTCTGCAACTGGGTGTCTCCGTGTGGTTATCATTTATGCATGAGGGCCTAGAGCGCTGCCACCTCACCCACCCCAGTGCCGGAGGTGACATGATCGCGTCCGCTCCATGAGACTCAATCATAAAGGGTCCATGGCTTGCAGTGCACAGACTTGGTGGCACCGGATACACTGCGGCAGGCACAGGCACACTGCCACAGGACGTGTCTTTTGGTGCACTGAGGTAGGGGCACCCAAAGTGCTGAGCGGGTGTGCAGCCTGTGATGATGCGCTGTCCTGGCGGTCCGTACTGGTAGGATTAGTGTGAGCCCTGCTGGACCGCAGTGTAGGCCTGAGCCAGCGGGCAGTGCGGGCCTCCCGCCACGTGGCGTCGCCTCTCGGTTCACAGAGTCAGTGGCACCTCAAGAACTGAGCGGGTGTGCAGCCTGCGATGATGCCATGTGCACTGATATGGTCTCTGCCATAGCGAAATCAAGACCCAGAATCAAGTGTGTGACCTGGTGGCCTGCGGTGAGGTGCTGCATGATTTGGAGGGTGCAATGGTTGCAGCCAGGGGCTTGGAGCCCCCACAAGCACGTGGTGGACCCTCTTGGAGACACGCCGGTGGTGGAAGGTGAGCAGTGAAGCCTGGTTGCGCAAAGGCGGGCAATCACCGCTGGGCGGCTGGAGAAGCTCGGGTGAAGTAGCCTGTGTGCGCAGGGGCGGGCAAGCGATGATGGCGTGTGCAACTGTATGGACTCTGCCATTCATGTCTCTGGAAACTGTTTCAGATAAGGGTCCTGGGGGATTGAGGTGTATACCGGCACATGGTTGGAGACACACCGGTTGCAGCAGGTGAGCAGTGAGGCCTGGGTCCGCGGTGTCAGCACTCTCTCTCCCTCTCTCTCTCTCCCTCTCTCTCTTTCTCTCTCCCTCTCTATCTCTCCCTCTCTTTGTCGCTCCCTCTCTTTCTCTCTCTGTCTCTATTACTCTCTCTTTCCCTCTGTCTCTTTCTCTCTCCCACTCTCTCTTTCTCATTCCATCTCTCTCTCTCCCTCTCGTTGTCTCTCCCTCTCTCTCTCTGCAGATTCTCTCTCTCTCTATTACTCTCTCTCTCCCTCGCTCTCTTTCTCTCTCCCTCTCTCTCCCTCCCTTTCCCTCTATCTCTATCTCTCTTTCGCTCTCTCCCTCTGTACTTTGATGAGCGCATGACACACCTTCTTATCTAGGTTTTTGTCTTGCAGGCTGTGACTTACAGATTGTCCTGAGAAGACACGCCATGACTCTTCAAGTATGTTAGGTGTTGTGATTGTGCGACTTCAGGTGAATTGTTTGGTTCATGATTTCGTAGAGTTGATATGCAATATCTTTGTCCAAATGGGGGGAGTAAGGCCCGGGGGGGGGGGGTACTGAGGGTGGCGGCAGTGGGTGTTGCTGCCCTATTGGGGCTCCGGGCTGCATGTTCAGTTGGTCCAGGGCATCTGTTGTTCTTCATGTGTGGCTCTGGGCTGTGCTCCCTTGTCTGGTGTCCGACTTTACACCAGGTAAGAGCAGGTGTTAATTTCCTACTGCTAATGTGCCTTATCGCCTGTTTTGTGATCTTATCCCCGAGCTGGCTGGTCGTTGAGAATGTTGTGAAGTGGTGTTGTGGCGGCTTTTTGCACAGGAACGCCTATTCTGCATCTCATTAGCGTTAGTTGCCGGGGTCATCTGTGGAGATGTTTTTTGTGGCTTTTATCACAGGTAAACTGGCGATATGGGCTGTTAGCACCAGCTTGTGAATGGAGCGAAAACTTTATCGCGAATTTGGCTGCGATCAAGTGCCGATAACTCGGTGATAGATACTTGAGAATATGCCCCTAAATTCTTACATCTTCAATGGGGACCCACTAAAAGAACAAACTGATTTCACAAAATGTAGGCTTGATGCTGTCAGTTGTGGAAACATGGGAATACATAAAAACATTATAGGATGAAGTGCCAGAAACAGAGAGACAAGAATGGATTAAAGCAGGTTGTACACAATGACAGGAAGATGAAGTGTGGGTGTACACGGATGGAAGACCAGTACTACCTGATAGTTTATTGTCACCAAAGGCAAGAAACTATTATGGTGCAGCACATGTTGGGTGAGATGCTATGATGCGTCTCTTTCGACAGACCTGGTTTAATCCTCAATTCAGAACTGTTGTAGAGGTGCTTTGCCAAAGATGTATAATATATCAGCAAAAAAATTTGGAAAATAAAACACTAGTTAAAATGAGTAAAGTAGGGAGATATGGCGGACCATTTAATAGGATGCAACTCAACTTTGAGCAAGATGCCCCCTTGCAATGGTCTGAAATATGTTTTAAGTGATTGTGTGTCTGTTCTCACGTTGGGTGGAAGCCTATCCAACCAGGCACAATAACAGCTTAACTGTAGCTAAAAAGGTTGGATTTCCGACCTATTTGGAATCAGATAGAGGGACTCACTTTAATGATGAGGTGATGAGAATGCTTTCTGCAGCATTACAAATTGAGCATATTGACCAGAGGCATCGGGAGTGGTTGAACAGGTTATTGGAATGCTGAAATCCAGATTGACAAAAGTGTGTGTGTCCACATCTCTGAAATGGCCTGATGCTTTGCCCTTGATGTTAATGAGTTTGAGCAGTACCCCGGACAGAAGAACTGGACTGTTCCTACATGAAATCAATATTTGGAGCACTATGAGACAGCCTACAGTCCTGGCCAACCAATAAGGGAATATTAATGATGATTTGGTACTCGATTACTGTAGAGGATTGGCTGATGTGGTCTGTTCTGTGTCTTAGCAGGTTGGGGAAGCTGCCACCTTACCTCAACAGGAGCAGTGCCATAACCTTAGTCCCAGTGACTGGGTTTTGGTTCAAAAACACATATGCAAATCATGTTTGGAGCCTCGTTGGCGTGGGCCATACCAAGTGATTCTTGTTACCACAAATGTTGTCAAATGTGGTGGTCTGCCTAACTGGGTACCTGCTGCCCACATTCACTGAGTCCCATGTCCCCTTGAAAATGCAGTATCTGTAGTGGATGTGTCGGTGGTCACAGTGAGACATCCAGCTCAGGTCAGTCACACAGTAGAGGGGGCACCAGCCACTGTGTCCCGAGGCACTGGTTCAAATGAGGGTTGGAGAGAGTGAGTCCCTGTTGGTATCGAGGGTCATGGAGAAAGGGACCTGACTATGCAAAGTGCTGATCCAGCTCTTGTGAACAGTTCAAGCGAAAATTGAGTGATAAGTGGAGACCGTTGGCCCAAAAGAACCAACAGATTGAGGCAAATTTTGGCAGAAGGCAAAGTACCCCCAACAGTTATTGAAGTCTAAAGTTAATTTGAATAAAGTGATGCTAAAGATGACAAACCAAAAGTGAGAAAGTCGAAAAGAGCTAAAGTACCAAATCAAAGATACGCTGCACCTGAATGGACTTATTTAGCAGCAGCTTATGACTAGGAGAAAGCATGTTAAGCTTTTTGCTTCAAAGATTCAAGCTCACAAAAACCACAGTGAGAACTGTCATAATAAAAGGACATTATGAAAGTAGTAAAACAAAGGAAAGGTCTATAAGAAATTTAAGAAATTAACATACACTGAAATATGCCAGAAAGCTGAGACCTGTGAACTGTAACAGTGAAAAAGCAAAATAAAACTCACCTAAGAGCTCAATAACAAACATTTGCTGCAAAATTTATGCTATATTAAGCATACTCTACAAATTGGACAGAAAACATGAGTTCTGTTTCTAGAGAAGTGAGAGATCCAAACCTGGTATCTTTAAAACGTAAACGCATTTGTGCTTGCTTGCTTGCTGCTTTCTCTATAATTATTGTCTTGTTACGTAGAATCTTAAATCTTTCTTATCATATTTATGTAAAGCATGACATTAATCCAACTACTGTCACTAAGCCGTTGGAGGAGAAGAATGATGGAATCGTATCTAATGACTTAACTGACAAATCTCTACCTCAAGTTCAATCCATTAATGATTTCTCTTTAAATGTCTTTACTAAACGTTAGTATGAATACGTAGACACAATGGATGCTCGAGATTGTTATGTGTATATGCAACTACCTACCTCAGTTTCAGAGGGGGTGATCTACCATAACCTGCCTCTGACTTATGGAATTCCATGCAGTATAATAACTAGCTTGTTTTATTTCAATATTACTACTCAAATTATGATTTAGTATTCTCAGAAGTATCAATTAAGAAAATATGAACATTGTCCCAGATACATGAACTGCTGAAATAATGGATGAATTTTTCCAACCAACACAAAGTATAGATACAGTTTATGCACGAAGACATAATTTAACCTGCTATTTACCAATCTAGAGAACGATTTTATCAAGTCAGTTGAGGAGAGACATGGGAAAATAAAGAAAAAGGCTGAAACACAATTGAAAATTCCATCTTGGGCACAGCGGGTGGGTGTAATCATGTGGGACAAACAGGTAGAACCAACAAATCTAAACATACACGATGGAGAAGGGGAATGAGTGCTGTTGAAATAATTGGGGATATTTTTGGTGTAATAATACCATTGGTTGGAGTGATTCTAAATTCTCATAAAATTCAAAAGCTTTCTACTGTAGTTGATTGTTTATCAAGTGATACAGCAGGAGGATTCCTTGTCATAGATACTGAAATGGTTGCTATCAGATCGATGGTGTTGCAAAACAGTCTTGCGTTAGTCGTCCTACTTGCAGAGGGGGCGGAGTCTGTAAAAATGCCGAACGTTCAACAGTGTTGTATTATATCCCTGATAAAAGCAAAGATGTGCGGAGATATATCAACAACATTTCCCACTTAGGAAAAGACTTGAGTGAACTTAAAGCTAATGGTGCTTTGGAATCAATTGGGAAAGGATTAATTTCTGTGGGAAAGTGGTTTGCAACCTTCGGATTTAGTTTAGTGGGGAAAATACTAACACCTATACTAACTATTACTATCTCTGCACACTAATAATAATAATGTTTATCAGATGTTATAAACACATAAAAAAAGAGAAAGAGACAAGAGGGTTAAAGAGAAAGAAATCAGAAATTGAACTAGAAGAGAGACAATGTGGTTATTATGATGATTTGAAAGCCTTAGAATTATCTAGTCTTAAACTTATGAAGACATCAGCACTATAAATGTGACATCAGATAAGATACAGTGGATGTATAACAAGGAAGTACGGAGAGATAAATCACAAATTTATTTTCGACTAGAGCACAGTTAATTACCCTAACGTTGTCATTATATTAAACAAAAATTACAAATGATTTAGTTTCACACACATGCCATTGGACCAGTCTCCGGTCCACCAATTACTTCAAAAGACATACAACGATCTATTCATAGACTTACATAAAACATACAAATATGTCTATATATATATATAAAAAAAACAAATATATATATATATATATATACATATATACAGCACAGTTTCTCTAATACCCTAACTGGAAATTTACAACACTTAGGTGCCGATTACGATCCGGTAAAAACCGGGTACGAACCGTCGGACGGAGCATAATCTCCGTCCGACGCGTACCCAGTCGTGTAAATATACAAACATGGAATTACGATTCGGACGGAAACACCTTTTCCGTACGAATCGTACAAAACACCGACCGACTAAAATAAACGTACAAATGCGATCCGGGAAAGCGCCGACCTGACGTCGGGACGCACGCAGCCTGCCATTCACGAACCAGGAATTACGATTCGCACCGACGTCATCCCGCACGGTGAATATTTTCCGGCTGCCAAAAACTGCCGGGAAATCAGGACGACGCGAACAAGGAGGACCTGTACGCGACGGACAGACAGGACGACGCGAACAAGGAGTACCAGTACGCGACGGACAGATAGGACGACGCGAACAAGGAGTACCAGTACGCGACGGACAGACAAGACGACGCGAACAAGGAGTACCCGTACGCGACGGACAGACATGGACCCGAACCTACGTGTCATCCCGGCCCTCGTAGCAGTCGACCTCCTTCACAGGTTACGACGCAGACGCCGCAGAAGGTCAGAACAACTAAGGGAGGGGGGAAAGGGGGGAAAAGGGGGGGCGGCAGGACCAGGGGCAGGCCACAAAACCCCCACCATAGTCACACAGCACACATGCCCTGGACATACCTGACTCCCAGGCCCTGGTCACTACGAGGGGGTGGGGCCGTGTCCAGCCAAGCCAGCGACCGCCACAACGGAAGTCCTTGACGACGCGAACCTGCAACACAACCAGACAGGTACGTCCCGTACCCACGCCTTAAGAGCGTGGGTACGAGTCGTACCACGCCCACACCTACGTCACCCCAACAATGGCGGGACGGCTCGTACCCACGTGGCAAAGGCCTGGGTACGGCCCACACAAGCATCACATAGCGTGGGTACGGATATGTACGGACCGTACCCCCACCCAGTATGCATGGAGCGGACCCCCAACCCCAACAGTGCAAGTACGACACGTACCCCCACCCGCGGACGTATGGAGCGTACCCCCCACCCCAACAGTGTAAGTATGACACGTACCCTCAACCGCGGACGTATGGAGCGTACCCCCACCCCAACAGTGTAAGTACGACCAGTGGCCTCACCCGCGGACGAATGGAGCGTACCCCCACCCCAACAGTGTAAGTACGACACGTACCCTCACCTCGAATGCATGGAGCGTACCCCCCACCCCAACAGTGTAAGTACGACCCGTACCCCCACCCGCGGACGTATGGAGCGTACCCCCCACCCCAACAGTGTAAGTACGACACGTACCCCCACCCGCGGACGTATGGAGCGTACCCCCCACCCCAACAGTGTAAGTACGACACGTACCCTCACCCGCGGACGCATGGAGCGTACCCCCACCCCAACAGTGTAAGTACGACACGTACCCTCACCCGCGGACGTATGGAGCGTACCCCCACCCCAACAGTGTAAGTACGACCCGTGGCCTCACCCGCGGACGAATGGAGCGTACCCCCACCCCAACAGTGTAAGTACGACACATACCCTCACCCGCAGACGCATGGAGCGTACCCCCACCCCAACAGTGTAAGTACGACATGTACCCTCACCCGCGGATGTATGGAGCCTACCCCCACCCCAACAGTGTAAGTACGACCCGTGGCCTCACCCGCGGACGAATGGAGTGTACCCCCACCCCAACAGTGTAAGTACGACCCGTACCCCCACCCGCGGACGTATGGAGCGTACCCCCACCCCAACAGTGTAAGTACGACACGTACCCCCACCCGCGGACGTATGGAGCGTACCCCCACCCCAACAGTGTAAGTACGACACGTACCCTCACCTCGAATGCATGGAGCGTACCCCCACCCCAACAGTGTAAGTACGACACGTACCCTCACCTCGAATGCATGGAGCGTACCCCCCACCCCAACAGTGTAAGTACGACACGTACCCTCACCCGCGGACGTATGGAGCGTACCCCCACCCCAACAGTGTAAGTACGACCCGTGGCCTCACCCGTGGACGAATGGAGCGTACCCCCACCCCAACAGTGTAAGTACGACACGTACCCTCACCCGCGGTCGCATGGAGCGTACCCCCACCCCAACAGTGTAAGTACGACACGTACCCTCACCCGCGGATGTATGTAGCGTACCCCCACCCCAACAGTGTAAGTATGACCCGTGGCCTCACCCGCGGACGAATGGAGTGTACCCCCACCCCAACAGTGTAAGTACGACCCGTACCCCCACCCGCGGACGTATGGAGCGTACCCCCACGCCAACAGTGTAAGTACGACACGTACCCTCACCTCGAATGCATGGAGCGTACCCCCACCCCAACAGTGTAAGTACGACACGTACCCTCACCTCGAATGCATGGAGCGTACCCCCCACCCCAACAGTGTAAGTACGACACGTACCCCCACCTCGAATGCATGGAGCGTACCCACATCTGTGTATGTAATGAGCGTACATGTTGTGGAATAGGAGAGGTGGGTGCAGAGTCCTCCCAGCAGTGCCCTGAGACAGGAGGGGTGGGTGCCTATCACTCCCAGCAGTGCCCTGAGATAGGAGGGGTGGGTGCAGAGTCCTCCCAGCAGTTCCCAGAGACAGGAGGGGTGGGTGCCTATCACTCCCAGCAGTGCCCTGAGACAGGAGGGGTGGGTGCAGAGTCCTCCCAGCAGTGCCCAGAGACAGGAGGGGTGGGTGCCTATCACTCCCAGCAGTGCCCAGAGACAGGAGGGGTGGGTGCAGAGTCCTCCCAGCAGTGCCCTGAGACAGGAGGGGTGGGTGCAGAGTCCTCCCAGCAGTGCCCTGAGACAGGAGGGGTGGGTGCAGAGTCCTCCCAGCAGTGCCCTGAGACAGGAGGGGTGGGTGCCTATCACTCCCAGCAGTGCCCTGAGACAGGAGGGGTGGGTGCAAAGTCCTCCCAGCAGTGCCCAGAGACAGGAGGGGTGGGTGCCTATCACTCCCAGCAGTGCCCTGAGACAGGAGGGGTGGGTGCAGAGTCCTCCCAGCAGTGCCCAGAGACAGGAGGGGTGGGTGCCTATCACTCCCAGCAGTGCCCAGAGACAGGAAGGGTGGGTGCAGAGTCCTCCCAGCAGTGCCCTGAGACAGGAGGGGTGGGTGCAGAGTCCTCCCAGCAGTGCCCTGAGACAGGAGGGGTGGGTGCAGAGTCCTCCCAGCAGTGCCCTGAGACAGTCCTCCCAGCAGTGCCCTGAGACAGGAGGGGTGGGTGCAGAGTCCTCCCAGCAGTGCCCTGAGACAGGAGGGGTGGGTGCCTATCACTCCCAGCAGTGCCCTGAGACAGGAGGGGTGGGTGCAGAGTCCTCCCAGCAGTGCCCAGAGACAGGAGGGGTGGGTGCCTATCACTCCCAGCAGTGCCCTGAGACAGGAGGGGTGGGTGCAGAGTCCTCCCAGCAGTGCCCAGAGACAGGAGGGGTGGGTGCCTATCACTCCCAGCAGTGCCCAGAGACAGGAGGGGTGGGTGCAGAGTCCTCCCAGCAGTTCCCTGAGACAGGAGGGGTGGGTGCAGAGTCCTCCCAGCAGTGCCCTGAGACAGGAGGGGTGGGTGCCTATCACTCCCAGCAGTGCCCTGAGACAGGAGGGGTGGGTGCAGAGTCCTCCCAGCAGTGCCCAGAGACAGGAGGGGTGGGTGCCTATCACTCCCAGCAGTGCCCTGAGACAGGAGGGGTGGGTGCAGAGTCCTCCCAGCAGTGCCCAGAGACAGGAGGGGTGGGTGCCTATCACTCCCAGCAGTGCCCAGAGACAGGAGGGGTGGGTGCAGAGTCCTCCCAGCAGTGCCCTGAGACAGGAGGGGTGGGTGCAGAGTCCTCCCAGCAGTGCCCTGAGACAGGAGGGGCGGGTGCAGAGTCCTCCCAGCAGTGCCCTGAGACAGGAGGGGTGGGTGCCTATCACTCCCAGCAGTGCCCTGAGACAGGAGGGGTGGGTGCAGAGTCCTCCCAGCAGTGCCCAGAGACAGGAGGAGTGGGTGCCTATCACTCCCAGCAGTGCCCTGAGACAGGAGGGGTGGGTGCAGAGTCCTCCCAGCAGTGCCCAGAGACAGGAGGGGTGGGTGCCTATCACTCCCAGCAGTGCCCTGAGACAGGAGGGGTGGGTGCAGAGTCCTCCCAGCAGTGCCCTGAGACAGGAGGGGTGGGTGCCTATCACTCCCAGCAGTGCCCTGAGACAGGAGGGGTGGGTGCCTAACACTCCCAACAGTGCCCAGACATGAGAGGGGTGTGTGCAGAGTCCTCCCAGCAGTGCCCTGAGACAGGAGGGGTGGGTGCAGAGTCCTCCCAGCAGTGCCCTGAGACAGGAGGGGTGGGTGTAGAGTCCTCCCAGCAGTGCCCTGAGACAGGAGGGGTGGGTGCAGAGTCCTCCCAGCAGTGCCCTGAGACAGGAGGGGCGGGTGCCTATCACTCCCAGCAGTGCCCTGAGACAGGAGGGGTGGGTGCAGAGTCCTCCCAGCAGTGCCCAGAGACAGGAGGGGTGGGTGCCTATCACTCCCAGCAGTGCCCTGAGACAGGAGGGTTGGGTGCAGAGTCCTCCCAGCAGTGCCCAGAGACAGGAGGGGTGGGTGCCTATCACTCCCAGCAGTGCCCTGAGACAGGAGGGGTGGGTGCCTAACACTCCCAACAGTGCCCAGACATGAGAGGGGTGTGTGCAGAGTCCTCCCAGCAGTGCCTAGAGACAGGAGGGGTGGGTGCAGAGTCCTCCCAGCAGTGCCCTGAGACAGGAGGGGTGGGTGCAGAGTCCTCCCAGCAGTGCCCTGAGACAGGAGGGGTGGGTGCAGAGTCCTCCCAGCAGTGCCCTGAGACAGGAGGGGTGGGTGCCTATCACTCCCAGCAGTGCCCTGAGACAGGAGGGGTGGGTGCAGAGTCCTCCCAGCAGTGCCCAGAGACAGGAGGGGTGGGTGCCTATCACTCCCAGCAGTGCCCTGAGACAGGAGGGGTGGGTGCAGAGTCCTCCCAGCAGTGCCCAGAGACAGGAGGGGTGGGTTCCCATCACTCCCAGCAGTGCCCATGGAACGCAAAGGGTGGAGTAGCCACAGATACCATGCCCACAAATGTCAGTCAGGTGCACAAAGACCCTGCAGTACATGTACCACATGTGTGCGAGGCTGGGAGTATACGCATGCATAGGGCCAAAAAGAAAACATGTCCACATGAAGTCATGTCAATAGTCCACATACACAAGTACAATGACTACCAAGGATGCCACGAATGATGCAGGTGGAGAATGGCTCAGCATGCATGTGCAAAGGTGAAGGACTACGTCACACACCCAGCTAATGTACACACAGCTCTGCGCTAAAGTCAGGGGACACCCTGCAGGGAAGAAGTCAGGATACACAGAGGAAGGAATACACCTTGGGACAATTGCAACATGCAGCAACTGCTAACATGAATGGAGAAAGCTAGCTAACACCGTGTGATGGCACACAGATCCCAGGGTCCCCCCCTATGAGCAGCACACTACTACATTTCCCACACACCCAACACATGACCAACACCCACAACCATGTAGCAGCCCCACCAGCAGCAATGCCAGCAAAGCAGGAGTGTTACAAGGGAAAAAAATAAATAGCTTTATTCAGCATGAGCAAAAAACTGGTATGAAGTAAGTCCAATATTTACAAAGCCCATAGGGCAGTCCAGGAGTCACAGCTGGATGGGGGACACAGTGGGATGCGTGTCCCCTAGCTTGCCTGCACAGTTACAAGCTGTTGTCTTCCACAGGGGTGAGGGCATCATGTTGGGGGGAAGGAACAGGCTCCGCAGGGACAGGAGGGCGAAGGGTAGGCGACGTGGGTGCAGGGATGGAGGACTCCACCACAGGGGGTGGGGCAGGGCCAAAGGTGGATTCTAGGAGCGCGCTGCACACCTCTGCAAGGTCCTCCAGGGACTCCCCTGCACCCGAAGGAACCACAGGCCCCAAGGAGGGGGGGGGGGTCAGAGGGATGGGTCGCAGCGCCACTGGGGGAGGGTGTGGACAGGGGGGGGGACTCAAGCACCCTGACCGTGGACTTCCTTGACCGCTTGCGGGGTGGTGTCACTGTGGGGCTCAGGGACAGAGCGGCCATGAAGGAGTCTTTGGGGGAGATCTGGCCAGGAGAGCTGAGGGGACGGGATTTGGAGGGAGTGGATTTGGTGGAATGCGGACTCCCACTCTGGCTGCGTGTCACACGTTTGCCCCCCGACCCAGTGGGTGTGCCTACTTCACCCTGTGTGTGCGTGTCAGGAGGTGTGCGGCGGACCTTCCCTGCTGGTGTGGTGCCTGTGTCTGTTGTGATGGGTGCATGCTTACGTCTGGGTGTATGTGGGACAGGCATGGGAGTGGGAAGTGTGGAAGGGCAGGGGTAGGGGGTGGGATGTAGCGCTGCAGGAGACCCACTGCTGCAGTCAGTGTGGAGTCTATGGACCTCAGCAAGTTGCGTTGGTCAGCCTGCGATGAATGAATGCCCTCCAAGTATGCCTCCATGTTGTTGAGGACCTGGCTGTGGCCATGGAGGACATTAAGGATCGCAGTCTGACCAATCTGCAACTGCCGCTGGATGTCCACAGACTCAGCATTGGCGGCAGCAGTGGAGACAGGGGCAGGGGCTGCGGTGCCTGGCAGGAAGGAGACATGTGGTGACCGGGCACGTTGGGAAGGGACACGAGCACGTGGGAGGCGGCTGATGCCAATGGAGGGGGCGGTGCGAGATGTAGGGCTGCTGTCAGATGGTGGTGCAGCCACCGCCCACTCGGAGAGATCATCCTCGGACCCGTCAGCTTCATACTCTGTTGTGCCAGTCGACAGGTCCCCGGGTTCACTCTCCTCCGCCTCAGTCCCACTCGAAGTGCCAGCCCCGATGTCACCGCTGGCACTGGTGCTCGGTCCCTCCGCGCCGTCTGTGTCCATGTCTCCCTCCGTGTCCACCGACGATGCTGTGGGCAGGGTGAAGAGACAGAAATTAATCATACACCTGTATACATATGTCACATGAGTCAAATCTACTTAGGTCACAGTGCATAGCCTGAAACAAAGGAAGAGTTACAATTACAAAACAAGGTACATATGTAGGCCCTGCAAGACACAGTTGTGTGACCCACCATGCCATGGAAAAACTATGGAGAGCATGACACAATAGCAAATGAGATGACATGGAATTTTGACTGAGGAGCAAGGCCCTGGGGACAATCCAGCACAGCATCTGCACCATACAGCGTGGCAGGAAATTGGGATGAGCAGGGACCATATCCAGGAACTAGATGCACATGCAGCATAGGTAATACTGATAACATGCCCACCCTGACTGGCACACTGCACCTTGAGTGTATGTCCAGACAAACATCACACACTGGCCAGTCCTAGCAAGGAGATTACAGGTCTTGACATGTAGGCCATGCCCGCACCACCCACCCCCTACATGAGACAAATCTGTGGAGACACAGGAAGCACTTACATCTCTTAGTCTGGGTGAAATACACATGGGATGCAATAATTCAAGATTGCACACCAAATACCCACGGTGCGCATGTACAAATAATCATGTACAAGTGGCCATCATCAGATGATTGCAAGAAGACACACAGGCAATGGCCACCGTGAGTATGTACTTGGAAAATCAGGTCAGGCAGGACAGTGGACACTTGTAATACATCTCACGTCAATACACATGGTGCCAGGGGACAATGGCACAGAGCACAACCTATGCTGTAGACACAGAGATTGTCGACATTCTCGGATTACACACATGATACCTAGGAAAATATGCCCCTGGGGACAGTAGTGGCCACACAACTCCATGCTCCTGAATGGGAATGACTGCAACACACGCTAACATTCCTGCACTATGTGTAACGCACACTCATGCACATCATGTCACAGGCCACCAAATGGGACATGCCTGCTGGAAGGCCTGGCACTTGAGAGATTAACTCCCATGTCTGGACTCAGCATTAGTGCCAACTGACATGGAACCCACAAGTACAGAACTGGACAGGGCACAGGCAAGGTCACAAAACCTGTTACACACCACCCCCACACATGATGCTGCAGGCATTGTACACTTGTAGAAGGTGTCAGGCTACATAACCTTGTGATGGAGTGACTACACACAGACCAGGGAACACATTGCAAGGAGGGTAAGGGAGGCAGGAGAGCACTGCAATACTGTGGGGAACAGGATCTGCACAGCACCATAAACCCTGGAAGTGTATCCATGGAACAGTGCACTTACAAATGCTGGTGAAACACAACAAACACACACATGTACCTACCCCCTTCCGGCTGCTGCATGTCCTGTAGACGCCTGTCCAAGTCTGGAAAGACCACCGCCAGCACACGTTTCTGGATGTGGGAGAGACGGCGGCGCCCGCGGTTCTTATGGCTCTCAGGTGAGTCCCCCAGCAGGACCCGTGCGATCCTCCGCGTCCAGCACCAGATATCCTGCCAGCGTTTCCTCACCTGGGACAGGTGCCGCCTCCGACCATCCGCACTCCTCACGGCGCTGACGGCGTCCAGCCATATCTGCTCCTTGGCAGAGGCGTCTACCTGTGAGGATGAACAAGTGACACTTCATCAATACACCTGGCACATGTCACAGGGACACAGATTAGAACACATTTGCTGTTTACAACAAGGCATAGTATGCATCCAACGCATTGCACCTTTGTCATAGGGACATGATCCTCTGGGGGAAGGCCAAAAGCAGTATGTGCCATTGAAAGGACACAGGTGGAATGAGGGCAACTACACAATCAATGAGCCAGGCTCACACTGTGCATCACATCCACCCCTCCTGTGTCTGGGCACTGCTGGGAGGACTCTGCACCCACCCCTCCTGTCTCTGGGCACTGCTGGGAGGACTCTGCACCCACCCCTCCTGTCTCAGGGCACTGCTGGGAGTGATAGGAACCCACCCCTCCTGTCTCAGGGCACTGCTGGGAGTGATAGGCACCCACCCCTCCTGTCTCAGGGCACTGCTCGGAGGACTCTGCACCCACCCCTCCTGTCTCAGGGCACTGCTGGGAGTGATAGGCACCCACCCCTCCTGTCTCAGGGCACTGCTGGGAGGACTCTGCACCCACCCCTCCTGTCTCAGGGCACTGCTGGGAGTGATAGGCACCCACCCCTCCTGTCTCAGGGCACTGCTGGGAGGACTCTGCACCCACCCCTCCTGTCTCAGGGCACTGCTGGGAGTGATAGGCACCCACCCCTCCTGTCTCAGGGCACTGCTGGGAGTGATAGGCACCCACCCCTCCTGTCTCAGGGCACTGCTGGGAGACATCAGGCATTCCCCCCCCTGGGACCCCCCTACAGTACATAGCATGTGTGTCACACCTGGACACAATGGCAGAAGTCACAGTCACAAAAAAGGGACACAGTCTGTGCCAGTGGACACTGCACTCACCTGATAACCTGGTCGCCCATACAGCATGGGGTACCGTGGGAGGATCACATCCACCAAAGCCATGTTCTCCTCCAGGGTGAATGGCTGTGACCTCTCCACAGCCCTTGACATGGTTCCAGGGAATCAGTAGCAGCAGCTGGGTCGTGGAATACAGAGATGTGCAGGCAAGTGCTCCCTCATGGGACCTGGCTGCCTTATATCTGCCTTGCTGGCCCATCTCATGCACAGGAGTACAGAGTGATTGGTCACTCACATTTGCATCCTATGTTTCCTCCAATCCCTTCAAACCTAGCAGTCTGTGGGTTCTCAATCTGTTTTTTTCTCCTGCATGATGTCAGCCCCACAAACACATTGCAACAAAGTAGATTAATTCCAACTGACTTCTGCTGTGCACCTTCCTGAACAAATTCAAAATTTGAACTTGGTCTCCATGACAACCAGCATGCATGTAGGCCTTAATACTTGTCCCTCATGTGTCCCCTATGTAATTTGGAGCTTCACACACAGGTACGGTGCGTTCCGGGGCCCTAGGGCACCCCAAATGCATAGCAACGGCCCGTACACGCGTGCCTACGTTCACTATCACTATGGGTGTCCTCGCGTATGCGTACTCGTAGTGGTACGGCCCGTACACACGCCTGTACGCTCACTATCACTACGTGTACGCATACGCGAGGACACCCATAGTGATAGGGAGCGTACAGGCGTGTGTACGGCCCGTACCACTACGAGTACGCATACGTGAGGACACCCATAGTGATAGGGAGCGTACAGGCGTGTGTACGGCCCTACCACTATGGGTGTTCTTGCGTATGCGTACTCGTAGTGGTACGGACCGTACACATGCCTGTACGCTCACTATCACTACGTGTACGCATACGCGAGGACACCCATAGTGATAGGGAGCGTAGAGGCGTGTGTACGGCCTGTACCACTACAAGTACGCATACGCGAGGACACCCATAGTGACAGGGAGCGTACAGGCGTGTGTACGGCCCGTACCACTACGAGTACGCATACGCGTGGACACCCATAGTGATAGGGAGCGTACAGGCGTGTGTACGGCCCGTACCACTACGAGTACGCATACGCGTGGACACCCATAGTGATAGGGAGCGTACAGGCGTGTGTACGGCCCGTACCACTACGAGTACGCATACGCGAGGACACCCATAGTGACAGGGAGCGTACAGGCGTGTGTACGGCCCGTACCACTACGAGTACGCATACGCGTGGACACCCATAGTGATAGGGAGCGTACAGGCGTGTGTACGGCCCGTACCACTACGAGTACGCATACGGGTGGACACCCATAGTGATAGGGAGCGTACAGGCGTGTGTACGGCCCGTACCACTACGAGTACGCATACGCGAGGACACCCATAGTGACAGGGAGCGTACAGGCGTGTGTACGGCCCTACCACTATGGGTGTTCTTGCGTATGCGTACTCGTAGTGGTACGGACCGTACACATGCCTGTACGCTCACCATCACGATGGGTACACATACGGCAGCACTCCCATAGTGATATGGGAACGTACACAGGCCCTCTTAGCAGCAGTACGGCGGTTTTCACACATCACAGTGGTGACAGGCAGCACACAGGAAGGAATAGGGCGGACATACTTGTCCATGGATGGACATACTTGTCCATGAATGGACATCAAGGCATTGTCTGTGCATTACTACATGTGTGGGGCACAGGTGTGACAGGCTGTGATGTGGAACATTACTCCTGAGTCGAGAAGGCACCAGATGTATGATGGATGTGTACAGATGTAATGTGTGACGGTGCAATGTGTGCCAGGCATGCCCTTGACTCCTTTGACATGTGTGCATGTCGTACTGCACACTTGGGATGAGCGTCACTGGCATGGCACGGACACCAACACACGGAAGTGTCCCCTGATGCCCGGTACAGGGGTTACCACACCTGACTTGTCACTACCCACGGTGCACGATGTGACTATGTCATGTATGTGTGGGGGCTTCCCATTAGGTTGATGTTGGAGCACCCTCAAAAGCTGCAGCTGTTGCAGCAACCAACATGTGTCTGTGTGTAGATTGACATTGCACACTGTTCCGCACACCATGCCACATGTGGTATCGGATGTGAGGTGCACATGTATGCATGGGACACGGAGTAGCGTGACAAGGACATGTCTGCATCCTCTCAATGAATGTGTGGTGAGTCATGACATGTGCACCTTCATGGCAAGGTGTGTGGGCTGTCCTAGTGTAATGTCATGTGACCTGTGGCTCTAGTGTTCCGCTACCAGTCTCTGCAATCGGCATCCTACTTCTGCTGATGTGTGGGTGTATGTCACTCCTGTCTTGCGTCTGGCTGTTTACTTGCACTGGGACACAGCTAATCCCATGGCATGGCATGGGGAGGTTCTCAATCTCCGTGTGTAGCTGGGTCTTGGTAGGAGTGTCACCTGGCAGCCATACGTGTCCAGGGCATGTAGCACATACCTGACTCCCTATGTAGCATATGTGTATTAACAGATCAACATGTGCTCAGTACATATAAATTGTTGTCGTAGTGCACTCACTCTTCCTTGTCACTTCCAAATTACTGCAGAGCGCCGCCTCTTGCCCGACCAATTCCGGACTTGGCTGCCATGCGGGAGAATGACAGTATCCGGTGCTACCGCTTCCCCCAACCGTTGATTCTGGAGTTGACGGTGAGACTGGCACCACACCTGCAACCGCAGCACAGGTATCCTACGGCACTGACACCCCAGCTGAAGGTAATGGCAGCCCTACATTTTCTTGCCACGGGTACCTTTCAATATACCATAGCTCATGTTGGTGGCATGTCCCAGAGCATGTTCTGCAGTGTGCTGCATGATTTCTTAGAGGCCATGTCGATTCACCTGGATGACTTCATCAAGTTCCCAACCCCTGAACAGTTGACTGGGGTCAAGCGTGGAGTCTATGCCCTGGGAGGGATGCCCCATGTCATTGGGTCCATAGATGGGACACATGTAGCTTTGGTACCACCACACGCACGGGAGGTAGCGTACCGCAATCGGAAGCACTACCACTCCATCAATGCCTTTGTGGTGTGTCTGTCCAACATGGTGATTTCACATGTCTGTGCTCGTTTTCCAGGATCAGCACACGATGCCTACATCATGAGGCGTAGCAGGGTGCCTGAAATGATGATGCAGCTGCGCAACGAACGAGCATGTGTTGTTGGTGGGTACAGTCTGTCTGTCCTGTATTTTGCATAGCCTACTAGCACGACCGCTTCACCAGTTCTAACGATGTCCATGTGCTTCCCATGTAGGGGACGCTGGCTATCCCAACATGCCATGGCTGCTCACACCTCTCCGCAACCCCATCACGCCGGCCCAGCTCCGCTACAACACCGCCCATGGCCGGACAAGGCGAGTGATAGAGAGGACGTTTGGCCTGCTGAAGAGCCGATTTCGGTGCCTCCACAAGACCGGCGGCGCGCTCCCATATGCCCCTGCGAAGGTCTGCAAAATATTCATGGTCTGCTGCATGCTGCACAACATGGCAGTTTAGAAAGCTGTGCCACTCATCCTGAATCAACATGACGAGGACCATCCACCCGTGGAGGATGAAGGGCTTGGCAATGGGGCTAGTGATGTGGAGGATGTGGAGCCGCAAGAGGACATCCGGACTCGGCTCATACGCGACTTCTTTGCTTAGTGGTGAGTACCAGTGTCTGAGTGTGCACACATTGCTCCACGTGTGGCATGTGTTGTGATGTGTGTCTCCACCTGCATGTATGGCACGTGAGTCAGAGGTGTGTGTGGGTGTGTCACTGGAGTGATGGTGGCTGTGATGGTTGTATTTCCCCAGTCATAATTGTGACCTAGCATGTTGTCATTCATACATGTGTCGACTACATGCACATGCAAGTGGCTGTGCTTTTTGTGGCTGACTTCTTGTGTGTCTCTCATCCCCAGGTACTTGCGCATGCCGTCTGCTGGTTGCATTGTTGTGGCACTGCTATTCCTCATGGACACGTCATCGTGTGCTGACTCAGCGTTACACGCACGGACAAGTTTGGAAGTCTCCTTAGGGTAAGGGATGCATCAGGGGTGTATTGGGTGTGGCAGTTGTTCACGATGTATGCACACTGCCCCTGTCGATGTTTGGTTCCTCTGCAGCCATGTAGCATCACCATGGGACACGACATGCAGCTGTGTACACCTGAATAGATGGTCTGACTGGTTGACAGTCATCAGTGATGGGATAGTGGATTGTGATGATGGCATCAATGTGTGTAACACTGCCCTCGGACACATACGGTTTGCATTGGCTTGACATGGTGTGGGACTTCTACATCAGCGGATCAATGGTGTATGGCTGTCTCTCCGTGAGCAGCTGTGGGTGTTTAGCTGTTGGCCGACAATTGTGTGCCAGTTCCATGGCTATCACGCATTTGTGCTGCAGAAGGGGGGTGCCAGTGTTGGACCCACATGTTACTCCACATGAAGTGTTCATGTGTACTTCAAGTTGCCTCTGCAATCCCGAAAACATGACTAATAAAGGTGTCCCTATGCCTCCAAGGTGCCTCTTCTCAGTCAATGCTGGTGTGTTGCCACGGTGCATCCAGCATGTCTGGCAGGGTTTTCCCTGATAGTGGCTATGTGTCTATGTGTCGAGTAGCAAGATGCAAGCTGTGTGTGTGGGCTGAGACTGTGTATTATGCATGATGTCCATGACTGTGTGGGTATTGTGACATGTGCCATCCCCATGCATCCAACGTTGGCCAGGCCCCCATTCTCTGCATCCACCGGACTCAAGCTTGCAGGACATGGTTCTGCCACCTGTCTACACATACCTGGGTGCCCCCCAGGACACTAGACTGGATCCCTGACCTCTGCGCATGACTGTTGCTGTACTCAATGTGTCTGTCAGCACGGTTGTGCGGCCACCCCCTCAGCTGGTTGGGCCCATCACGGGTGTGTATGGTGCTCCATGTCTGTCTTGCCTAATACACTGTGGCCCGTGTGTCCTGTGCCAGACTCAGGCCCCAGGGTGTGGATGGTTGAAGTCAAAAGAGAACTCAGGCATGTTTAGACTTTACTAGACACATGTAAGGTAATAATGCAACCAGCAGGCATCTTCTCTTCATGGTGTGAATTTTTATTTTTGTGGGGGGGGTATGACGTGAGGGGCTTTCCGGGAGTTTGGAATCCAAAGTTCAGTAGGGGAGTTGGTGTCCTTGCCATTGGAAATCCTCAGAGTCCATGCCACAGTCTTTGTCCACATTGGTCAGGCAGTGACCAGCAAGGCCATGTGGCAGAGAATGTCTCTTGATGCTGTGATGCTGTTGCTCCAGTGGGCCAGGTGCCAGGCCAGGTGTCCTGGGAGATGGTGATGTAGCGCCGACCCTTACGGTCCTTTCCGTGGACGACCCGGCCTCCTGCGGGGACCCTCAGAAGCAGGCCGTGACGATGTTTGGGATGCTCCATCGGATGTTTGCTCCTCCTCCTGATCCCTCCCTGTGGGTGGTGATGTTCTACGCCTTCTGGCACAGGGAGGATTGCCCATGTTGTCGGCCATCCGACGGAGTGTATCGTGAATCCCCTGGAACACCGTCACTTGCTCAGCCTGTCTGTCCTCCATCCTCCGTTGGTGTTGCAGTAGACAGGCATGTTGCTGGGCCTGCTGGGTCTTGATCCCCTCGAGGACGGACACAACCTGGGCCATGCCCATGGTGTCCTGCCGGTATGAGTCCAGGATGTTACGGACATGGGAATATACCGGTTCCCCAGCCAACTGGTCAGGCTGGCGCCTCCGCCATCCTCCACTCCCACCACCCCTGCCCACTTGCACCTGGCCTGCCCTTGTGGGCACATCGGGTCTCCGGGACCCCTGAGGGGTGGCATTGGCGTTGTCGCCTGCCTCCTCCTGGGTGCCCGGGACACCGTCTCCCTCCTGGCCAGCCTGGCTGCTTTGTGGTGGTGGGGCAGGGATCCTGAGTGTCTCCTGGGATGTGGCAGGAGTGGGGGTGGTGGTTGGCCCCGTTGTACCTGACGCAGGTGCTGCAGGTGGTTGGACACCAGAGGTGCCAGGTTGGTCGGGGTCGTCCACAGAGTGGTGAGAGTCGTCGCTGCCGGTGGGATCGGGCTCCCGCAGATCCGGGTCCTGTGAGTCTTCCCCCCCAGTGTTGGGGGGTGAACCACGACGTTGACCTGTGTGTGAGAGAGACAATGTTAATTTTGGTCCATGCAACATCCATGTTTCATCAGTTTCAACGTTGACACATTTCCTCTTGGAATTAGGATCTGTCTTGCATTCCACTCACAGTGCACTTGTGCATGGGTGTGTCCCTTGGGCACCACTTTGGCCCCTTTAACTATGTGTGGCACAGTCTTACTTGCTGCGTCAAGTGTGACTGCAGTCAGCAGTGGAGTGGGCAGGTGTGGCGAGCCATGCATTGGCGCCTTCCGTGTAGCACTGTACATGTGCACATGGAGTGGATCCACACACTTATATAATGCAGGTAGCTGTTGTTGTGCTCGTGAACAGGTTGTGACATGGCCCTGTGTTTTACCATGGGGAAGAGGGGGGGTTCTGGCACTGGCCACCCTTGGCTACATGCACGCAGTCTACCTGCTGACGAGACATTCCCACACACCAAACGGCTGATTTGCTCTCCCTGTGTCTCCCTCCCTCTCTGTCCCCCTCTCCCTCACTCTGTGTATTAGCCTCCTCCCTCTGTCCGTGTCCCTGTGTCTCCCTCCCTCTCTGTCCCCGTCTCCCTCCCTCTCTGTCCCCCTCTCCCTCCCTCCGTGTGTCAGCCTCCTCCCTCTGTCCGTCTCCCTGTGTCTCCCTCCCTCTCTGTCCCCCTCTCCCTCCCTCTCTGTCCCCCTCTCCCTCCCTCTCTGTCCCCCTCTCCCTCCCTCCGTGTGTCAGCCTCCTCCCTCTGTCCGTCTCCCTGTGTCTCCCTCCCTCTCTGTCCCCCTCTCCCTCCCTCTGTGTCCCCCTCTCCCTCCCTCTGTGTGTCACCCTCTGTCACCCCAGCCCAGCTTCCTGGGCACACACTGTTAGCAGATCTTTGAATGGCCCTTGGCTTGTTGATGTGAGTTTGTTTCTGATCTCCAGGCATCCATTTTGTGTAGTGTCTGTCTCTGCGCTGCTGCTGTGGTGGTGTGTGCTGCCACTCTTTCACAATGTTGGCTGTTCATTAGCTGCTGTCATGTGCAAAACAGTGCCTTCACCCCCATGTGTTGATGCAAGGCGTCCGCCATTTGCTGGCGAGTCTTTCCTGTGTGGGGACACAGTGTTTGTATGGCTGTGACCTAGGCCATATGGGCAGAGGGCTTCTGAGTTGCACTATGTGAATTTTGGGGCCCACCCTCCCGCCATCCGGGTTACCGTGTCATGTGTTGGTGTCTTCTGTGGCCTGTGACTTGACATTGTCCAGCTGGGTGCATGGGGCATGGTGGCGCCAGTGGCATGTGCGTGTTCATGGAGTGTGGTTGAGTCATGCGATAGCTTGGGGTGGTTGCGTGCCTGTTAGTGATTTTGGTTGTGGATGACGTTCCCCCCATGTGAGGTGCGTTGTTTGTGTACTCACCCGGGTCTCGGAGTCCTCCTAATCCTTCAACTGCCTCCACCGGCTGTATGGCCATCACCCTCTCCTCCCAGGGCTGGTAGTGTACGGGTCTGCGGGAGGGCCCTCCTCCAGTGGCGTTGGCCTGGTTGTGTTCCTCCAGCATCTTGGCTCGGACCCTCCTCCGCAGATCGTACCACCTGGCTTGGCATTCATGCCTGGTCCTTCTGGTGTCCGCAACAGCATTCACAGCATCGACGATGGTCTGCCACATGGCTGTTTTCGCTGCCATGCTGGTCTGTCTGACCAATGTTCCAAAGAGCTGTGGCTCGACTCTGAGGATTTCATCGACAAGGACCTCCAACTCTCGGTTACTGAACTTTGGATTCTTGTTAGTGGGCATGGTGAGGGGTGTGGGTGTGGATGGTGGGGGGGTGTGGATGGTTGTGGGTGTGTGGGTGTGGTTGTGCAGGTGTGTGTGTGTGTGAATGTGATGAGGGGGTGTTTGTGAAGGTGGTTGTGTGAAGGTGTGCAAGTGTAAGGTGTGGTGAAGCTTGTAGTATGGTGCTGTAGGTTGTCTGAGGGGTCTGGCAGCAGTGAGTCTGTTGCAAAGGCTCATGGTTTGTGTGTGTGGGCCCTTTGTATTGGTCCATTGGTGGGTGTGGCTGTGTTTGAAGTTTGGGTGGGTGTGTTATAAGGAGTGGTGGTGTTTTGGGCCTCTGTTTGTTTTTGGCAGTTGCAGGTCAGTGAATGTGTTTTTTTAGTGTTTGTTGGACATGTTTTGTGGCTTTGTGCCATTCGAATTGTGTATTCTTGTGTTGTTTTGGTTTGTCCTGGTTGTGTACGTGCGTTTTTAGCATGTGTACGGCGTGTACATGGGCCATTTGGTTGTACGGTGCTGTCCTTGTGTGTGGCTTGGTACGACTCGTACATGCGGTTGTGATGTTGGGGCCTGGGGTGCGCTCCGTACTTAGGAGGTTGTGGTGGGGGTGCGACTCTGACGTACACGGGTGTACATACAGGGGGGTACGACACGTACAGGGGTGGGGGTACGACTCGAACGTACTGGGGTGTACATAGACGGTGGTACGACACATACAGGGGTGGGGGTACGACTCGAACGTACTGGGGTGTACATACACGGGGGTGCGACACGTACAGGGGTGGAGGTACGACTCGAACGTACTGGGGTGTACATAGACGGTGGTACGACACGTACAGGGGTGGGGGTACGACTCGAACGTACAGGGGTGTACATACACGGGGGTAGGACACGTACAGGGGTGGGGGTACGACTCGAACGTACTGGGGTGTACATACACGGGGGTACGACACGTACAGGGGTGGAGGTACGACTCGAACGTACTGGGGTGTACATAGACGGTGGTACGACACGTACAGGGGTGGGGGTACGACTCGAACGTACAGGGGTGTACATACACTGGGGTACGACACGTACAGGGGTGTACATACACGGGGGTAGGACACGTACAGGGGTGGGGGTACGACTCGAACGTACTGGGGTGTACATACACGGGGGTACGACACGTACAGGGGTGGAGGTACGACTCGAACGTACTGGGGTGTACATAGACGGTGGTACGACACGTACAGGGGTGGGGGTACGACTCGAACGTACTGGGGTGTACATAGACGGTGGTACGACACGTACAGGGGTGGGGGTACGACTCGAACGTACTGGGGTGTACATACACGGGGGTACGACACGTACAGGGGTGGAGGTACGACTCGAACGTACTGGGGTGTACATAGACGGTGGTACGACACGTACAGGGGTGGGGGTACGACTCGAACGTACTGGGGTGTACATACACAGGGGTACGACACGTACAGGTGTGGGGGTACGACTCGAACGTACAGGGGTGTACATACACGGGTGGGGGTGTACATACACGGGGGTACGTCTCGGACGTACGGGGGCGGGGGGGAGTGTTGGGCGCGTATGCGGGCACATGTCTCTATGGTTGCTATTGGAGTTCGGTGCGGACGGTGTTTTTTCCATACGGTTGTGACATCGGACGCACGGGACTTCACTTTTCACGTTTGTACGGTAAATCGTCCGAGGACGTGTCGGACACATTTTCCGACCCGAGGACGTGTGGGGACTAATTCCCAAGGCGGTTCGTATGGACTTTTTCCCATGCGAATCGTGATTGCTAGTTTGTACGGCACTTGTACGATTCGTACGGTAAAAAGACCGGATACGAGTCGGACGGGGAATTTTTTTACCGGATCGTAATTGCCACCTTAGTGTTCACTCATACTGTCTGAGTGAAACACTTAGCGGTAGTCCTGCTGGCACACGAGGTACATAACCTCTCTATCTTTTCACAGGTGTGCAAATAATTTAACACGCTTGCATTAATGGGACTCCTCTATCAAAAAAACCTGTAGATTCGGACGCGTTTCAGCTGTCAATTTCTTCAGGCCTTCTCAGGACAAGGGTAATACAATATCTACGTGCCTGCTGCGCATCAACAGGTCTCTCACTCAGGCTCAGAACCAATCCCTGAGTTTGGGCGCTCTCAGTGTTCCGGAGCTTGCACTCTAGAAAGTGCTACCTTAAATGGTGCTCGCCATCTGCATAACCCGGGCCTCCGTTTCCAGTTTACCAATGATTAAATCGTTGTCCGTCCACCTCCTATTTAGACAGAACACAGTCAAATAAGCTCTGTGTGTTCTCTGCCTCAAAATTCAAATGCCAAGATAAAGACAAGAGTGTGATGGCTCAATTTGGCATCAGATGGGTGATTGATAAAGCAGAGTTCTTCCTCTCACGAATGTACGAAAATTTACAAAGAAAAAGGTTCATGACAGTATTTTACAAGGAATGACAAAACGTGTGTTAAGTTTCACGTTTCTAGAAATGAGAAAAACGAAGTTGTGATTTTGATACTGCATCATAAATACATGTAGAATGTTAGCATGAGTTTATGATTTCATTTTATATTCAGTGAAATAGATGAGAATTTTAACACTTAAATAACATGTGGACTTGTGATTAGAGAATGTGATAATAACAGTAACACAGACAGCCATATGTGAGAATTTAACATTTCACATATTAGAGAAAAACAGTACATTAAAATGTGTAACTTGTGCACTGAAAATGACAAAAGAAAAGTAAGTGCTTCATGAGTTTAGCTAAAATTGCATTTTCGTCAATCTTTTCTTTGATGTGCCTTTAAACATTTATGCTTTAATAACATATGATGTGCAAAAGAAATTTATAAAAATATATGTAAGTGACAGTGACCTTTTCAAATTTGTATGAGTACCCTATAGATACCTGAATTAATTACAATATGATTGAAATATCTTAATACATGTATTTGAAAATGTAATACATTATGCTATGCAATACAAGATTCATATTTTAGCACAATTTAATTGTGCATGAGCTGTATTTCATGAAGGCCTCAACTTTGACTCTTTTTTCCAATATGAACTTACAAACTGATTAGTCTGAAGCCTATGGGAACTTTTCGTAAAGTCACCACTTGTGTTCCAACTTTCAAATGCTTTCTTTAACAAATGCTTGAGAACTACTAGAAAAAAGATGAGAGCATGAATTTTTCTATATTCTGAGTGCCACATTGTTCATATGACTAAAACCTACAATGATTCTAAGGAAACTACTAGTTATAAATTATTTAATTCTTTGGGATTTGTATACCTATTACCTACGACATCATCTCATCCTGTCGAAGACTACCAATTGGACAGAGTGGCCTAACAATTCAATGATGTCAAGGGGTGTTAACCCGGAACTGATTAAGTGTAATTGGTCAGATTTTGGAACTGAACTGCGCGTGTGTGTGTGTGTGTATGTGTGTGTGTGTGCTTGCTTGGTTCGCTGGCTCTCCCATTTTGCAGCAATTGAGACTGGCGGCTTGGACATCTAAAGACAAGGCAAAAACTGTGACATTATGCTGTGATCTGCTGCCAGCTGGTATGCTAGTGTAGCGGAACCTTTTTGGCTGAAAGGGTTTGTGTCATACTGCTGGGGTTTTGACGGACTAAGACAGATGTGTCTGTCTTTAACAAACTGGAACTGGTCATTTGGAACTCACTGAACTTTCCTAAGTGTTTGTATGAAGCACAACTGATTTTTCCTGTTGACCAAATTTCGCTTAAATAACGAATCTCCATTGGCTGAGGAAGAGCAATCCCTATATACATGGATCTCGCAGAGTTTGCTAATGCTGAATTAAAACTTGATTTAATTAAATTTAAGATTGTATGCATTCATTTGAAGTTCTTATGGAATACTAACATTTGAGATTTAAACTAAACTCTGCTGATTCTGACTCATTATTTACTTGTGTGTAAACTCATTTGACTAGTGTTTATATCATAGTTAAATACGTGGGATTCTGAGAGATAAATGTATAAAATTATATGGTAGCAATTATCTTATTCCTAGTCCTCATTGGATAATTGCTCATGCTCCGAATATTCCAGTCCCTTTCAACACAGTACAAGATCCATCGGAGGATCAAAGAATTTGACAAGTAAAAATGAGATAAGAATAAGATAGTCAAATTATAGACACAAAAAGGGCCCAACACATCAACGCTATGTCAGTCTCCCCTGGGAATAAACCCCTATCCTGCTCTGCTTGGGACTCAAACCAAAAAAAGCAAGAAGCAATGCACTATGCCCACCTTATTACATAGAAATTAGTCCTTCAGGGCTCTGAAATTTTCAAATCCCATAAAACAGGATTTTGACATTCATTTAGTCATGATTTGTTGTTTGTGTTCTGGTGTGCATACATTTGCATTTTTTACCCCAGACTCCAGTTCCAGAATGCAAAATAAAAATCTGGACTGCACAATCTACCGAAACTGTCTCAAAAGTCGAGAAATTCGAAAAAACTGAAAAAAACATCCTAGGTGTGGGCACGAATTTCTTATAAGAAGTTTTCCAACAGACTGGTTTTGATTGTGCCATAGCTTACAAATGTACAGAATGTTAAATAAAGGAATAGCATTGCGATGAGAATGCTTATCACACTATCATCCAATTGAAGCTACAAAAGTCCGTACTCCAGAAGAGAAAATACTGTATAATGGTAAATGAAGTCAGGAATGAGGCTGTGAAGTACAGAAAAAAGAGCAGAGAGAGGCCAGAGAAAGAGGGCATAGTGTAAGAGGGTAGAGAGCTGCGGGTTAACAGATTGGCTTTCCATAAAGTGTATGCAGGACCTATTCATATGTAACCCAATATAGTTCTTGAAGATGATGAAAGGACCTCTTTCAGTTGCCCCTCCTTCCTGTGGTTTCATGCCATTGCAGCTGGGCACGTTTCTCCCTCTTATTGAAGCTTAAATGTTGGCATGCATGCACTTTTAAAGAGAGCCCAACATACAACAAAAACCTTGCAAGGACGAGCAATTTGGAGCATACTAGAAAGAGGAACCGGCTTCCCTGTGCCCTCAGAGGCACCTGCTCCAACAGCGATTAGAGGAACTAGGAAAAACTTTGGCTACTGAGTTTGGATTTCAAACAGTGAGACAAGCTGGACTGCTCTGCCTGAAAGACTGTTCCCGTGTGAAAGGCGGATTGTTGTTAAAAATACACTTGCTACGGGGCGTGGCTTGCGCGCCGCTGTGAAATGGCGGATCGCGCTTGAGCTCCGTAAAGAGCGAGGGCCGACGGAGATATTCCTGCCGCTGCGGACTGCCCCGTTCAGCGCAGAGGATGATATCCTGTCTGTGAGACTGCCGTGTGTGCTACGAGGGAGTTTTCTGGTGGTGGGAAGCGGCCAGGGACCATTTTTTGGCATTTTGAGGTGGCGCTCGATGGTTTCACGAGCGGCCGCCATTTTGTTTCTTCACTGAGGGAGTTTTACTCTCTCCTCTACACGACGACGCTACTGGGACTATCCTGTCAGGAATGGAGTCATACAAGAACTGGTGACGTTTTTCACTTTTTCTGTGCTTATTTTGATTTTTTCCTTCCGCCTATTGCAGTGCTGCCCATTGTGAGAACTTTTTGAGGTTTCTGCTAATATATCACTCGTCAGGCGCACTGCCACTTCCTTATGTGAGGCTTCTTTGCTCTATGCTTGCTCTTGGTTGTTTTCGAGGTCGGTGTGCGCCTACTTGTTCCTGCAGCACATGATATTTTTTGTGAGGTGGTTTTTTTTCCTGACTTTGTTCGCCTGCCATAATCATTGTCCTGCTCTTTTTGCTGAAAGTGCGTTATCCCTTCCTGCTCGTTTTTCTTATCGCACATTAAGGGTCTTACATCCCCTGGCATTTCCTGCCCTTACTCTATCTGAAGGGGTGTATTTTGTTCCTGTTGAGGTGGTGTGCCCTATGGCTGCGAATATGGGCCCTTCACCGAATGCTAAAGACGTAAAGGACTCTAAAGCATCCCTTAAGAGGTCCAAACAGGTATCCCCTACACCTGAGTCTGCTCCAAAAGACACTAATTCCACTCTTGAGTCCATCCTGACGCGCCTTAATGAGGTCTATGAAATTGCACAGTCTACTAAGACTAACACAGATTTACTGCAGGTGGAGGTGTTAGCCATCAGGAATGATTTCAAGGCCCTTTCCCTTCTTGTTTCAGGTACAGAAACACGGATTAGTGGCGCAGAGGATACCATGCAAAAGCATTCTAGATCTCTCACTCAGATGGAGCGTTCCATGGCAGCATTGAGGAAAGACCTCACTGAACAAGAGGATCGTAATCGCAGATCTAATCTGCATATTTTTGGTCTTCCGGAGGAGGTTGAGAAAGATGCATCTTCCATGATTGAGTTCCTTTATCAATGGATTCCTTCTACACTACAAATTTCTTTCTAAAGAGATTTTGAACTGGAACGTGCACACCGTGTTCCCACCTTTCGCCCCAAGTCTGCTACGCAACCAAGAGCGGTAATTTTTAAGCCACTGCGTCATCAGCATACTGAGCAGATTTTGGCTCACATGCGGAAGGTTAGAGCTGTTTCTTGGAATGGCCATCATATTTCAATTTCTCAAGACTTTGCCAGAGACACGGTGATAAGGAGGAAGGGCTTTCTTAATCTTCGGAAGCGTTTATCTGAGATGAATATCCCCTTCTCCTTTGCTGGCCCTTCAAAATTCCGCATTACTTTCAAAGGTCGTGTCAGAATCTTTGATGAACCTGCTGATTTGGCCTCGTCTTTGGATAATCAGATGGAGTTACAGATGGAACTTCAAACGGAGGCCTCACATGTTCCTGGTTCTTCTGGCACCTGATGCGGTTATACATACTGCAATGTGTTTTCTTCTTTGTCAGATCTATTAAGTCTAGTTGCTTTTAGATCTGCGCGGTGGTCTTTTTGTCCATTGGTTTTGGTGTGTCTTTGTCGTCTTTTGGTGCTCCCTTGTTATCGTTATGGTGTAATGGTCTTTATTGTTGTTAGTTTTATTGTATAAACCTTCCAATTTTTTGTGGTAGCATCTCTTGATGGTTTGACTTCACTCCTGTTCGCGTGTCGTCCTTTTACTCCTTGCCTTCCCAGTTTGTCTCTCGACGTATTAGGTCCTGGTCCGTTTCTTATCCCGTTGTATGACCTCTTTATTTTCGCCGAATTTTGATGTGAAACTTGGTTCTTCTATCTCTTTGTGGTTGGTCTTTCTGCCTCATGGTTGTCTTTTGTTGTCTCGTATTTATGGAGTAGGCCATTGTTTCTTCCTTTGTTTTATCCACGTGTTGATGTATGGATTGTTTATATGTTTGAATCATAGGTGTTTATCAGATGCTTATTTATGGCTATAATTAGAGGCAATATGTTTCGTCTATATAGTTACTAGTTATATCTATTTTACTGATTTATCACTGAGTGGTTTGTTTATTTAGTATTATTAATTATCTTTTTCGAATAGGTCAGATTTTTATAGATGCTTTGTAATTGATAGTCTTATGCCTCTTTACCTACATGTTCACTTACTTAGGTAAGCTTACCTCTGTTTGCCAACTTGTGTGTATCTGGTTTTATCTATTCATGGTCAGTTATATATAAGCTTATCTATAGATTTTACATATTTGTATATAGTATTAGTTCTCTTATTTATCTGCCATAGGGCTTCATTGATTGTTATATAGAGAGGTTACTACATGCCGTTTTCTATTATGTTTCACTTATTTTTCCCATAATGTATCATATAGTATGCTTTAGAATGTATTTCTTCTTTTCTCTTCATTCTGTTCCTTTTTCTCTTCATGATGTCTGCTTTGGTTTTGCTCTACCTAATAGTAATGTTAACTTTTAGCTCACTTTCCACCAGCTTTTATTGCTTGCACTTGTTTTTTTCTCTTTTTCCTGCCCTTCCCGTTTTCTATGATCCATTTTAGCTGGTACCTATTTATCAACTTGGTTAAACGTGTTGCCTTTATAGTCTTTCATTTCGCTCTGTTTCCAAAATACTATAATTAATTCCAGTTCTTATCTTTTAGATAGTTCTTCTTTTAAACACGTATAATCAGCTATGTACTGTTTTGGGGTTACTTATGCTGATGTTTTTTATTCCTCTTGTTGGTCCCTTGCTCTTTTTCCCATGTTCCCCCTTGTATGAATTTGGTCTTTTTCAGACCTGCCTTATGGGCCCTTCTCTCTCTCTTTCTGTGTATTTTCTTGCTTTCTTTTTCCTCTTCTTTCCTTTTTTCTCTTCGGATTTCCTTTTTGGTTTCACCTTGTTTCGTGTTGGTTTCTAATGTCTGCTGGTTGCTTCTCCTGGATGTTGTAGTTCATTTGTCATATATGAAATGTCTTTTTTTCCTGATAATGGTTCTATGTCTGGATTGAATATACTTTCCCTTAATGTTAAAGGGTTAAATCACCCAGTTAAAAGGTCAAAGATTTTGGACTACTGTAACTCTCTTTCTTCGGATCTCGTCCTTTTTCAGGAAACAAAGATCTCTGCCAAGGAGGCGTTGTTTCTGAAGAAAGAGTGGGTCTTTGATGTTGCTTGTTCAGATGCTTGTGGTAAAAGAAATGGGGTAATTACCTTAGTTTCTAAACATTCTGGGTTGTCTATCGTTTCCTCTGAGCAGGATAGAGAGGGTCGGTGGTTGCTGTCTAAGATGTCCAATGGTAATGCTGATCTCTTTGTCATGAATATTTATGCCCCCAACAAGGATGACCCGTCCTTTTGGAAAGCGATCACCAAAAAGCTAAATGATACATCTCACTCTGGTAATCTTATTGTAGGTGGAGACTTTAATTTGCCAATGGATCCCATCTTAGATAGGAATTCTGCCTTTAGTTTTCGTCCCCCTAAAGCACATAAACAAATGATTAATATGTGCTCTCTTACCCATCTTCAGGATGTCTGGCGTCTTCATAATCCCACTGGTAGTGACTTCTCCTTTTTTTCTTCCCCTCATTCGTCCTTTTCACGCATTGATTATCTTTTGGTTCACTCCTCTCTGGTTCAATCCTCTTCTTCTCCGCTTATTCACCCTATTTTAATTTCTGACCATGCCGCAGTGACTTTTACACTTATGTCCTTTGCCCCTAGGGCACGATCTCGTTCGTGGAGACTAAACACAGAAATTTTACATGATGAGTCCTTGGTGCGAGAGTTTTCCAATGATATTGAGACGTTTTTTATTGAGAATGTTGGGTCAGTCAGTTCCCCTGTTGTTCTCTGGGACTCTTTTAAATGTACTTTCCGTGGTCAGGTCATTAAATGTATGTCAAGGAGAAACGCAGCCATTAAAAAGGAACTCACGGACTTAGCAGATGAGATTAAACGTCAGGAATCCCTTTTTCGACATTCTAAGGATAAGTCCTGCCTCCAATCTATTAAGAATTTAAAGTATACGTACAATACTATAGTCACTAAGAGAGCTCATATTGGACTTCAGGCTCAGAAATCTAAGAAATTGCTGTTAAAAAATCGTGCGGGCAAGATTCTTGCAGCCACTTTAAAGTTTCAGGAATCTTCTTGTAATTCTTCCCAAATTTCTTCTATTACTGACCGGCTTGGTATGAAAAAATTTCAAACTGTAGAAATTCTTGAGGTCTTCCGCGATTTTTATAATAATTTATATACCCCGTCTGCTCAAGCTTCTTTTGAACAATGTCAGGAGTTCTTGAAGTCGGTTCCTTTGAAAGTTGTTTCGGAGGAAGATAATAACTAATTGAATTGAATTGAAGTGGAGAAGTGTGGCTCAATGGTTAGAGTGGCAGACCTCGATGCAGAGCACTGGTCCGGGACCAGGGTTCGGATCCCGTCGCGGCAGGGTCTCGGGCTATAAATTCCACGGACCGGATATTCTCGCCTCAGTGCCTATTCTAATCATGGGTCCCACGCTGCAACTCTGGGCAATAGCTTGCTTAATCTCCACAACGGCCCCAACAGCGCTGGGATGCCTGGCCTCACCATGGGGGTGCCCAGGAGTGGACACCTCACATGGAAAGCCAGGAAGGGTTCCACAGCAGTATGAGTAAAAGCGCCAGGATGCCCCCGTTGGGGGTGGCAGTGCGCTATACAAGTACAAACACATTTACAATTGTCCGATTACTTCTGACGAAATCATTTCCGCGATTAAAGCTACTCGTTCTGGTAAAGGTCCTGATGGATATCCTATTGCGTTTTATAAAACCTTTATTTCCGTGCTTGTCCCGAAACTTCAATCCGTTTTTGATGCTTTTATTAAAGATGGTTCTGTGTCTGGTTCCGCGGCTGATGCTACTATTGTAGTTATCCCCAAAGAAGGGAAAGATCATGCAGATCCCAAGAATTTTCGTCCTATTTCCCTTCTTAACATGGAAGCTAAGATCTTTGCTAAAATCTTAGCTAAACGCTTAGAGTCCTTTATTCCTCAATTGGTTCATCCCTCCCAAACAGGTTTCGTAAAGGGGCGTCTTGCACGTGATAATATTCATACTTTTTGTCATATTCTTGGTGCCGCCAAGCGATCTAATCTTCCGGCGGCGGCCTTGGCCCTTGATGCTGAAAAGGCCTTTGATAAGGTCTCTTGGCCTTTTTTAAGAGCTGTTTTATGTGCACATAACCTTGGTGATTCCTTTATTCGTATGGTTATGTCTCTTTACTCCCGACCTAGGGCTAACATACGGGTGAATGGTGCTACGTCTTCCTTTTTTAACCTTTGTCAGGGCACTAGACAAGGGTGTCCTTTGTCCCCTCTCTTATTTTTGTTGTCCATTGATCCTCTTCTCAGAATGATTGACTCGCATCCAGACATTAAGGGGTTCTCTTTTGGGTCTCATCAGATAAAAACAGCTGCATATGCAGATGATGTTCTCATTTTTTCTGATGATATTGCACTGGCCATCCCTGCTATTTCGGATACGATTTCTCTTTTTTCAAAAGTTTCAGGATACACTCTGAACAAAGATAAGACAGAGATGTTTCCCTTAAATGCTTACTGTTTCTCTTCTCATATGGGTTCGGCGGGATTTACATGGCAATCTAAACAGCTAAAATATCTGGGTATCTATTTTTGTTCCACCCTATATGCTACGGCTACTTATAATGAATCCCAAACTATTCTTAAGGTGAGACGTCTTTTAGAAACTTGGTCTCCGAAGCATATTTCTTGGTGGGGCCGACTGCAGACTCTTAAAATGATGATCACTCCTATTATTAATTTTGTTTCCTCTATGCTTCCAGTAAGGCTTTCTGATTCCTTCTTTCATGAACTTGACTTGCTTACTTCCAAATTTCTATGGAATGACAGAAGGGCTAGGATTGCTTATAAATTTTTACGGAAATCTCATGATATGGGTGGCTGTAATTTTCCTGATTGGGGGAAGTATCAAACGGCTTTTCTGGCGTCCCAGGGTGCCCTTTGGTTTTCTTCTCCATCTCTTCATGTTCCAGCATGGTTGACAATAGAACAGGAACTGGCCTCCCCACTGCCGACTGCCTCTTTTTTAACCACGAATACCCTCTCTATTCCATTCTCTCGTTCTATTATTTTAGACACTATTGCTGCGGTTCGCAAGGTTGATAAGAGAGTAGCAATTCCACTGCATAAAACTAGATGGTCGTCTATTTGGCGCAATTCTAAAATCAAAATTAATATTGACCCAGAGTTGATGTCTTACTGGGCTGGGAAAGGTGTCTCACTTGTTAAACATCTCTATGATTCCAACAATGACCCTTCCCCTTTCTCATCCCTAGCTCAACAATTTTCTTTATCTAATTTAGACTTTTATACTTTTCTTAAGATAAAGGTTGCACTTGCCAAAATGCACCTTCATCCTTCTTCCCCTATGATTACGCTTTTTCAGTTATGGATTAGGACTGGTCATGTTGCGTCTCGGATTTACAAATTCTTATCGTCCTCTACACTCCCTTCCCAAACTGTCGCACAGCAAAAATGGTTACATCATTTTGATCATAGTGTTACCGATCATATCTCTTCTGATACCTGGCAAGATATTGGTAAATTTTCTCTTTGTAACAAAATCGCCCCCTCTTTAATGCAGTCTAAGTTTTTCTCTATTAATCTTCTTCACTGGACTCCCACTCGTTTGTACTCGCTAAATCTCAAAGAAGACAATCTGTGCTGGAGTTGTGGGCTTTTACCAGGCGATTTTCAACATATGTTCCTTGATTGCTCCCTTCTCCAATCCTTTTGGGATTTAATTCACAAACACCTCATGCTCATCTTTAACATTAAATTCCAACTTTCTTTTCCATTAATCCTTTTAGGTCCGTTGGCGGCCCCAGTCCCTCTGCCTTTAGATCCCATGGAGTTACAGTTGCTGGATCTCTTATTGACTATTGCAGTCAAAGTAATTCTCATGGAGTGGAAATCCTTTTCATCCGTCTCTTACCATACTTGGTGGGCTTGGGTTTCCTTTCTACGAAGTGCTCATACGTCAGTTGACCATGCTCATCTATCCCCTTCTATATCTACTGGTGTTTGGAAAGCCTTAGATTCGTACATGGAGTTGGCCTCCGAGGGGCTGGTGGAGCAATATCCCTTTGATTTGTCTGGTTAGTGTTGTCTTGTGTGTCGGGTGAATCCTTTGGAAATCCTCTCCTCTTCCTTTTCTCTTCTCTGTCTCTCTTTTTCTTTCCTCATCTCTTTCCTACTCTTTCCGTCTTTTCTTTCTTCCTCTCTTTTCTTTCCTCTTATCCCTATTTTGCCATCTGAGGGTGATACTTTTGATAAGTATCTTTGCCGGATATCAATTTGGTTCGTCCCTCCTTAAGTAATTTATTTATCTGTTATCTGCGGATTAATGAATGACAATGATTTGATTTCCTATTATTTAATTTTATTTTAATGTATCTATTGCCTCTGTCTGATATCAATTGTATCACTTTTGCTTGTATCTCATGTTTCGTATTTGCTTCTTTAAAATAATAAAATTCTTTTGAAATGAAAAAAAAAAATACACTTGCTACTTGCATTACCAGTAACTTAACTAAGCAGTTCTCTGATTTTCCTGAAATACGCTATGTTTATTCCAAGAATATAATATGCTTTCAACTTAATCAAAGAGGAGTGCCCATGGGAGTACAAACGTGCCCGGACGGGAAACAGTTTACATTTAGGAAACCGTGAGAAATCTGAACCAACTTGCCATTACAAGCCCATCTGTAATTCATGCCAAATTATTGGCAATGCTGTACGGGTTTATTATGTGTGTGAGTATAAGTTTTTTAATTTCACCAAAGCCTCGAAGGCAACATTCCTCCCCTTTTGGCACCACTTTGCAGGGTGTGCTTGCACAGTAAGTATGCCAAGCTTGAACTTAACATATCTAACACAGGTCTCTTGCCAAATGTTTTAGAGGTATGCTTTGAGCCCTTTTTGCACCTCACTGGTGGCCCTCAACATTTTGAACAGGTGCATCACCAAACCTGGGATGGCACAGCGCCCGGTGTGAGTGCACTCCAAACCTTTCCATAGAGGTTGGAATCTGTCTGCCTCTCTACAGCACAGTTAGTTTAGCTGTGGCTTAAAATAACAAGGACCCACCAGTTGACGACTACTTCTTAATACTTAGAACATCAAAGAATCAACACAAACAGCAGGTCCCCAAATGACAAAAACAGGCCTTTCAGGCTGATGACCTGAGATATCACTAAAGCAAGAATGGTGTCAGAGCTCACATATTAGCTAACTCATCCACCTATGCATCCACCACATTGAATAAAAAGCACCCACTTCAGCGATCTGTCTGTAACCTCCATGTCACTTGTCCCTCAACTGGGCATGTTCTATGAGAAATGAAAGCTAATATTAGTCTGCCCTGCAAGATCTGTTCTGTGGGAGATGGAAGAATGCATGTATTGCCTTCTGTGAGAGAGGGAAGCTTGCTTTGCTACTGCCATATTGTCCCAATTCTATGAGGAAGTGATGGAGCAGGATTTCGCAAAAAGAAGCCTGCTCGGGTGAATGACCCCATAATACGTGCTAACAGGGAGTAGTAGTAGAAAACTAACGTGCACCTTACATGAACACAAGGGAATTTTCTTTGCGCATACATGCACTAACGTGAAATCATGCATGAAAGAACTAAAACTGTATTTAAATAGTGCTTAGAAAGAAATGAGAAATAATGCATGACTAGGCCGCAGGTGCATTTCATAGTTTGCATGTTGCATTTTGCTTTGAAATAATAAATAATGCCGCTTTTTGCTTAAAGCTATGCTAGGAAAAACAGTAACAGTAAATAGTGCAAAGGTGGGTGATAAACAGTGAAAAGTGCATTACCATATAATTAATGAATGCTTATGTTCTATTTGCCATAGTGAGCCGAATGATCTTCCATTTCCCTTAAATTAGCCAAAAAAGGGAGGAGTTGGAGGAAGGAGTGAAACTGAGCTGACTGAAAAGACAGAAAGACTGAGCACAGCACATAAACCACAGAGGTTCAAGGCCGATATGCTGAAGGAGAATATTGAGTGCCTGCCAAAGGGATGTGACTGACCGTAGGACCTAAAACCTTTTCCGTGGACATAACCAAGAGACTTATGAAGTTGTTATTGGTATCGCTACATGAATTAAATGTATGAACGAGTATGAACTGATGTCATGAGAAGTGCAGTAAAACAATAGTCTACAGTAGTCATGAATGGAAACCTGATGCTGTGACCCACCACCTCCTAAATCCACCAATCAGCTGTCAAGTTTAGTCAAATGTTTCAACTGATGTGGGATGGACATGTAGGTTTTAGGGTATAACTGGGGTGCCTTTAGGGGTGTGTTGAGAGCGCGTTTTCCAGATAGCTGTTCGAGAGGGGTGATGCGTCGCTGTTCGTCGGTTTGCAGAGAGGCCTAGCTGACCTGTCCTGTCCTGTTCCTGTCCCTAATATCTTTGTTGCCTGGCTCCATTTCAGGGAACCCCATCGCTTCCTTGGCCAGGGGGTGTGGTTTTCTCTAGATCCATTGGGTTTGTAATATTTTGACTCGTTCTTGCAAAATTATTTGCAAATGTTCTGTGTTTCTGAAACGCTAGTCTCTCCACCTATCTACTCCGTCACATGAATATTGTTTGCAGTTTACTGAAACAGATGTCTCTTAATCTATCCACTCCTTCATGAGCATTTTGTGCATTGTATGAGGAGTTTGATATCAACTGCAATTGCTAATGTTATTTTCTCTTGTGAATTTCTTTATTTGTATTGTGAGCGTATGCATTGAGCATTTTATTGACCATATAAAGATAAAACTTTATTAACCTTATAGAGAGTCTGTGATTATTTAGCTGACTTGTTAGTTAGTTAGATAGTGCTATCATTACCAACAACTATTCAATTAATTGGTCCATTGACCAAGAAGAAGGAAAGTTGATTGTACAAGTTTAGTTATATACTCAGAAATGACAAACATGAACTGCAGAAGAAGTTTAATCGATATTAGAAACCAATTGATCTCCAGCGCATCAGGGATTTGGGTGTAAGTGTATGGGCCATTCTATTGTGATATTATTGAGTATTGATCCCTGATCAGGTATTGGCTCACGCTGGATCAGTTTTCCGGTAGCAGAGGACGGTTTAATTATTGATTATCTTGGTAATGATTATTGATTATATGTTCTTAACTTGAAAAGTTAGTGTCCTGTTTCATGTTGTCTAGAAGCACAGGTACGGTGTTACCTGAGGAATCCCGGCAAATGAAATTGGCCTGAAACAGGCAGAAGAAGAGTGTGATATCGAAGTCCCACTGCAGAAGTACTTTGTCTGTTGTAATAATACCGACGCTATGGAGGACTGTAGGTGATATATTAGGGACAATTTAATATGAAGGTAGCGTGTATGGAATAGCGAAGGGTCCACTTCTGAAACTCTAGCCCTATCCCCAGGGGGGTACCAGGACCTCTTTTCACACCAAAAAGTCCTCCTGCGAAACTTTGGCCTTATCCCTAGAGGAGTAATAGGTCCTCCCAGAGCTTGTTTGAAGAGTAAAATAGCGCTGGTCGTTATTAGAACTCGTAGTGAAGAAAATCTCTTGGAAAAAGTGAAATCTATCTATTTAGTGGAACAGACAAAGTAGCATTGTTTTGTGTTGCTACTAATCAATATTTTGATCAAGAAAAATATTGCTGTATTATTTTGTGAAGGGAGGGTCAGTAGCAGGAGTAATACTGACGTCAGAAAAAGCCGCAATGGCATTGGTCAGGCAGCGAGCGTGTACTGAGCTGTGATTGGTTGTTTGGTGTGAAGCCGTGCTAGTATAGGTTTAGACTTTGCTTACGTGGCAGGGCTCTGATTGGTTGGTTGGTGTGAGTCGCGCTGGTATAGCACGAGAGCTGACAAATAGAATACGTAGAATCACAGAAAGATTTTCTTGTTTATTTTGGTTAGGTATGTTAGCGTAAAGAATAAGAAAAAAGAAGTTGCTTGAGAAAATAAAAAATGTCTTTATAAAAGACAAACCAAATGTGACTAGAGAGGGAATTCTGATTCCACTTACAAAAACGCCTGCTTCTTATATGATGTTGGAGTGAGGATAACATACATGTATGTGGTTAGAGAATTGGGTGGAATATACAAAGTATGATGGTGTCATACCTTTTCCACAGCATTGTACGTTTAATGTAAGGATATTGCAGAATCTGAGAAATTGAATGAATTCACTGGAACCAAATCCTAGACTTACGCAGTATGAAGGCGTAGAGCAATGGGAAGTTGAGGCATTTGAAAGACAGAAATATAGAGGTATTCAAAGGTACAGAAATATGATGTTTGGATATCCTTTTGAAAGTAGGGAAGAAAAGTTGAAAAGATGGAGGAGAAATGTGATAACAGAAAGTTTCTACCCAGTTTAGTTGCTGATGATCAGACAGGAGGCAAGTGTAAAGAGAAAAAGAAAAATATAGAGACTTCCAGTTTTAGAGATGATCCGAATAACTCTGAGGATGATGTGTTACTGGAGGATATAATGACTAAAAGACCTTGCCATATGAAGAAAATTCAGGGGAGGTAACCCCGAATGCTCCACAGATGGGAACCCCACTGACTCCCCAAGTCACCGAAATAGCTAGGGTAGTGCGAGAAAATGAAGAGAATTTGTTGAATAAGGCAAGACTAGAGCAGGTTCAGAAAATGAATCAGTTAAGTCTGAATGCGGCAGCATTGATGGTACCAGTGACAATTGGTCCCGTTGTTCCATTTATGGAGAAAGACATAATTTGTTGAAAGTGCATTAGTTGGCAGTTCCGAGAAGTGGTAGCAGGATTGGAGTGTTGACAGTAATGAATGAGAATGGCCAAGATGATCAGAATACCACATTGTTAGATTTTCCGGTTTGTGAGTTAATAACGGAAACCTCTAAAAGAGGTATACAATTAGACCCAAGGAGAATAGGGCCGAATGCCACTCCAATAGCAGGGAGCTCAGCAGGTCCTTCACTAGAAGAATTGAATAATTGGATAAAGGAAATGACAAAGCCTAAACCACAACCACAGAGTATAAATGTGAGTCAATTGAAAGTAGATTTGGAAGAAATGATTATTGGCACAATAAGTCCAGATATATTAGGGACTTACCGAGATGATGAACTGTTGTTATTGTGTAAAAGCATTACTTGGAGAGCGAAGAATTTGCATGAGAAAATATCGAAAGCTGCTAGTGAGTATGGAATAGACATAGAGAAGTCGAAAATGTTGCAAAAATCATACAGGATGGCCTTTAATGATAAAGGTTTAGAGAGTTTGAATGCGTCTTGAAAAAGATTGCAGATAAAAGAGTTGATGAACATTTTGAAGAAATGGGGAGATGTAGATTGTTGGAAAATTAGATGGTCGAGAAAGAAGGAAGAAGCAGCTAGTAAAGGAGTATCCATGTTTCCATTAAAAGAGACAGAACAAGTTGAAAGGGCGTGTCCGATGAGAGAAGTACCAAGGTGGTGGATATGTTCATGTTCCATGGTCAAGACAGGATATATTGTCTTCCACGGACGACGTCCCCAGGTTCAGAGAGAAACCGGTTGAATGGTACAAACAGGTAGAAGGGTTTGTGAAAGTCTAGAAGGTTTTACTGAAGGATTTAGATGGGATGTTTGAGATTGTTGTTCCAGCAGGTTTGTGGACAGAGTGTAAGATCACTGTTGTTTGGCCAAAAGAAGAATATCCTAGATACCCTAAAACAGGTGCACCATCTGACGAGGTGATGAAAAAGTATAATCAGGTAATCACGTTTTTGAAGGGAAATATTTCCCTTAAGGAAACAGATTGGGTTGAAATTGACAGAACAACCCAAGAACCAAAAGAGTCAGTACATGCCTACTAGGAATGGTTGTTGCAGGTATTTAAACAGTATAGTGGATTTGAGAATATTGGAGACAAGGATATGGGACATTTTGTGTATCGTTTTGTGTTTGGATTGAAACCGGAAATTAGTAATGATTCAGCAGCATTTGATTTGTTGGCAAAGCAAAACAATTGATGAAATTCTGAGGTATGTAAATTATTGTAGTGATGACATTGAATCGAGACATTTAAAGCTAAAAGAGAAAATGATGTGGGCGCAAGTGAAAGTGGCAGAACAGCAAGAAACAAGCAATAGTTCCCAAACTAGTATTAAGATGAATGGTCGGAATCAAAATGGGCAGAATTCCAGTGAAGGTAGAGATAGAGGTAAAATGAGCAGAGAGGAAGCCATGAAGAAATTTCCTTGTCATGTGTGCGGAAAGCATGGACATTGGAAGAACGAGTGTAGATCTGCTAAAAAGAATAACGGGGTAAATAAAAATGTAATTCCACAGATGCAGAATGAGTTGGGTGTAAATCAAGAACAGCAGCAGCAGATAGTTACTCAACAGTTACAGGTGCCACAAGCTCCCATGCAAAATAATGTGAATGCTCAAGTGTAGAGGTACTGTGCCAACACTGGATTTCACGGAGGTGACCAAATTGGTAAGACTCAAAGTGTGCAAATGGTTCCGCAATACTGGTTGCAGTACAATGGGAGTGATACAGACTCATCTCAATTGTATTTATTTATTTGAAAAGTTTTATATAGCGCTGGCTAGACCCGGAGGTATCAGAGCGCTTTACATGAGGACGAACATTGTTTCAGAGCATAGTTACAAGTTACACGAGTTACTGGAGCGAAGTTACATGCGTTAAAAACATAGATGTAAGGAAAGAAACGCAGACAAGGGGAGAGAGATTCAGGGGAGAGAGGATAGGAGCAGGGGAGGTAGACCAGGAATGACAGAGGGAAAGAGGTGGGGGAGGAAAACACAATCGGGAGACGAGGAGAAACAGTGTCCGACGTCCGGTGTGCTGTGATCCCAGTGGAAGAGGTATCATTCCCACACTTCCGCTGTGTGTGGTTCCCTTTGCGCTGTTGACTCTCTCAAAGGGGTCTCTGAAACTCCAGGGCATAAATACTGGATCCCTCCCAACAAGGGGAGAAGGAGTGCTTTGGCAAGGGGCACCATTCCCACTCCTCCGCTGTGTGGGGCTCCCTTGACGCTGTGGACTCTCTCAGGAGGGTCTCTGAGACTCCTGGTTATAAATGTTGGATCCCTCCCCAACAAGGGGAGAAGGAGTGCTTTGGTAAAGGGCAGACACAATGGTGGTAAATTTAGGGATAATGATGTATTGCAAGGTATAACAGTTTTAGAATCCACCCATGGGGCATCGTCATTGTCAGTTCAGGCATTATGTCTCATTAGTTGGAGACCTTGGTGGCGTAAGGGCTGCGGCATAAATCTATCCTGCTAAGTGCGCAGCTCACCTTCTGACTCGTGAGGCTCTCGTGTAGAATGGAAGCAGGTTAGAGCCCTTCTGGATGGTGGTTGTGCGCTCGGTGGCAAAGCTTCAAGGAAGCAGATATGCAGGCACCATTATGATGTCAGGTAATTGCAAAAGCTTGAACCACTCAATGATGGTAACATTTTGTGGGTTTCTCTTAATAGCGACAGAGCAATGGTGAGGGACGCTTTTGCACCGTGATGTTAGGTCAGCGTGAGGGGAGTAAATACTACTACAACAGAAAGTAGACGCCATCTTAGGGTCATGCAACACGCTGCTGGATAAGTATTCGGATAAGGTTCGGATTCCGCCATATAGGAGAAAGGATCGGGAGGAGACCGAAAAGTCTTGAGTCCAGAGACAGATGAGTGATCTTAGTGAAGATTTGATAGAGCAATGGATTTCTCAGCAGGCAGCAATTCAGGCAGAGAAAAGGACAGCCACCAACACTACATAGCAGAAAGAGACTTTAATAGAAGCATTGTGATATTCGTGATCCGCTGCCATTCTAGGAATCAAGATCGGGCGCCATGGTAGAGCAGGCAGGTAGTCAGGCAGGCATACATTGGCCAAGTTCAGCGGTTAGTGGTAAAAAAAATCATACATCTTTATTGATTAATTTATTGCCTATATTGCTACTGGCCTCTTCTCCTGCCCCAAGTGTATATCTCCAGTCGCGTCTCAAAGCTGGGGGGGAGGAGAAAAGGGTCTGGTCCCTCCCATACCCCGTAGTCCAGCCTCCTGCCCGCTCCTCACCTCATCTCCCTTAGCGGTAGCAGTTCAGCGGATGCAGGTGGGGTCAATGACAGTGCCTGAGGGGGGAGGAAGAGTGCGTACTTGGCGCATCCTTGGCGGTAGATCAGTCAAGTCCATTAGTTGACGGAAATGTGGAAGGGAATTATATTACTTTCTTATTGGACACTAGTGCTACCCGTTCTACTATGAGACCAGCAGAAATTCTGAACCTACCCCTCTCGGGAGACACTATCCAAGTTGTAGGGGTCTCAAATAAGCATATTAGAACACCAGTCACAAATCCAATAGAAGTTCATATTGGAAACTTCAGAGACATGCTTCGTTTTGTGGTATGTGACTCGAGTCCAGTAAATCTCTTAGGTAGAGATTTATTATGCAAGATGAATTGCACCATATATGATACACTGGATGATACTGCATTTCAGACATTTATTTAATTTGAGAGGGTAGCTGTTCCTAAAGAAAGGAGGTGGAGAGAGATACTATGTGTGCTAAGAGCTTGGTTAGGCCGGGATGAGTGTGGGGAATTTCTCCTTTAGTTTTTAGTGCCCTCACACACCCTTTCAGGTGTCCTGCTTCATCATAGGGCGTTGCTCCTCGTGGGGGTGGCGCTGCAGTCCCCCACGGGCCCCGCGAGAGGGCTCTTTGTCGGAGTTCTTTTTTAGGAGACGCCGCAGTTGTGCATGTGGGTGTGTGGGTATGTCTATAAGGGATGTGAGTGGTGCGTTAAAATAGCTAGGTAGGAACCTAGACCTTTATTCGCGGCTCCATCCAGCATGAATTAAAAATGATCCTGGAGGTCCTCAAGAAAAAAAATATAATGAGGGCAGATATAAAATTTTTTACTGCAGCTCTCAGGATACGTGTGGGGGTGTGAATATTAGAAAAATAGGGTCAACATGTTTCGCGCATATGAGTAGGTCCTTAAGGGATCCGATTGCGCTTCGTCAGGACCAAATGAGATAGGTGGATCTAAAGAGTTAATAAAAAATGACAAGGAAAAAGAGAAGGTTCCAGTGAAAGTGAGGTACTGTGAACCAATTTTACCTTTACAGTAAGGGGAATTGCGTCGTTGCGCTGGTAGGTGCTCCTTCTTATAGGAAAACCTATACCCAACCTGAAAAAATAAAGACAAGGACAAACACACATATATAAACAGACAAGGAAAATGTAACATCTGTCATATAGAAGTGCCAAAAGGTGTCGTGAGTTCATTGTACAGTGGTACGAAAAATGTACATAATCCACATGCTTCTAATTTACACATGCAGATTCTAGTGAGAATATTCACCGAAAGGATTTTAATTGGTTAAAGAGAATCTTGCCGCTATCCGCAGTGCACATGTAAACTCGTAATACTAATCAAATGTGGCCATGCGATATGAAAAGACCAGAATGCAGGTCTCTCCTCAAGCGGCGTTCACATCAAAAGGAAACACCCGGTGTGCGTTCGGGTGTCGTTGGTAAGTTAAAAAATTACTAAGGACAAATCAAGCCTACCCTCCGAGATGAAAGGGAAGGGCTCCGTCAGCGGTTCGGATGAGGCGAGCAATGAAACTAAGGGGAATCAATGAAAATATTCAGTCTACCTCGTTCAAGTTGTTCCCACGTCGAGCGCGTTGCCATGGTGGCGGAATACTCACAAGTGTTCAGTCGCCTGCAGGGTGGAAACCTACCCCTCCTCCGTAACACGCCGGAATGGTAGACCGGTGTTGGATGGGGAGGGCTTATATGTAATCATAACAAACGCTGAAAATGAGCGCGGTCAATTAACGTCAGAATGTGACGTAATGACGTTGAGTCAGGGAGAACACCAGTCGCTTCATGATGCTGAAGGGTGACGTGGTGACGCTCTCTGCCGAGTTGCCATGACAATGTGGTCCAATACGGAAGCTTCACGGTGCTAGAAGGTGACGTAGTGACGCTCACTACCGAGTTGCCATGACAATGCGGTCCATTACAGAGGCGTCTGGAAGTGCCGTGGTTAGTTGGAAAAAGTAGTTAGGGGCGTTGTCACGACGATCATTTAGATCGTTGCAGCGTCAGACGTAGGGGTTGGTAAATAGGAAGGTTATACGAGGTAAAACCAGGTTGCTGTAGCGCAGAGTAAATCAATGGAAACATTATTCAATGCGCACAAGTTGTGCGTACATTCACTAGGTAACTCGTGAACGAGAGGTGGGCCAAGGTGCATTGGCAAATTATAAGGCAGCGACCAGCCAGTGGGAAGTAGTGACAGTTGCTAAGCAACTACTATATGTTAGACGTGATGCTTGCAAAGCAGACTATGCAGGGGGAATTTAAACAATGTAATGGTATGGTAGTGAGTCTGGATTGATCTCGTTACACGGTGTTGGTCTCTAATGTTATGTGTGTATTAAAAAGACCGTGCTTCCGGATAGTGTGTCTCTGATCTAGATGCAAAGATTATCAAACCGGTACCTGGTTAATTCAGCTAAGAGTTCAGTCGGAGTTTCTCTAGGAATCATGTTAGCTCGGCCCACGGGATTTCATCATTTAAACCCGTGGAGTCACATCTCAGTCTATGGACCCACCGTTGTTCTTGTATAAACAAAGTCCGTTTGTTCCAATGAGGATTGGAAACTATGATGGTCCATCGCAGACTTTCTGCTAGATGTCCTAGTTCAGAAAAATGTGTTAGTAATTTGGTATTGGTCTTCTTGCGTCTTATGGTGCTTTTATGCTCCCCTATGCGTATCTTGACTGCTCGTGTGGTCATTCCCACATACCTCTTGTTGCATGGGCAAACTATAGTGTAGACACAATTAGTAGTGTTGCAGTTCGTGTGTCTAGTTTGGCGCCAAGGTGTCATTAGACCTAGGTCGATTTCTTTCGAGATCGCAGTTTCTGCACATGTTGAGCAAGAGCCACAAGGATAGTGTCCCATTACAGGTGGCAGAGACCACAGTGTAGATTGGTGTGTGGGTTGTGGTTTTGGTCTTGTATGTACCAGATGGTCTTTTAAGTTCTGCGTACGTTTGAATGCAAACAAAGGTGGGGGACCAGGTTCGAAAGCTCCTGAGTTCAATATTGTCCAATGTCTTTTGATTGCCTTCTGTACATTGTTAGAGCCGGGGGTGAACGTGGTGACACAAGTGATCGTTTCCAAATCGGGTTTTTCTTTTATTTCCAAAAGGGCTGCTCTTGGGCTGTTTTTTGCTCTTTTGTGAGCTTGACGGATAATGTTATTAGGGTAGTGTCGTACCTCCAAATTGTGCTCAAGTAGAGCTGATTGTATCTCAAACTCCTTGGTAGTATCACAATTCCTTCGTAAACGTAAGAACTGGCCAACCGGGAGGTTGTTCCTCAGAGCACGGGGATGGTGACTACCATAGATCAGAAGATTGTTCCTGTCTGTTGGTTTTTTGTAGTTCGTAGTATGTAGACAGCCGTTCTCTAGTGAAATAAGGAGGTCCAAAAAGGGGATGCTGTGTTGAGATCTTGTACTGGTGAATTTCAAATATGGGTTCAGAGTGTTAACCCAATTACAGAAAGCAATACATTGTTCTTCATTTCCTTGCCAAAACAGAACCACATCGTCGATGTAGCGACGCCAAAGGAGAATGTGTTTGATGTAGGGGTTGGTGGCTCCTAAGATGTGCCTATCTTCGAAATGTGCCATGTAAAGGCATGCCAGGCTCGGCGCGAATGTGCTTCCCATGCTCGTACCTTGTATTTGGTGGAACAGTTGTGATTTGAAAGCAAAGAAATTTTCTTTCAGAGCAAGGGAAGCACAGTCGCAGATAAATGTGATAGGTGTTTCGAAGGGCCATGGTTCAATGTTCCGGAGTGTATTCTCCAACACTTCTAAAGTGGCATCCTGTGGTATGTTCGTGTAAAGTGCTTCCACGTCCATGGTCACCAGGAAATCTATCTTGTCCGCATCTGGGAAGAGTTCTATTAGATTTAGGACTTCGGTAGTGTCCCTCAGGTAGGTCGGAGTTTTGCTGACCAAAGGACGTAGATAGAAGTCGCAGAACTTACTCAGAGGTTCTAGTACAGAGTTAATTCCGGACACGATCGGCCGGCCTGGTGGGGGGGTAAGCCCCTTGTGGATTTTAGGTAGCGTGTAGAAGTATGGAGTGCGGGGTTCCTCTGTCGTCAGGAAATTACCTTCTTGAGGTGAGATCCAGCCTTCCGTTACTGCTTCATTGGTCATGCTCTTGATCTGAGTCTGAAGGCGTTTTGTTGGGTCCACCGTGATCAATTCGTAATACCTGGTGTCCGCCAGTTGTCGGTCACATTCTCTGTCATATGCATCTTGGTCCTGAATAACAATGGCCCCGCCCTTGTCAGCTGGCTTGATTATTATATTGCGATCTTCTGTCAGAGTTCGAAGAACCGCTCTCTCTTCTCTTGATAGGTTGTCGTAGGACCGTTTCGGATTCAGAGCTCCTACATCTTTTAGGACAGCTTGCTCAAACGTCAGGATCTCATGTGGGGTCATTGCTGCTGTTGGAGTAAATTTAGAAGGTTTTTTCAAACCTGTCTCAGTAGGGGGGTTGTCAGGTTTTCCTTGAAAGAAGGCCTTCAGTCTGATTTTTCTGAAGAACTGTTGGAGTTCCTGGTGTAACCGAAAGGGATCTTCTTTAGGTGTAGGGACAAATCCCAAGCCCTTTTCCAGTAGTGTGGTTTCTTTTGCTGTCAGTTGTCTGGATGAAAGATTAACAACTAGGGTCTCTGTCCTCTTGCCTGGCTCCGTAGTGTCATTGGTTCCTGATCTTGCCACTGTACCTTCTTGAAGCCTCCTCTCCTTCTTCCTCTTCCTTTGCCCCTTCCTCTGTTCTGAAAAGGGGGGTTCTGGTATTGTTGAAAATGAGGCGGTTGGAGATGATGAGTAGGAGGTACATGCCACATCGGAGGTGGTCCCATCCATTGGCCTGGGTAGGCTGGTGGTTGAAAGGATGAGTGTGAGAAAGGAGGTGGGGGATTGTGGAATAACGGAGGGCGTGTTGGTTGTTGTATTCCTCTAGCATATGGTGAGTACTGTTGTCCTTCATAACTTGAATCACTCCCCACAGATCCTGTCCTACTAGATCTGTTGCTACTCCCTTCATCGGAAGTTGTTTCGTTATTAGGGAATATGTAGTCTTCTTTTGTGTAGGGATATACCTTCTCCTTATTGAATCTTTTCAGGTCTTTCTGTAACTTGGTGATCTTTTGTTTTGTCAGAAAGTCGTTATGTTCACTCATTTCTTCATTAATTTCCGCTAGTCTGGACTTGAATGAGGTAATGGAGATTCCTGTTTTTAAACCATTTTCAGCCATGGTAATCTGAATGAGGAGTTCGTCCGAGAGGCGTTTAGCTGTATTAATTATTAAAACGAGCCAGTCTTGTGTGCACTTCCATGCAATCTGTGACCATTCTGTGCGAAATGTCAGGTCTTCCAAGAAAATCCTTGGAGGTATAGTGACTAGGAGACCGTTGGGTGCGACATTGGCTCTCAGGTATTCGGTCATCATCAACCCGTGGAGAGCCGTCTTAATTTGTAGTTTCCTTAGTGATTGTAGGGACTTCCAATCATCTGCTTTGCTGCCTGTCGCTGCACTGCCATCTTCTCCTAGGAGTGACGGTGCCCGAAGGATCTCTGCTATAGTTTCATCATCGAAACTAAGGCCTGCGTTGTCCATAGTAGATGTTCGTTTGTGTTGAGAGAGTACTCTCAAAAATCCAGAATAAAATAGAGGAATAGAGAGATAGGGGGGTCCCACGGCTAACTGCCGTTCATTAAGTCATCAACAAGGAGAGGGGGGGACCGGGAGCGTAATTAGAAAATAGGTCCAGTACCCGTGCTCCCTCAGAGTCACGTATTTAATTTGAGAGGGTAGCTGTTCCTAAAGAAAGGAGGTGGAGAGAAATACTATGTGTGCTAAGAGCTTGGTTAGGCCGGGATGAGTGTGGGGAATTTCTCCTTTAGTTTTTAGTGCCCTCACACACCCTTTCAGGTGTCCTGCTTCATCATAGGGCGTTGCTCCTCGTGGGGGTGGCGCTGCAGTCCCCCACGGGCCCCGCGAGAGGGCTCTTTGTCGGAGTTCTTTTTTAGGAGACGCCGCAGTTGTGCATGTGGGTGTGTGGGTATGTCTATAAGGGATGTGAGTGGTGCGTTAAAATAGCTAGGTAGGAACCTAGACCTTTATTCGCGGCTCCATCCAGCATGAATTAAAAATGATCCTGGAGGTCCTCAAGAAAAAAAAAATATAATGAGGGCAGATATAAATTTTTTTACTGCAGCTCTCAGGATACGTGTGGGGGTGTGAATATTAGAAAAATAGGGTCAACATGTTTCGCGCATATGAGTAGGTCCTTAAGGGATCCGATTGCGCTTCGTCAGGACCAAATGAGATAGGTGGATCTAAAGAGTTAATAAAAAATGACAAGGAAAAAGAGAAGGTTCCAGTGAAAGTGAGGTACTGTGAACCAATTTTACCTTTACAGTAAGGGGAATTGCGTCGTTGCGCTGGTAGGTGCTCCTTCTTATAGGAAAACCTATACCCAACCTGAAAAAATATCTTTATTTTTTCAGGTTGGGTATAGGTTTTCCTATAAGAAGGAGCACCTACCAGCGCAACGACGCAATTCCCCTTACTGTAAAGGTAAAATTGGTTCACAGTACCTCACTTTCACTGGAACCTTCTCTTTTTCCTTGTCATTTTTTATTAACTCTTTAGATCCACCTATCTCATTTGGTCCTGACGAAGCGCAATCGGATCCCTTAAGGACCTACTCATATGCGCGAAACATGTTGACCCTATTTTTCTAATATTCACACCCCCACACGTATCCTGAGAGCTGCAGTAAAAATTTTTATATCTGCCCTCATTATATATATATATATATATATATTTTTTTTTTTCTTGAGGACCTCCAGGATCATTTTTAATTCATGCTGGATGGAGCCGCGAATAAAGGTCTAGGTTCCTACCTAGCTATTTTAACGCACCACTCACATCCCTTATAGACATACCCACACACCCACATGCACAACTGCGGCGTCTCCTAAAAAAGAACTCCGACAAAGAGCCCTCTCGCGGGGCCCGTGGGGGACTGCAGCGCCACCCCCACGAGGAGCAACGCCCTATGATGAAGCAGGACACCTGAAAGGGTGTGTGAGGGCACTAAAAACTAAAGGAGAAATTCCCCACACTCATCCCGGCCTAACCAAGCTCTTAGCACACATAGTATCTCTCTCCACCTCCTTTCTTTAGGAACAGCTACCCTCTCAAATTAAATACGTGACTCTGAGGGAGCACGGGTACTGGACCTATTTTCTAATTACGCTCCCGGTCCCCCCCTCTCCTTGTTGATGACTTAATGAACGGCAGTTAGCCGTGGGACCCCCCTATCTCTCTATTCCTCTATTTTATTCTGGATTTTTGAGAGTACTCTCTCAACACAAACGAACATCTACTATGGACAACGCAGGCCTTAGTTTCGATGATGAAACTATAGCAGAGATCCTTCGGGCACCGTCACTCCTAGGAGAAGATGGCAGTGCATCGACAGGCAGCAAAGCAGATGATTGGAAGTCCCTACAATCACTAAGGAAACTACAAATTAAGACGGCTCTCCACGGGTTGATGATGACCGAATACCTGAGAGCCAATGTCGCACCCAACGGTCTCCTAGTCACTATACCTCCAAGGATTTTCTTGGAAGACCTGACATTTCGCACAGAATGGTCACAGATTGCATGGAAGTGCACACGAGACTGGCTCGTTTTAATAATTAATACAGCTAAACGCCTCTCGGACGAACTCCTCATTCAGATTACCATGGCTGAAAATGGTTTAAAAACAGGGATCTCCATTACCTCATTCAAGTCCAGACTAGCGGAAATTAATGAAGAAATGAGTGAACATAAAGACTTTCTGACAAAACAAAAGATCACCAAGTTACAGAAAGACCTGAAAAGATTCAATAAGGAGAAGGTATATCCCTACACAAAAGAAGACTACATATTCCCTAATAACGAAACAACTTCCGATGAAGGGAGTAGCAACAGATCTAGTAGGACAGGATCTGTGGGGAGTGATTCAAGTTATGAAGGACAACAGTACTCACCATATGCTAGAGGAATACAACAACCAACACGCCCTCCGTTATTCCACAATCCCCCACCTCCTTTCTCACACTCATCCTTTCAACCACCAGCCTACCCAGGCCAATGGATGGGACCACCTCCGATGTGGCATGTACCTCCTACTCATCATCTCCAACCGCCTTATTTTCAACAATACCAGAACCCCCCTTTTCAGAACAGAGGAAGGGGCAAAGGAAGAGGAAGAAGGAGAGGAGGCTTCAAGAAGGTACAGTGGCAAGATCAGGAACCAATGACACTACGGAGCCAGGCAAGAGGACAGAGACCCTAGTTGTTAATCTTTCATCCAGACAACTGACAGCAAAAGAAACCACACTACTGGAAAAGGGCTTGGGATTTGTCCCTACACCTAAAGAAGATCCCTTTCGGTTACACCAGGAACTCCAACAGTTCTTCAGAAAAATCAGACTGAAGGCCTTCTTTCAAGGAAAACCTGACAACCCCCCTACTGAGACAGGTTTGAAAAAACCTTCTAAATTTACTCCAACAGCAGCAATGACCCCACATGAGATCCTGACGTTTGAGCAAGCTGTCCTAAAAGATGTAGGAGCTCTGAATCCGAAACGGTCCTACGACAACCTATCAAGAGAAGAGAGAGCGGTTCTTCGAACTCTGACAGAAGATCGCAATATAATAATCAAGCCAGCTGACAAGGGCGGGGCCATTGTTATTCAGGACCAAGATGCATATGACAGAGAATGTGACCGACAACTGGCGGACACCAGGTATTACGAATTGATCACGGTGGACCCAACAAAACGCCTTCAGACTCAGATCAAGAGCATGACCAATGAAGCAGTAACGGAAGGCTGGATCTCACCTCAAGAAGGTAATTTCCTGACGACAGAGGAACCCCGCACTCCATACTTCTACACACTACCTAAAATCCACAAGGGGCTTACCCCCCCACCAGGCCGGCCGATCGTGTCCGGAATTAACTCTGTACTAGAACCTCTGAGTAAGTTCTGCGACTTCTATCTACGTCCTTTGGTCAGCAAAACTCCGACCTACCTGAGGGACACTACCGAAGTCCTAAATCTAATAGAACTCTTCCCAGATGCGGACAAGATAGATTTCCTGGTGACCATGGACGTGGAAGCACTTTACACGAACATACCACAGGATGCCACTTTAGAAGTGTTGGAGAATACACTCCGGAACATTGAACCATGGCCCTTCGAAACACCTATCACATTTATCTGCGACTGTGCTTCCCTTGCTCTGAAAGAAAATTTCTTTGCTTTCAAATCACAACTGTTCCACCAAATACAAGGTACGAGCATGGGAAGCACATTCGCGCCGAGCCTGGCATGCCTTTACATGGCACATTTCGAAGATAGGCACATCTTAGGAGCCACCAACCCCTACATCAAACACATTCTCCTTTGGCGTCGCTACATCGACGATATGGTTCTGTTTTGGCAAGGAAATGAAGAACAATGTATTGCTTTCTGTAATTGGGTTAACACTCTGAACCCATATTTGAAATTCACCAGTACAAGATCTCAACACAGCATCCCCTTTTTGGACCTCCTTATTTCACTAGAGAACGGCTGTCTACATACTACGAACTACAAAAAACCAACAGACAGGAAAAATCTTCTGATCTATGGTAGTCACCATCCCCGTGCTCTGAGGAACAACCTCCCGGTTGGCCAGTTCTTACGTTTACGAAGGAATTGTGATACTACCAAGGAGTTTGAGATACAATCAGCTCTACTTGAGCACAATTTGGAGGTACGACACTACCCTAAGAACATTATCCGTCAAGCTCACAAAAGAGCAAAAAACAGCCCAAGAGCAGCCCTTTTGGAAATAAAAGAAAAACCCGATTTGGAAACGATCACTTGTGTCACCACGTTCACCCCCGGCTCTAACAATGTACAGAAGGCAATCAAAAGACATTGGACAATATTGAACTCAGGAGCTTTCGAACCTGGTCCCCCACCTTTGTTTGCATTCAAACGTACGCAGAACTTAAAAGACCATCTGGTACATACAAGACCAAAACCACAACCCACACACCAATCTACACTGTGGTCTCTGCCACCTGTAATGGGACACTATCCTTGTGGCTCTTGCTCAACATGTGCAGAAACTGCGATCTCGAAAGAAATCGACCTAGGTCTAATGACACCTTGGCGCCAAACTAGACACACGAACTGCAACACTACTAATTGTGTCTACACTATAGTTTGCCCATGCAACAAGAGGTATGTGGGAATGACCACACGAGCAGTCAAGATACGCATAGGGGAGCATAAAAGCACCATAAGACGCAAGAAGACCAATACCAAATTACTAACACATTTTTCTGAACTAGGACATCTAGCAGAAAGTCTGCGATGGACCATCATAGTTTCCAATCCTCATTGGAACAAACGGACTTTGTTTATACAAGAACAACGGTGGGTCCATAGACTGAGATGTGACTCCACGGGTTTAAATGATGAAATCCCGTGGGCCGAGCTAACATGATTCCTAGAGAAACTCCGACTGAACTCTTAGCTGAATTAACCAGGTACCGGTTTGATAATCTTTGCATCTAGATCAGAGACACACTATCCGGAAGCACGGTCTTTTTAATACACACATAACATTAGAGACCAACACCGTGTAACGAGATCAATCCAGACTCACTACCATACCATTACATTGTTTAAATTCCCCCTGCATAGTCTGCTTTGCAAGCATCACGTCTAACATATAGTAGTTGCTTAGCAACTGTCACTACTTCCCACTGGCTGGTCGCTGCCTTACAATTGGCCAATGCACCTTGGCCCACCTCTCGTTCACGAGTTACCTAGTGAATGTACGCACAACTTGTGCGCATTGAATAATGTTTCCATTGATTTACTCTGCGCTACAGCAACCTGGTTTTACCTCGTATAACCTTCCTATTTACCAACCCCTACGTCTGACGCTGCAACGATCTAAATGATCGTCGTGACAACTCCCCTAACTACTTTTTCCAACTAACCACGGCACTTCCAGACGCCTCTGTAATGGACCGCATTGTCATGGCAACTCGGTAGTGAGCGTCACTACGTCACCTTCTAGCACCGTGAAGCTTCCGTATTGGACCACATTGTCATGGCAACTCGGCAGAGAGCGTCACCACGTCACCCTTCAGCATCATGAAGCGACTGGTGTTCTCCCTGACTCAACGTCATTACGTCACATTCTGACGTTAATTGACCGCGCTCATTTTCAGCGTTTGTTATGATTACATATAAGCCCTCCCCATCCAACACCGGTCTACCATTCCGGCGTGTTACGGAGGAGGGGTAGGTTTCCACCCTGCAGGCGACTGAACACTTGTGAGTATTCCGCCACCATGGCAACGCGCTCGACGTGGGAACAACTTGAACGAGGTAGACTGAATATTTTCATTGATTCCCCTTAGTTTCATTGCTCGCCTCATCCGAACCGCTGACGGAGCCCTTCCCTTTCATCTCGGAGGGTAGGCTTGATTTGTCCTTAGTAATTTTTTAACTTACCAACGACACCCGAACGCACACCGGGTGTTTCCTTTTGATGTGAACGCCGCTTGAGGAGAGACCTGCATTCTGGTCTTTTCATATCGCATGGCCACATTTGATTAGTATTACGAGTTTACATGTGCACTGCGGATAGCGGCAAGATTCTCTTTAACCAATTAAAATCCTTTCGGTGAATATTCTCACTAGAATCTGCATGTGTAAATTAGAAGCATGTGGATTATGTACATTTTTCGTACCACTGTACAATGAACTCACGACACCTTTTGGCACTTCTATATGACAGATGTTACATTTTCCTTGTCTGTTTATATATGTGTGTTTGTCCTTGTCTTTATTTTTTCAGGTTGGGTATAGGTTTTCCTATAAGAAGGAGCACCTACCAGCGCAACGACGCAATTCCCCTTACTGTAAAGGTAAAATTGGTTCACAGTACCTCACTTTCACTGGAACCTTCTCTTTTTCCTTGTCATTTTTTATTAACTCTTTAGATCCACCTATCTCATTTGGTCCTGTCGAAGCGCAATCGGATCCCTTAAGGACCTACTCATATGCGCGAAACATGTTGACCCTATTTTTCTAATATTCACACCCCCACACGTATCCTGAGAGCTGCAGTAAAAATTTTTATATCTGCCCTCATTATATTTTTTTTTCTTGAGGACCTCCAGGATCATTTTTAATTCATGATGGATGGAGCCGCGAATAAAGGTCTAGGTTCCTACCTAGCTATTTTAACGCACCACTCACATCCCTTATAGACATACCCACACACCCACATGCACAACTGCGGCGTCTCCTAAAAAAGAACTCCGACAAAGAGCCCTCTCGCGGGGCCCGTGGGGGACTGCAGCGCCACCCCCACGAGGAGCAACGCCCTATGATGAAGCAGGACACCTGAAAGGGTGTGTGAGGGCACTAAAAACTAAAGGAGAAATTCCCCACACTCATCCCGGCCTAACCAAGCTCTTAGCACACATAGTATCTCTCTCCACCTCCTTTCTTTAGGAACAGCTACCCTCTCAAATTAAATACGTGACTCTGAGGGAGCACGGGTACTGGACCTATTTTCTAATTACGCTCCCGGTCCCCCCCTCTCCTTGTTGATGACTGCATTTCAGACACCTGATTAGGATGTTGAATTTAAGATGATGGTAGCGAAGCAAGGGACAGAAGTGGATGATTTGTTTTCACTTCTCACATAAGAGAATTTGCCTGTGGGCGTGGCTTGGGCGCCGATGGCGATGGTCGCCTGAGAGCTCGGCTCCGGGACTGAGCCCGTGATTATCCTGTAAATCGGCAGCTACGGGGCACCCCGACCCCCATGTTTTGGCGACCGGCCCAACGGAGACCTGCCGGGGCCCCCAGCGTGATCGGCACGAGCGGTGACCCGGTGCAAATCGCAGTTAAGGGAACTGCGGAGTGTGACCCAACATGGCGCCCGGACTTCTTTGTCCCCGTGGCCGGATCCGATAGACTAGAGGATCGTCGCTGACGACGGGGCGCCCCCTGCTCGGTGGTCTCCCGGTGGGGATTGAAACTGGACATCGGTCAGAGTGGTCTCTTCTACTGGGGATTGCACTCGGATGAACGGATGCCCACACCATAGCGGAGCCCACGTTGGGACAGCTGGAGATCCCGATGGTGGCCCCACTCCCTGCATCGTACTTGGCTACTTTCTCCTGGCTGACCCACTCCCATGGGAGGCGCAACCCTTTGGAACCGCGAGTCGTCCGGTAGAGCTGGTGACACTCGGTCGGCCGTGTGGGCCTGCCCGGCCCGGCGAAGATTGTCCCCGCCTCCTCCACGGTGCCCCCGGACGGCAAGGTGGTGGCACGGGCCGCGGCTGGGACGATCCAACGGGCCTTGGAGACGGAGATCTCCGGCACTTGACCTGAGGCCTAGCACCCGAGGGAGTCGTAGCCGGTGCCGACACTCGGGGACGCCTGCCCCGGGACCCGGGCGGAGAACGGCCGGCGACATGGGGAAACCTAGAGGTGCCAAGGGGACTGCCCCGGTTGTCTCGGACTTGGAGACCCAGGACAAGGAGGAACGCGGAGGTCCAGAGGAGGCCGGTGGTGCACTTCTGCAGCAGCAATTCGACCGTGTTTTGGAGGCGATAGCGACCACGCGCTCGGCCCTCCAGCAGGACATTGCCCAGGTGGCGACGAGCCTGGGTCTCCTTAGAGCGGACCACGGCAAACTGTCGGACCGGGTCAAGGAAGTGGAGGGCTCGGTGAAAACCTTGGAGCCGGCGCAGCGCACCCTGGCCGCGGAAATGAAGGAGGCTTTATCCCGGATCACGGTCCTCGAGCAGAGAGCGGAGGATGCAGAAGGCCGCAACAGGAGGAACAACATTCGTGTGGTTGGCCTGCCGGAAAAGGTCGAGGATGGCGACATGGTGGCGTATCTGGAGGCCTGGCTCCGAGACACGGTGGCCCCGGAGGGTTTGTCCTCCTTTTACACTCTGGAGCGTGCCCATAGAGTCCCGGCGAGGCCGCCGCAGCAGGGCCGTGCCCCGCGGCCGGTGGTGGCGCGGTTGCTGCACTTCTGGGATAGGGACCTGATCCTCAATGCCGCCAGACACAATGGACCATTCAAAGTGGCGAATAGTCAGGTGAACATCTTCCCGGATTACACCTATGAAACCCAACGCAGACGGTTTTCCTTCCTGGCGGTCAAGCGCGAGCTCCGGAGTGAGGGTATCCAGTACTCGCTCTTCTACCCGGCGAGACTCCGCGTAATTGTCGATGACAAAACCCAGTTCTTCGACACCCCAGAGGACGCTTGTCACTGGCTCGAACTCTATAGAGCGGGGAAAGGTGGATCCGGCTCTTCGCCTAGACGGATGGCAGAGCCGGGACAGAGGCGGAGATCCAGGAGGACTAGAGGTCGCGGAGGCCGATCGGGGGGTCCCTCAACTATGGAGACATCGACGGAGCGGAGGGGAGTGCTGGAGGTGCTGACGGCGCTGTCTGGGTCACGGGACGATGCCACGGCGGAGGAGGGGATCCCGGATGACGAGGGGGGCTCAACGGACTCCGAGGGATCTGTACCGGACAGTGGCCATACGCCGGAGATCACACCACAATCGGTGGAGGACATACTGGATGGACAGGGGTAACTGGGTGTGCTTCTTCAGTTTGGGTGGGGGCCCGGCGGGGGGATGGCGGGGGACGGTAAGAGTGGTTGTCTACCGGGGTAGGATGGGCGGGGTGCCCTGGACTGGCCCCCAGGGGGTCTTTTCGTGACACTGTTGTGGGCTTGCTTTAGTCCTGGTGGCCTGGGCGACGAGGGCCCATTGCCTCCGTCCGGCCCGCACCTGGCCCTTAAGGCCTTCCTGTGGTGGCGACTGCAGGATTAGTAAGGTGTAGTGGGTTGTTGGGGAGTGTGGTTTGGATGGGAACTAGATGGTGCTATTTGGGTCCTGTTCTGGGGAGGGTGGATGGGGAGTTAATTAATATTTGGGTTGTTCAGTTTTGTTTGGGGACAATGGCCGCCATCAGTGCTATGAGGATCGATGTCCTTTTATGGTTGGGACCCAGCTGGGGAGACTTTGCGAGACTGATATGGGACAATGGCTGAGATTGCCAATCTGAAATGTGTTACTTGGAACGTACGGGGGCTTCATACAATGTCCAGGCGTCACAAGGTCCACGCTTATTTAGTGCGTAGGGGGATACAAATGGCGCTGCTGCAGGAAACCCATCTGAACAAGGCGGAAGGGGCGGCGCTACAGCGTAGATGGAGGGGGCAGGTCTTTTGCACCTCGTACTCCGCATATGCCAGAGGGGCGCTGATCTGGGTTAGAGCTGGGGTCCCCTTCCAGGTCACGAACTCAGTGATAGATCCAGAGGGGCGCTATGTGGCCATTTCGGGGACTTTGGGAGGGAGAGACCTAAACGTTTGCTGTGTGTATGCTCCTAATGTCGACCAGACTGCCTTCCTTTCCAGGTTATCGGGCTCGTTGGCCCACTGCCTCTCCGGGCCCATCCTGCTGGGTGGAGATTTCAATTCCGTAGTGGATGTAGACAATGACCGCTCGCACCCACCCCTCCCTGATTCTCCGGTTCGTCGTTTGGCTAGGGACCGTCGGGACTGGCAGACTCACTGGGGCCTAACGGACATTTGGAGGGCGCAACACCCCACAACTAGGGACTACTCCTACTTCTCGAGCCTCCATGAATTGCACGTTCGATTGGACAACTTTCTTGGTTCGCCCGAATTGGTTTCGGCGGCGGTCCGGTCTGAATATTTGACCAGAACCATTTCTGATCATAACCCCCTCCTGTTGGACCTTCGCTGGTTTCCTGGGGTGCCGGCGGTGCCCACCTGGAAATTACGTCCCGGGACCCTTGAGGACAGTGTCTTCAAGGCGGACCTGGGTGACACGATCTCGGAGTACTTTGCGTCCAACGGTGGCACCGCGAGCACGAGAGCGCTAGAGTGGGACGCTTTTAAGGTGGTGGTGAGAGGGTACTGCATATCTAAACAGGTCGGTGTGCGGCGAGTTATCCTCGCGGACCTGGAGACAGCGGATCGGAAACTCCGCGAGCTGGAATTACGCCGCCCAGGGCACCCAGACTTACAGGCGCGCACGGCGGAGGCGAGGGAGGCGGTGGCAGCAGAGGTCGAACGGCTCCGCTGTTTTGACTATAAAGCCTATACGGTTCGGTCCATCGCGGAGGGGGATAGGTCGGGCGCGCTGTTAGCGTGGCTGGCCAACCCTGCGCGGCAGACTTCACTGACGACGTCCATGCGTAGGGCAGACGGAACCCAGGTGTATACTCAGCCTGCGATTTTGAGCTGCTACCGGCAATACTATGAGCGCTTGTACCGCAGTCGCTCTGTCCGAGACCCTGCCCTGCTAGATAATTATTTGCGGCCCCTAGAGATTCCAGCAATGGAGCAGGAGGTAGCTAAAACCTTGGGGGCCGACATAGAACTGGGAGAGATCCGTAGCGCCATTAAAAAGATGGCGAGAAATAAGACCCCGGGCCTGGACGGGCTTCCTGTAGAGTTCTATGCGGCTTATGCCGATCTCCTAGCCCCTAGGTTGTTGGTGGTATATAGAGAGGCGAGGAGGCTGGGGCGCCTTCCAGGCTCGATGTGTGAGGCATTGGTGGTCCCGCTCCTCAAGCCCGGCAGGGACTCATCCGATCCGGGCTCCTACCGTCCCTTATCGATGCTGACGGTGGATTACAAAATACTTAGCAGCATCTTGGCCACGAGGCTGCTTGGGCACATGAGTTCTTTAGTGCATGAGGACCAGGCTGGCTTTATCCCCAGGCGTAACACGACCATGAACATTCGCAGGTCGTGCCGCTTGCTTGGGGAACCGCTTGTGGACGCCCCATGCCCGGTTGTCCTATCAGTGGACTTAGAGAAGGCCTTTGATAGCCTGGAATGGGACTACCTCTGCACTGTGTTGCGGAGGTTCGGCCTCGGAGAGGGTTTCGTCAGCTGGACCAGGGTGCTGTACGCCTCGGCGTCAGCCAGGGTTCGGGCGGGACCGCTGATTTCCTCACGATACCCGGTGGAACGGGGCACGAGGCAGGGCTGCTCGCTCTCCCCACTGCTCTTTGCGCTGGCGGTGGAGCCTCTTGCGTTGCATCTCCGGTCGGGAGCCCATTACGCGGGCCTGTGGACCCTGTCGGGCCCGCACTACGTCTCCCTATACGCAGACGACCTGTTGCTCTTCCTGGAAGACCCGCTTGCTGCCCTACGTGGAGCAGCGACGGCGCTCACGGAGTTTGGGGAGGTCTCGGGCCTTCGAGTGAATTGGACTAAGACATGTCTTTTCCCGATTCGCAGGGGCACCCCTACACCTGCCTTGAGTAGGGAGATTAGATGGGAACCCGACTGCTTCAAATATCTAGGGGTGTATGTCTACCACGAACCTTCTGGCCTCCTTGATGGGAACATTGCCCGGGGCATCCGGGCACTGCGAGGCAGTATGGGCTTTTGGGCCACGCTGCCGCTCTCGGTGGCAGGGCGGATCGCTCTGCTTAAAATGGTGGCGCTCCCCCGGCTGTTATATTATTTCCGGACACTACCGATCTGGATCCCACCGACCACGTTTCGATTATTACGGTCCATGATAGTCGGATTCCTTTGGGGCTCGGGCCGCCGGCGGGTGGCCCTCAAGACCCTGATGAGGCCGAAGGAGGAGGGTGGTCTTGCGGCGCCGGACTTCGAAAAATATTACTTAGCGGCGCAGCTCCAGACCTTCACCCAGGAGATCGCTCGGGAGTTCCGGGGCCCCGAGGACAGGAGGGGAACGGGTATGGCCAGGCATGTTCTCTCCTTCATAGTGATGAGGCAACGATTGGCCTTGCAGGACTTGTCTATGGAGGAGCGGACTGTTCGCCTGTGCTGGAACCGGGCCCACGCCCGGGGCCACCAGCGAACACCGTATGCACCCGAAATACCGCTGGGGATGCTAACGGCTTTGCCCCATGGGGGTGATTGGTCGCGGCTGGCGACCTGGGAGGACGCCGGCCTGCAGCTCATCGGTGATCTCTACGAGGACGGGACGCTCTTGCCATTCCAGGAGCTCATTGATCGCTTCGGGATTCCCCGCGGCGACTTTTTGTTGCACTCGGCCCTTGTTCGAGCGATCCAGGCGCACTGGAGGTCCGGGCAGGCAGAACCCCTTTTATCCCCAGTGTGCCAATACGTGATGATGTCCGCGGGCACGGTAAGGGCGGTCACATGCCTTTACGGTAGACTGCTCAAGGAGGGGCTGGCTCCCCTCACCACCCTGAGAAACCGATGGGAGGAGGACATTGGCAAGGAGATCCCAGAGACGACCTGGGCTCAGCTGGTGCGGCGTGCCTGGAAGGGCACACGCCACGCCCGCTTTCAATTAGTCCACTATTATGTGCTCCATAGAGCATATTTGACCCCGGTGAAAATCAGGCGATATTTTGCGGCGGCCTCAGCGGAGTGCCCCAGGTGCCCGGCCCAGGAGGCGGACCTTCTCCACATGCTGTGGGCCTGCCCGGGATTGTCGGCCTATTGGGAGGAAGTGGGGAAGACCCTGGAGGAAACGACGGGGAGATCTCTTTCGTTGGATGCGGCGGTGGGTCTCCTGCATTGGTTCCCTCATACCCCCAAGAATAAAATATCTAGTAAATTCATCGATTTGGTGCTGCTCCTTGCTAAACGGGAGGTGACCAGGAATTGGAAGGCACGGACCGGCCCGACAGGGAGCCGGTGGCACAGCGAATTTTTGAAGTGGGCGGCGGGGGAGAGTACGCTTAGATACCAGCTAGCTTGGAGGCAGCGTAACGAGAAGGCCGAGGAGACAGCGCTGGAGTGGGAGATGCTCGTGCAGGCCCTTAGGGAGTACTGCGCCCCCGGCGATGCCGAACATGAGGTAGCGGCGCGCCCTGAGTCCCGGTAGACGGTTGCACTTCTCAGCTTTATTGTTTTCCCCATGGGTCCCCAAGAAGATCCGGTTGCGGTTGATGCCGCGCGCTGATGGCGGTGGGGGGGAGGGTTTTTCTGGGATTGGGGAGTTTTAAGGGTGGGGGGATGTTTTTGGAGTTATAGGGTTGTTTAGAAAAGCAGATGAAGGACAACGAATCCTCCGGGCCGACCTCGACAACCTCCTGAGCCCCCACGGACTTTCGCCGCCCGACCCCAGGGTTGTGGGCTGAACGGCTGTGTAAGCAACTTCCGGAGGGGATCGGAGAGTTGGGTTTCAACGCTCCGGCTTGAGATGTAATGCTGGCCGATTATGTAAAGATTTACTAATTCCTGCAATAAAAATAATTAAAAAAAAATAAATAAATAAATAAGAGAATTTGCCTGAAGAGTTAAAAAGTGCAGTGAGATCGGATATGTGGGATTTTTTAGGAAAGGAAATTGGCCTAATGACAAATGTAGATCCGATTCAGGTAACAGTAAAAGATGGTGCTGTATTTCCAAACACCCCCAGTACAAAATGAGTCCAGAAGTAATTGCAGGAGTCACTCCTGTAATCGACCAAATAATTTAACAGGGAATTCTGAAAGAAATACTGAGCAGTCCATGTAATTCGCCTATTATAGGTAAAAAGAAATGCAGTGGGGAATACAGAATAGTGCAGGATTTAAGAAGGATTAATAAAATCGTAGTGCCCTGTTGTCCAATAGTGCCAAATCCAGCAGTGATACTGTATCAGATTCCCTGTGATGCTGAATGATACATAGTGATTGACTTGTGCCAACCATTCTTTTCGATACCTTTCCATCCGGAAAGCCAGTATTTATTTGCATTCCAGTTCAGAGACCGTGTTTTGCCGAGTTCCTCAAGGGTACACAGAAAGTCCTTCAATCTTTAACCAGATCTTGAAAAAATGTCTGGAGAATTTAGTCATGCCAGGAAATTCTGTTTTGGTTCAGTATATTGATGACCTTTGGGTGGCATCAAAGACACGAGAGGCATGTGTAACAGATACAGTTGCCTCATTGAACCATTTGGCAGAAGGAAGACACAAAGTGCCCCCAGAAAAACTGCAATTTTGTAAACAGGAAATCCAGTACTTAAGACACAAAATAGAAAAAGGAGTCAGAAAAGAGACACCAGAAAGAATTAATGTGATCAAACAGATGAGTCCACCCAAAACTCAGAAAGAAGTACAAATGTTGTTGGGAATGGTTGGATACTGTAGGCAGTGGATCAGTGGTTTCTCACTGATTGCAAAACTTCTACAGAGGTTGACACGAAAAGATGTGAAAGATCTGATTGTTCTGGATAATGAAAGTATGGAAGCTTTTTCCAAATTGAGAAACAGTCTTTGTCGAGCACCTGCATTGGGAATGCCAGATTATGTGAAAGAATTTGCATTGTACTGTTGTGAAAGAGATGGATGTGCACTATCACTACTGACTCAGAAACATGGAATGGCACAACGTCCAATAGCATATTTTTCTGCTACTTTGCATTCAGTGGCCAAAGCATTACCAGACTGTTTAAAAGCAGTAGCCGCCACTTGCGTGAGTCTGGAAAAAAGTGAAACAATTGTGATGGGCAATCCAGTCAAGGTGTATGTGCCACATTCAGTTGAGAGCCTTCTGACCCGTACCCAGACGCAGTATATGACTTCTAGTCAGCTGACCAAGTAAGGAATAGTGATTCTGGGTGCTGAAAATGTGACTGTGGTGAGGTGCACAACCGTAAACTCGGCGACCTAGTTGCCAAATTCTCGGTGCGAGCAAGTGAGAGAAGAAGCGGATCACGATTGTTTGGATGTGACATTGCTGTGCACCAAACTCAGGCCTGACATAGAGGATGTTCCCCTGGAAGAATCAGGCTGTGAGATATTTGTGGATGGGTCATGTCTTAAAAATGAAAAAGGTGAATTATGCACTGCCTATGCTGTTTGCACCATAGCAGGAGTTCAAGAAGCATCCTGTCAAAAAGGGGCAAACTCTGCTCAAATTGCTGAATTGATAGCTCCGATTAGAGCGTGCAAAATTTCCAAAAGCCTAAGGGTAACCATATTCACTGATGGCCAATATGGGCTCGGGGTTGTCCATGATTTTGGACAGCTACGGATTTAAAGGGGATTTCTGACTTCCTCAGGTTCCCCTATTCGAAACAGTAAAACTGTAAAAGAATTATTGGATGCTTTGCAATTACCCAAGAGAATTACAGTGGTCAAATGTGCCGTACATAAATCCGGAGATGATTATGTGACGAAGGGCAACAAATACGCCAACCAAATAGCGCGTTTCTGTGCATGAAATTTAATGGCTTTAAACAGATCAATTGAGAGAGGAAATACCGAAGGCCATCTTATGTTCACAACCGCTTTTGAAACTTGGGATGAAGTGAGGCAGAGGCAAGAAGAGGCAAGTGATGAGGAACAGCAAATTTGGAGTAATACAGGTTGTGGAAAGACAGCAGAGGACATACTATGGGTCTATTTTGACAAAAGTCCAGTCTTGCCAGATTCCTTACTTTCCCATATGGCCCGGGTGTACCATGGAAATGCGCCTATTGGGAGAGATTTTGGGAGAGATGCAATGATGCAATGATCAGTCTCTCCAAGCAGACATGGTATAATCCAAAGTTCAGGGTCATTGCAGACAGCCTTTGACAGAGGTGCGTCACTTGTCAGAAGCAAAATCCAGGCAAAAAGACAGTTGTTAGTTGGGGGACAAATTGGAAGAGCAGGAGGACCATTTACCCGACTCTAATTGACTTTTTTTATCAAACTTCTCCCATGTAATGGGCTGAAGTATGCGTTGGTTGTCGTCTGCTTGTTCTGTCGCTGGGTGAAAGCCTATCCCACGAGAAGAAATTACAGCCTAACAGTAGCTAAATTGCTTTTGAGAGAACTGATTCCTAGGTTTGGATTTCCATTCACTTTAAAGACAGATAGGAGAACGTACTTTAACAATGAGATAATTCGGATGATCTGTGCAGCTTTACAAATTGAGCAGAAGCTGCATTGTGCCTATCGACCTGAAACATCTGGAGTGGTTCAGCAGATCAATGGCACTATAATATCTAGGCTAGGGAAATGGTGTGCATCCACAACACTGAATTGCCTGACGCTTTACCCCTTGTATTGATCAGTCTTAGAAGCATTCCTGATAACAAAACAGGACTGAGTCCTCACGAAATCCTAATGGGAAGAGCAATGAGACAAGAATACATACCAGCGAACAAAGTGATGAGTATATCTGATGATCTAGTGCTTGATTATTGCAGAGAATTGGCTCATCTGGTGCGTTCCGTGTCTCATCAGGTTCGAGAAAACGCCACTACAACACAGCCAAATCAAACTCATGATCTGAGTCCTGGTGAGTGGGTTCTCATGAAGAAACACGTGAGGAAATCGTGTTTAGTACCCAGGTGGAGCGGTCGTTACCAGGTGATACTGGTGACCACAACAGCAGTGAAGTGTGGTGGTTTGCCAAACTGGATTCATGCAAGCAATACCAGACCAGTCCTAAGTCCACTTGAAAGACAAGAAGAGCAGCAACTGGTAAATCAAAGTCAAAGACCAATGGTTGAAATGTGTGAAGCTGAAGAATCTAGAGTGACAGATTCAGAAGAACAAACAGTTGATGAAAAGCCGAGCACAAGTCAAGTAGAGTAGGCACTGGATACTAGGTCTCAAGAGACTGCTGTTGAGTCAGAAGAAAGTGAGTTCACGGTTGAGCCTACAGAAAGTAAATTCACTGTTGAGCTAGAAGAAAGTGAGTTCACTGATGAGCCAGGAGTCAGAGAAATTACTGTTGAATCAGCAGAAACAGAAGTCGCTGAACATCAGGAAGAACAGATAGAAGAAAGGACAAATAAAAGAGCCTGTGAACCAAATACAGAAGGTGAAAAAGTAGTTCAAATCAAGTAACCATGAAAAGGTGATAATTGGCCATGTGGAGTGAAAAGACTGTGTTGGAAATACTCCACTCCCACGCCTGAAGAGGTTGGTGGTAACGGGGTCTTCCCAGACACACTGTGGTAGCTTGGCTCGAGTGGTCAGGAATCAGGCACCGTGCTAAGCATACGTCATACCCATACAATAACCATGCGTGCATCCGTTCCAAAAACGACTCTACACCGTAAAAATTATGAAAATATCTCTGTTTATCTTCTTTTTCTCTAAGTTGCTGATTAGATAAATAATAACACAATCACAATATACAAGGCTTTTTAAATAGTGCAGGTCAAATAAATACTGTCTTAATGATTCAATAGATAGGGGTGATCATAAATAATAAGGGCATAAATATAAGTGCAATACATACAGGCAATTAAATATTCTGAGGCAATAAATACTGTAAACCAATAAATATTGTGCGACAATAAATACTGTGGAACAATAAATACAGTGAAGCAATAAATAGGTTAAATACAATAAATACAGTGCTCTCAATAAATAATTAAAAGCTGACAGTGACACTTCTAGAATCAGATCACATTTAGATTTCTATGGGCTGATTTGGCCCAGGCACAGCTTGTAGTTATGTGGATGACTTGAGGGTGTCTACTCCCTGGCTTGGACAAGGCTGAGGCCTAAACTGAGGTAGATCAAGGGGGGAATACTAGAGACCTGGCTCTCTCACTCTACACAACCCCTCTGAATTAGTCTCAGCTCACCCCTGGCACAGTCAAGCTGGTTCCAGCACCGCTCTAACCCCTAGAGTAGTCTCTTAGGATTCCACAGGGCCTTAGGCGCCCTCTATTCCACTTACTGCCCTTTTTCTGAGGCTCCGACGCCGCTGGAGTCGTGTCGACGCCGTGAGGCGGTTCCGGTTCGATGTCGGCGGCCTCGGCACAATGTCAGTTCTTGACGACGCCTGTAGGCGGTTCCGGATCGATGTCGGCGGCCTCGGCTCGATCTCGACCTCCGATTCGATGACGTCGGGCAGTCTTGGCTCGATGTCGACTTCGGGCGGCTCCGGTCCGATGGCGACCTCAGGTTCGATGACGTCGGCCGGCCTTGGCTCGATGTCGACTTCCGGCGGCTCCGGAGTGCGATCCCCACTCCCGACCTCCGGTGCTCCTCTCCTCAGGTTCCGGCGACTCCGGAGTGCGACCTCCACTCCCGACCTCCGGTGCTCCTCTCTTCAGGTTCCGGCGACTCCGGAGTGCGATCTCCACTCCCGACCTCCGGCACGCTTCACCTCGGTCTCCGGCGACTCCGGAGGGTGGACTTCACTCCCCCGTCGACGCCGCTCACTCGACCTCGGGTGACTTCCTTCTCGACCTCTGGTACTCTCTACGACCTCCGTCGGCGCCCTCTCTCGACCTCTGGCGGCTCCGGGTACGACGTCTGCTTTTCCAGTCAGCGCCACTTCTCCACCTCGGGCTCCAGGTCTCCAGGCTACTCGACGTCGGACTCCAGGGAAACCAGTATCCAGGTCAGGATCTTGCTGTTCTTGGATTCTAAGGCCTGTTCCTGCTGTCCAGGTCCTTAAGATGGTTTTTCTTGCTTCTTCCCACACAGGGCTCCAGGCTGGGCTCAGTCAGTAGGGACTAGTATCAAGGGTGGGTTTATGGACCCCACTCCAGGCACAAGTTTCCACCCCTGCTGCCTCACTCCTTCCTCCTTCAGGTTTCTGCTGCTCTCTCTTCACCAGTCAGGTGCCAACTGCCAGCTCCAACTGCCAACTCTCTGTCTTAGCTTCCCAACATTCTAAACCGCCTCCAACTGTCATAGGGCTCCAGAATGTTGCAGAAGGTTCTAGTAGGTTCCAGTGGGTGCTGGTGATGTCACAGGTGGCCACCATTTTGTGCTCCAGGCCCTCAGACAGAAGTTCCAGGGGTAGGTAAAATGGCTCCCTGAATCTGCATCAACACTAAAAAGTCTGGTGGTTCCCAAAAAGGAAAAATTCAAACAGGGTTTGAGGCAAAAGTGGGACAAAATAAATAATGATGAGGAGGGACCACCCAAAGGGCTGACAGGTCTAACACGCGTCCCCCCCAGCTGAAAGTGGGGAGAGCTACCCAACCCCTTGGGAGTTCTCATCACTAAGGCGGAAATACCTTGAGAGACCGTCTGCATTGGCGTGGTCCACTCCAGGCCGATGTTCCACCTGAAAGTCCATTCCCTGTAGGGAAATAGACCACCTCAACAACTTGGGATTCTCCCCCTTCATCTGCATCAGCCAACGAAGGGGTCTGTGGTCGGTCTGAACCAGGAAGTGCGAGCCAAACAGGTATGGCCGCAACTTCTTCAGAGCCCATACCACTGCAAAGGCTTCACGCTCTATTGCACTCCACTTCTGTTCCCTGGGGAGTAGTCTCCGGGATAGGAAGACCACGGGTTGATCCAGACCCTCTTCATTGAGTTGCGATAACACTGCCCCAATGCCATGTTCTGATGCATCCGTCTGGACAATGAACTCCTTGGAAAAGTCTGGGGCCCTTAAGACCGGGGCCTCGCACATGGCTTTCTTCAATCTCACAAAGGCCTGCTGACAAGCCTCCGTCCAGACTACCCATCGAGGTTGTTTCTTGGACGTGAGCTCCGTGAGGGGGGCTACGATGGTACCGTACCCCTTCACGAAGCGGCGGTAGTATCCCGTGAGGCCCAGAAAAGCTCGGACCTCAGTCTGTGTCTTGGGGGGTTCCCAGGCCATGATGGCCTCGATCTTCGCCTGGAGGGGTTGCACCGCTCCCCTACCCACCAAGTGTCCAAGGTACACCACCGACCCCTGCCCGATCTGGCACTTGCTGGCCTTGATCGTCAATCCAGCTTGTCTCAGGGCCTGGAGAACAGCTTGCAGGTGACGCAAGTGATCCTCCCAGCTGTTACTGAAGACGGCTATGTCATCCAGATAAGCAGCAGAGAAACTCTCCATTCCGGTGAGGATCTGGTTTACCAGGCGCTGAAACGTGGCAGGTGCGTTCTTGAGCCCAAAGGGCATCACACAGAACTGGTAGTGGCCGTTGGGCGTGGAGAAAGCTGACCTTTCCCTTGCTCCATCAGTCAAAGAGATCTGCCAGTACCCAGAAGTAAGGTCAAAGGTACTTAGATATTGGGCAGCTCCCAGCCGGTCAATCAATTCATCCGCCCTAGGGATCGGATGAGCATCAGTTTTGGTCACTGAATTCAGTCCCCGATAGTCCACACAGAACCTCAGTTCCGGTTGGGCACCCGGTGGTGCAGCTTTTGGTACTAGTACCACCGGACTGGACCAGGGGCTGCTAGAAGGTTCGATCACTCCTAGCTCCAGCATCTTAGTGACTTCACTGTGAATGCTGGCCTTCACCTTGTCTGACATCCGGTAGATCTTGGACTTCACAGGTGGGCTGTCTCCTGTGTCCACGTCATGGACGCACAGGTGAGTCCTACCCGGGACAAGGGAGAACAACGCAGAGTACTGTCCCAGGACCTGGCGGCAGTCCTCCCGCTGTTCAGGAGTTAGAGATGGGGAGAGAATCACTCCCTCCACCGACCCATCCTTCTCTTGAGACGCAAACAAATCAGGGAGAGGCTCGCTTTCCACGTCCTCTCCTCCGTCAGTCACCATCATCAAGATGACTTCGGGCCTCTCGTGGTGGGGTTTGAGGCGGTTGGCATGCAGCACCCGCAGGGGCTGACGAGGGGTCTTCAGGTCCACCAAGTAGGTAGCCTTACCCTTCTTCTCCAACACCTCAAAGGGTCCTGACCAGCGATCCTGGAGGGCGCTAAGCTCTCCCGGTTCGATCACCCACACCTTCTGGCCAGGCTCCAACTCCACCGGGTGAGCGTTGTGGTCATACCACGCCTTCATCACTGCTTGGCTGGCTTCCAAGTTGTCAGAAGCTTGCTTCCACAACTTAGCCATTTGGCTCCGGAAGGCCAGCATGTAGCTCACCACATCCTGGGGAAGCTTTCTGGGAGTTCTTTCCCATCCGTCTCTCACCAGGTTGAGAGGTCCACGTACAGGGTGCCCATACAGAAGCTCGAAGGGGCTGAAGCCCACTCCCTTCTGTGGCACTTCCCTGTAGGAAAAAAGTAAACAGGGTAGGAGGACGTCCCATTTCCTCCGCAGGCTTTCAGGCAGACTTCTGATCATGCCCTTCAAGGTTTTGTTAAACCTCTCCACCAGACCATTGGTCTGGGGGTGATAAGGAGTTGTGAACCGGTAGGTCACTCCACACTCCTTCCACATCGCCCGCATGTACGCTGACATGAAGTTGGTCTCCCTGTCGGACACAACTTCCTTGGGAAAACCCACTCGGGTAAAGATTCCCATCAGGGCCCTAGCCACAACAGGTGCTGTTATGGTCCTCAGAGGTATTGCCTCTGGGTACCGTGTGGCATGATCCACCAGAACCAGGATAAACCTGTGACCAGCTGTAGTAGGTGGATCTAACGGACCCACAATGTCGATGCCCACCCTTTCAAAGGGGGTGCTAATGACAGGAAGTGGTTCCAGGGGAGCTTTCAGCTTCACCCCTGTTTTCCCACTGGCTTGGCAAGACACACATGTCCGGCAGTAGGTATCGGACGGCACTTTCATTTGAGGCCAATAAAAGTGTGGGACAAGACGGGCGAAGGTCTTGTCTTGCCCCAGGTGTCCTGCCAAGGGGATCTCGTGAGCCAACTCCAGAAGGAAGGCTCGATAACGTTGAGGGACTACCAAGGCTCGTGACGATCCATGTAGGGGTGCCTTGGGTTCACTGTAGAGGAGGCCATCCTCCCAGTAAACACTGTAGTTCCCTTCAACGTTCCCTGCTGCCTGGGCTTCGGCCTGTCGCCTCAGCCCCTCAAGGGTAGGGCACTCCCTCTGGCCCTGGCAGAATTCCTCCCTGGACGGGCCTCCCTCCACGTGCCACTCAGCCGGGATGGGTAGGTCCTCCAGTTTGGTAACGTCCCCCACCGCAGACTCCTGGTCCACCACCTCCGGTGGCCTATCCGTCCTACGGGGTGTGGACGCCGAGGCAGGCTCCTCCTGTCCTCGGTTCTTCCCTTGACTGGCAGCCGGCTGGGCCTTTGTTCCAGGCTCCAGCCGAAACGAACTCCCTCTCCGGGTAGTCGTGGACCTTGTGCTAACACAGGCCCAGTCAGGTGTACCCAGCATCTCAGTGTGAGTCCGGTATTCCACCTCCTTCCAAGCATTGTGCTCCATGTCATTCCCCAGTAGACAATCGACTGGCACGGCAGGGCTTACGGCAACTCGAAGTGAACCTGCAACCCCCCCCGATTCAAAGGGAACCTCGGCCACTGGATAGTGGCCTGTTCTGCCGTCAGCCATCGCGGCTGGGTGGAGTACATCGGGAATTACCTGCTCTGGAGACACCAGTTGACTACGTACCATAGTCATACTGGCTCCTGTGTCTCTCAGAGCCTCCCCTCTTTGGCCGTTGATGGTGACCCACTGCCCATACTTTACGGTATTTTCGGGCACCTGGATCTTAGGAACCATCTCCCGTTCTCCCAGGGACACTAAAGTGACACCCGCCCACTCCCTTCCCTTAGTTAAGGGCATCTCCTCCCCTAGCACTACACTAGCTACTCCGGGGGTCTTTCCTCCAATGGAAGGGGGTGGTCGTTTCAGGCACTTCGGATCTCCTTTATAGTGTCCAACGCCACCGCACTCGTAGCAATGGACAACCCTTGGCTGCTGACTCTGGCCAGGATTAGGGTTTCTGGGTGGGTTAGCCCTAGGGGTGAATCCTGTTCCCTTTCCTTGGAAATTGTTTTGGGGGCCTTTGGAGAACTCCTTTTTCTTTTCCCCTCCCTCTTTCCTCTGGGGGGCGCCCTGTCCGGCCTTTTGAGTATCCCCTCCAGTCCCCCTTGTGGACACCCGGGTACTAACCCAAATGTCCGCCTCCTCAGCAAGCTTCCGGGGACTGGTCAGCTTGCTATCCACCAGGTGTTGACGCAGTTCAGGGAAACATTTCTCGAGCAGGTGTTCCTTCAGTACTAGATCAAACAACCCCTCGTAGTTCCTCACTTCACTGCCCTGAATCCAACCCTCTAGTGCCTTCTTTGCATAGTCCAGGAAGTCCACCCAATTCTGTGTGCCCAGTTTGTGACTACCCCGGAACTTCTGTCTGTACTTTTCGGGTGTTAGTCCAAACTTTCTTATGAGCGCCAGTTTCATGGTGGGGTAGTGGGTCTGCCCATCCTCCTCGAGGGCCAATAATGCATCCCTACCAGCTGGAGGCATGTACTTGTACAATCCCCTCCCCAGTACTTCTCTGGAACCCCATGGGCCCTTAACGAGACCTCATAGGCCGCTAGCCACTTGGCGATATCGTCACCCACCCCATAGCTAGCTACTATGTCCTTTGGCAGGTAGGGTTTGGGTTCCCTGGTGTACTCTCGTTCTTCGCTGCCACCGTTAGGTACAGGGTGTGCCCCGATTCTCAGGATCTGAAGATCTATCTCTTTCAGCCTTATCTCATGAGCCATCCTCTGTTCCTCCTTCTCTTTCTCCAGCCTTGCTAAGTCCCATGTGAGCTGTCTTTTCTCCCTCCGGTCTGTTAACTCCACTTCAGACAAGCCACCACTAGAGGCACTGCTGCCCTTCCTGGAAAGTGTCCTGGGCCCCGCTGACAGGTTCCCCACCTCAGGTTGGTACAAACCAGCTCCCTCACTGTCGGGCTCTCTATCCCTGTCCTCCTCCTCAGCCTTGCTCTCTCGGCGTGCCTCCCCCCAGGCCCTTAAGCTGGTTTGGAGTGCACCCTTCTTTGCTCCTGGGGGACAATACACCCCCTCCCACTGACAAAACTCCCTGAGTTGGGCCACAGTGTACGTTTCTAAATTCTCCAGTACAAACTCCATCTTGCCCACTCAGGTCAGATGACAGTTACTTGCAGTAACTATGCAGGGGGGTACCTTATATAATACCTCCTCCCACCACCAGAGTAAATTTGGAAAAAACACAAAAACCCACAATTAGGAAGGCCGCTTTGAGAAAACTCCAGGTGTAGGCCTATGGACTACCCACAGTTATTGTCGAGTATGCGTAGGCACAGCTCTATCCCACCACTGAACACCAATTAATGTTGGAAATACTCCACTCCCACGCCTGAAGAGGTTGGTGGTAACGGGGTCTTCCCAGACACACTGTGGTAGCTTGGCTCGAGTGGTCAGGAATCAGGCACCGTGCTAAGCATACGTCATACCCATACAATAACCATGCGTGCATCCGTTCCAAAAACGACTCTACACCGTAAAAATTATGAAAATATCTCTGTTTATCTTCTTTTTCTCTTAGTTGCTGATTAGATAAATAATAACACAATCACAATATACAAGGCTTTTTAAATAGTGCAGGTCAAATAAATACTGTCTTAATGATTCAATAGATAGGGGTGATCATAAATAATAAGGGCATAAATATAAGTGCAATACATACAGGCAATTAAATATTCTGAGGCAATAAATACTGTAAACCAATAAATATTGTGCGACAATAAATACTGTGGAACAATAAATACAGTGAAGCAATAAATAGGTTAAATACAATAAATACAGTGCTCTTAATAAATAATTAAAAGCTGACAGTGACACTTCTAGAATCAGATCACATTTAGATTTCTATGGGCTGATTTGGCCCAGGCACAGCTTGTAGTTATGTGGATGACTTGAGGGTGTCTACTCCCTGGCTTGGACAAGGCTGAGGCCTAAACTGAGGTAGATCAAGGGGGGAATACTAGAGACCTGGCTCTCTCACTCTACACAACCCCTCTGAATTAGTCTCAGCTCACCCCTGGCACAGTCAAGCTGGTTCCAGCACCTCTCTAACCCCTAGAGTAGTCTCTTAGGATTCCACAGGGCCTTAGGCGCCCTCTATTCCACTTACTGCCCTTTTTCTGAGGCTCCGACGCCGCTGGAGTCGTGTCGACGCCGTGAGGCGGTTCCGGTTCGATGTCGGCGGCCTCGGCACAATGTCAGTTCTTGACGACGCCGGTAGGCGGTTCCGGATCGATGTCGGCGGCCTCGGCTCGATCTCGGCCTCCGATTCGATGACGTCGGGCAGTCTTGGCTCGATGTCGACTTCGGGCGGCTCCGGTCCGATGGCGACCTCAGGTTCGATGACGTCGGCCGGCCTTGGCTCGATGTCGACTTCCGGTGGCTCCGGAGTGCGATCCCCACTCCCGACCTCCGGTGCTCCTCTCCTCAGGTTCCGGCGACTCCGGAGTGCGACCTCCACTCCCGACCTCCGGTGCTCCTCTCTTCAGGTTCCGGTGACTCCGGAGTGCGATCTCCACTCCCGACCTCCGGCACGCTTCACCTCGGTCTCCGGCGACTCCGGAGGGTGGACTTCACTCCCCCGTCGACGCCGCTCACTCGACCTCGGGTGACTTCCTCCTCGACCTCTGGTACTCTCTACGACCTCCGTCGGCGCCCTCTCTCGACCTCTGGCGGCTCCGGGTACGACGTCTGCTTTTCCAGTCAGCGCCGCTTCTCCACCTCGGGCTCCAGGTCTCCAGGCTACTCGACGTCGGACTCCAGGGAAACCAGTATCCAGGTCAGGATCTTGCTGTTCTTGGATTCTAAGGCCTGTTCCTGCTGTCCAGGTCCTTAAGATGGTTTTTCTTGCTTCTTCCCACACAGGGCTCCAGGCTGGGCTCAGTCAGTAGGGACTAGTATCAAGGGTGGGTTTATGGACCCCACTCCAGGCACAAGTTTCCACCCCTGCTGCCTCACTCCTTCCTCCTTCAGGTTTCTGCTGCTCTCTCTTCACCAGTCAGGTGCCAACTGCCAGCTCCAACTGCCAACTCTCTGTCTTAGCTTCCCAACATTCTAAACCGCCTCCAACTGTCACAGGGCTCCAGAATGTTGCAGAAGGTTCTAGTAGGTTCCAGTGGGTGCTGGTGATGTCACAGGTGGCCATCATTTTGTGCTCCAGGCCCTCAGACAGAAGTTCCAGGGGTAGGTAAAATGGCTCCCTGAATCTGCATCAACACTAAAAAGTCTGGTGGTTCCCAAAAAGGAAAAATTCAAACAGGGTTTGAGGCAAAAGTGGGACAAAATAAATAATGATGAGGAGGGACCACCCAAAGGGCTGACAGGTCTAACAGACTGAAATACACTCTTGTCAGGAGAAGGTCAAAGAAAAGGCCAGAAGAAAGTAATGAGGTCTCAAGTCAAACAGAACAAGAAGAGTCAGGAGAAGAATTAATGTGAAGGACAAGGAGACTAAGAGTCCCAAGCAGGAAATACACAGCACCAGAATGGACCTACATCATTTTTGAAGAAATTGAAAGTTCTGACCCAAGTGAAGAAAAAGACACTGACCAAGTTGATGAAAGCAAATTGAGACCACCTTAAGAGAACTGTGAAAAATTAAGGTGCAACATTTTTGGTATTTGAAAGAAAACCTGAATGAAAATAAAAAAATAAAAAGAAAATAAAAGAAGGGGGTAAAGAAGAAAGCCTTAAAGTGTAGGAGTACACTAGTTTTCCTAGAATTTTTTTTATTTTTAGTAAGCTTTAGTGTTCATAGATTTAGATTTTTGCTGAGAAAATAAAATAGCTGAAGCAGAAGTGACTGAACATCCAAAATCTAGTCTAAAACGTAGATGTATTAAAGCTTGGTTATGTAGTGTTTTTTATTGACATTTATGTGAATATTACTTACTGGCGTTGTACCTATTCTAATGGTAACTAATAATGGAAACAATACTAATGAAGTGATAAGTTAAAGAATGAGTGAAGTTACTAAAAGAACCATTAATAATAACATAGAACAATTGGATGGAAGTATTCTCCATCATGACAAATCAGTTAGTGATTTCTCGTTAAATGTGTTTACTAAATTGTTGTACGAGTACATTGATACAGTGAATGTGAGTCATTGTTATGTGTGCATGCCATTACCTTTGTCTGTCTCAGAGGGGGTGAAATATCATCACCTTCCTTTAACATATGGTGTGTCTTGCAGTGTCTTAACAAGTATGTTTTATGTGACGGGGAAGCTCGAGTATCATTACTCCCACATGGATTTAGTGTTTTCAGAAATACCGGTTTCAAAGGAGCTGAATAAAGTTTTAAGTAGTAAAAATGCCCGGTATATGGGAGAGTTCTTCCATATTACCCAGGCTTTAGATGTAGAATATGCTTATAAAAACAACCTAACGTGTAGTTTAAGGGTCGAAGAAAAGGTATTTATAGAGATGGTAGAAAATAGAAGAGAAAGTTTCCAGAGAAAGGTGACTAAACAAAAGTCACAAGTACCACCGTGGGCTTTTAGAGAAGGAAATTATTAGAAAGACGGGACATACGCTGCAAGGTCTCTGGACTGACATCAAAAGGGAAAAATCTGTTTGCTTCGACTAAAAACTAACTATAACAATTTTTTCATTGGTACTAGTGAATGTGAGCATACTTTCGAAATTACTAGAAGTTGGGGATTGAAGGGTGGAACTGATCCTGTTTTTCCGGGAGTCTATTATGTGTGTGGTTAGAAAGCCTACTATAGTTGCCTGCACATTGTTATGGTAGTTGTTTTTTTGCCATCATCTTCCCAATAGTCTATCACATGGACCGAAATAACAACAGACTAAAGGAAATAAATCACTGAGCATGAGCAGTCTTCGGGGAACCAGCTGAAGCCAACATGGACAGGAGCCATAAAACCACAAGCAACAAAAGTGGAGGAGAGTAAAGCTTAGACATCTTAATATTGGACCGTCCTGTCCAACCCCTACTGGGTACACGAAGCACTGCAAAGCAAGAGGCATCTGGGGCTTGACCGTCTCGCTGGATTCATCGCAACGATGGACCTAAGCGGAGGGTGCGCACATAAACTTCAAACCCTTATTAAAACGGATCATTGACATGACATTGACTTGCATATCCATGGAGGGCATCCGTGTCACGAATTATGGACTTCTGCCCTACATTGTTTCAGCCCTGAACCCTTCATTGCCCCCCTCTTCCTGTGCCCTCCCCCCCATGCAGATGCACTTTTCGTTTGGAAAAGTGGTTCCTGCGCTCGTCTCAGATTGTTACTGACATAAAGAAATGTGACAGACTGTTTGTGGCTGACCTGTTGCCCCCTTCTTCTAAAGGCATCTGTAGTTCCCAAGCACGGCAGTGGTAGGTGTTACACCAACATGTGCGCGACATCCTTGTGTTTATAGCAGGACTTTTTATACTCTGTTCTCCTTGGTCCCAATCCCCACTTTCCTAGTTCATTTTATATCCAAGTCTGTTCTACTTTTAAGGGCAGAGACTTTTCAAAGAAAGTGTTTCTTACCGCACCCACCTCACCTCTGTCCTGATGTATTTAACCTTGTAGAATAGTTGAGAGGTCTACAAAAAGTTAATTTTTTACATTGGTTGTATTTCGTCTTCACTTATACTGTGGCATCATTGACTTTTTTGGGAAGTTTGTCTGAATGTGATGCTTTCCGGCTCTAGAGTTGCTGCAGCAAATAAATCACGGACTAACACGTAACACAAGAGCAAGTTTTTCAGAAACAGTAGGTGATATTTTTGGTGCACTGATTACCCTCAGTTGGAGTCATTCAGAATTCGCACAAAATTCGAAAAATGTCCACAGTGGTTGATCGTTTCTCAACAGATACTGCTGGTGGGTTCTTGATGACTGATTCAGAAATGGTTACAATCAGATCAATGCAAAATCGACTTGCCCTTGATATCTTATTGGCAAAAGAGGGCGGAGACTGTGGCATGTTGAAAATCCAACACTACTGTACTGGAATCAAGCTATCCTGGCTGAAGAGGGGTGAAACCCCGAAACTGGTCCTAGGATGCTTGTTTCCAGTCCAGGGAGGACCTGGCTTGGCAGTTCGGGCTGGACTGTTCCCATGAGGCACAGGGTCAAGACTGATCTGCAAATGTTATGTTATGTTATGTTAGTAAAACTTATATAGCGCACGGCTACCCAAAGGTGTCTGGGGTTCCGACCAGAGGAATTAAAACAGCCATGTTTTGAGCGCTTTCCTAAAAGCAAATAGGTCATTGCAATTTCTTAAGCTAAAAGGAAGTTCATTCCAGGCCTTAGCTGCCCCAACAGAAAAACTTCTGCCTCCCCATCTAGCTCTCTTTGTGGTAGGTACTACAGTGCGTTTTGCTGCTAATGAACGTAACGATCTTCCGGGCACATACCACTGGAATTGTTGCTTCAGATAAAATGGGCCTGTATCCTGAAGCGCTCGAAAAACTAAACAAAGGGATTTAAAAAGTATTCGCTTTTTTACAGGCAGCCAGTGAAGTTTTTTTATTGAGCTCGAAATAGAAGCAAATTTCAGGGTTCCCGTGAGCAGCCTGGCAGCTGAATTCTGGAGCACATGAAGTTTTTGTAAACTGCGCTCATGGATACTTAAGTAAAGACTGTTACAATAGTCAAGTCTTGACATAATCAAGGCCGAAACCACTGTACGCTTGCAGTCAGCCGGCAGAAGGGGCAACATTTTCCTCATGGTCCTGAGGGTGTAGGAGGTAGAAGAGACCACGGCATTTACTTGATCACACATGTCAAGATGTTCATCCAGCACCACCCCCAGGTTCTTAAATTAGCTGGAGGGTACTGGAAGAGTCCCCATGGCCTCTGGCCACCAACTAGGAGTCCAGAGATTAGCGTTATTCCCAAACTGTATCACCTCTGTTTTGCCAGCATTCAACTTTAGGCAGTTTTGCAACATCCAGCCTCCCACTGCCCCCATACAATCATGACGCCTCTCACCCGTTGCCTTCTCCTGACCTGGTTGCAAGGAGATCACAATTTGGGTATCATCGGCATAAGATGTTAAGCAGAAGCCGAAGGATTCAATCAGAGGGGCCAGAGAGGAAACATCAACATTAAAGAGCGTAGGGCTCAGGGAAGACCCCTGAGGAACCCCACAAGGAAGCGAAAAAGGTTTGGAAACAAACTCACCCAGTGAGACTGTCATCTGTCTGAAAGGAAGGGTTTAAGGAGAGACCAGGCTTTATCCCTCACTCCGCAATCCCATAAACGATCCATCAATACTCCATGATGGACCGTATCAAAGGCAGCGGAGAGATCAAGCAAGATCAACACCGCCTTTCCTCCCTGGTCCAGCCCTCTCCTAATCTCTTCCGTGGATTTAAGAAGGGCAGTTTCAGTACTGTGTCCCTCTCTAAACCCAAATTGGGTGGGTCCAAAACCTTAGCTTCACATAAATAAGAGCTCAGTTTAGTGTTCATGTATTTCTCCACCAGCTTGGAGGGCAGAGGGAGTCGTGAGATGGGGCGGAAGCTGCTTGGGTCTTTAATATCTAGTTTTTTTTAAAAGCGGCAGGACAGAAGCAGTTTACCATAGTTTAGGGAAAAACCCTTCAGAAAACATAGCATTAAAAAGGGGTGTAAGAGTCCCGGCTAAAGGTTCAGAAGCCAATTTTGCAATTGCTACTGGACACCGATCGTGGGGAGAGCCTGATCTGGCAGATACGAGAAGGTTAAGTGTGTCTAGGTAGGATATTGGAGGAAAACTATCCATACAAAATTTTTGTCCAGGCCCTACCTTGACGTCATGAGAAAAATCAGCTGGTATACTGCCGACAGGGTCCTTTAAAGTGCTATAAATAGTTTCCACTTTGGATTGAGAAAACGTAGCAATTTCTTCACAGAATGCCTGGCTGGTTGAAATAGTTGCAGGCGGTGGATGTGCAAGCATGGTAACAACTTTATATAATTCCTTAGAAGAGTTGCTAGCTAATTTATTCTGTCCGGCAAAAAGCTCACGTTTAGTTTCAAAAAGCATCTGTTTATAGTATAGGAGGCCTTGTTTATATAAAGCTCTATCAGTTGAATGATAGTCCTTCCTCCTGGACCATTCCAGTTGTTTACATTTCAATTTTTGGGTCCTTAGTTCCTGAGAGTACAAAGGAGCCGTGGGCTGTGTCCTTTTGGGAGTAATTACTTTCTTAGGCGCTAGAATGTGACAGGCATCCTCTACCCAAGCAGTATACACAACGGAAGCTTTGTCCACCTCCAAAGGGAGAGAAACCTGCGTTGAAAGTAGCAGCTCAGTTAGTTCTTTCCCTCCTACCTTATTCTAGGCTCTAATTTCCTTTGTTTTCCTAGAGGAAGGATCCCTACCCTGGCCTTCCTGGATGGCCAGCTCAAACATAATGGCAGCATGATCCAACCAGGATAGAGGTAATACATTAGTAACAGAAAGGAATAGGGAATTTGCAAAAACCCCATCCAGTGTGTGCTCTGCCAAGTGAGTAGGTCCCTTCACTAATTGTTTTAACTCGACACTATTCATTAAATCTAAAAGGTTGAACATGTCTTTATCAGCATCAGCCTCTAAATAATAGTTAAAATCTCACAATATAGTGTGCGAGTCAAGACTCAAGCCAGCTTCCAAAAGTGTGCCGACCTCTGCTAAAAACGGATTCCTAGGACCAGGAGGTCTGTACACTAGGATACCCCTAAACATATGATGATCAGAAAGGCTGAGCGAGAAGGATAAAGCTTCGTAAAAAGGATTAAACATTTTGTTAAAACTAGCTTTGATGGAACTGTGATAAATAACTGCCAGTCCTCCTCCTTTTTTAAAAGGTCTATTTGCAGTATAGCATAAAGAATCCAGGAGGAGTTGCTTTCACAAGGTCTGGGCCCGACGCCTCATCAGTCCATGTTTCTGTTATAAAGGCTATTTTGACATTACTACCCTCTATTAGGGTTGCGCATTCCACACTATGTTTCACCAAAGAGCGTGCATTTACCAGTAGACAATTAAGTGCGAAGTCAGCCTTTTTCTTTAAACCCTTCTTCAAAGACTTCCTGGATAGATATGCCTAACCCTGGGGGGGTTGTTTGACACACCGTACAGGCCTTTATTATTGGTCCAGACTCTGTACTAGGCTCAAAACAAACACAGCCAGATGTCCTTGTGCACCTATTTAGAGCCAATAACTGTTTGCTAGAGTAAGTAAGGGAAGGTATCTTACCTATGAATGTACGACCGGCGGTTTTAGCGCAGAGCGCAATCCGAGCACGGATGGGCGCAGACGGGCTTGCCTTAGGCGTGCAGCGGGCGCGCCCGCTGCGCGCGTCCGCTCCGCGCTCGCGTCATGTGAGTTTAAATAATGTCAGGGCCAAAGAGACTGAACCGCCGACCGCGATTCCCCAAGATGGCAGCCCCCGCCCCTACAGCAAAGTAGAAGCTCCCCGGGATTCAGGTAAGATTAAATACAAGTAAAAACAATCCCTGCCCCAAATTAAAATCAAAAATTAAAAGTTCTTAAAACAAATATAGCAGCAATAGTACCTCAGGCAGCGGAAATGTGCAAGTAAATAGCGTGAGAAACAGCCTGCCGTCTCCCGGCTCAAGGCTCAGGAGACGCAGCGCTGCGCGCTCACATCACGTGAGTTTAAATAATGTCAGGGCCAAAGAGACTGAACCGCCGACCGCGATTCCCCCAAGATGGTGGCCCCCGCCCCTACAGCAAAGTAGAAGCTCCACGGGATTCAGGTAAGATTAAATACAAGTAAAAACAATTCCTGCCCGAAATTAAAATAAAAAATTAAAAGTTCTTAAAACAAATATAGCAGCAATAGTACCTCAAGCAGGGGAAATGTGCAAGTAAATAGCGCAAGAAACAGCCTGCCGTCTACCGGCTCAAGCCTCAGGAGATGCAGCCGAGGCAGGGTTCAAACTGGAATGGCATGGCGAACAAAAAAACTATGGATTTAGGCCCAGATCTCTGTACTGGGGTGAATGTATGACATTGTTCTGCATTCTGTCCATCAACTGTTGTTTTTGCATTTGTCACCCCGAGTGGGACGGGTATGCCCAGACGTGGGTTCCGTGCTCTCAAAGCCACTGGAATCAAGCTATCCCGGCTGAAGAGGGTTGAAACCCCGAAACCAGTCCTAGGATGCTTGTTTCTAGCCCAAGGAAGACCTGGCTTGGCAGTTTAGGACTGGACTTTTCCCATGAGGCACAGGGTCAAGACTGATTTGCATATGGCTGGGTTCAAACTGGAATGGCATGGTGAGCAAAAAAACAATGGATTTAGGCCCAGATCTCTGTACAGGGTGAATGTATGACATTGTTCTGCATTCTGTCCATCAACTGTTGTTTTTGCATTTGTCACCCCGAGTGGGACGGGTATGCCCAGACGTGGGTTCCGTGCTCTCCGTGCCACTGGAATCAAGCTATCCTGTCTGAAGAGGGATGAAATCCCGAAACCGGTCCTAGGATGCTTGTTTCCAGCCCAGGGAGGACCTGGCTTGGCAGTTCGGGATGGACTGTTCCCATGAGGCACAGTATCAAGACTGATTTGCATATGGCTGGGTTCAAACTGGAATGGCATGGTGAGCAAAAAAACAATGGATTTAGGCCCAGATCTCTGTACGGGGTGAATGTATGACATTGTTCTGCATTCTGTCCATCAACTGTTGTTTTTGTACTTATATCCTGACAAAAGTAAAGGAATTGAGGGATATATAAAGAATATTACTATTAGACCTGGGGGTCACTAGATGGCTGATGTAGGTACCTAAGACCAAATAGGGATCCTTGCTTCCACGTCAGGGAAAGTAAGGACACCTTCTCAGATAGCCACCGTTCACCCCCTTGGTAGCTTGGCACGGGCAGCAGGCTTATCTTCAAGGCTAGTGTGTAAAGTATTTGCAACCACGCTCTCAGTAACCCAATGATGACACCACAAATGGACTCCACGCGAGTTTCATAAAAACGAGTATAAAACGAGTATAAATTTATATAAAAAGATATACGATGAGACCACACGATATAAATCGAGCATATGCTTATTTGTAATATTCTTCCTGGCCAGTGGTTAAGCCAGCCAGCCTTGGTAAGTTCAGGCGATATTAATGAGCAATTCTAAATGATCCACTGCAGTCCTAATGCAATGCTATACAGTTTGAAATGCTATGATTAGGCCCTTCGCAATGTAAAAATAATGCAGTTCATTATGCAACAATCAAGCACTTTACAATGTAAAAATAATGCTATGCGTCACACAACAATTAGGTAGTTCGTAATGCAATCTAACGCAATGCGTAATGCAACAATTAGGCAGTTCGTAATGCAGAAATAATGGAATGCGTAATGCAACAATCAGGTAGTTCGTAATGCAGAAATAATGCAATGCGTAATACACTAATCAGGTAGTTCGTAATGCAGAAATAATGCTTTGCGTAATACACTCCAGCACTGATCAAGGTGCCTTAGGTGGTCTCTCAGCCACTCGTACTGAGTCGCAGTCATCTTCTGTCAACAGATGCCCCCACACGGGTATGTGTCAACCAAAGTGCTCTGCACTCCGACCCCGGTACTGCCACTCCTTGGCAAGTACGGGCCGCGATACGAGCCAAAGCAGAGGCTCATGCTGCAGGAATGGGAGAGGCCGGGAGCGTCTCTCTCTGAACCCGCACCCCACCCCAGGAGGCGACACACGTTACCTGGGGGGTGCGACCTCGCTCTACGCATCCCGCAATTTTGGGCCTCTGATGCAATCTTTGTCAATTCCGGGCAGTGGAACTCGGGCCCTCCCTCAACAGGGTTGGTTCGAGGTCCCGCTCTTGCAATGGTGGGCTTTGGCTGCCGGCACAGCTCCTCTGGGACTGCCGGTCCGGGCCGCTGGTGCTATGAAGATCTCTCTGCAACAAGGCACACGCACACAGCGTCGCTGAGATTCACTTGAGTGTCGGTTGTGCAAGATCAGAGGGCACTGCTCATGAAGGTCTCAGGCTGCACGAAGCACAGGCACACAGCACACAGCGTCACTGAGACTCACTTGAAATCCGGGTGCACGAGAACAGGACAATCCTCATGAAGGTCTCAGGCTGCACAAAGCACATGCACACACCGTCGTTGAGACTCACTTGGACTCCGGGTGCACGATAACAGGGCAATCCTCACAAAGGTCTCAGGCTGCACAAAGCACACGCACACAGCGTCGCTGAGACTCACTTGGACTCCAGGTGTGCACGATAACAGGGCAATCCTCACGAAGGACTCAGGCTGCACAAAGCGCATGCACACAGCATCGCTGAGACTCACTTGGACTCCAGTGCACACGATCACAGGACAATCCTCACGAAGGGGTCAGGCTACAAAAAGCACACACACATAGCGTCGCTGAGACCCGCTTGGACTCCAGAGCCCAACGCTCATAGGGCAATTCTTACGAGGGTTTTTAGGCTGCAAAAGGCACACGTGCACAGCGCCGCTGAGACTCTACTGGAAACTTTTGTGTATCTGAGTTTCCGCAACAGGGAGGCAGCTCACCTCGGGCCCTTGGGGATAAGTTATTTCCGGACACAACACACAGCAAAGTCCTTTCAAGCAGGGGGACACAGCACACAGAAAAGTCTGTTTAGCCTTTTCTTGGTTAAAGCAGCAAACTGCAGGCCAGCCCCAGAACACACAGCAAGGGTCAGTCCTTTCCTTCAGCCTCTTCAGCTGTTTCTTCCTTGTTAGAGGTTCCTCTTGACCATGACGTAGGTTCAATCCTTTTCCGTCTTGATCAATCTATTTCTCTAAAGTTCAGGGGCTTCAGCTCTCATAGTTATACCCCTAAATGTCTTTGAAGTGTTTGTGTTCATGGGGAACTGACCTCTGTTCAAACCAGTTCTGGGTGCCTCCCTGCCAGTGACACCTTCTTCCTTTGATTAGTGGGAGTCTGGATTCTCAATCACTCTGCAGGGGATAGAACCATTGTTTTATGGCAACAACCCAGAGCTCTTCACCTCTAGGGGCTACTCCTCCCCCCTACACTCCAGATGCAGGTCAGCCTGTTGCTGTCTCACCTCCTTCCCTGGGTCAAGACATTCCCCAGATCCTATCACTTTCAAATCCAGACAGTCAATCCACAACCAGGCAGAGACACACAGAAATGTCAGAGCGCAAAAACACACAATGCAAAAACTGCCCTCATAAAAAGATGTGTTATTACATTGTGAGTTCAGGCACACTACACTTCACCTCTCCATCTTAAGCCTTTGGGATGATAGGCTGGAAAGCATATTACACAGCCTCCCTATTCTATCCTATGGGAAGATGGTCTTTCAACAGTGAAAAACGAAATGGAGATTATTTCACTGTCAGGACATGGTACACACCTTAGTACATATCCTACCTTTCACATGCACTGCACGCTGCCCAGGGGGGTACCTTGGACCTACCATTGGGGTGTCTGATGTGCATAAAAAAGGAAGGGTAAGGCCTGACAAGTGGGTGCACTTGTCAGGACAACATGGCAGTTTAACAAACGGCGCGTAGGCACTGCAATGGCAGGCCTGATTTCTCTCTTTAAGGCTACTCGTGTGTTTGGCACAATTAGTGCAGCAGGGCCACTAGTAGCATTTGCATTGCCAGCCCTGGCACCCATAGTACACTTTACTAGGGACCTTACTGCAAGGCAAACATACCAATCATGGACAACCAATTACCATTACACTTTACACAGGGAGCACTTGCACTTTGACATTGATCAGCAATGGCAAAGTGTCCAAATCTTCTAATTTGGAAACACCATCTCAGAAAAAAGGTCTAGGGGGAAAGCAAAAAGTTTAGTGAACTTTAGCCAAAAAAGGCCAAGTCCAACACAGCCTCCTCCCAGCGAAAAGCCAGGGTAGACCAATCAACTACCTTGATGGACTTCCCTGCTTGGGGCGATAGAACACGGACGCAGGCCCGCTACCGAAGGGACACCCTCTGGTTCTATGCCTTCCTGACCCCAGGGGATTTGCTTGGTCACTACTCCCTGGGCCAACTATGCTGTTCCATGGGTAATTCCTGGCAGGTGGGAGCGTTCCCGGGTTGCTGGTCCCTTGCCAACTCCCACCTAAAGCCATACCCCTGGAAGACCCATCGGTCAGGAAACTGTCTCCAGTACCCTGCCCTCCAGGTTAGAGGTGGGTTTACCCTGTTCGCTTCTAGGGGACCTAGCCCTACTGGCTGGGCACGGTCCCACGGGTTTTCCCACGGGAGACACCTTCCTCTCTTAACCTTCCATTTAGATTTCTGTGCCTGCCATTTGGGAATGGCACGTACAAACTTCAGGACCATGGGAGCTCTGGTGACAGACGCCCCACGTCCTCCTGACGCTAGGTGTTCTTCCTCACACCGCTGGCAAGTAGGTGCTAGGCCTTCAATATGGTGCTCCTCTAAGGAACCCTCCAGTCTCAGGGGTGGGGTGGTGAACCCCTTGGGTCGCTGCTCACACTCCCTCCCTCCCTCACCTTTGAGACAGGGCGCTAGCCCGCATGCCCCCCACTACTCTGGGACCTAACGGTCCTACTTCACCTCTATTCCCTCTCTAAGGCCTCCTCAGACCCTTGGACCCATGACCAGGGGTCAGGCTCTTGGGCCAGCTCCCGGGAATCAAAGAGCTCGCACCCTAACATGGGTTGGCGCAATCCTGGAAAACAATACTGAGCCTAGGCTCCCTAGTGGCAAAATTGAGCAACCCCTTCAAATCATTTGCCACACTAACCATCACCCAATCATCCAGTGCACGCTTGTACTCATCCACACTTGGCACTGGCTGTAAGCTGTCACCATTCAAACTGGACTCTGTCTGTTTAACCTTAATGTCCAGTTCCCTCATGCTTAATTCATGAGCTAAGAGAATCTTTTTCTCTTCCAAGGCGAGAGCGTTCCTGCTCTCCTCTGCTCGCTTTTCAATTTCAATGAGCAGCTTTTCCTCTTCCGCTTGAGTTTTAAGTTTTAAAACTTCCACCTCATGTTCTCTGACCCTTTGGTTTTCCTCCAGCTCCTCTGGTGAAAACCTCCTCCCTGAATGGCTACTACCAGCCCCTGAGGCTGGTCCTTCTACTGGCAAATCCTGTGGACCACATCCATTCCCTGGGTCATCCTCATCCACCTCAACATCAACCGCCTCCTGAGCCCCTTTGGCTTCCCACCAGGCCCTCAAGGCCGTTTGCAGCTCCTCCTTCTTGGCGCTACTTTTCATGGGACATCCCAAAGCGCTGCAGAATTGCCTCAATTGATCAACTTTGTATGTAAGCAATGCCACAATGTCGAACTCTAATTCTGCAGCCTCACTGGCTACTTGACTCCTCTGAGCATGATGTGTGGCTTAAAGGTCGCTCAAAAATAGTACGAATAAAATAAAAAAAACACAATATGTGATTGCGTCGTGCTCTGCGCTACTAGTGGTCTACACCAATTACTATGAGTGAATTTGCAAATACACGTTCATTCCTAATCCGCTGACTACCAACGGTAGGTCCCAACCGCTGCCTCCAATATTAGACCTGGGGGTCGCTAGTTGGCTGAGGTAGGTATCTTAGGCCAAATAGGGCCCTTGCTTCCACGTCAGGGAAAGGAAGGACACCTTCTCAGATAGCCCCCGCTCACCCCCTTGGTAGCTTGGCACGAGCAGCTAGACTTATCTTCAAGGCTAGTGTGTAAAGTATTTGCAACCACGCTCTCAGTAACCCAATGATGACACCACAAATGGACTCCATACGTGTTTCATAAAAACAAGTCTAAATTTATATAAAAAGATATACGAGGAGACCACACAATATAATTACAACATATGCGTATTTGTAATGTTCTTCCTGGCCGGTTGTTAGGCCATCCAGCCCTTGTAAATTCTGGCGATATTAATGCGTAATTCTAAATAATCCACTGCAATCCTAATCCAATGCTATGCAGTTCGTAATGCTAGGATCAGGCACTTTGCAATGTAAAAATAATGCAGTACATTATGCAACAATCAAGCACTTTGCAATGTAAAAATAATGCAGTTCGTTATGCAACAATCAAGCAGTTTGCAATATAAAAATAATGCAATGCGTAACGCAACAATCAGGTAGTTCGTTATGCAACCTAACGCAATGTGTAATGCAACAATCAGGTAGTTCGGTATGCAAAAATAGTGCAATGCGTAATGCAACAATCAGGCAGTTCATAATGCAGAAATGATGCAATGTGTAATGCAACAATCAGGTAGTTCGTAAAGCAGAAATAATGCAATATATAATACACTAATCAGGTAGTTTGTAATACAGAAATAATGCAGTGCGTAATACGACAATCAGATAGTTCGTAATGCAAAAATAATGCTTTGCGTAATACACTCCAGCACCGATCACGGTGCCTTAGGCGGTCTCTCCGCCACTCATACTGACTCGCGGTCAGCTTCTGTCAACAGATGCCCCCACACGGGTATGGTGTAAATCAAAGTGCAGCTCTCCACTCCGGCCCCGGTACTGCCAATCCTTGGCAAGTACGGGCCGCGATACGAGACGAAGCAGAGGCTCGCGCTGCAGGAATGGGAGAGGCCGAGAGCGTCTCTCTCCAAGCACGCACCCAGCCCCTGTCGGTGGCACACGTTACCTGGGGGGTGCGACACTCTTCTCTCCTCTTCCTGTGACTTGGGCCTCCGATACAATCTTTGTGGATTCTGGGCAGTGGAGTTCGGGCCCTCCCTCGACGGGGTTGGTTCCAGGTCCTGCTCTGGCAACGGCGGGCTCGGGCAGGCGGCTCAGCACCTCTGGGGCTGCCGGGCCGCTGGTGCTTCGAAGATCTCAGGCTATAACAGGGCACATACACACAGCATCGCTGAGACTCACTTGAGCGTCGGTTGTGCATGATCAGAGGGCACTCCTCGCGAAGGTCTCAGGCTGCACGAAGCACAGACACACAGCGTCGCTGAGACTCACTTGAACTCCGGGTGCACGATAACAGGACAATTCTCACGAAGGTCTCAGGCTGCACAAAGCACACGCACACATCGTCGCTGATACTCACTTGGACTCCGGTGCACACTATCACTGGATAATCCTCACGAAGGGCTCAGGCTGCAAAAAGCACACGCACGCGGCATCTCTGAGACTCGCTTGGACTCCAGGGGCATGATCACAGGACAATCCTCACAAAGGGCTCAGGCTGCAAAAAGCACACGCACACAGCGTCGCTGAGATTGGCTTGGACTCCAGGGGCCCAGGATCACAGGGCAATTCTTACGTGGGTCTCAGGCTGCAAAAAGCAAACGCACACAGCGCCGCTGACACTCTCCTGGAAACTCTGGTGTTCCTGAGTTTCCGCAACAGGGAGCCAGCTCACCTCGGGCCCTTGGGGATAAGTTACTTCTGGACACAGCGCACAGCAAAATCCTTTCAAGCAGGGGGACACAGCAAATAGCAAAGTCCCTTCATCCTCTCCTTGGTTAAAGCAGCAAACGGCAGGCCAGCCCCAGAACACACAGCAATGGTCAGTCCTTTCCTTCAGTCTCTTCAGCTGTTTCTTCCTAGGCAGAGGTTCCTCTTGACCACAAAGTAGGTTCAGTCTTTTTCAGTCTTGATCAATCCATTTCCACAAAGTTCAGAGGCTTCAGCTCTCATAGTTATACCCCTAAATGAAATGTATTTGAAGTCTTTGTGTTCAGGGGGGCACTGACCCCTGTTCAAACAAGTTCTGGGTTCCTCCCTGCCAGTGACACCTTCTTCCTTTGATTAGTGGGGGTCTGGATTCTCAATCACTCAGCAGGAGATGGGACCATTGTTTTATGGCAGAAACCCAGGCCTCTTCACCTCTAGGGGCTACTCCTCCCCCCTACACTCCAGATGCAGGTCAGCCTGTTGCTGTCTCACCTCCTCCCCTGGGTCAAAACATTCCCCAGATCCTATCACTTTCAAATCCAAACAGTCAATCCACAACCAGGCAGAGACACACAGATATGATAGAGCACAAAAACTCAGCCACTTCTAAAAGAGTGGCTTCTAAACACACAATACAAAAACCGTCTGCATAAAAAGATGTTATTACATTGTGAGTTCGGGCACACTAATCTTCACCTCTCCATCTTAAGCCTTTGGAAAGATAGGCCGGAAAGCATATTACACAGCCTCCCCATTCTATCCTATGGCGAAGATGGCCTTTCAACAGTGAAAAACAAAATGGAGATTATTTCACTGTCAGCTCATGGTACACACCTTAGTACATGATCTACCTTTCACATGCACTGCACCCTGCCCAGGGGGGTACCTTGGACCTACCATAGGGGTGTCTGAAGTGCATAAAAAGGGAAGGGTAAGGCCTGGCAAGTGGGTGCACTTGTCAGGACAACATGGCAGTTTAACAAACTGTGCGCAGGCACTGCAATGGCAGGCCTGAGTTCTCTCTTTAAGGCTACCAGTGTGGGTGGCACAATTAGTGCTGCAGGCCCACTAGTAGCATTTGCATTGCCAGCCCTGGCACCCATAGTGTACTTTACTAGGGAGTTTACTAGTAAGGCAAACATACCAATCATGGACAACCAATTACCATTACACTTTACACAGGGAGCACTTGCACTTTGACACTGATCAGCAGTGGCTAAGTGCCCAAAGCATCTAAGTTGGCAACACCATGTCAGAAAAAAGGTCTAGGGGGAAAGCAAAAAGTTTAGGGAACTTTAGCCAAAAAGGGCCAAGTCCAACAATTGCTAAATTACATGAAGACTTGACCCAACGGGAGGTTGATGGTGTTAGGGAGAGACTTGGTAAGAGTCTCACCTCTGTAGGTAAATGGTTTTCTACCTTTGGAAGTAGCTTATTAGGGAAAATAATAATGCCAATTGTTTCAGTAGCCATAGTAGCCTTAGTGATAATAACAACATATAAGTGTTGGAAGTGTAAGAGAGCAAGAAAATAAACGTCAGAACAAAAGGATAAACGAAGAGCAAGAAAAAGAAAAAGAGAGGAAATAGAGCTAGAAGAGATGAAAGGAGATTACTATAATATGATGAAAGGTTCAGATGAAAGTGAAATCATGCATGAAAGAACTAAAACCGTATTTACATTGTGCTTAGAAAGAAATGAGAATTAATGCCTGACTAGGCCACATGTGCATTTCATAGTTTGCATGTTGCATTTTGCTTTGAAATAACAAATAATGCCACTTTTTGCTTAAAGCTATGCTAGGAAAAACACTAACACGGAACAGTGCAAAGGTGGGTGATAAACAGTGAAAAGTGCATTACCATATAACTAATGAATGTTTATGTTCTATTTGACATAGTGAGCTGAATGATCTTCCATTTCCCTTAAATTGGCCGAACAAAGGAGGGGTTGGAGGAAGGAGTGAAACTGAACGGACTGAACAGACGAAATCGCTGAGCACAGCAAATAAACCACAGAGGTTCAAGAACGATATGTTGAAGGAGAATATTGAGTGCCTGCCAAAGGGATGTGACTGACATTAGGACCTAAAACCTTTCCACTGACATAACCAAGAGACTTATGAAATTGTTATTTGAATCGCTACATGTATTAAATGTATGAACGAGTCAGAACTGATGTCATGAGAAGTGCAGTAAAACAATAATCTACAGTAGTCATGAAGGGAAACCTGATGGTGTGACCCACCACCTCCTAAATCCACCGATCAGCTGTCGAGTTTAGTCAAATGTTTTAACTGATGTTGGATGGACATGTAAGTTTTAGGGTATAGCTGGGGTGCCTTTAAGGGTGTGTTGAGAGCGCGTTTTCCAGATAGCTGTCCGAGAGGGGTGATGCATCGCTGTTCGTTGGTTTGCAGAGAGGCCTAGCTGATCCTGTCCTGTTCCTGTCCCTGATATCTTTGTTCCCTGGCTCTGTTTCAGGGAACCCCCATCGCTTCCTTGGCCAGGGGTGGTGGTTTTCTACAGATCCATTGGGTTTGTATTATTCTGAATTGTTTTTGCAAAATCATTTGCAAATGTGCTGTGTCTCTGAAACCTTTGTCTCTGCCTATCCACTCCGTCACATGAAAATTGTTTGCATTTTACTGAATCTGATGTCTCTTAATCTATCCACTTCTTCATGAGCATTTCGTGTGTTGTATGATGAGTTTGATATCAACTGCAATTGCTAATGTTATTTTCTCTGGTGAATGTCATTGTTTGCATTGTAACCATATGCATTGAGCATTTTATTGGCAATATTAAGATAAAACTTTATTAACCTTATCGAGAGTCTGTGATTATTTAGCTGACTTGTTAGTTAGTTAGATAGTGCCATCATTTACATCAACTATTCAATTAATTGGTCCATCGACCAAGAAGAAGGAAAGTTGATTGTACAAGCTTAGTTATATATTCAGAAATGACAAACATGAACTGCTGAAGAAATTGAATTGATATTAGTAACAAATTGATCTCCAGCGCAACAGGGATTTGGGTGTATGTGTATGGGCCATTGTATTGTGATGTTATTGAGTATTGATCCCTGATCAGATATTGACTCACGCTGGATCAGAAATAAAACGTGCACTGCTGCTTTCTGGTTTGTACCTATGCTGGGATGTGAAAGGCATGTGCTGATGCTGCCTTAGCTGTATCTGTCCTTTGAAGTTGGGAAGTTTGAACTGGTTTTGCGGAAGATGGACATGTTCTATGAAGAGGGGTGTTTCCAATTATGTTATTTCATCTTATAAAAATACAAATTATATTTTGAATGCACTTGCATAACATGCCCAGGACCAAGGCCAAACACTATTGATGGGCCTTGACCCAGAGGCCCTGGTTTCAATCACAGATTCCGAGTGTGAACCTTGGCAATTTCTGTTCTTCCCTGTGCCTCCATTTCCATGATCATCACAACTGAGAGCACCTTCAAATAATACATTTCAGAATTTACACTGTACAACAATCGTTCTTGTGTGTGGTGTGAACGACCCTATTGTTGTTACATCTATAAAAATAAAGGCATATACATGAGAAACAAGACAAATGACTTGCTGTATTGCATTTGCCATTTTACACGTTACACGTGCTAAACTGCATATTGACCTCGATTCCATGTGATGCTCTGGTCTTCCATTTTGTTGCATTGCATCTCCATTTTGTACTGCTTTGCCCTGTAGTTACACTTCAGCAGTAACATAAACATGTTTTTCACGTAAACCAGTACAAGCTGGTGCGAGACATACCTCGTGAGGTTATTTTGTACCCTGAGCTTGTTTTGTGCATTCTATGCTTATCTCTAAGACATAGGGAATATGCGCTGTGGAAGGCTCTCCAAGGCCGGAGATAGGGAAAGGAATGTCTTTTGCCTCGGCGCAGCCAAACAGAATCTGGCCAGGTCTGTGTGGGTGGATATGATGCAGAGATGCGGCCAGCACCTATGATGGATAAATGAGCGAGAACTCCTGCTAGAGGGTTCTCGAACGTGTTGATTTAACTATAAAAAGTGGTGTGGAGCTCAGGAACTCAGTCTTGGAGAGGACGCACTCGCGGGACGACTTTGGTTCCCGGAGAGATTACTTCCTGTGCCCCAGTCTCTACAGGGTTCCCGACTTGGTGTTTTCGGTGCTTGGCCAGGGATGTTGAAGACTCCGGTGCAGACGCATCTGGTGAGGTGCTTTGTACATTAACTGTTTATATATCTATATTCAAGATCACATATTTGTATATATATAGTGTGGTGTATTCATTGTTTCACTTGGTGCCTAAGAACTTACTAGCTTCAGTGACTTATTGTCCTTGTCTACGATACTAATAAAGCTCATTTTACCTCCAGAGGAGTGTTGGAGTTTCTGTGTAAGTAAGTGGTGTGCGTAAGTTTAGATTACGCAAGTGGGTAAGGCAATACACTTCTGAGCCATTACTAAAACTGTCACAGCAACAAGGTTTTGGTGGTCTAATTCTAATAAAGTCCACTGAGTTCAGCGATTTAATCTTAAGTGCTAAAGTGAAACAATGCAAAAGAAACTTTTTATGTAAACGTTTGTATCTCAGCTATAAATAAAGTGGCAGTCAACGACGCTTGCAGTAGGGCAGTAGGTTCAAGATGAGCTAGGAGTTGTTCACCTCAACCTCCAAAGTGCTGCTCTTCCAGACAGGAAGCAACAATCACGGTTATGCTCAGAATTATGGGACCCAGCCATCACTGCTTCACTACAATTGCCCTTTTGGCACTGGTAAGGAGGCATTAGATTCTTTGATGTTAGGCATGTGGTTCGCAATATCAAGACCTATGCACTCCCACTTCCCACACCCAGTCACCTGTGAGTGTGGCTTGGCAACATGAGCAGGGCTTATTTCATAGTGCAGGCTATAATTACAGTGACTCGCCCTGTAAAACATGCTGCATGTGCTGACAGCTTTGCCAAAAGCATCTTGCAACACCTCTTCAACTAGTGGTGCTGGAGGAAATTTACCCAATCAAACTAGTGGCTTCCCCCATCAGAGGCTGGGCAAAATGCTTCCTGCTTTTTTTTCTTGTAGGCAATCAGAGGTTAAGCAGCCTAGTGGGCGAGAGGGCAGAGAGAGCCTTTCAGATGCAAATGCCAGCATCTCGCTACTGATGGGTTAACATTAACACTATTTAGAAAAAATGCAAAAGGAGTCATTTACCAGAAGAATGTGAGAAGCAGCAGTTAGACTCGTCTAGAGACACACAGAAACAAAAAAGAATGTCCTGTTGCTGCAATTCCTCGGTGTTGAACTTACAATAATACTGTGAAGTGCCCTCTGCTGAAGAAGTGTAGCACATGCTGCAGGTTCTGTCCTGCCGTGGCCGCCAGATTGTTGCACCTTGTTCAATGGGTAGCTGACTGATAGGATCCCTTGTCTAAAACTAGGCAAAATTACCTGTAATTTGTGGTGCCAGCATCTCTTTGTAATAAGCCTGCTTGCTGACCAATTTATAGGATTGGTCTAGAATTAGCTAGGCCCCATTCCTTCTAATGTAGTCTCCAGGTGACCTAACCTTGGGCCCTTCTTGAGGTTGTCCAGAGTCATAACTTCATGCAGTGATGTGTAAACATGCTGGCGTCAGTAACCCTATTGGTATTCTTATACAATTTAAGCCTAAACTAGACTAACCAACGTGCAGCAATATTTTATTGGTTATAGAATTTAGCTCCAATTCCTTTCTTAATTGGGTTAGCGGGATACCTGGGCTTTGTCGCTGTAGAGCTATCAATAGCCGCTTCTCAATTTCTGGCAATGCTGCGATGTTGCTGAGACCCGAGAAGTCTGCTCCAGAAGCAGCTTCTACAACAGCCTTTGCATCATGGCAGTTCACGCGTTCTGACAGGATGTTCAAGCTGCACTTTTATAGTGGCAGTAACACTCAAAGCATCTCAATAGGCAATGCACAATGATTTCTATTAGTGTTGAAAGTACAGCAGCATCAGTGAACACAAGGACTGTTCCCTTATCACCTACTTTTTTTTGGTGAATTTAAATTTAAGACATCTTGGTACGTTCCCAGTGAGCTTATGAATAGACTGAACAATATGGCTGCTGTTACACTACCTGAAGTCAGGCATCCCAGTAAAGACTCAAAGCTTGTTCATTCATTTGCCAGCTCTTCCAAACTCAGCCCTTGCAGTTGCATTCTCATGGAGACCTCTGGAGTAGCATAATTTTAGCTCCAACCTTTTAAGTTGATTAGGCCACAAATATATTTACATTCAGTCTCAGGTATTCATGTAATGTGATGCTAATACTAATGAAATATAGTGCACACAAAGGGGCAGATTTCCAAGCCCTGTGCGCCACTTTTGCGCCGCCGTTGCATCACTTTTGTGACGCAGCAGCGGCGCAAAGCTAGCGCCATGCTGCGGCAGATTTACAATGTGACACATCTAGGGAGATGCGTCACGTTGTAAAGCCCTGCGCCACATTAAACCTGCGTCAGGTTTAATGTATGCAGGGTGGGCGTTATGTCGGAAAAAGCCTCGTAAAAGTGACGCAGTGAAATCTACAAGATTTCACGCAGTCACTTTTCCGAAACTGGTGCGTCAAATCCTTACGCCTGCTTCAAGCAGGCGTAAGGCGTGACGTACCATGTTAGGGATAGGGCAGGTTGGAACAGTGCTGGAGTTGCATCGCGCTTGCGACACAACTTCAGCACTGCGCCAACCTTACGCTGGCAGATGCGTCACGCATCTGCTTGTCCTTGCGCCACGATGCACCGCATTGTAAATGCTGCGCATCTGTAGTGGCGCAAGGGCAAACTTGCGTGACGCATCTTCTCTGGCGCATCCCTGCTGATTTGCAGGGCTGCGCCAGGGAACGTAAATCTGCCCCAAAATATGACAAGCGCATTTAATGTGTGTATACTGTATATGTGTGTGTGCAGATTAACGTTTTCCGTTTCAGAAATGTCTTCTATAGGTTTAGATTTTGTAAGGTGGTGCACTAAAATACATTTAATGCAGTGCATTTGCGAGCGGCTAAAGAGAATGAATTATACGTGTGTATAATATTTCTTTCTAGAATTGTGACCAGTTGTTGTTATCATCTGATAATTCATGCATTAGTTATAGTGCACATATAAGAAAACAGTATAATATAACTTGTCTCTCTTTGTTAAAGATTTCATTTATTGGATTATATGTATGTTGTAGAATTAAAATGCATTAAAGAGAAATGTTAAGTTAGCATGACTGTGGGCCATAAGCTTGAAGTTAAGAGATTTAACATTAACGTGAAGTTGTTTTCCTGTTCTGCGTGTTTTTCTCCTTGGCAGGTACAGAGCAAAGGCATTCATTAGTAAGTAAAAAGCACATTGTATTCTTGTGATAGTAGTTGAAGAAGAATGGGCAAGGCTGAATAATTATAATGAAGAAAGGGCGTGTTGCCAGTTGATACTATCAGACAAAGGGAGTAACTCAAGGACGGCTCGGAAGCAGAGACTGGAATATGTGAGTAATGCGCAAGGTGACTAGTTTATTTCTAAGAATTGGAAAGGTATTGTAAAATGAATGAGGTCATATTACTCAAATGTTCTTTGTGAACTTTTATTAGTGAACCCACGCTGGGGTTAATCAGACTCTCTTTAGACTTGGAGAGGTCTCTTTTGTCGTCTCTGATTGTGTAGCTTCATGCTAAACATTACTCTATATTCATAGGACTTCTGCAGAGGTCCTGATGCTGACACCTTTCTTGCTTGCTTCACTTAATAGGGTTATTCCATCCTAGTATAGTGTAGGGTTTATTAGAGGTTGCAAATCTTTCCCATGTATAGGGAGAACCATCAACACCATTCCTTGAACCACCAGATTCTTTTTTTTTGTATAGCGCTACTGAAATACGTATATACTATCTGCTATTGAGGACTAACATTGTATGCCATTGTGGTCTTCCTATGGTAACTCTGTACTTTTATAGCATGATCTTGAGATTGATATATATAAGCTTGGCTTTGAATTTATAATACTATTTTCTTACTTCAAGATACCAACTTTTATTGTGTGGTTTTAATGATTACACTGTACATTGTCATTAACCCCTTTTCTCCTCAGCCTACTACAAAGGTCTATTGACCAGAGTTAAATTGGAAGAAACGGACCACAGCGTCATCAGCTCGCAGGGCCACAATCATCCACTATTTTTGTTTGCTGCAACACCTTCCTGACTAAGTTCGTATCCAAAGAGTCAACATTGTCTTCAAGTCAATGAATGTCATAAAATGTGGTGCTTTCTTTAATTGGACATCTGGAGATTAGATACGCCTCATCGCCTTATTGATTGTTCTCGTGCCCCACCTGAATCCATCTTGGGCAATACTTAATACACTGTTGATGTCGACCGAATCCTGAATATGACTGGACACTACTTTGCCGTAGATATTTCATACTCCACCCAAGAATTAAATTGGATGATAGTTTGGTGGGACTCCATAGTTTGCTTATTTTGATAGAAATAATTATTGCTGACCTCCAGGAACTCGGCACACAGTTGTTCTTGATAACTGCATTGAAAACAGTGTACAGTATTTGGCCCAGGATTGGTGGTCCATGCAGAATTGATCTACAGAGACCTTATCCGACATAGGGTTATTATTTTTTTCCTCTCAATTGAATTTAAAGCTCTTTGCTGTGGAAATGTCTGGAGCCACCCATATCAAGGTGCTGATGCTTGGGCGAGAGGCGTTGACTTCTGTGGTAAATATAAGCTACTATACTAGTTCTTCAGGTTTTTAGCTCCCACTGCTATCTCAAAGGGGTTTGTATTTCCCTTTAGACCCTGTGTTACCAGTTCCAAAACCTTTTACTGTCGTTGTCCTGCACTGCTTGTTTCACTGTGTCTATTGCTCTCTGTATGGCCTATATTTTTTTGTGTTTGAGAGTGTCTTATATTCAAATTCGTATATTTTAAGCTGTTTCTCCACATATTTCCTAGTTTGTCATGCTCTGAGACCTTTGTATAGTTATCTTTTTTTGGCTCACAATATTTGCTGCACCGGTCTAGACTGTTGTGCATCCTGGGAGTTGGCCAACTTTAGCCCGCATAGCTAAAATAGTATCAGCAGCCTTCACCATTACATGTTGCTGCATTAGATGCATTACATGAAGGGCCAGTTTGGGATAATTTGCAGGTTTCTATTTCAGAGCCCCTTGGTTGCTGGAAACAATTAGGTTGCCTGTTGCTAAAGGGAGCCCAACATATTTGTGGCCCTCCTTGGTTGTGGTACTGCAAGAGGGTTATCATAGACATGGTCACTGCCAACTCTTAGTTTCACTTTATTGTCATATGCTGCCCACCAGTCTTCCATGTTTATTAACATGTAATTGATGATGATAGATATGTTGCTGGCCCTATATGTGGACCAAGCTGGTGAATCAGATCCTGTACAGACATTAAGTGCTCATAGACTTATTGCAGCACACATTTTTGATTGCTGCTTCCAACTTCTAGTTCTACACTTCAGGGGAATGTTTGCCTCAAGTTACGCCATGCACTTTTTTCTTTTATAATACCCTTCTCTAACATTCCCTGCACAGGTCTCACATTGAAATCTCGAACACCAACATTAGACGTTAGTCGTCTGCTGGACTCCTATCCTTCGGTTTCCTCCTTGACAATCCCCTTCACTAGAGAGCTTTCTCCTGACCGCCATGCAGAGGCATTTATATTATAAAGGTCCATGATGATTCATTCACCTTCAATCTCAATATGCCGTGTGTTGGAACTTGTAGAAGAGAATGTTTTGAGGGTCTCATCCATATTGCTAACCTACCTTTTGATCTCCATTTTCTGCTTTTAATTGCTGGTTCAGAATGCATCATAAATCCATCTTCAGTATCCCACAGGTTTCTTGAAAGCAACATATTTTGTTTCGGTTTACATATCTTACCCAGTACTCCTCATCTAACTTGCAATGCTTGCCAGAGGTATTAGAACTCATTATTTGTCACGATCCGCCTACATTAGAGGTTGATTTATCGGGGTATACTAGTCACTTGCTGTTTTGGTGAGCCTTACTTTAAAGATCCTATGTTATATTGTTACATTTGCTTGCTAATGTTGCAACAACCCATAACTAGTAATTTATTTGTGTGGGAGGCTTCTTTGTCCATATCTTTTGATGTCAACGTATGCTCCATTTTTGTTATGCGGAAGAATTTCATATGTGTGTTTGCAATATTTTCAACATAGTTTGAGCTGGGTCCCTACAGTAACTTATTAGCTGTTATGTATGGAGTCCTGCTCTGGATACATTTGCTGCATTGGGGTTAAATCCTTACACCTAAATATTGATTGGAAGGTATCTGCTTGTTCCAGTAGAGAATGTGCTAGTGCTGTCTTGATTCATGTTACCAGAGGCAAGTCCTCCAGATTCCCATGCTACTTGGGTAGCAGAGACGTTTTAAGGCTAGGACAAAGTGGGCAATTGCCCAGCTCTCCTATCTTCAAGGGGGCCCCAAGAGAAAGTAATCCTTATTTTGCTCTGGCTCACCTCTGTCTATTTGTATAACTCATCCTCTACCCTTCTCTCTGCCTACCTCTACCTGTGACTCCGCCTTTCTTTTCTAAGTATGATGTTAACGATTTTGGCGCCTCGGAAGGACATATTTTAGTTGCTCTTGTGAGGACCCCTTCACTTAAAGCTTCTCTGGCATCATGCAGACTTCAATTAGCAGATAATAATTACTAAAATTCAGAGTTGTTATGAATGGGGGGACCACTATATGTCCTGCCCAGGCCACAAAATTCCTTAAGATAACACAGTTGGGTAGGAATTTCACAGAGTCCATACCCTTCGTAGTCTGGAATGACCTACGTGATGTTCAAGATGTTGCTTCTGCTCAAGATTTTGTGCCAGGTTAGTGAGGAGTATATTGGTGTGAAAATCACTACATTCTTTTTATGTGTCTCTTTAATATCCCTCGCCTTAGCTTTTACCTTATTTCTCCTTTTTCTAAGCCTTCTTTCATTGATTTCTATATCTGGTAACATAGCTATTCCATTTCCTTCTTCAACAACATTACTTTTACGCCAACCAAGTATCAGCACTTCTCCCTAGTAGGGGATCGACATACTAAGCACATTCAGGCATCTCTTTTTCTTTGAGTCAGTGCAAATGATGCCCTCTGGTTCCTGGTGGGAATCTATTTATACAGACATGCATTGTGCATATTACTAAGCATCCTAGGTACTCTACCTTTGTCATCACATATGGGGCCATATTATCAAGAAACGGCGTTAAAATTATCGCCGCTTTAGCGGCAAAAAACTGCTGCTAAAGCGGCGATAATGGGCTTGATAATATGCCCTCGAGAATTCCCATAGAAGCCCATGTTCTGGTGTCAACATGGGCTCCTATTGGAATTCTCTATGGCATATTGTCAAGCCCATTATCGCCGCTTTTGCGGCAGTTTTCTGCCGCTAAAGCGGCGATAATTATAACGCCGTGCTTGATAATATGCCCCATGCTTTTTATTTCTAATGAGAAGGTTTACGTTTATCGCATTTTTTATTCTTTTCTAATTTGACTCTTTTTTCGCCGTTTGTATCACCTCTGGTACTTATCACATCTCAGCCAAATGGCGGAACAGTCGCAAATTCAGATTAAACTCTCTTCAGCAACATTGTTAGACAAGCCCATCTGTCAGTTATACTGGCCAACTTTCTCATCCACACACCCACGCAGAACCATGTTGTAGTGAGCATGAACATATCAGTCACCCCCGGCCAGGCTGGGCAGTATGTCAAGCCCAAATCAGAAGGATGGGCCACTATTATGCTAAGGGAAAATAGAATATCACCTACAAAGGCCATATTATGTAATTGGTAGACACATGACCATCACACATCTTCATCCATTGTACGTATGTACCCTGCCCTGATAAAAGCTTGCATTAGCATAATACTGGTATTTCTGGGAATTTTTTATAATAATATCACTACTGTTTTCTGAGCTCTTGGTAATATTGATGTAACATGTCTGTAAGCAACCCTACACATGCTCATCCGATTGCGCACTCACTAATTCGTCCATCCTTCCATACACACTATATTCAATATTTATTCATGCACTTTGTCATTCACTCATTCATTCATCACGTATACATTCACTCATCCACATCAGCTCATATACCAAACAACCAAACAGTAAGGAAGCCCTCATACTTGCAAAATAGGCAAATGCATTTGTTTTTACCAAGGTTTATTTAATTTGAATGTAGTGAAAGATAAATGAAAGGGTGGGTGGTGAATAAGACACCGAGAAGACGTACAGCAACACAGTGATTGCATCTGACATGTGTGTAAACATTCTGAGGACGGGGATTACCCCCAGGTCCCTCTAGTCCTCGTCCCCTTCATAACTAATGAGATAGTCCCATCTCGCACACAGAAAAAAGAACGAAGGAATGCTGGACCTACCCCTCCCCCTCCCTCTGGGGGTACATAAGCGTAGAGGTCCCAGCATTCCTCCTGTTCTTTTTTCTGTCTCTACCTACGGTGAGAGAACGTTGCAGGAGCGGGACGCTCCTGTCTGCTGGTGTACTCACCTGGATGCTGCTTGGCGAGTGTCCTGGTGTTTTCCGGTTCCTCACCCTCCCTGCCGGGCTTGGGGGGTGTGGTTCGGGCCCCGTTGCTGGCTGGATGTTGCTGGGGTCTTCTGGCTGCCCCTCCCGGTTTCCTTCCTGGATCCCATTTGCCGGGGGTGGGGTTGCGGCGTTGTTCGACCGGCGGAAGGCGGGCTGCTGTGGTTCTGCCTTCCGGGTCGTGTTGCCTGTCTTCCGGGATCGGAGGTGCGGCGGAAGTCAGGCGTTCCAAGGCAGGCTCCTTAACTTTGGGGGATTTAGGAGCCCACGCGGGTGAGTACCGCATAGCGGCTGTGGCTGGTGCTCGTTCTCCTGCCTGTGTGTTGTTTTTTGGTCATCGCTGGTGCTTTCCTCTGTGCTTTGGTGCTCCGGGTTACTGTGGCTCCGTATTCATGGGGAAGCATACGCGGAAGAGCCGCCATCGGGAGCGCTCCTCTTCATCTGCTTCCTCCCCTTCTCCTGCCAGGTCTCGGTGTTGCAGGGAGTGCGGGGATGCCAGGCTTAAGCGTCTCATCAGAGAGACTCTTAGCGAGATGGGAGGTGTTGCTGCTCGATCTAAGGGCACAGGTCCGGTGTCTTCTGGTTCTTCTGATGGAGAGGCTGACTCTGTACACAAGGGGAAGTACATTGATAAAGACATGTTGGCTGGGTTGCTGAAGCATGTCAAATCCAACATGGGGTTTCCGGATGATGAGGCTCCGAGTACATCTGGTGGTCCCTTGTTGCGCCAGTTTCAGAGTTCCGCCACTGTGGATGTGCCTATTCATCCTTTCATTACGGATGTCCTGCAGCGTGAGTGGGCGGATCCCGATCGGATCTTTCTTCCTCGTTTTATGGCAAAGCTTTACCCTTTGCAGGATATGGCTGCGGACTTGCTGGACTCCGTTCCTATTGACTCCTTTGTGGCCAGTCTGGTGGGTCGCACTTCCTTGGCGGAGGATGCGGTGTTGAGGGATCCTGTTGACAAGAAGGTTGATGCCTCCCTCAAAAAGGTGTATTCTGGTTTCCATTTGGCGTTGAGGGCTGGTATTTATGAGACTTATGTTTCGCAGTCCTTGCTTTCGGATCTCAAATCCCTGTACCAGTCGATGGATGACTCTACTGACTGTTCCGGTCTGCTGGAGCATATTGAGAGACAAGGGGAGTTCCTCTCGCATGTGTCCTTTGATGTGGTGCGGGCCTCTGCCCTTTCTGGTGGGGCGTGTGTGGCTGCCCGTCGCAGTCTTGTCTTGCGGGACTGGAAGACGGACTCTACCCAGAAGACTTTCGCTTTGCGTCTGCCTTTCAAGGGGACTATGTTGTTTGGGGATGAGTTGGAAGATAAATTGCATAAGTTGTTTAAGGAGAAGAAGCATTCTTCTTCTTTTAAGCAGGCCTCTACTGTTTCTGTTCCCTCTAGGCCTAAATACTTTTTTCGTCCTTCCTCTCGTAAACAGTTTTCGGGGGGTAGGGGGAGGTTTTCTTCCAGGCAGGGCCGGGATAAGAAGGCTAAGTCCCCCCCTCCCAAGCCGCGTTCCTGACTATATGGCAGGGGATCTCGGGTCATTGGTAGGTGGTCAGCTGCGCTTCTTCCTGCCGGCTTGGCTGCAGTCTTGTTCAGACGTTTGGGTGTTGGACATCATTTGCGTGGGTCATGTCCTGGAGTTCTCCTCTTCTCCTCCGGACTCGGGGGTTCGTCCAACTCCTTGGCCGTCCTGACCGTTCAAGCGGTTCGAGTTGTCTCTGGGGATCGCTGCTCTTCTCCGGAAGGGTGCGATTCAGGAGGTTCCTCCTCTGGAGGTGGGGCTGGGGTTTTACTCTCGGATTTTCCTGGTTCCCAAGGTGACGGGGGGTGTCCCGCCTGGTTCTGGATTTGAAAACCCTGAACTCCTGGGTGGTTCGTCTGCCATTTCGTATGGAGACTCTTCAGAGGGTGATCCCGTTGGTGCTCCCCGGCCATTTCCTGTGCACCCTCGATCTTCAGGACGTGTACTTCCATGTCCCGATTCATCCCCTGTCCCGTCGCTTCCTGAGGTTTTGTGTTCAAGGGCATCACTTTCAGTTTCTGGTCCTGGTGTTCGGGCTGATGTCTGCTCCTCGGCTGTTTACCAAGGTGGTGGCTCCGGTGGTGGCTGTTTTGCATCTTCGGGGTCTTCTGGTGTACCCTTACCTCGACGACTGGTTGATCCACGCTCCTTCTCGGTCCCTGTTGTTGGAGGCTCAGGGAGTGGTGTGTTCTGTGTTGAGGGAGCATGGGTTTCTTCTGAATCTCCCCAAGTGTCAGCTGTCTCCCTCCCAGGACTTGGTTTTCATCGGAGCCCGGTTTCGGACCGATCTCGGCCGGGTGTTTCTGCCCGTGCCTCGAGTGTTGACATTGGTGTCTCTGGCTCGGCGGTTCTTGGTGGGGGGTTCCTTTCCGGTTCGCCTCTTGTTGCGTTTTCTGGGGCTCATGGCAGCGACGGTGTTCACTGTGGCTTGGGCTCGTTTTCACCTCCATCCTCTCTGATTGTACCTTCTGTCTCGTTGGGATGCTGTGTCTCGCAGGATGGATTGTCTTCTTCCTGTGTCCCCTTTGGTCCACCCTGCCCTTCTTTGGTGGACGGTTTATGCCCATTTGTCGCGAGGTCTGCCACTGCAGCCCTCTTCTCCGGTGGTCCTGACTACGGATGCCAGTTCTTTTGGGTGGGGTGCAACCTTGAGTTCGCGTTCCCTTCAGGGTCGTTGGTCCCTTCCGGAGAGTCGTCGTTCATCCAATTGGCAGGAACTGTCGGCGGTGTTCCAGGTGGTGATGGGTTTTTGGGTTCAGTTGCTCAGTCGCCATGTTGTGGTGCGGTCAGACAACACGGTGATGGTTGCCTACCTCAATCATCAAGGGGGGATCTGCTTCTCCTCCCTGAACGCGGTGGTGGTCCCCCTGTTTTGTTGGGCGGAGGTTTGTCTGCTGTCTCTGTTGGCAGTTCATATTCAGGGTGTGGACAACGGGGCAGCGGATGCACTCAGCCGTTGTTTCCCCGCCTCTCTGGAGTTGTCTCTGACTCCGGTGGCTTTTCGGCTTGTGTACAGGAGGCTTCCCTGGCCGACCCGGCTTCTCTATGCCTTCCCTCCTCTGGCTCTGATTCCCTGTTCTTTGGCCCGCCTGTGTCGGGAGGATCGGGTGGTGGTAGTTGTGGGTCCGTTTTGGCCTCGGAGGTCTTGGTTTCCGAATCTGCAGTTGTTGGCTGTCCAGGGTCCTTGGTTCTTCCTCTGTCTCCTTCCCCCCTGCGGTCTGCTCCGTCGCTGTCTCTTCGGAGGTTGCGTCTGTCTGTGTGGAAATTGAGAGGCAGGGTTGGCGTCAGCGGGGTTTCCCTCCGGTCTTATGACCGTCATTGGGGTAATTTTGGTCGTTGGTGTTTGGCTCAGGATTTGTCCCCTTTGGTGTGCCCTTTGCAGGTGGTGATGCAGTTCCTTCGGGAGGGTTTTGAGAAGGGTTTGGCTGTTTCCAATTTGCGTGCTCAGTGGGCTGCTGTTCGGGCTTTTCGTTCCCCTTGGGGAAATTTGTCTGATGTCGAGGATCTGGTTTCGCGTCTTCTTCTGAGTTTTTCTCTGTCTCGTTCGGTGGTGCGTCCTTCCTTTCCTTTGTAGGATCTACCTTTGGTGCTTCGGGCTCTGGTGTCTCCTCCGTGTGAGCCTCTGTCGGAGGTGGATGTTAAGTTTGTGACTCTCAAGGTGGTCTTTCTCGTGGCTATCACTTCTGCCAGGTGCCTGGGGCAGTTGGGGGCCTTGATGGCCCGGGAACCTTTTTTGTCCTTTTCCGAGGATGGTGTGGTTCTCCGTTTGGATTCTGCATTTGTCCCGAAGGTTTCCTCCCAGTTTCACCGTTCTCAGGAGTTGGTGTTGCCTGCCTTGTGGTCTGATCTGGACTCTCCGGGGGATCCTCCTTGGTCTTTGCTGGACGTGTGCAGGGCGTTGCGTGTCTACTTGGACCGCACTGTGGGGTTTCGGATGTCTGACTCACTTTTCGTTTCTTTTGGTGTTTCTTCTCGTGGGGGGAAGGCTTGTTCGGCCTCCATTGGTCGCTGGCTGACGAAGGTCATTTCTTTGGCTTACTCTCTTTCTGGGTCTCCTCCTCCTGCGGGGGTTCAGGTCAGGTCCACCAGTGGGGTGGCTGCTTCCTGGGCTGAGGTTGGTGGTGTTCTCCTTTCTGAGATCTGCCGGGCGTCCTCTAATACCTTCATTAGGCATTATCGCCTTCAGAATTTGTTGGGGGGTGATATTAATTTTGGTTTGGGTGTGCTGCATGCTTGGTGCTCCTGAATTTCATGTGTCTCCTGTTCAATAAATCCCTGACCTTTTTGCATTTCGGTTGGTTCTGGTGGTTTATTGATGAATGCCGGTTGCTGCTTGGGTATTTCTCATTAGTTATGAAGGGGACGAAGACTAGAGGGACCCGGAGTAATGAAGTTTACCGGTAAGTAATAAGACATTACTATGTAGTTACACATCCGGAAGATTTGCAGGGAAATCTGCAGTTGGGTTTCAAGCTTCTCCGATGTAAAACAGTGTTGTTTACACTGTTAGCGATTCCCAATGGGGTCGCAAATAGAGAGGGCCAATGAATATTAATGAACCTCTCGCAATTTGCGACCCCATTGGGAATGGCAGGTCCTCCCCAGTATGGTGGCCTGCTGGGCTCCGCAGACCTCCATGTCTGGGACTGCTTTTACATAAAGCAGGGTTTTTTTTTTTAAATGCAGCCCACTTTCCTTAAAGGAAAACGGGATGCATTTAAAAAAGAAACAAATTAAACGTTTTCTTTTCCTTTTTTAAGGGCAGGTAGTGGTCCCTGGGACACTGCCTGCCCTTAAAAAATATTTCCCCCTGCAATTGCAAAGGAAAAGGGGTCCCTTGGGGACCCCTTCCTTTTGTGACCCCATTACACCCTCTTGAAGAGGGTGGCAATTTTGCGAGTGTTTTGCACCCGCAATTGAGGACGCAAAACATTCTTACATAGGGTTGCGCTCGCTATTTGGAAGGGAACGCCCCTTCCTAATAGCGAGTCGCAAAACCATTTTTTGCGAGTCGCAAAAATTTGGGACTCGCAAAATAGGGTTTGTACATTCCTCATGCTGTTTTTGCATGTGCAAACGGGTTCGCAAACCCGATTGCGCATGCACAAATGGTCGTACATCTGGCCCTAAGTCTTTGTGCTAGGAGGTTAGAAATCTGATCCCTGCAGCCATGAGAATGGTCCGCATATTGCATCATTTTTGTGCCTCAGTGGGGCTCACATTATTTGGACTTTTGAATAGATTAAGATGATGCAATCTTATTACAAATATACATGGAAGTCTGTTGTGATTTTAGTGACATCCTTTATGTTAAATAGGAAACCCTTGTCTTCTGTAGGTTTGCTAAGCTTGACTCTTATAAGATTATTTATCATACGCATCTGCGAACCATGATGTCTTAGGATCATGAGCCGCCAAACCATATCTCAATACAAAAAGTGAAACTGATGGATACTGCAAGGAAAAAGCAGTGCCTGAGTCTAGGAAGAGGAAGGATTGAGACAGAAAAAAAGGATTGCAACTCTGTCAACTCAGGAGTCCAGCTGGGTTGGTTACAGTTTGAGTGACCATGATAAAATTATTGGATTGGTATCAGGCAGTTAAATGGCAGAAAGGACTGGCAGACTGAGTATCGCAGAAAGGATGAGTATGTCAAGCAGAAGAATGAAACAGGATTTGAAGCTGATGTTAGTGTAAAAAAGAAGAGGTCTTGACTCTAGGACTCATTTTTAAAAGAAGATTAAGGGTGAACTAACTAAAGAACATGGCCGGCAAACTAAGGATACTTCTGTGAAATGGGATTTGAGCAATAGGAATTCTGGTTTAGCTAGCATCGGGATTACTGGAACAGCTTGGGAACTGCTTGATTCTTTCCTCCGCAGCAGAGAACAGTCTGTTCAACTGGGCCAATTTGTTTCACAGCTTTATTCTCTACTTTGCGCGAGCCCTCAGTCTATGTCTATGGGCCATATGTATCAAGCCTTTTTTCCATTTGCAAACGGGCAGATTCTCAGAATCTGCCCGTTTGCGAATGGGAAAAAGCCTTTTGGTATGTATCATCCCAAAAGGCCATCGCAAAATAGAGAATCGTAAAATTTGCGATTCCCTATTTTGCTATTGCAATTAAGGAATTGCAAATTGTGATTCCTTAAATGCAATTCTGGAAGCACCAGAAATTTGCTATTTGGCCTTAAGGAATTGCATATTACCACCAACTTCAAGTTGGTGGTAATTTGCGATTTTCTTTAAAAAAGCAATTTTTTGATTTTTTAAACATGCAATATGTCGCACATACATGCCCTTAGGGCATGTATGTGCGCAAAATGTGCTCACAAGCATATTTCAGGGGTGCCACAGGGTGTCCTTTTGGCACCCTTGCAACCTTGAAATTGCATTCTCAATTTGCGATTCTCTAATTGGTCATCGCAAATTGAGAATGTCTTCCCATTCATTCCTATGGGCCTCTTGGCCCATAGGAATGAATGGGAAGGTATTCCTTATTTGTGAATCTCAATCTGCGATTCGCAAATAAGGAATATGTAGGATTCACAATTTTTTTAGCAAATCCTACGTACATTACATTTTGCAATTCTCTAATTGCGATTCGCGAAAAATCGCAAATTGAGAGTCGCAAAACTCTTTTTTGATACATATGGCCCTATGTTACTTCCTTAGCCCAGTTAAAATCTTTCGGTTTTTCTCTTACCCCCTGCACAGTCGACACACAAATTGCCATTTCCCTGGCAATCGAGGACACCGGTATTGGGGCCAGATTTTGTGATGGCATGCAGGCTGTCAGTGAATAATTGTCTGAGAATTGGTTGAAACTCAATTCAGGAAAGACTGAAGTCCTGCTCTTCAGAGCAAAATCCTCTTTCTGGGCCCCTGTGTGGTGGCCGCAAGATTTAGGTTTACTCCCCATTCCCGTATTTTGGGAGTCCTAATCTATGACAAATTGGCATATACTCACCGAGCTAATGCTGTCACTTCTGCAGCTTTTCACACCCTCAGGTCAGCCTTTTATTCCATATAATCTCCAGAAAACATTAGTCACATCGCTTGTGCTTTCTAAGTTAGACTATTTGAATGCTCTTTATCTCAATGCACACCAATATGTCCTCAACAGACTTCAAACCTTGCAAAATGGGGTGGCTCGTCTCCTGCTGAAAATCCCAAAACATAATTCGGTGTCCAAATCTATTGGGAAGGTTCACTTGCTGCCCATGAAACAAAGAGTTATCTTTAAAGTATTTTGCATTGCTTATAAAGCATTACATGATTTAGGTCCTGATTTCCTAAAAATATGCATTAGAGCCTAGATTTAAACATGTGCTTTGAGAAGGCCGAAGCTTTATGTTGGGAACAACACAAGCATGGAACATGCTTCCCATGCAGAGTGAAGCTGTGCCCAATTCATTGGCTTTCTGAAAGCCCTGAAGACTTGGTTGTTTAACACTGTTTAGGGTCTCAGTTAAAGTAGGGTTCCTCCCACTGCACATATAGCCAGCGCCAAGACACCCTCGGGTAATCAGGCACTTTAGAAAACTAATTAACATAACATAGGCAATGCAGCAGAAGTCAGTTCACCAAACACTCCAAGAGCATCTGGTGGTGAAGATAATTGATGCATCTATAAAGGTTAAGACACAGGATGGACATTTAAGCCCTACAGATATGGCTAATATTGTAAAATAAAATTTGAAGGGGATATACTTATCACAATTCAAGTGATATTTTGACAACATTTATCAGATGGTTATGACATTATCCTTGATGAGGGTGACTGACCTCCAGTCTTTATAAGGGATACACCCCAGGAAGGAGTTGGTAAAGCTGACCAAGGAGGGCAGGCTGACATCAGCAGTAGGCTGACCACAGAGGGCAAGCGTGAGGGTGCAACTGTGGGTAGGCAGGGGAAGGGAGGCAGATGGGATGGGGAGGAGGTAGGGGCAGCAAGTTGACAGCAAAGGGCAGGTTGGCATGGGCATGGGTAGCATGCTGATTACTAAAGGCAGGAAGTAGGCAACTAGAGTAGAGGCAGCAAACTGTCCATTCAGGGCAGGTTGACATTGGCCTAGGCAGCACAATAGCCGACAAAGAAAAGAAGGGAGGGCACTCAATTTGAAAACAAAATACAGGCCAGGGGCCAGGAACAGCAAGTTGACTATGGAGAGCAAGCCGGCATGGGCAGACACAGCAATCTCACCACAGAGAGCAGGCAGAGGTTGCGGGAGCATGCAGACGGAGAATGGAAGTCCGTGAGGGGGAGAGCAGGGGACGCAAGCTGAACATGAGAGCTAGCAACAATAGGTAGAGAAAGTAATCAATTATGTCATTTGAGAATTCATCAGTGATGTCATCAATGCATACACATATTACATCAACCATCCCATATAGCATGTCATGGCTTATGTAATATGTAAGGTCCAAAAGAGTGCATAGTTTTGGCGCAAATTATAGTTAGCTTAATGAACTAAAAATGATGACTTTCAGAGGTTATTCAGGTTTAAAACATGATGTTATGGCTGGCATTTCCACCTAACTATAAAAGCCCCTTTTTATGTGAATTTTTAGGATTTGTTTGTAATATAAAGTTAGATATTATTGCCATACCTAGCTATGACATCACTTTACCGTTTGGCTTGTTCAATAAATATATATATATATATTGTAGGGTGCTCCATATTAAAAAGCTGCTGTTCACCTAAACATGGTCCCTACCATGCCCTGTACCGTTGATTCATGCTTCTACATGTTCTCCTGGGTGCGGATACTTTTCCAAGGCAGCTATGAAGGCCCTAGATAAGTATTGATGGCAACTGTTTGACCATAGGGAAAACACAGTAGACTTTTTCCCCCTCAAACGAAATCACAGAGAAACCATCCTGGCTTATTTCAGAAATCTGCGACTCATCTACTAGTATATATTTTGAATCGATTTTATTCACACTACACATCCCTCTAGAGGGCAGACCTAGGACAGCACCCAAGCAGAAGAGCACTTTATTGCTTCTTTTTGTAGGGGGTGTTCATGGAGGAGGAGTTGGCTGATTCTATATTAGCCCTCCCTACATGGAAGTCTCTAGGAGAAAACAGTTTCCTGGGGGAATACTACAGGATAGCGAAGAACCTCCATGCACCCCATCTGATTTGCGCTTTCTAGGAGACAGAGGCCGAGGGCTCTTTGGTGGCCATTGTTACAAAAGCTACTATTATTCAACTCCCTATAGACAATACATTAGATTGCCCTAGTTAGCGTCTGATTTCCTCACTTTACATGGATCAGACAAATATACTAAAAGTTTTGGTCGTGCACCTGGGCAAGGTGATCCCCTAAGTTATCCATGAATCTCAGGTGGGATGTTGGCTCACCTTCTATGACAATCGAAAGATGATCCATCTGCAATTCTAGCACTCTTGTTGGTTGTAGAGAAGGCATTTGACCACGTAGACTAGCCCTATCTATTTCAGGTCATGGTAATTGTGGGCATGGGTTATGACTTAATACGCAAGGTACATCTCCTCTACTATATGTCCATGGCAGACATTTCCTGTGGAGTCTTCCTGGCAGAACTATTCAAGGCTGGGTGGGACACTCGTCAGGCGTGCCCTCTGTGCCTGCTCCTTTTTCTACTGGCCCAAGAACCTCTTGTGTTAGGGCTTCACCAGGGAAAGGAGGTGAAATGTATCACCGCTACCGTGGAGGAGGTCACAAGCCTCCTCTAGAGAGACAATATTCTACTCCTCCTATCTGAATCCCATGCCACAATACTAGCAGCGATATCCATTACTGATGACTTCTTGAGGTTATCAGGCCACAAAACTAACTGGTCAAAGTGTGAGGCACTCAATCTGTCCCTCTCGACTACGGTGGAATGTATAGGTGGCTACAATAGGAGATAGGTCTCCACAGGGCTCTGCTATCTGAGAGTTCAAAATAACGCTGCCTTCTCATGCACACTGATAGACTGCACAAATCAGAATTTTCAGAGGTGGTCACACCTCAACATATTCCTTTGGGGGAAGATACAAACAATTAAAATGACGCTGGACCTCAGGTTCTACTATCTTTTTGTTATGCGTTCCCTTTAAACATCTATCAAACTACTAGTGGGCATTGAGGCGGGCATCAGCTCCGATATATCTGGAGTGGATGCAAAGCACTGTTCCAGGTGTCCCATCTATGGGCAGTCACAAAAGCCGGGGCCCTGCGACTACCCTACATTAAATCTTACAGTCTGGCCTTACATTTATCACAGTAGGTAGCTCACCTCGGCCCCTCACAGAGAGCCCCGTTTTGGGTTCACTTCGAACAACATCTTCTCTAGTTACATGTCCTTCTCTACCACCATACTTGACTACCTCCAACCGAGTGGTGGTCTACAATCTAGTCCTTGTGGCAATGGTAGCATCATGGAAAAGGTGCATAAGCGTGTGGGAACCCTACCATTGCTGCAACATAAAGCAAAACGGTGGCACAATACTGCCCTCTGCATTGGTAGGAAGTCATTCTTCTGGGGTCTCGTCATGCAAAAGGCCTCAAGTGGGCAGATCGAATGTATGACAGTAGGGGACCCTATTCATGCACTCCTCTTTGAATGGATTTTGGACTTCGGATGTCCCTAATGCTTCCATTGCTTCAAACTCTGTCCCAGCTCCATGGAAGTGTGTGATGGTTAGGGCCCTTCTGAAAAAGCCCACCTTAGATCAGAACAACTTGGCCAATTTTCGCCCTATCTCCCTACTTCCTTGGATGAGCAAACTACTTGAGAGGCACATTAATAACATCTTAGCAGATTATTTAGAATCTAACAACCTACTATGTGCCTCTCAGACGGGCTTCCGCCCTCAGCATGGAACCGAAACTGCTCTTATAGCAGTGATAGAAGAGACTAGAGCTGTGCTGGACCAGTGAGGAAAAGCAGCCATCATACTACTCGATCTCAGTGCCGCGTTCGACACTGTTAACCATGCCATTCTATTACATCGTTTGAAAGGCATGGGCGTGTCGGGCGCGCCCTGGAATGGCTGACCTCCTTCCTGGATGAGCGTTTTTTTCAGGTGTTCGAGGGTGAGATGGTTTCTCCTAAGCAACCACTTAGTTGTGGGGTTCCGCAGGGCTCGTCCCTGAGCCCCACTCTTTTTAACGTCTATATGCAACCTCTAGCTAACATAGTCCAGCCCTTCGGTGTACGTATTGTCACCTACGCGGACGACACCCAACTGGTGGTCTCTCTGGACCACACTGAGGGGTCGTCCAACACCCTGGGCCCGTGTCTAGAGGCTGTTGCTGAGTGGATGCATTCCTCTTGTCTTAAACTTAATGGGGAGAAGACGGAGATCATGTTATTAGGTAATTCCCCACTGACCACTTTGGCCTCCATTTGGCCTACATGTCTTGGCACTCTTCCCCTCCCTAAACCCCAGATAAAGTGCGCTTGACTTCTCAGTCCAAGCTACCAAAACTGCCTCAACATGTGTTGGGCTAATGAAAAAGTCCTCCCTCTGCTTCCTTTCCAGGCGAGGAGAGTCATGGTTCAGGCCCTGATTCTCTCCCGCCTGGATTACGGGAATGCCTTATATTTAGGCGCCCCCACAGCGGTGACCAAAAGGCTCCAAGTCACCCAAAACTGTGCCGCCCGACTGTTGTTTAACATTCCCCGTTGGCAGTCAGCCAAGAAAGCTCTAAAGGAGCTGCACTGGCTCCCAATAGCTGCCAGAGCACAGTTTAAGGCTATGTGCATTGCGCACAAATCTTTCAATCGAACAGGCCCTGCCATCTTGTTCCCCTTTGTGGTGCCTTACGTCCCTTCCAGAGCCCTCCGCTCCAGTTCACTGCACCTAGCAACTACAACTAAGGTTATTAAAGCTCGATGGGGCAGCCGCTCTTTCTCTCACACTGCCGCCAGACTCTTGAATTCCCTTCCCTTGGTCATTAGACAGATTAACAATCAGCTGGCATTTAGGAAAGCCCTAAAAACTCATTTGTTTGCAAAAGCGTGTTAATGCACCATGGAGCTCGTTATAGTAATCTGTTGATGCGCGACGAGGCCTCCGGGTAGTTACGCGCTATACAAATATAATTTTTCATTTCATTTTCATTTCATTTTATTTCAATCAGTGGCTTCATCACCAACTGCTCCTCTGCCTGCAAGCAGTTCTTGGCAGCAAGCTGGTGGAGTCACCAGTCTTGCCTATCCTTCATTACCTCCATGCCCAGGGATGCTATCAGGGAGTGGTCTACAGACAATATTGAGTGCTCATCAAAATCCTTACAATCTGGCTTGTCCAGCAACTCAACTAGACTGACTTTGCAACTGTAATTTGGCAAGGCCTACTCACCAGAGGATTGGGCAACTCTACTGGCAGACCATGATAGGATTCTCATGGACTCAAGGCTGAAGTTTCACCACTTTAAAGTACTCCATGGCTGATACTGGTCACCATGGAAACTTCAGAAGGCCCCCTCACTATTGCACCAACTATACTGGATTTGCAAAGAGGATTGTTGCAACCTATATCATATCCTCTAACCCTGTCCAACACTCCGCAGCTCCTCAATGGCAGTCTGGTCTCACCATCACCTTTATTTCCCATTTCACATCACCTACGACCCAAACCTAGGGATCCTACATGAAACCTTTGACCTACCAGAATTGATGATTTATGAGCACAGATGATTGGCAGCCTCCCTTGCCATGGGCAAACTATGCATTCTCAGACACTGGAGGCAGCCATCTACACCCACATGTAATAAGTGTATCTTCTTCATTACACCACATACAAGTTGAACAACAAATTGGACCTTTCAAGGCTGTGTGGAGACCATTCCTAATGATAGAATAGACTTCCTCAATCTGAGGCTGCACAATCCCTACCCTCCCCTTTTAACACAGAAGGGTTGTCCATCTCATATCACTTTTGCTGTCCTTGTTGATCTTCCTCGGTCCCTAGAGACACACCTGAACTGTTCAGCGTTTGGTGTCTTCCTCCCCACACTTTTTGCCTTCTCCTCTCCTGTTTCCTGAAATTCGTTTTAGCTGGCATTAGGACTCTGTGCACTTTGCCCCGCTAACCAGTGCTAAAGTGCTTGTGCTCTCTTTCGTTTAATTATGGTAAAATTGGCTAACACCCAACTGTCACACTAAAGTCCCTAGTAAAGTGGTACTACATGTAATCAGGGCCTGTAAAATAAATGCTATTAGTCAGACGGCTTCAAGTCAAGGTGCCTACAAGGGATTTTGTTTGAGAAATATGGCTTCCAGTTTATTATACTGGAGTTGCTAAATGGTTCAGTCTAATCAGATCTTGAGCCACAAATTCACCGATTTACACATCCAATGAATGAACAGAGAAAAACAGAGAACAAACACGGGGATATCTTTTTGTAAATATACAAATGAGTTTTTATATATAAATCAAATTGAAAAGGGCACAATCAGATAGAAGTTAATTCAGCAATAAATCATGAAAGAGGTATAGTGCAACTTATCCTGCATTTCATGAATAAAAACATCTATTCCAACACAGTCAAAAAAGTGACATATCTCCTGATACAAATAACAGTCACTTAAGTACATTAAATATTTAGGAAGTGTTAGACCTGGCACCTTGGCGTGAGTTTCCCTTCCACTTTTTGGTGGTGTGCCTCGATTGTTTTGCTGGTGTTGTCCGCTCAGGGCACTGCGCCACGGCTAATCCGTGCCGCAGTGCAAGTGCTCCCTAGGTAAAGTGTACCTGTAATTGGTGTCCATGATTGGTTTAGTGGATTCACTGTCAGTCCCCAGTAAAGTGCACCAGGGGTGCCAGGGCTTGTGGGGGGGACAAGGGTAAACAGAAGGGGTTCCAAAAAGGCCCCCAAAGTAATTCCCAAGGGAACCAGCAGAAGGGTTCTCAGCCTCCCCCACCCCCGCAGCAGAACGGGGCCCCGACAGGTAGACCTGTTCCAAAGGGGCCCTTCAATTGTTATAAGTGTGGTGACCCGGGTCACATTGCCTCTGATCCTAAGTGTCGCCTGTTTGGTAAGACCGCACCCACTGGTGCTCCACCCCGGCAAGTAGCTAGTGTTAACTTTGGGGAGGAGGTAGCAGTCCAGGAGGGTGGGGGTCCCGGGCAGATTACCCTAGTCTCGCTAGGAGACAGTGAGATGGTCCCCGACACTTACTTACCCTCTAACACTAAGAAATATGGGCAAGTAGTGACCATCAATGGAAAGAAGGTTGAGGCTCTTAGAGATACAGGAGCCAGCGTGACCTCGGTGAGGCAACACCTGGTGTCTCAAGAGCAGATTGTACCCAATGCCTACTGTAGGGTTGTCAATGCTGACAACATAGAGAGTCGTTGTCCAATGGCTCAAGTTCCCTTTGAGTGGGGGGAGGTCTTTGGTACTCTACAAGTCGCTGTGAGAACTGACATGCCTGTAGACTGTCTGCTAGGGAACGACCTGGAGAGCTCCCCTTGGGAAAAGGTGGAGAAGACCACGCATCTGAGGATGGTGGGTCTACCCGACTGGGCGTGCGTGACCACCCGGTCCATGGCAGCCAGTGGGGGTGTTGAGAGGGTCCTGGAGCCTGAGGGAGAGGTCCAGGAACCGGCCTTAGGGAGAAGGCGCAGGAGGCGTGGGAAACCGGCCCCCGAAGTTCCCACAGCCCAGGAGGAAGTAGACCCTGAGGGGGATGCTCTGGAGCCTACCGGGGAACAGATTGCCGAACTGGGAGACTTGCCTGAGCTGACCCATTGGCAGCAAGAAGGAGGTCCCTCCAGGGAGGAATTCTGCAGGGAGCAGAAAGAATGCCCTTCTCTCGTGGGTATGCGGCAGCAGGCTGCAGACCAGGCCAATGGTGTTCAGGCCAAAACACACTACGTGTACTGGGAGAGTGACCTCCTGTATTCCGAGCCTAAGGCTGCTGAACCTGGGTCAGCCCGTGTGCTGGTGGTACCCCAGAAGTTCAGAACCTTCCTACTGGGGCTGGCTCATGATGTGCCGTTAGCAGGACATTTGGGGATGGACAAGACCTATGACAGGCTTGTCACCCACTTTTACTGGCCCCAAATGCACAAGAATTCAGATTCCTACTGCAGAACCTGTCAGACTTGCCAGGCAAGTGGTAAGAGCGGAGGGAAGCACAAGGCTCCTCTGCAACCTTTCCCTGTGGTCGGTATGCCATTCCAACGAGTGGGTATTGATATTGTGGGGCCTCTGGACCCCAAGACAGCCCTGGGCAACAGGTTCATCCTGGTCTTGGTGGACCATGCCACCCGGTACCCTGAAGCCATCCCTCTGAGGACAGTGATGGCCCCCGTGGTGGGACGGGCACTGATGGGAATTTTCTCCCGAGTGGGATTCCCTCTAGAGGTGGTGAGCGACAGGGGGACCAATTTCATATCCACATATATGAAATCCCTGTGGAAGGAGTGTGGGGTAACTTACAAGTTCACCACTCCTTACCACCCCCAAGGAAATGGGTTGGTTGAGAGATTCAACCGAACCCTCAAAGGCATGATCATGGGCCTGGACGGTCCAATGAGGCGTAAGTGGGACGTCCTCTTGCCATGCCTGCTCTTCGCTTACCGAGAGGTGCCACAGAAGTCTCTAGGGTTCAGCCCCTTTGAGCTTCTGTATGGTCACCCGGTAAGAGGACCTCTGAGTTTGGTGAAGGAAGGCTGAGAGCAATCTCCCAGGAAACCTCCCCAGAATGTATATAGTTACATGCTGGCCTTCCGAAACCAGACAAGGCGTTTCAGGCAACTTGCTGAGGCAAATCTGGAAGCCAGCCAGGAGGAGATGAAGCGGTGGTACGACCGGAATGCCACTCTGGTAGAGCTTCAACCTGGACAAAAGGTGTGGGTCTTGGCCCCAGTGGAGCCTTGTGCACTTCAGGATAAGTGGACAGGTCCATTTGAGGTTGTGGAGCGCAAAAGTCCTATCACCTACTTGGTGGACATGCGGTCTCCCAGGAACCCTTTGAGGGTCCTACATGTTAACCGCCTTAAGCCCCACTTAGAGAGGACCGAAGTGGGCATGCTGCTGGCCACTGATGATGGAATGGAAGAGGAGACCGAGCCTCTTCCTGACCTCTTAGTGGCCTCTGAGAAAGATGGGTCAGTGGATGGAGTTAACCTCTCACCCACCCTGACGCCCGAGCAACAGGAAGATTGCCGCCACTTGCTGGGGCAGTTTCCCGATAGGTTCTCCCTGGTTCCTGGTGTCACAGATTGGTGCGTCCATGATGTGGACACAGGAGACAGCTTACCTGTGAAGCACAAGGCTTACAGGGTAACTGACAGGGTCAGAGCTTGCATTAAGGAGGAGGTCTCCAAAATGCTTGCGCTAGGGGTGGTTGAGTCCTCCAGCAGTCCTTGGTCCAGCCCCGTGGTCTTGGTCCCCAAAGCTGCTGCGCCGGGAGCCACACCTGAACTCCGGTTCTGTGTGGACTACAGAGGACTCAATTCAGTCACGAAGACTGACGCGCACCCCATCCCCAGAGCTGATGAGCTCATTGATCGGCTGGGGGCTGCCCGGTTCCTCAGCACGTTTGATTTAACGTCTGGGTACTGGCAGATCGCCTTGACCGATGGGGCCAAAGAGAGGTCAGCATTCTCTACACCAGATGGGCACTTCCAGTTCCGAGTCATGCCATTTGGGATGAAGAATGCCCCTGCCACCTTTCAGAGGTTGGTCAACCAGGTACTGGTTGGGCTGGATGCGTTCAGTGCCGCCTACCTGGATGACATCGCAGTGTTCAGTGCCACCTGGCCCGAACACCTGCGCCACCTTTGGGAAGTGTTGATGGCTCTGCGCCGAGCAGGCCTCACGATCAAGGCAAGCAAGTGCCAGATCGGGCAGGGTTCCGTGGTGTACTTGGGACACCAAGTGGGGAGTGGCAAGGTGGCACCCTTGCAACCCAAAATTGAGACCATCCTGGCTTGGGAACCCCCAAGACGCAGACCGCAGTGAGGGCCTTCCTGGGGCTCACTGGGTACTACAGGAGGTTTGTCAAGGGCTATGGAACGATCGTTGCCCCCTTGACAGAGCTGACTTCCAAGAAGCAGCCCAGGAACGTGATTTGGACTGACACCTGTCAGAAAGCTTTCGACACCCTGAAGACTGCCATGTGCACGGCGCCCGTGCTCCTGGCCCCTGACTTCTCCAAGGAATTCCTAGTACAGACAGACGCTTCAGAGCATGGTGTAGGGGCTGTTCTCTCACAGATGACTGAGGAGTGCTGGGACCAACCCGTAGCCTTCATCAGTAGGAGGTTACTTCCACGGGAAAGTAGGTGGAGTGCAATTGAGCGAGAAGCATTTGCTGTGGTCTGGGCGCTGAAGAAGCTAAGACCCTACTTGTTTGGGTCTCACTTCCGGGTTCAGACGGACCACAGGCCCCTCAGATGGTTGCTGCAAATGAGGGGTGAAAACCCGAAGCTGTTGAGGTGGTCCATCTCCCTACAGGGTATGGACTTTACGGTGGAACACCGTCCTGGTACAGATCACGCCAACGCTGACGGTCTGTCCAGGTATTTCCGCCTTAGTGACGAGGAACCCCCTGGGCAAGGGTAGTTCTCCCCACACTTCAGCTGGAGGGGACACGTGTTAGACCTGGCACCTTGGCGTGAGTTTCCCTTCCACTTTTTGGTGGTGTGCCTCGATTGTTTTGCTGGTGTTGTCCGCTCAGGGCACTGCGCCACGGCTAATCCGTGCCGCAGTGCAAGTGCTCCCTAGGTAAGGTGTCCATGATTGGTTTAGTGGATTCACTGTCAGTCCCCAGTAAAGTGCACCAGGGGTGCCAGGGCTTGTGAATGCCAATGCTGCTGGTGGGCTTGCAGCGCTGGTTGCGCCACCCACGGAAGCGGCCTTGTAAAGTGTGTCTAGGGTCTGCCACCGCAGACCCTGTGCGCGGTCCGGGACCGTCGCGCTGACTGCGCAAGTGCCCCCACATGCCAGTCCCTAAACCTTCCCTTACCTACATATTAGCCGCCCCTCTGGTAGGCCCAAGGGCAGGGTGCATTGTAGGCATAAGGTAGGACAGGCCCTGATGTGTGTGGCATGTCTTAGTAGTGAATTACAGCCATTTCCGTTCTTCACTATTGAAGGCTACCTGCTCTCCATAGGCCAGAATGGGCTGCTGGGATCACGCCAACGCTGTGACCCCAGTGGACTCAGAGAGCATGGTAGAGTGTCAAGTTTAGTATGCCTGAACTCAGGATAATAAAATACTTCTTGTAGTCAAGTTTATTTTAATATCCTGGGTTTGTAAATACTACTTTTAGAAAGTTAGTATTTACTGACCTGACCATCTCAGTCCGCCTCTGCTGTGTGTGTGTGTTCTGCCTGGCAACAGTAAGGAGCAGGGTGGGGGGATCCCCAGAGACAGGTTGGCTGCCAGGTGGTGGGTAGAGAGGTGACACCTGGATGGGTGGGAGGAGTACACCTTGACTCTTGAATAGACCTGTGCTCTGCCACCACAAAGCCGGCGCCGCCCCCTGTGGGGCGGCTGATGTCTCTGCCCTGCTGCTGAAAGGAAAGAGCAGAGTCACCATAACAAAGTGCTCCAGACCTGGACTGAGCCAGGCCTAGGCCCCCTGGCGCTAAAGAACAAAAGAATCATGGTATAAAAGTAGGAGCCTGGCTCCTAAGAAATCAGAATCCTGTTTACCACAAAGAACCTCTGCCCGACTAGAAGGAGAAGAAGACGCTGGAGGAGCTGGCCTGCTGCTTGCCTTGCTGAGAAAGGAGAGGAAGAGACTTACTGAAAAGACTTTGCTACTTTGTGCTTGAACATTCTCCAAGGGCTAGATCTGAGCTTGCCCCCTGAACTGAACCCCAGGACCAGTGGGTTCTCTGTGCTTCTTGCTCATCCTCCAATTCGAGCCGTGTGGGCATCCCGCTGGAAAAGAGACTGCGCCCCTCATCGCCCCTCCTAGGGCCGTGACACTCAGAAGCTCGCCTGCCTCAAACCCGTGAGAGCCCCGCTCCGTCCCGAGCCGCTCTCTGTTCCCGGGCCAGGCCGCCTGCATCCCTGTCACCGCCTGCTACTGGAGCGCGCTGACCGCGCTATCACCCCTCCCGCCGGAAGCCGTCCGACGACTGTGATCTACGCCGGGTCACCCAGCTGCACTAACCGTGCCCTGCGACCCCGCTTCGCTATCCCCGGACACCTCAGGCCGCGCCGCCCCCGCTGTGGAGACCCCCCTGCACCGCCGTGCTAAAGGGTCGCTGGCCGCGCCTGCCTACATGCCCACACCTGCTGATTGAGGACCCAAGAACACTTCCCAAGCTGAGAGTCGCACCGACCTGTGCCGACTCTCCACATCACGAAAGAAGTTCCAGTATCGGGCTCGGGGCCCGCAACGCCTTATTTCCCCGTTCGCAGGAGCCGATCTCTGTGAGTACTGGAACCACAAGTAACATTTGCAAGAGACTACAAGGTCTCCATTTGAAGCTACGAACAAAGAACATTTGCCTGCTTTACAACCTGGTGGCATAGCGAAAACGTTATTGGTCTTGTGATAAGTCTGCTGAGATATAGATACCTATTTCTACATAAAGAATCGTATTTTTATATATATCCAAGTCTGGTGTCCGTTTCTGGGGGGATTGATGTATTTACTGTGTGTACGATTGTAAGTGCTTAACCACCAACGCCTGAGGAATCGCCTGGCTGCTCACGCCACGCACCTAGAGGGTGAGCAAGGGTCATTCGCGAGGGGTTATCCTGCGCCCTGACGTGGAGGAGAGGGTTCCTGCTTGACACGAGGGCAACCTTGCGCCAACCAGAGATCCCCGACTCTAACAGGAAGTAGATGATAAAGTCGACGTTTCGGTCTTTCGTGGTATTAGTCCGTCAAGTATTTGCAACCACACTCCCAGTAACACAGTGATAACACCACAAATGGACACCACACTCATTTAATAAATATAGCGGTATCTTTATAAAAAGGAATACGATGAGACCAAACAATAGAGATCCAACATATGCATATTCATAATATTTCGCTTTGCCGGTTATGAGGCCAGCAATCACTGGTAGGTTCTTGAGGTATTAATGAGCAATTCACGATCTCCAATGCAGTCCTAATGCAATGCTTTGCAGTTCGTAATAAAGTTCGTAATGTAGTAATAAGACAGTCCTTAATGCAAGAATCAGGCAGTTCGTAATGCAAGAATAATGCGGTTCGTAATGCAAGAATCAGGCAGTTCGTAATGCAAGAATAATGCAGTTCGTAATGCAAGAATCATGCGGTTCGTAATGCAAGAATCAGGCAGTTCGCAATGCAAGAATAATGCGGTTAGCCAATCTGCGCGTTCAACTCTGGCACCACTAGGCCCCCACAGCAGAGACAATGGTCGTAAGCTTAAAGGGGCGGCCCCGGTACTGCTGGGCAGGTACGGGCTGCTGGCGACTCAGCGCGTCTAATGCGGTGCAGCGGGAGAGAGATGGGCGCACTCCTGTACTCCTCCTGCACGCCTCCCCAGGCCACACACGCTTGCAGCTCCCGACCAGAGTCCAAGCCTTACCTGGGGGGTGTGCTGCCTAGCTGTCTCTCTCAGCTCGTCGGACGTCCTGCTGGGCGATCCTGATCCCGTTGCAGCTCTGTTGCTAGGCGACACTGTAGCCGGATCGGTTACGATGCTGCCTTCTCCTTCGTTGACGATCTTGGGCAGATTCCTCTCGACGAACAACAGTCACGATCCCTTTCACCTTGTAGCTTACTTAGCTTCAAGAAATCCTTTAGCACGTTGCGGCTCGGGCCAGCGGCGGCGATCTTTACTCACAGCCTCAGTTACGATGACGGCTCGGGCCACAAACAGCAATGCAGCAGCGTGGACGATGTTTCACGCTGTGGGGGTGATGCGGTAACAGGGCACTTCGTAAACAGCACCACAGACCACACGGCAGTCTCACGCGTGCAAAAAGCACACACACACACAGCATCGCTGAGACACACTTGAAAACTTTTATGTTTCTGAGTTTCCACAAAAGGGGACCAGCTCTCGTCGGGCCCTTGGAGACAAGTTACCTCAGGACACAGCACACAGCAAAGTCCTCTCAAGCAGGCGGACACAGCACACAGCAAAGTCCCTTGTCCTCTCTTCAGTCAAAACAGCAAACTGCAGGCCAGCCCCAGAACACACAGCAAGGGCAATCCTTCTCTTCAGTCTCTTCAACTGTTCATCTTTGGCATAGTTTCCTCTTGATCACAAAGTAGTTTCAATCCTTTTTCAGTATGGATTTCAGTCTTGAGTTCAGGGGTTTCAGCTCTTACATTTATCCCCCTAAATGCCTTTGAAGTCTTTGTGTTCAGGGGGCTCTGACCCCGGTCCAAACCAGACCTGGGTGTCTTCCTGCCAGTGCACCCCCTCTTCCTTTGATAGTCAGGGTCTGGGGCCCAGACTCTCAGCAGGGGGTGGAGCCATCCTCTGGGGGCAGCAACAGAGCTCTCTTCACATCCAGGGGGATACTCCTCCCCCCACATCAAACTCCGGCCAGCCTGTTGCTGTCTCACCTACTCCTCCCTGGGGTCAGGACACTTCTTAGACCCTGTCACATCCAAACCCAGACAGGCAATACACAACTATGCAGAGACACACAATTCAAAAACAATCTTCACAAAAAGATGTGTTATTAAATTCTGAGTTCAGGCACACTAAACTCCATCCCTCCATCTTATGCCTATGGGAAGATATGCTGGAAACATGGGGCACAGCATTCCCAATTCTTTTGTATGGGTAAGATGGCCTTGCAACGGTGAAACACGAATTTGGCAGTATTTCACTGTCAGGACATGGTACACACCTCAGTACATGTCCTACCTTTCATATACACTGCACCCTGCCCAGGGGGGTACCTTGGGCCTACTAGCTAGGGGTCTGATGTGCATAAAAAGGGAACTTTAGGCCTGGCAAGTGGGTGCACTTGCCAGGACCACAAGGCAGTTAACAAGCTGCGCGCAGGCACTGCAGTGGCAGGCCTGATCTCTTTTCTTAGGGCTACTTGTGTGGGTGGCACAATTAGTGCTGCAAGCCCACTAGTAGCATTTGCATTACCAGCCCTGGCACACATAGTGCACTTTACTAGGGACTTTACTAGTAATGCAAACATACCAATATGGACAACCAATTACCATAACACTTTATACAGGGAGCACTTGCACTTTGACACTGATCAGCAGCATCTAAGCCAGCAAAACAAAATCCATCACAGCATCAAAAATAGAGGAGGTAGAGGCAAAAAGTCTGGGGTAACCACGCCAAGAAATGCCAGGTCTAACAGTGTGCGTGCACGAGAGCGAGCAGAGATACACAAAATTTAGCCCTGACGAAGGCCCCAGACCCGATCGGGCTCCTGGAGTGGGCCGAAACATATTGGCAAGAAGGGTATAATTGAACAATTATATTCAATAGAACCCTACAAATTCGTGATTTTATACATACCCCAAGTACCCTCAAAATAAAGAAGAATCTTTGGGTATATCTAGAGGTATTTTTAACTAATCACTCTTCTGGATCCCTGCATGTCCATTTCGACTATATCTAAGAAGTCCCATTTCATTTATGGTTGAGTCCACACTAGTGGTACCATCTTACCACGGTTTGGATAGGTGCCGATGATGAAGCATGTCACGATAAGTGAGTGAGGCGTCTATTCCACTACATTTGGATATCCCAACAACTTTGGATATGACAGAGGTGAATACCAACTTCCTGACAAGGAGGGAATCTCTTTTCTTCTCCACTTAGATATTGTATCAATCAGTTGCTCGTGTGTGAGAGGACAATTGTGAAAATGTCTCTTTTAGAAAGTTGTATTTTCTTAACTATTTAGTGCCTGCAGCCAGGGTCACATGACTGTGAATAGTTGGTAGTTGGCCTTTATGAATTCCTCCCAGGCAGTGAGACAAAGGAGACTTGATGTTGGCAAGATGGATCATCCTTCCAGGATGGGTGTAGTGGAGCTGATCCCTGTCCCACCTATATTTCAAAGCTCTGCATCCTGCACACACACAAAGGATCTTGACACCAGCCCTTTTTCACTCTAGACTGCTCGGATGCTGGCCAGGGTAAAGAAGGGCATTTTCAGAACCAGGTGAGGTGAGAGCCTAGAAGCATATCCCACATCAAAGGATGGCACTAGGTATAAATATTGGACATATTCCAACTTTCCAGTACACTTCTAGACCTGTGGACAACCCCCAGAAAGACTGCCTTGTACTTCAGAGTGCTGCCCTGCTGCTATCAGAGGACTGCCCTGCTGCTTTAAACCTGTCTTGTACCCTCAGAGGACTATCCTGCTGCTTGAGGCCTGCACTGCTGCTTCATCCTAAGATTAACAGAGTGACTCCAAGGGCTACTTAAAAAGGGAAGTTTAGGCCTGGCAAGTGGGTGCACTTGCCAGGACCACAAGGCAGTTAACAAACTGCACGCAGGCACTGCAGTGGCAGGCCTGATATCTCTTCAGAGAGCTACTTGTGTGGGTGGCACAATTAGTGCTGCAGGCCCACTAGTAGCATTTGCATTACCAGCCCTGGCACACATAGTGCTCTTTACTAGGGACTTTACTAGTAATGCAAACATACCAATATGGACAACTAATTACCATAACACTTTATACAGGGAGCACTTGCACTTTGACACTGATCAGCAGTGGCAAAGTGCCCAAAGCATCTAAGCCAGCAGAACAAAATCCATCACAGGATCAAAAATAGATGAGGTAGAGGCAAAAAGTCAGGAGTAACCACGCCAAGAAATGCCAGGTCTAACAGTGTGCGTGCACGAGAGCGAGCAGGGATACACAAAATTTAGCCCTGATGAAGGCCCCAGACCAGATCGAGCTCCTGGAGTGGGCCGAAACATATTGGCAAGAAGGGTATAATTGAACAAGTATATTCAATAGAACCCTACAAATTTGTGATTTTATTCATACCCCAGGTACCCTCAAAATAAAGAAGACTCTTTGGGTATACCTAGAGGTATTTTTAACTAATCACTCTTCTGGATCCCTGCATGTCCAGTTCGACTATATCTAAGAAGTCCCATTTAATTTATGGTTGAGTCCACCGTAGAGGTACCATCTTACCACGGTTTGGATAGGTGCCGATGATGAAGCATGTCACGATAAGTGAGTGAGGGGTGTATTTCACTACCTTTGGATATCCCAACATCTTTGGATATGGCAGAGGTGAATACCAACTTCCTGATAAGGAGGGAATCTCTTTTCTTCTCCACTTAGACATTTTATCAATCAGTTTCTCGTGTGTGTGAGAGGACAATTGTGAAAATGTCCCTTTTAGAAATTGGCATTTTCTTGTTCTAACACATGTTATAGTTAGCTGGACATTTCACTCGTAAAAAACCATTGAAATTCCCCCGCTATAGTTAGTTCAGCTAACTATAACTCGCGCGACCGCAATCCACTGCTGATGATGTCACATATGACATCACTCATTTTACAAAAAAAACCATCCATTTAGACACTTATTTACCCATTTATTCTTCCATTAACCTTTAGATAAACATATATAAAAAATATTTATTTTTCAGAAACACACATATTCACTGGATGATGTCATCAGTGATGTCATCAGTGATGTCATTTGAGATGTCATCAGTGATGTCATGAGTGATGTCACTGACCATGTCATGAGTGATGTAATATGTGACGTCATCAGCAGTGGATTGCAGTCGCGCGAGTTATAGTTAGCTGAACTAACCATAACGGGGGAATTTTCAATGGTTTTTTACGAGTGAAATGTCCAGCTAACTATAACATGTGTGAAACCTATGGTTTTTTCAGTGAATTTGCAAGGTTTTTTAAATGCTAATTCCTAACTATAACATGTGTGAAACCTATGTTTTTTTTAGTGAATTTGTAAGGTTTTTTAAATGCTAATTTATGTATGTATTATTATATTTTTTATATATTTATTTTACAATAAACTACCTATGTATATAGTTATAGATTGACTGTATCCTGTAATATGGAATGACTCAGCTCTTTTTTTTTGAATTTGCATAAAGTTGAACAGCATAGTTAATATCTTCTATAAACTTATAAAAAGTGTAATTTTTTTTTTTTAAAGGTTTTTTACGAGGTCCTTTAGGGACCCCCTGAGAAGGTCTAGGGGGGTCAGGGAGTGTATTCCCTGCCTCATTTTCATGTTTTAGAAATCGTGTTAAAAGTAATTCATTTCTGAAGCGTGCGTGCACTGTGCGCGCATGCGTGCGAGCACCGTGCGTGCACCGTGCGCGCATGCGTGCGAGCACAGAGCGCGCACGGTGCGCGCATGCATATGAGCACCGTGCACGCACGGCAAGTCATGTGATTACGAAACAACACTTTTCATTGGTTCATAGTAGTTTCTGTTCCAGAATCTTCAAACACCACACCCACTCCCCTCACTATTTCTTCTTATTTCCTTGGAGAAGGAGCTGAACAGCTATTCTACTTGAAAATGGCAGAACAGCAGTCTACTTCAGGGAGTGAGGAGGAGACCTTTGTGGTACCACCAAGGCACACCAAACAAAAAGACTCTTTCATCTGGAAATTCTTCACCTTTCCAGAGGGCCGAAAGAAGGTGAATGCCCCGAAGGTCACATGCACTATTTGTGGAACTGTCTTATCCAGAGGAGATCCCAACAAGAAATACTCATTTAGTATTTATTCTATGTTGAGACACTTCAAGACAGTGCATCCTGTACCTTATGCCCGAGAGTCAACAAGAGCACTAAGAGACAACCCTCCACCTGCTCAGCCGAGCACATCATCTGCGGCCGCAGATTCTCCGTGTACCAGCTCACTGGACATCCGCCCACTTTTCCAGAAGGTGCACATACATTGTAATGTGTGCAATGCTGTTCTTTGCTACGGTGAGAGCAGTATTAACTTGATCGAAAACAAAATACAGCAGCACACATGCTCCAGCCCATAATTTTTTTCATTTATTGTTTTTGTTCCTGTTGAACAGTTTTTCATTACCAGTTTTATTTTGGTGCTCTAAAAAAATAAAAAAAAAATACAAAATTGTTAAAAAACTATTAAAAAAAATGCAAAACAAAAAAGACAAAAAAAACAGTTCTTTTCAGAACTCACTTCACTTCTCCAAGAAGAGCTATATTCCTAATATACCGTGTTGTAATTTTTTTTGGGAATTTTTTGCCGCCGTGCGCACGGTGACAAAAAACTCTAAATGGTGGCTGGGGGGTGCGCGCACGCCGTGATTTTTTAAAAAAAAATAAAATATTTTTTTCACCCTTTGGGGTCCTTCAGGGACCCCCTTACAAAGGCTAGGGGGTCAGGAATTCTCTACCCTGCCCCCTTTTCACGTTCTCCACCTTTCTTTTTCACTGTCACACACAAAATAGCGTCCGACACTTCCTGATTTCGACCGATTGGAATGTTGACTGACATCTAACCACCAATCAGAATTACGCTCGCGGACATTTGATGCGCGCACCGTGCGTGCACGGTGCGCGCACGGTGCACGCATATAGATATTTATGTACTTTTAACTAGGGGTGGGCGGAATTTGCGTAATCGCGTTACGCAAATCTCCGCGAAACGGTAAAAAATCTCCGCGAACACGCAGAAATTCCGCGAACACGCGGAATTGCTTGTTCGCGATACTTTTTTCCTGTTCGCGATCGCTGTTTGCGTGCTCGGGGTGAAATATCTTGCGAACATGCATATTGAGAACACGAACAAGCAAAAAATTTCGCGAAGTCGCGGAAAGCAGATTTTTTGGGCAATTTCGCGTTCTCCGCGGAACGCGAAATGACCCAAATTCCGCGAGCGGAACGAAATTTACTGCCCAGGCCTACTTTTAACTGCAATTTTCTCAGGAACTACTGAACAGATTGACACCATATATGCAAAAGGCACATGCCTGACCTGAGGACTACCTCTTTGCCAAATTTCAAGTAATTCTGTTCAGCCGTTCGGGCTGTACCTTCGACTAAAGGTCCTATGGGAAAATGCATGGGGAAAACGTGTTTTGGGACCCCCCTTTTTTCTCAGCCCCCGCTTGACGAATCACCCCAAGACTTTCAGGGTAGGAGCTGAGCGGAGCGCCCCATTAGTTTTGAAAATTTCACGAAGATAAGTGAACCGGCGCCAAAGTTATTCAAAATAGAATTTTCAGATTTCCTATGGGAACTCGGTCCTAACTATAACTATCTACTGGCGACCGCCAGTAGATAATATATATATATATATATATTCACTGAAAAAACCATAGGTTTCACACATGTTATAGTTAGCGGAAATTTTACTGATAAAAAACCAATGAAATTCCCCCGTTATAGTTAGTGCAGGCAACTATAACTCACGCGACCGCAATCCTCTGCTGATGCTAATACTGTATTTAGACACTTATTTGCCCATGTCTTCTTCCATACATTTTTAGCTATACATATATTACAAATATTTTTTTTTCATAAAGACACATATGTCATCAGCAGAAGATTGCGGTCGCGTGAGTTATAGTTGCCTGCACTAACTATAACGGGGGAATTTCATTGGTTTTTTATCAGTAAAATTTCCGCTAACTATAACATGTGTGAAACCTATGGTTTTTTCAGTGAATTTGCAAGGTTTTTTAAATGCTAATTCCTAACTATAACGTGTGTGAAACCTATGGTTTTTTCAGTGAATTTGTACGGTTTTTTAAATGCACCGTGCGCGGACAGTGAGCACGCGGTGCGCTTTGCGCACCGCGCGCCCACTTTACGCAGTTAGTGCCGTGCACGCATGGTGGGCACGCGGTGCGCTACGCGCACCGCGTGCCCACGTTACGCTAGATGGGCCATGTACGCACGATGCACTTCGCGCACCGTGCGCACATGGAGGACATATTATGCGCTTCCTTGTGATAGGTAATCTGTTGAAATTTTTTGGGGAAATGCTGTGCTCAAATAAGCCATACATAAATGGTGGCCTTCGGCCAACATTTGCACACGGGGTGGAGAGAGTGTGGATTTTTATTTTTTTTATTTTTTACCGTACACGTACGGTAAGCGTACGTTAAGCGTAATCGGCGAAATTTTCGAAAAATTAAAAATTACCGTTTTTTGCCTTGGGGGATCTTTGAAGACTCAACTAACATGGTTATGTGCATGGGCGCTGTCTAAACAGCCCCTTTATATGTTTTTGGCATTTGCTTATCAGCTCCCCCCTCAGAGTGCGAGAGAGAAAATGGCGGCCGCCGCTTCCTGGTTTCGGCCGATTCGAATGTTTACTAAGATCTAAGAGCCAATCAGAATCGCGCTCGCGCACGCCACCGTACGCGTACGGTAAGCGTACGGTAAGCGTACCGTAAGCTGGCTCAGATATATATATTGATTTAACGGCTATTTTCTCAGAATCTACTGAACAGATTTACACCAAACCTACAAAAGGCACTTCCTTGACCTGAGGACTACCTCTCTGCCAAATTTCTAGTAATTCTGTTCAGCCGTTCGGGCTGTAGCCCTGTCTAAAGGTCCTATGGAAAAATGCATGGGAAAAATGCGTTTTGGGACCCCCCTTTTATCTCAGCCCCCGCTTGACGAATCCCCCCGAGACTTTCAGGGTAGGAGCGGAGCGTAGCGCCCCACCTATTTTGAAAAATTCGCGAGGATTCGTCGACCGGCGCCAAAGTTATTCAAAATAGAATGTTGAGGTTTTCCTATGGAAACAGGGTCCTAACTATAACTACCTACTGGCGACCGCCAGTAGGTAATATATATATATATATATATATATATATATATACATATATATATATGTGGTGGTTCAGTGGTGATAGTTGCACGTTTGCAATAAAATAATATAACTCGTACTCTCTGGTGTGTGGTGTCTTCCTTGTGAAGAAAATTTTGCTGAACAATATATATATATATATTCGCTGAAAAAAACAAAGGTTACAGGAAGTTATAGTTAGGCTCAGGTTTCACTTGTACAAAACCAGAGAAATTCAGCAGTTAGAGTTAGCTGAGCTAACAATAACTCATGCCCCCGCAGTGCATTGCCTACGGCCTCACATATTACATCACGCATGACATGGTCAGTGACATCACTGATCACATCACTGATGACATCTCAAATTACATCACTGATGACACCATCCAGTGAATGTGAGTGTTTAAAAAAAGTTTGACTGTTAAATATATATACAAAGGTGTATTGGTGGATCGGTGGGTGTATGAGTGCCTATATGGATGATTCAGTGGGTGTGTGACTGACTGTATAAGTGAGTGATTAGGTGTCACAGTGAATATATTGGTGAGTGACTAGGTTGTGTGAATGTCTGTATCAGTCTGTCAGTTGGTGTCTAAGTGGCTGTAAGGGTTAGTGAGTGGGTAAGTGAGTGGCTGTATGGGTGTTTGATTGGTTGTCTGAGTACCTGTATGAGTGTCTGTGTGGATGGGTAAGGATGTGTGTGACTGCCTGCATGGATGGGTGAGTGGGTGAGTCAGTGGCTTTAAGGGTTAGTGAGTGTGTCTGTGAGGGGCTGTATAGGTGACCAAAGGGCAGATTTATGACGTCTGGCGCATCTCTGCTAATCAGCAGAGATGCGCCAGAAGAGTTGCGACGCATCTGCCCACCCGTGCGCCACCATTGATGCGCCGCATTTACAATGCGGCGCACCGTGGCACTCGGATGGCCAGATGTGTGACGCATCGCCTGTCGGAAAGGCGGCGCATTGCTGGAGTTGCGTCGCAAGCGCGACGCAGCTCCAGCAAGGCTCGGGGGTGCCCTATACCTTACATGCTGCGTCAATCCTTACGCCTGCTTCAAGCAGGCGCAGGGTTTTGACGCAGCATGGCCTTAAAAGTGACTGAGTGAAATCTTGTAGATTTCACTCAGCCACTTTTAGGAGGCGTTCCTGCGCCGGAACGCCCCTCCCTGCTCCAGAATGCCTACATGTGGCGAAGGGCTTTACAACGTGACGCATCTGCCAGATGCGTCACGTTGTAAATACCCCGCAGCATGGCGCAGGATTTGCGCCGCCACTGCGCCACAAAAGTAACGCAACGGTGGCGTAAATGAGGCGCAAGGGGCTCATAAATCTGCCCCAAGTATGTGTATGGCTGTGCCAGTGAGTGAAGGGGTATGTCAGTGGTATTTGGGTGAGCTACTGCATATGTGAATGGCAGTATAGGGGAGTGTTGGAGTTTGTGAGTGACTGTATGTGTGAGTGTATGCTTGTGTCAGTAATGGTATAGGTGAGTATGTGTTAGTATCTGTATGAATAAGTGAGTGGGTGTGTGTATACCTGTATAGGTAAGTGGCTGTGTGATTGACTCTTTGTGTGAGTGAGTAAGTGTGTGAGTAGATCTATGGGTGACTGACAGTGTGTCAGTGGTTGTATGGGTATATGAATGGATATACCAGTGGCTGTATTAGTAAGTGAGTTGGTGTATGAGTGGATGTATGGGTGACTGAGTAGATGTGTGTAGACCTATGAATTAGTGAATGGGTGTGTAAGTGCTGGCATGGGTTTGGCAATGGTTTTGAGAATGGTAGTATGGAAGTTGAAGTGGGTGTATGAAAGGTTATATTGGGGTGTGAGTGGGTGCATCAGAGATTCTGTGGATGATGTCATCAGTGATATCATTTGAGATGTCATCAGTGATGCCACTGACCATGTCATGAGTGATGTAATATGTGAGGTTATCAGCAGTGCATTGCAAGGGCACAAGTTATAGATGAATTTCTCTGGTTTTGTATAAGTGAAACCTGAGCATAACTATAACATTTCTGTAAGCTTTGGTTTTGTCAGAGAAATCTAAGGCTTTTTTATTTAATTTTCTAACTATAACATCCCTGTAACTTTTGCTTTTTTAAGTGAATCTCTGAGGTTTTTTAGATGATAATTCTTCACTATAACATCCCTGTAACCTTTGGCTTGTTCAGTGAATTTTTTATGGGTTTTTAACTACTAGTCGCATTTGCAGAGTGGTGGAGAAAGTGGGCTGGGCCTCCGACCAGCTCTCAGGAATCCCACTGTGTAGGACTTACAGGAGGGCTAGTAGTCACATTTGCAGAGTGGTGGAGCTAGGGGGCTGGGCCTCTGAACAGCTCTCAGGAATCCTGCTGTGTATGACTTAGAGGAGGGCTTCTTGACCCCCAAGGTCCCTCCGGAGTAAAGTGAAATCTATCCCCCAACCAGTAGTGCACCACAATCAATCAATCAATCAATCAGGGAATTGTAAGTGCGGTACTCACCTGTCTGGGTCTCAAGGTGCTGAGGGGGGGGTCCGCAGATCTGTTTAGCCAAAGAGCCAGGTCTTGAGGGTCTTCCTGAAGGTGTTCAGGGAGGGGGCACGTCTGATGTCTGCCGGTAGCTCATTCCAGGTCTTGGCTGCAATATGAGAGAAGGATCTTCCGCCTGCTGTGTCTCTGTGGATTGACGGGGTTTTGGCCAGTGCAAGGTTGGAAGATCGAAGGTTTCTTTTGGGTACATGGAAGTTGATTCTGTCATTGAGGCATTTGGGTCCATTGTTGTGTTGTCATTTGTAGGTGTGAGTGAGGATTTTGAAAGTGACTCTTTTCTCCACAGGGAGCCAGTGGAGACTTTGTAGGTGTTGGCTGATGTGTTCATGTCGGGGGATGCCAAGGACGAGTCTGGCAGCGGTGTTCTGTATTGTCTTGAGTTTGCGGAGTAGGGACTTGTTGATGCCGGCGTAGAGTTTGTTTCCATTGTCCAATCTGCTGGTGATGAGTGCGTGGGTGACTGTCTTTCTTGACTCAGGTGGGATCCACTTGAAGGTATTGCGGAGGATGCGGAGGGTGTTGAAGCAGCTGGTGGTGACAGTGTTGGCCTGTTGGTTCATGGTGAGTAATGAGTCGAATACGATGCAGAGGTTCTTGGCGTGGACTGAGGGGGTAGGTGGGCTTCCGAGGGCATTCGGCCACCAGGTGCTGTCCCATGCAGAAGGGGTGGTACTGAGGACGAAGACTTCTGTCTTCTCGGCATTGAGCTTCTGGCAGCTGTTGGTCATCCAGACTGCGACGTCTTGCATTCCTTTCTGGAAGTTGAGATTGGCAGTGGTGGGTTCTTTGGTGACGGAGAGGATGAGCTAGGTGTTCTCGGCGTAGGATACGATGCTGAGGCCGTGTTGTCGGACGATGGCTGCGAGGATGGCCATGTTGATGTTGAAGAGGGTGGGGCTCAGTGATGAACCCTGTGGGACTCTGCAGGTGATTTTCGTGGGGTCGGAGAGGAAGGGTGGGAGTCTGATCCTTTGGTTTCTTCTAGTGAGGAATGATAAGATCCAGTCCAGGGCTGTTCCTTGTATGTCTGCGTCGTGTAGTCTGGCGACTAGTGTGTGTTGGGAGACGGTGTTGAAGGCAGCTGATAGGTCGAGTAGGATGAGGGCTGCGGAGTGGCCTTGGTCCAGGTGTGGATATTATCTGTGGCAGCGAGTAGGGCGGTCTCTGTGCTGTGGTTGTTTCGGAATACGAATTGGGACGGGTCGAGAACGGCGTTCTCTTTAAGGGTGGGTGGAAATTGCATAATCGCGTTACGCAAATCTTCGTGAAAACGCTAAAAATTATTGCGAAAGCGAGGAAATATCGCGAAGACGCAGAAGTTTTTGTCCCGCCCGTTTGCAATGTTTTTTGCGTGATCGCATTGGAAATGTGTTGCCAACTTGCCCATGCGGTCGCTAATGGGCGCAGCCATCTTCTTTTCACTTGTCCCGCCCGCTCGCGATGCTATTTCCTGTTCCGAGTCGCGCAATGCATGCTCGCGCTTGTTCGCGTTAGGTATTTCCTGTTCGGGAATGCGTATTGCGTGTTCGCGAGGCTTTTTGCGTGCTCGGGGGGAAAATATCTCGCGAACTTGCCTATGCAGTCGCAATGGGCGTGGCCATCTTGTTTTTCACTCCATGCTATGGTTCTGGGGCCTGCTTTTCAATCCTCCCTATATCCTTTCAATCCTTTGCTTCTGAAAACTTTTTTTAAATCTTTTTTATTTATTATCTCTCTCTCTATTTTTCTTGTTCTATATTTTCTGTCTACTTTTTTTGTGTTTTTAACTACTTTTTCACTCTTTTTCTATTACCTGCATTTTTCATTTCTTTGACTTACTTTTTTAATTTTTACCTTTTCTTTTCCGCCCCCGCCTACCCCAGAACCTTGGCAAAGGGCCACAGGGGGCATCGCAGCCTGAGCCGCGACCGCCTTGCGGAAGGCGGTGCCCACAAGGGGTGCAGGCACGGGCCTTATTTGGGGAGGTGGAGTTGGCTGCACTGGTTTTTTTTTGTGCAGCGCCACCTCCCCTTTATCCCGGCAGCAGGCGGCAGGCCTGGGTCTGGGTACGGGCTCTGGGAGCATCGGCAGCGGTGGGGGAAGGTGTGCCGGGCAGTGTTTCGCTGCTCGGGTGTCCGGTGCAGCCAGAACCAGCTGACACACCGGTGGTCCGATATCCTGGACCGGAAGCAGGACCTGCTGGACCTGCTAGGAGTGGAGGTCCCGGGTCTTGGTGAGTAGCTATTTAATTATTATTACTTTGTGTCTGTTCTTCTGCTCTGTGTTATATATTGCGAATATATTTTTTTCCCGACCAGCTAGAATGCTGCTGCTTACATACATTACAGGTAATTTACGTTTAAAAGTCTTCTGTGATTGTTATGACACTGGTGCTCTGCGCTACTAATCTTGTTATTTGCAACTTTGCGTTTGCGCTCGTTTTGCGTGATTATGTAAGAGTTTATTTTAGAAAACTTAAGTTAGGTAATGCTAGAGTGACTCTAGTCCTTCCTTTGTTCTGTCACTAAGAGATAGGGGTGGATTGATACTTAGGTTTAGTTACTTATTATAAGTTTGTAATTTTTTAGTGGTCTGCGACACTGCCACTATTACGTCACGTGCTGCTGAGTGCTGCTACTGCTTACCCCAGTCCTTAGTAGAACCTTTTGTAGTTTGTTCAGTGAGTGCTAATAGGCTTAGCACTCGCAGAATATCTGCATCAACGAACCAACAATTTTGTGTATGCAAAAATACAGGCATATGTCCTCCATTTATGCATTTTTGAGGACTAAAAGAAGAGGAAATGCTTACTTAATGTACAATTGGCGCGCCAGGAATAGGTGGGCTCGGTCAGGTGGTACGTACTACTTAGGCTTAGTTAGTATTCTGTAGTCACAATGGAACACTGGATTAGTGTAGATAAATAATAACTAGTCGGTCCGCGAATCCCCAGATGCTACTTGTCGACCAGATTAGATAGGTCAATTTTATTGCAATTATTGTTTACACAAGTGTTTTTTTGACAGTCTTATAAAAATATTTTATTTGTTTCACACCAATCATCAATGTTTGTCTCTTTCTCTCTTATATCTTTCATGATCAGCACCCAGGGGCAAGAAGACAGGGGCAGAGTCGGCGGGAGCAGTTCCAGTCCAGGAGGACCAGAACGAGGGCTCGTCTTCTGGCCCCAGTAAGTCTTCCTGTTTTTAATACTAATTCTTGTTCACTAACTTTTACTGCACCGTATTTCTTTTCCCGAACTATTGTTTCCATTTCCTAATGCTATTTTTTACCAACAATTACCCTTCGATCTAGACTATTTGTTTCTAGATTCTTGTTATCCCTGCCTCTAACTGCCTCTGCTATGACTCTCTGTACAACTACTATTAGTCTGTCTGTAGCTAAGCATGCCCAGTTGGCCACTCTTTATTTAAAAGGTTTTAAATAAAACTCAGATTCACCAGTAGCTCTAGCCATTGATGAGTCCAGTCCTTTGGGTTGTCCTCTTGTACTCCTTCTATTCTTCTTAATCTTTGAAGCTTTAGTAATCTTGATGTTTTTCGACAATTCCCACCAACAAAATGCCCAACCAGATTTTACTATTTTGATAGGATAGGACATACTACTACTGTAGCAGGGATTTTCCACATACAGAACATTGCAGTTGCACAAGAAAATAGGATGCTGGTGATGGGAGATTGGACCTTCCTCACACTCACACCCCAGTCAGAACAGAACCCACCACAACCCCCTGCCCGACTAGTTTTAATAGTGTTTTCATTACTATTAGCTCTCCGAACCCCCCCAATACCCAATGAGTAGACAACCCAGAACATAACACTCCCAAACTCTCAGTCGTGGAAGCAATGCACAAGCACAGTTTGCACAGCCGTCCTTTCGCTCGCTCACTCGTGTAAGTCCATCCACACCAAATACCCTCGAGTCTATGTAAGTTCAAAAATTATTTTATTTGCAACTGACAAGCTATGTACGTTGTTCTATAATCAACAGCAAAATGCATAAGATTACAACTATAAACATTGTTGCACTTAGTTACACTTACAATAAGTACAAGTCCATAGAACGAAGAAAAAAAAAGCGAAATCAGGATTAATAAATAAGTGAACAGTTGTAGGAATAGGAATATAGTTTATATAAAATGATAAATGAAGATCTGAGCGAATTATGTGGACCCCTCACCTTAGAAGAAGCTAGTACTGGTTACATCATAAGCTCTGCAAAGCTCTGGTTCTTAGAATGGAATCATTCGTCTGTTAGGAGAAAAATGGTGCGCTTTAGTATATTGCAAGCATTTCTCAGTCGTGGCAAAAAGTGTAGCATTTTGGAAAAGCAATATGGACTAACACCAGAACTCCATAACAAAGTGGCTTGTTTTGATTGACCTTGTACGCAGCGCTTAGACAGTAGCAGTATGAGCTAATGTGGGCTCAAAGGCGTCACTCTTTATACAACAAGCTGCAATGTAACGACGCGTTTGCTAAAATAATAGACACAAAGGTAAAATGGTAGCATGGCTCGGGCTAACTAAGCAAAGACTAGAATGACTCTAGGAGCCATATAACTACTAGTGTCTACTCTACTACCACCTGATTTGTACTAGTGATGTATGTTGTATATGCATGTATTACTATTAACTCATTTTTCAATCTTACTAGTGAAAAATAGGGGGAGGTGGATATGACACCTAAAAAATGTGTAATGTTTTTTCAAGGCGCACTACCAACCACCAGTGCAGGGGCCAGTGGTGACGCGGCTGCTGACGGAGGAGAGGAGGAGGCGGCAGTTGCATGAGAGCTGCAGGGGGTGAGCCAGCAGCAGTGGCAGGCTGTCGTAAGTTAGATACCTAATCCTTACTTATTGACATTACACTCACTGCAAGGGTGTACTGTATAATACTGTACAGTTGACTGTTGACTAAGTAAGAGGTTGTTGTGAACGGTTGAAGACACCCTTTACTGAGCATTAGTAAAAGCATTCGTGGCGGCAGTGTTGTTGAGTAACCAATGGCCTCTTCCATCTGATGATTTCAACTCAGCTGTGAAAGTTTTATGGAGAAGACTAAAAGTCAGATCAGATGACCTTGATGGATGGGTTGAACGAAAAGGGAAAGAAGAGTGGAAGGAAGAAGGACAGGCGAGATTTAAGATTTATGACTGGCAGAGAAGGATTCGTGGGATGCATGCAGCATGCATACTGGTGGCTGATAGGAATCAGATGCATGGTTAGTTGAATGCCTGAAACTCCGACAAATGTTAAAGTCCAAGAAAGTGGGAGGATAGTACATACCACAAATGTTATGTGCTTGCTAGTGCTACCGTGACACTATGTGTAGAAATATTTGTCTTACTGCTTTGCTAAGAGTATATTCTACAATAGTCTTGTTTTTTCTTCTTCATATACAGCTACTCCTTCCAAGGGGAAATCTGACCGGAAGGAGTTGGCAGCCAAGGCCCGGCGTTGGAAACTGGAGGCGATACAGACCGCATATCGTCGGCTGGTGGTCCTGGAAGAGGAGGAGGCAGCAGCAGCTGCAGCCTCCTCCAATGTCCCGGGCCCCAGCCACTGCCCTCCAGTGGTACGGCGCCACCGTCTGGCAGCCGCCGCCCCTCCATCAGTGCTGTCCCCCCCCGTGGATGCAACTGCCGTGCACTGAAGCGCCGTGTTGCCCGCCTGGAGGAGCAAGTTCGTGTCTTTCTGAAAATAGCCTGCCGAACTTAGACCCCGTTCTTAGTGCCCCTTTTTAAATTATTCTTATGGTGGGTTGGATCCGGGCGTTGGGTTTCCTCTTTTGGACAATTTGACATTTTATTTACGGACATTGGTTGGGGTTAGGGAGAGGGGTGGGTCAGGTGTGGGATTTTTTTATACATAGTTTATTTTTGTTAGGGTATTAAATAATATATTTCTACTTAAGTTTACATACGATGTTGTTAATGTTTTCCGGGTGGGGTTACTGTTTTACATCACACTGTATCCTTCTTTCCTTGCTGGTGCAGGGCCGCCCACAGCCAGTGTTTGATTTTAATAATTGGATGACTTTGTAAGACAGAAACAGATAGATGCGGCACCCCTCACTGAGTGACTTGTCCTACTACTAGTACTGTCAGTCTCTTCTACTCTAGGCAACTGGACTCAAAGGGGTGTGTGAAATTGAATTATTGAAAACATGTTCATTATTAATTATGCCTCCCCCAAACTTCTCTTACCTTTGCTTGATGTTGAACTTAGGCACAGCGATGGCTGCATGGTGATGATGGTTTTCTTTCCTAGCATGCCATGGTTGTGGTGGTGGTAGTAGTAGACACTGGCAGCAGCATTTGCCAAAAAAGAAAATGAGACAGTCAGTAGCCTGAGAGAGACTCTTCGAGGAGTAGTAGAATGAAGTACAGTACAGAACAGAACTTACTGCCAAACAATAATATGCCCAAATACAACAAAACATAATGGTGGTGGAGATAGCCTAGTAGTACACAGCAACTCTAGTTGTGTCGAGTCACTTGACTAGGCCTACAGCACACTGACACAAGCGTAACTGTTAGTGCTGTGGAGGAGGATGACAACAAATTAAATCCTTTAATCCAATCAATGCCGTGAATTAATGCTGATGTATTAGCCGGTTCCTTTGGTAAAAAAATTACCTCACAAATATACTGCTCATGGGTGGGCAAGCAGAAGAAGATCCCCACCCTGCCTTGAAATTAAAGTACTGTTGCTTTTGCCACATCCGCCCCAGCAAGCGTGTGATAAATTATTGATGCACATTTAATGTAGTCATACCTCAATAAGTCACACAGCCCAGGGGAAGAGGGTTAGGGTTTGTTGAATGGTAAGGAAGGGGGTTTTGGGGAAAGGTTTGAGAAAGAAAAACAGTATGCATGGACAAACATCAAACGACAGAATCTTTGTAGACTACCATATCCATATCTATATGTTAAGGGAGAAAAAGGAAATAAGGCATGCATGATGATTGATGATAAGGAGAGACCCGGATTACATACAGTTTGGGTTCAGTGTTACCAGGCTTACTTTTACAGACAGCAAAGAAAATTTTCAAATATCTGTCGGGATGAATTATAGACAGAGAGCAAACCTAATGATAATAATAGTAATAACAACAAGAACACACTGTTGTAATGATTGTAGAAAAAAAAATGAATCAAATTATTTAAAAGATGAAAATTGATACTGTTACTGTGTTATCCGGGTCAAATGGTGAGTTGAATCTCGGCATTCCTCTTGGTCCTCCCTTCCATGGATGCTCCGTCCATCAATCTTGGGTGATGCCACTGCCTGCCTGGCAGATGTAGATTCATTGGTAAGGTAAGTGTGCATTGGTGTTTTCCCAAGTATAGCACATGGTAAGGCCCGGCCTGTAATTGTAGATGCAAAAACAAAAGGGATATTGAGATTAAAACCAAGTTGAAAAAAATGGACAAGTTAATGTTGTAGTGCAAAAAGAACACTTTCCAAGGCGGCATGATGCATCATCTCTACTCTAGTCTGTTTCCAGCATTAACCTACAATACCAACAGGACAGAGCAGGCCCACGGTGACGGCACCCTTTGCACATCCTCCATTTAGCGTACATTTTTTGAAAGAGTTGGACAAAGCAAAATAGCATTTTACAATTTACCGCAGTCATACCACCGCTACACTTGACTCCACCGCTACACAGACATTTAGGTCTACTGTGATTGTTGTTTACTTGTTTACCTTATATGCCACTCATGAAACGGCTTGACCTATTCCATCAATCATCTCCGATCCGTGTACTGAGTGACTGTGAAAATACTATGTCACTGTGATCATCGTGATGGTGTTGTTCAACTCAGTCTGGGTGTACCGTGAGTCCCCTTCCTTTATTCAAAATGCAATGTATCGGCCTGCAGTAGGAGTACAAATTTGGTATTAAAAAAACAAGAAGGGAAAAGGGACTTGAGTTACTTTTAGTGTGTAGATTATTACATAAAGTACACAAAATCACTCAGTCAGCGTCCAATGCATGGCATCATTCAGTACTTGTTCCTTCTCATCTTTAGTTAACGTGCAGTCTCTCTCGGATCACAAAGGAAGATAGCTATAGTAGTCATCATCAATCATGTTCCACTTATTTTGGAAGGACTTGGAAATATTTTTTCTTCTATTTTGCATCATTCAATCATCATCTGACTTCTTGAGGGCAATGGATTTAGGGAGATTCAGGAGGATGGAGGAGCAGGATTTTGAGGAGTGTACTGTGATATGCAGCCAGCCGAAACTTGTATATGGCAATAAAACAATTAGAAGACGGTGGTGATGGATTTGTTCTGATTCAAAGTTTCTAACCAGAAAGACAGATACACCAATCAAAGAAAATAAGTGAGGAAATGTTAGACCTGCCAGCCCTTTGGCAGTTCCCTCCTCATTTTTTTTCCCTTTACCCTCTCATTTTTCTGTCCACTAGCTTCTTTTTGGTGTTGACGTAGAGGCCCTGGGCGCCCCATTTTCACTGATTGAGGGTGAGGCGCAAGGTGCTTCTCTAAAATGGAGGGAGGGAGAGAGCTCTTACACAAAATGGTGGCCTAACTGTCACCTCAGAACCTGGGCCACAGACTGACATGAGAGGTTCCAGAACTTTCTGGGCCACTCTGGCCAGTCAGGGCCCAGGCTATAAATAGAGGTGAGGTGGTCGGCCATTTTGTGTTGGAAGGTGACGTGAGGTAGTTAGGAGTAAGGCACCTGAGTGGGGGAGGTGGGTGCGCTAGAGAGGGAAACTGACAGATCTAAGGCTGACCCCTTGGCTGACACCACCCCCCTGCCTCTTGACCTGACCCTGCCTCAGCCACTAACCCTGGTATCACATCAAGCTTGGGAGCTCCCCATCTAGCCAGGACTCCTGAAGAGGACAGGGATTAGACTGATTATTGCTGGTTTTCCTGACTTTGCCTGGGACTCCTCCGCCCTTTGACGCCACTGGCGTGTGGCCTGCCACCTCTTAGCCGGCCCGCCTGATTTCTGTGGGGCCAAGAAGTGTAGCGCTTGATCCCCGTGGGGTCAAGAAGTGTAGCGCTTGATCCCAGTGGGGCCGAGAAGTGTAGCGCCTGATCCCTGTGGGGCCGAGAAGTGTAGCGCCATACCTCTGTGGGGCCCGCTGACGAGATCAGGGCCCCACTGTGACTGAAGTTGTTGGCGGTGCGGACCGGAGTGCTGAGGGAGCTGTCAGAGGATAAAGGAAGGCCGCGTTTGGCCTTGAAGCCCGCATCTCCCCGATAACGTGCCGGGGGCGGGCTGCAGAACACCGCCCCCGCTGTTGTTCAATTGGCTGAGGAGGCCGCGCCGCGTCGCGTCAGACGGCCATGGGTGCGCCTCCTGGCAGCCGCTAAGGCCGGGGACGACCCCACGGCCGGATTCCAACTTTACCCCCCAGTCACCAGAGAGAGAGTGGTGACCGCCGGCAGGAGGAGCTCTTTGAGGAGCGAGCCCTCCACCGGTCCTGACGACTTCAAGGCGGCCCACAAGTTAGGAGATCCCAGGGGAGGAGGGCGGAAGGCCGGAGTGGCCCTGGATTCGCCCCTCCCCCGGGGAAGTCTCACCTCGAGCTTATGTAAAGGCAATGATTCATGTATCCCCATAATGCCAGGAATAAGCGCATAAAGATTTGATGTGAACTGCGCTGAGTTTAATACCTGCAATTTGGGGGAATAAGCGCATAAAGATTTGATGTGAACTGCGCTGAGGTTAATACCTGCAATTAGTGATCTAATGTGAAAGGTGCTATGCTTAGTAACTAAAATCCAAGCGCTTAAGGAATCCTGGGAACAGCGCTAAGATTAATAACCAGATTTCAAGTACATGGAGAATGCTATGTGCAGCGCTTTATGTAATGTCCTGATTTCCCAGCGCATTGTAAATGCTATGTGAAGCGCTACGTTTAGTGACTTTATTTAATGTGCTATTGACTTTACTGTGTTGGATTGAATCATCAAGTGACACGATTTGTAAGAAGGAAAGAACAAGATAAAAGGAAAGATAAAGCTTTTCTACCTTTTTTACTTATTTTGTGTAGCGTCATTTTTGGTGGTGATACGTTGGATTGTGAAATGAGTGTGATGCAAGCACAACATGATATGCTGGCATGAGGCCTTTCCACTTGAGCCAAGCTGCCCTAGGACTTTAGGTCCAACAGGAAGATAGTAAGAACTGGAATTACAAGCCTAATTGTCAGGGAAGTATAGCTCGTCCTCAAACACTGGGGGTTCAACCAGAAGTAGGTAATCATCATCTAACACACCAGTTCCGTCACCTGAGCCGCTGTCCTCATCTTCCTCCCTTGATTCATGTATTGTGTAATTCGGTGGTATAAAGTGCTGATTCATTTTGATCATTGTTAACCTCTCCACGTTTTTGGGTGAGAGACTGGTCCTTCTCACTGTTACAATGGAACCAGCAGCACTGAAAACACGTTCCGAAGAGACACTTGCGACAGGGCAAGCCAGATAGTTTATCGCCAGCCTGCTGAGCACTGGCCTTTGGACCCTTTTCCCCTACCAATACCTCAATGGGTTTTGATCAATGTATACCTCTGTTGGGTCGTCCAGATAGGCCTGAACCATCCGCTCAATGTTCAGGGGTGCAAAACTTTTTTCGGGCTCTTTTCTTGTTGCATCAGCACTGGACTTACCAATGCCTTGCTGTGAATACCAATCCTGTAACGATTTTACTGGGCCTAAAGATACAGCTCTTGCTGTTATAGATAGTGTTGGTGAGTGTACTGAGCCAAACGCACTGCGCTCAGGCTCCCAAGTTGAACTTGACGCCGGATGCCCTGCTGCAGTACTTGTTGTGGGTTTATCGAGCGGGCTTTTAATTAGCGGCCGTTCATTTTCCAACTTACTCGCTGACTCAGCTATCCACGTTTTGTACCGGGCAACATCCATTTCTGAAAAAGGAATTTATGTCTTCAGTGCCCATTTTGTCAGTGGATCCAGAATTGTGGCACAAATGTAATTTTTTTGTGACAAAATCTTATTTTACACCCTTGTATTGTCAGCTAAGCGACGAGCTAAGCGACGAGCTAAGCTCTCCACCAACTCATAGGCTTCTTTTTTTACCTCTACATCTTTGTATGCTTCTGACACCTCCTTCAGCTGATGCTCTAGCATTTGCAACAATGGGATAGCTTGGCCCAAAGTACAGTCCTCCTTGCTGACTTCACGTGTGAAGACCTCGAAAGGAAGAAGCATCTCAGTCAGGCATTTAACTAGGCACCATTGGTCCATCTGTAGGCTCATGCCTTTCACAGTAGCATCCCCTCTTCGCATGACATATTCACAGATTGGCCTGTACTGCTCAAACAGACGGTCAAGCATGTAATAAGTTGAGTTCCAACGTGTTGTCACCTCTTGGACGAGTGCTTTGACTGGCATACTATAGTCACGTTGAATGATCCTCAGCTGCTTCCGAGCTTTAAAAGAATGGCTGAAATGAGTGCATATTCTTCTACAGATGGTTAATAAGTTGCTGACTATGGCTTCTTTTTTCAGAAAGTCTTGAACAATAATGTTAATGCAGTGCGACAAACACAGAACCCTGAAATAGGAACCAAGCTCCATGGCCTTAAATACATTACTGCCATTATCCGTGGAAACAAAATCAATCTTAAGCCCTTTTGGGCACAGCCATTCAAAAACCTTGCTCTGAAACTCTTCCAATATGTTTACAGCAGTATGAGATTTCTCCATGGCGAACATGGATACAGTTGCATGTTTCTGTGTAGCTTTAAAAATCTCAGCTGCGTCAACAGCACCTTCAGATAGCTTATCTCTAACCCCCACAAATGAGACCCAGTGTGCAGTGATGCACATGTGATCAGTGGCTTGGTAACTGGTCCACATTTCTGTTGTTAGGTGGATATTGTGAACAGCACTCTGCTGCAAAGCTTGTCCAACCAATTCCAGCACATCATGATGTAGTGCTGGAACAGCAACTCTTGCAAAATAGGACCGGCTGGGAACCTTCCATTTAGGGCAGATGGTTGACACAAATTCAAGGAAACCCACCCCTTCCACAAATGAAAAAAGGAGAAGGTCCAGCGCTAACATTTTAGCCAGCTACGCATTGTACAACCGTGCCGTTGGGTGGTTGCGTTGGTACTGCCCCTCCAGCCTAAGCATGCTGTCAATGGTAGTCTGGATTATTTTCCTTTGTGGTACAGTTTTCTTCAACCCAGTTAGGCTCAACGACGCGCTTTGTTTCATAATCATTGCAGTACTACTTGGTCGCCTTGGTGTCTCAGCCTGACTCAGACTCTTACTGCGGTGCCACTGAAATGTTGCTGAGGAGGATGTGGGCGGTACTACTACACTACTGGGGATAGGGCTAGAATTGTCTACCTCTTGTTCACCTTCCACCGCGATAATATCGACCCCTGATTCTTCATGCCCAACAACAATGGGTTGAGTTGTACTTTGTTCTAAGCGAAGTAGGTGAGCCTCCCACACAAAAGTGTGGTGTATTTCGAGATGACTTGTTTGGCCTCCGTTACTATAGTTTATACCAAGCTTACCCCGGCGAACAGCATGGCGACAAATTGAGCATATAGCAATGTTCTCCTCCTTACTGCTAACCGAAAAGAAGTCCCAAACTGGGGAGGAGAACTTTCTGGTGCTGCTGGATGTGCCACTTTCAATACTAGATGAACTGGAGGGTGTGCTTGGAATGTGACTCTGAGCAGCTACACTGCAACTTCTACCACTACCTACTGAGGTGGTGGTTGAGCTGGATGTAGGTCCCTGCCTTTCCTTTGCAAATGAAAATATGGAAGCTGGAGCTCGTGGTGGTGTTACCTGTGTTGGTGGTATCCATGCTACATCCCTTGCAGTCATTTTGAATACGGTAATAATGTTGGTCTCCATATCCTTTGGGCCGGGAGTGATGTCCGTGATGATTGGCTCGTCATCATCATCATCTCCCTCTTGTACATCTACCTCCATAACTCTAAGGCTTTCTGGAACCTTCCTTTTCACTAGCCTTGTCTTGTGGCGTGCATCACTCTCAGACTGAGCTGGTGGCTTCCAAGTGGCATCAAGATCATCAGAAGCGGGGCTTGAAGAAGACGATGATGGAATAACCCTCTGTTTCCTTGCTGGGGGTCTGGAAGACAATGGATCTTCTGAAACAGTGGCTTGCCCCTCTTCGTCTGGAGGAAGCTCGATTTCCTGAAATACCCCTACTTCAGGAGGAACAACTACTATTGTGGGCTGCTTTTGTGGCGGTTCTTGCGGCTGCTGCAGTTCTTGTGGCTGCTGCGGTTCTTGCGGCTGCTGCGGTTCTTGCGGCTGCGCCTGCTGCTGCTGTTCTTGCGGCTGCGCCTGCGGCTGCTGTTCTTGCGGCTGTGCCTGCTGCTGATGTTCTTGCGGCTGCGCCTGCTGCTGCAGACTTATCTGCTGAGTTGCCGAATGCATTGATTGTGTACTACTTTGCGATACTGACATTTCAACATCGCTGCTCGTTAGTAGACTGGCTAACCTCTGCGAGACTCATGGGCTTGGGCGTAGGTTGGTGGGGTTGGCCCGGGGGTGCGGATGTGCTGCTCCCAGCTTGGTTCCCGCCGGACAACGATGCTGCAGGCATGTGTTTTTTGGTCCCAAAAAACACATTTGCCAGCACACCAGTCGTGGTTAGTGCCTCTTGCTTTTTCTGTTCCTTCTCACCGGCAACTTTCTTGGTACTGGAGGACCTGGTACCTTTCGTTGGGCCCATTTTCTTCAGAGGTCAGAGAGGACGCAGGTGCACAAGTTTCAGAAATGTCTGTGATCACAGTTGGACGTGATGTGGTCAGCAGCAGGACTTCTGTCTGGCAGTACAATGGATGATGTTGATAGTTACCTCCTCCTGTGTCTTTTTGTGCACCTAAAAGCAAATAAGTCAGGAGAAGAACATCAGTGAAATGTTGCATTTGTTGTTGTGGTTCAATTCCTACTAGTAAAAACAAAAAAACTGAAGATATAGTGTAGCCATTTGTGAGACTTTGGCAACAAGGGCTATGGTATACTACTTACTGTGTACAGTATACACACACTACACTCTCAGGAAGGATAGGAAAGAATAAGAATAATCACAAAAATACAAATGTAATGGAAGGGAGCTGCTGCTGGCAAAGGGGATGGATGGAAGCAGTAAGCCAATAGGAACACCATGCAGGCCCATATTAACTCCCACCAGAAAAGGCCACAAGCCACATGCACACTCACAAGAAACAAGCTGGAGGCCTGGCAATCAATGAACTGTCAGAAGGCCTATAAAGAAGCCAGGCAAAAGATGCATGCTAAAACACACTGCTGTACCTTTTTAATGCAATAAAATACAAAAACAAAAATCCACAGGGCAAAACAAGGTCTGCAGGGTGCACACCAACACACCAGGCACACACAAAAAAGGCATTTCTTTAACACACACCCAAAAACAGAAATCCCCCCCAAAAAACACATGTTCCAACTCAATCCAATGCCATCCATGCCCTAAATGATGTTTAAATTCAGCAGGACACACAGATAAACACTTGTTTAATGCACTTGTGGCTACCTGCTCTGAGCCTACTGGATGAAGGCAGGCCCGTGGGCAGACAAGGCCACACAAGCTTGCAGGCCTAAGCTTCAAAATGGCCGCCAACCACATGGCCAAGCCCACTCAACTACAAGAAAGAGAAGACAGACAATGCAGGCCTGTTGCAAAAAACACACTGCCTGCCTTCAAAATGGCCGCCAGCCTCATGGCCAGGCCCACAACAAGAAGCATAGGCCACAAAGGAATACCATGCAGGCCCATATATATGGCAAAAGCTGCACACTAATAACTCCCACCAGAAAAGGCCCACAGCCACATGCACACTCGCAAATCACAAGCAACAAGCTGGAGGCCTGGCAATCAATGAACTGCCAAAAGGCCTATAAAGAAGCCAGGCAAAAGATGCATGCTAAACCAAACTGCTGTGCCTTTTTAATGCAATAAAATGCAAAAACGAAAATCCACAGGGCAAAACAAGGTCTGCAGGGTGTACACCAACACATCAGGCACACACAACAAAGGCATTTCTTTAACACACCCCCAAAAACAGAAATCCCCCCCAAAAAAACACATTTTCCAACTCAATCCAATGCCATCTATTCCCTAAATGATGTTTAAATTCAACAGGACACACAGATAAACACTTGTTTAATGCACTTGTGGCTACCTGCTTTGAGCCTACTGGATGAAGGCAGGCCCATGTGCAGACAAGGCCACACAAGCTTGCAGGCCTAGGCTTCAAAATGGCCGCCAGCCACATGGCCAGGCACACCCATCTTCAAGAAAGAGAAGACAGACAACGCAGTCCTGTTGCAAAAAACACACTGCCTGCCTTCAAAATGGCCGCCAGCCATATGGCCGGGCCCACAACAAGAAGCCTAGGCCACAAAGGAATACCATGCAGGCCTATATTAATGGCAAAAGCTGCACATTAATAACTCCCACCAGTAAAGGCCCACAGCCACATGCACACTCGCAAATCACAAGAAACAAGCTGGAGGCCTGGCAATCAATGAACTGCCAAAAGGCCTATAAATAAGCCAGGCAAAAGATGCATGCTAAACCACACTGCTGTGCCTTTTTAATGCAATAAAATGCAAAAACGAAAATCCACAGGGCAAAACAAGGTCTGCAGGGTGCACACCAACACACCAGGCACACACAACAAAGGCATTTCTTTAACACACCCCGAAAAACAGAAATCCCCCCCGAAAAACACATTTTCCAACTCAATCCAATGCCATCCATGCCCTAAATGATGTTTAAATTCAACAGGACACACAGATACACTTGTTTAATGCACTTGTGGCTACCTGCTTTGAGCCTACTGGATGAAGGCAGGTCCGTGGGCAGACAAGGCCACACAAGCTTGCAGGCCTAGGCTTCAAAATAGCCGCCAGCCATATGGCCAGGCCGACCCAACTACAAGAAAGAGAAGACAGACAATGCAGGCCTGTTGCAAAAAACCCACTGCCTGCCTTCAAAATGGCCGCCAGCCATATGGCCGGGCCCACAACAAGAAGCCTAGGCCACAAAGGAATACCATGCAGGCCTATATATATGGCAAAAGCTGTACACTAATAACTCCCACCAGAAAAGGCCCACAGCCACATGCACACTCGCAAATCACAAGCAACAAGCTGGAGGCCTGGCAATCAATGAACTGCCAAAAGGCCTATAAAGAAGCCAGGCAAAAGATGCATCCTAAACCACACTGCTATGCCTTTTTAATGCAATAAAATGCAAAAACGAAAATCCACAGGGCAAAACAAGGTCTGCAGGGTGTACATCAACACACCAGGCACACACAACAAAGGCATTTCTTTAACACACCCACAAAAACAGAAATCCCCCCCCAAAAAAAACATTTTCCAACTCAATCTAATGCCATCTATTCCCTAAATGATGTTTAAATTCAACAGGACACACAGATAAACACTTGTTTAATGCACTTGTGGCTACCTGCTTTGAGCCTACTGGATGAAGGCAGGCCCATGTGCAGACAAGGCCACACAAGCTTGCAGGCCTAGGCTTCAAAATGGCCGCCAGCCACATGGCCAGGCACACCCATCTTCAAGAAAGAGAAGACAGACAACGCAGGCCTGTTGCAAAAAACACACTGCCTGCCTTCAAAATGGCCGCCAGCCATATGGCCGGGCCCACAACAAGAAGCCTAGGCCACAAAGGAATACCATGCAGGCCTATATATATATGGCAAAAGCTGTACACTAATAACTCCCACCAGAAAAGGCCCACAGCCACATGCACACTCGCAAATCACAAGCAACAAGCTGGAGGCCTGGCAATCAATGAACTGCCAAAAGGCCTATAAAGAAGCCAGGCAAAAGACGCATCCTAAACCACACTGCTATGCCTATTTAATGCAATAAAATGCAAAAACTAAAATCCACAGGGCAAAACAAGGTCTGCAGGGTGCACACCAACACACCAGGCACACACAAAAAAGGCATTTCTTTAACACACCCCCAAAGACAGAATTGCCCCCCAAAAAACACATTTTCAAACTCAATCCAATGCCATCCATGCCCTAAATGATGTTTAAATTCAACAGGACACACAGATAAACACTTGTTTAATGCACTTGTGGCTACCTGCTCTGAGCCTACTGGATGGAGGCAGGCCCGTGGGCAGACAAGGCCACACAAGCTTGCAGGCCTAGGCTTCAAACTGGCCGCCACCCACATGGCCAGGCCGACCCACTACAAGAAAGAGAAGAAAGACAATGCAGGCCTTTTGCAAAAAACACACTGCCTGCCTTCAAAATGGCCGCCAGCCTCATGGCCGGGCCCACAACAAGAAGCCTAGGCCACAAAGGAATACCATGCAGGCCTATATATATGGCAAAAGCTGCACACTAATAACTCCCACCAGAAAAGGCCCACAGCCACATGCACACTCACAAATCACAAGCAACAAGCAGGAGGCCTGGCAATCAATGAACTGCCAAAAGGCCTATAAAGAAGCCAGGCAAAGGATGCATGCTAAACCACACTGCTGTGCCTTTTTAATGCAATAAAATATAAAAACAAAAATCCACAGGTCAAAACAAGGTCTGCAGGGTGCACACCAACACACCAGGCACACACAACAAAGGCATTTCTTTAACACCCCCCCAAAAACAGAAATCCCCCCAAAAAACACATTTTCCAACTCAAGCCAATGCCATCCATGCCCAAAATGATGTTTAAGTTCAACAGGATACACAGATAAACACTTGTTTAATGCACTTGTGGCTACCTGCTCTGAGCCTACTGGATGAAGGCAGGCCCGTGGGCAGACAAGGCCACAAAAGCTTGCAGGCCTAGGCTTCAAAATAGCCGCCAGCCACATGGCCAGGCCCACAACAAGAAGCCTAGGCCACAAAGGAATACCATGCAGGCCTATATATATGGCAAAAGCTGCACACTAATAACTCCCACCAGAAAAGGCCCACAGCCACATGCACACTCGCAAATCACAAGAAACAAGCTGGAGGCCTGGCAATCAATGAACTGCCAAAAGGCCTATAAAGAAGCCAGGCAAAAGATGCATGCTAAACCACACTGCTGTGCCTTTTTAATGCAATAAAATGCAAAAACGAAAATCCACAGGGCAAAACAAGATCTGCAGGGAGCACACCAACAAACCAGGCACACACAACAAAGGCATTTCTTTAACACACCCCCAAAAACAGAAATCCGCTCCAAAAAACACATTTTCCAACTCAATCCAATGCCATCGTGCCCTAAATGATGTTTGAAAAACATTCAACACACACCAAAGGAACAGTTGCTTCATCATGCACCCACCCATGACTCGCTCTGGGCCTACTGGCTACCCCCAACAATTTTAAAAAAAGAATGATAAGTACCAAAATTGTAGTTGCAGCAACTGCAATGCCCCCAATCAAACAGACACAACATCAACTTACTTGTAAAATATCAAATTCAAAAGTCCTCAAATCCAATGATAATGATGCAGCAGACACAAAGAGTGATCCTTCCAGCTGAAATCCAAAGGCAAAATGAACAGGAGATGTACGAAGCACTGGGAGGAGCCTGATGGACATGAACAGGAAGTTGGAGACTCTGTGGCACTTCCTCCCTCTCCCCCCCAAAAGTTCTTCTTTTTTTAAAGGACTCCTTGCACAAAAAAGGGCAGCCAAATGTCAATCAGAGGAGTTTTTTCCATCCAAATCATCATTTAGAGAAGGTTTTATGCAGCTAGAGTTAATATTCTTCTCCAAATCGAAAATTTGGCGTGTTCGCGATCGCGACCTTCACCACACTTCCGCCGGATGTCGATGGCGCATCCAAAATGACGTGTTCGCGATCTCATGGTCTTTGTTGTGGTAGAGATTGACGTGTTTGCGACCTCACGCTCTCTCTCGTGCTGGAAAAAGACGTGTTCGCGATCGCAGACTCTCGTGGTGTCTGATGGTGAGGAGAATGACGTGATCACGATCGCAAACTCTCACGGGATAGCGCGACTGACTATCAACATCTCGTGGCGCACGCGAACGGATTAGAAAACTCGTCGGCGAACGCAGGGATCCCGGTAAGGCGTTCGCGCGCGCGAGAACGCATTTTCAAAGCGCGAACATGAAAAAATTCTTCACAACATGGCAAGTAGTGGAAATTTGGGCATTTTTTGCGCTCTCCGCGGAACGCAAAAATGTCAAAATATCGCAATTCCACGAGCGGAATGGAATTTGACGCCCACCCTTAGTTCTCTTCTATGAATCATGTCAGTTTCCTGTTGACTGTTTTCTCTGCGACTTTGGCCGCGAAGGGGAGGAGCGAGATGGGCTAATAGTTCTTGAGGTCGGTTGGGTCAGCTCTGGGCTTCTTGAGCAGGGGTCTGACTTCTGCGAGCCATGTATGGAGAGTGGTACAGAAAAGGGACGTGGCCTCCAAAGACCTCTTACCAATCACGCTGTGTGGGACTTATTGGAGATAACAAGAGGGGTAGTTGGCCCCCAAGGATGTCCTTGGGGCCCAACTACCCCTCCTATTACTTCCAGTAATTCCCACACAGCAGGATTGCTGAGACCTAGTAGGAGGCAAGCCCCCTTTCTCCACCACTCTGCAAATGCGCCTCCTGGCATACTACTAGTGTGAGGGTAAAGTCCCCTTGGCTATTGAGCATACTTGGGGGCCAACTACCCCTCATGTTACCTCCAGCAAGTCCAACACAGTGGGTTTGCTGAGAGGTTGTCGGTGCTCCCATCCCCTTTCTCCACCACTCTGCAAAGGCACCTTGTGGCACACTACTAGTTGGGGGCTGAAGTTCCGTTGGCTCTTGAGGGTCCTTGGTGTCCAACTAGCCCTACTGTTACCTCCAGTAAGACCCACACAGGTGGAGTGCTGAGAAGTCATCAGAGGCCACACCCCCTTTCTCCACCAACTGAAAACACACCTCCTGGCATACTACTGGTTGGGAGAAGGAGTCCACTTTAGTCCTGAGGCCCTCAGGAGGCAAGGGGACCTCATCCCCGCACCATCCTCCCACCAGTGCCCCGGAGGTGCTTTTGCAGAGTGGTGGAGAAAGGGGGTGTGGTCTTTGACCAACTGCTTTTGCAATTGATAAGAGGTCTTTGGAGGCCATGCCCCTTTCTCCATCATCCTGCAAATGCACCTCCTTGTGCGCTGATGGTTGGGTGATGAAGTCCCCTTGACTTCAGTGGGTCCTTAGGGGCCAAGAAGCCCTCCTGTTACCTCCAGTAAGGTCCACACAGCAGGATTGCTGAGAGGTCTTCGGAGGACACACACCTCTTCTCCACCACTCTGCAACTGCACCTCCTATTGCACTGCTGGCTGGGGTATGAAGTCCCCTTGGGTCCAGAGGGTCCTTAGGGTCCAACTATCACTCTTGTTACCTCCAGTAAGTTCCACACAGCGGGTTTGCTGAGAGGTCTTCTGAGGTCGCGCCCCCTTTTTCAACCACTCTGCAAATGAACCTCCTGGTGCCCTACTGAATGGGGATTAAGTCTTCTTTTCTCCTGAGGATCCTTGGGGGCCAACTACCCCTCCTGTTACCTCCTGTAATTCCCACACAGCTGGATTGCCAAGAGGTTGTTAGAGGGCACACAACATTTCTCCACCACTCTGCAAACACACCTCCTGGCACACTACTGGTTTGGGGAAGATTTTCACTTTAGTCCTTAGGCACTCAGGAGGCAAGGGGTCTTCATCCCCCAACCAGCAGTGTGCCAGGAGGTGCATTTGTAAAGTAGTTGGCTTCATCAAAGAATTTGCTCAACCCAACAGCAAGTCAACAGACATCCCACCCTCCCAAGACCTCTGCGACAGACTCAGCACAATCTTTCATGACAGAATCAAGAACATCTATGACAACTTTGACAACAACCCAAACACAGAACCGATACCCACGGCCCCCCTCACCACGCAACCTAAACTCGACAGCTCGACTGCCGTCACCATCGAAGACACCCTGAAGTCTATGAAGTCAACCCACTCCAGGGCCCCCACAGATCCCTGCCCCTACCACATATACTACCGAGCTGCAGACATCATCGCCCTCGAGCTGCAAAGAAACATCAATCTCTCCTTCAAAACCGTCTCCTTCCCTGACGACTGGAAGCACGCAGAGATCAATCCTCCCCTGAAAAAACCCTTGGCAGACCCTACCAACCTAAAGAATTTTAGACCGATCTCCTTACTCCCATAGCCAGTGAAAGTCATTGAAAAAGCTGTTAACAGCCAGATCGCTGCCTTCATTGAAGAAAATATCATCTTCGAATCCTCCCAATCAGGTTTCAGGAAGAACCACCGCACCGAAACAGCCCTACTCGTGGCTACAGATGACATCCACTGCCTCCTCGAAAGAGGATAGACTGTAGCCCTCATCCTCCTGGACCTCACCTCAGCCTTTGACACATTCTCCCACCGCACCCTAGCCCGCAGACTCCATGACGCAGGGTTCCAGAACAAGGCCCTCAACTGGATCCACTCCTTCCTCTCCAGCAGAACGCAGTGGGTCAGGCTCCCCCCTTCCTCTCAAATCCCACACCGACCACCTGCGGCGTCCCCCAAGGATCCTCTATCATCCCCACCCTGTTCAACAGCTACATGGCTCCACTCGCACCCATCGCCAGATCCCACGTACTCAACATAATATCAGACGCAGATGAAACCCAACTCATCCTCTCCCTATCCATCGAACCCAACACTTCCAAATACAACGTTCAAGAAGGAATGGAAGCAGTTGCTAAGTGGATGAAGAACAGCTGCCTACAACTAAACACGGACAAAACCGAAGTCCTCATCTTGGGCCCACACCCCGATGCCTGGAACGACACCTGGTGGCTCCCACCCTAGGGACCCACCCTCCCCCACCGACCATGCATGCAACCTCGGAATCATCTCGGACTCAAAATGGACCACCAAATCAATGCTGTTATCTTCTCCTGCTTCCACACCCTCCACCTCCTCCGAAAGACCTTCAACTGGATTTCCCTTAAACACAGGAAGATTGTTACCCATGCCCTCAACAGCAGCAGACTGGACTATGGCAATGCACTATACACAGCCATGGCCCGTATAGGGCGTGCCACCGGGCGGTGACGTGGGGCGGGGGAGGGGCAGGGTGGGGGGTTGTAAAATGCAGCATATGGACGATTTCAGGTAAGCAACGGAAAAAAAACCTAATTTTGTTGCGCGCACTGCATCGCATTTGGCAATTAACCGCCCGGTGGCACACCCTATACGGGCCGTGGCTGACTATACACCGGGAGAATGGTGATGGATCAAACCCAGATCTGTTGACTGGGTGTGAGTGTTTGATTGCTTCTGATGCTCCGTCCATCACCACCCCCTTTTGTACGCTTTGTTCGCCATAAGTTGGCAGGGTATGCTCAGACGTGAGTCCCTTGCTCACTTTGCCACTGGATTCAAGCAAGCCTGGCTGAAGACGGCTGAAATGCCAGAAACCGGTCCTAGGAAGCTTGTTTCCGGTCCAGGGAAGGCATGGCTTGGCAGTTCTGGCTGGACTGTTCCCAAGAGGCACAGGGTCAGACTGATTTGCATATGGCCATGTCTGAACTGGAGTGGCAGAGTGGGCTAAAGAATGGTGATGGATCAAACCCAGATCTGTTGACTGGGTGTGAGTGTTTGATTGGTTCTGATGCTCCGTCCATCACCACCCCCTTTTGTACGCTTTGTTCGCCATAAGTTGGCAGGGTATGCTCAGACGTGAGTCCCTTGCTCACTTTGCCACTGGATTCAAGCAAGCCTGGCTGAAGACGGCTGAAATGCCAGAAACCGGTCCTAGGAAGCTTGTTTCCGGTCCAGGGAAGGCATGGCTTGGCAGTTCTGGCTGGACTGTTTCCAAGAGGCACAGGGTCAGACTGATTTGCATATGGCCATGTCTGAACTGGAGTGGCAGAGTGGGCTAAAGAATGGTGATGGATCAAACCCAGATCTGTTGACTGGGTGTGAGTGTTTGATTGGTTCTGATGCTCCGTCCATCACCACCCCCTTTTGAACGCTTTGTTCGCCATAAGTTGGCAGGGTATGCTCAGACGTGAGTCCCTTGCTCACTTTGCCACTGGATTCAAGCAAGCCTGGCTGAAGACGGCTGAAATGCCAGAAACCGGTCCTAGGAAGCTTGTTTCCGGTCCAGGGAAGGCATGGCTTGGCAGTTCTGGCTGGACTGTTCCCAAGAGGCACAGGGTCAGACTGATTTGCATATGGCCATGTCTGAACTGGAGTGGCAGAGTGGGCTAAAGAATGGTGATGGATCAAACCCAGATCTGTTGACTGGGTGTGAGTGTTTGATTGGTTCTGATGCTCCGTCCATCACCACCCCCTTTTGTACGCTTTGTTCGCCATAAGTTGGCAGGGTATGCTCAGACGTGAGTCCCTTGCTCACTTTGCCACTGGATTCAAGCAAGCCTGGCTGAAGACGGCTGAAATGCCAGAAACCGGTCCTAGGAAGCTTGTTTCCGGTCCAGGGAAGGCATGGCTTGGCAGTTCTGGCTGGACTGTTCCCAAGAGGCACAGGGTCAGACTGATTTGCATATGGCCATGTCTGAACTGGAGTGGCAGAGTGGGCTAAAGAATGGTGATGGATCAAACCCAGATCTGTTGACTGGGTGTGAGTGTTTGATTGGTTCTGATGCTCCGTCCATCACCACCCCCTTTTGTACGCTTTGTTCGCCATAAGTTGGCAGGGTATGCTCAGACGTGAGTCCCTTGCTCACTTTGCCACTGGATTCAAGCAAGCCTGGCTGAAGACGGCTGAAATGCCAGAAACCGGTCCTAGGAAGCTTGTTTCCGGTCCAGGGAAGGCATGGCTTGGCAGTTCTGGCTGGACTGTTCCCAAGAGGCACAGGGTCAGACTGATTTGCATATGGCCATGTCTGAACTGGAGTGGCAGAGTGGGCTAAAGAATGGTGATGGATCAAACCCAGATCTGTTGACTGGGTGTGAGTGTTTGATTGGTTCTGATGCTCCGTCCATCACCACCCCCTTTTGTACGCTATACACCGGGATCACCATGAACCTCACCCGCTATCTCCAGAACGTTCAGAATGTCGCTGCCAGACTAGTCCTCAACCCACCGCACCACTGCCACATCACCCAACACCTGCAGACCCTACACTGGTTCCCCGTCGAGAAGAGAATCACCTTCAAGCTTCTCACCAATGCCCACAAAGCCCTACACAATGCCAGACCCGCCTACCTGAACCACCGCCTCACATTTCACGCACCCCAAAGATCCCTCCGCTCAGCCCAACTCTCGCTTTCTACTGTGCCATGCATCAAGAATACCAGAACAGGAGGCTGCTCCTCCTCCATCCTCGCGGCCAGAGCATGGAACTAACTCCCTCTCCACCTCCGACAGACCCCAATACTCTTCAAGTTTTGAAGGACCTCAAGACCTGGCTCTTCGACAAATCACCACGAACAGCCAGAAGCTGAGTGACCCTACGCCCCGAGCACCTTGTGACCCTTGCAGGTGAGTAGTTGCGCTGAATAAACCATTGATTGATTGATTAACTTTTATAAAATCAACTAACAAGAGGGCCAGAGTGCCATCAAGCTCCAACGCTCGATGGACAGCACTACATGGACCCTCCTAGTACAGTGATGCGTGCTACAGCCCGGCATGAATCCAAACTGATCCGCATAGATCCTGATGTTAGTGTTAATCAAAAAAATCGGGCTATAAGTGGAACATTGGTCCTCCTCGGGCAGGACGACTACGGTAGCACAGTTTAACTCTGGTGGAAAGGACCTCTGCTGCACAGCGGTTGTATAGAGATTCAGAAGATAAGGAAATATGAGCTCCCAGAAGCATTTGTGATGTTCAATAGAATACCAATCTGCGCCGGCCGTTTTTCCAGATTGCAACCCCAATACTGCGGCACTCACTTCCTCGAGCATCAGGGCCTCGAGCATATTTATAAACTTTCATGCAGCGCAGCAAGTCACCTTTCTGGATGCGTGATAGAGAAAAGGCAGGAATGTGCCTTACTTAACAACATAGGGCACATTTCTGTCATTTCCCAGTGCTGGCGGGCAATGTGCTGCCTAGCACCGATGCAGTGCTTTGTAAGCAGGAATGTTTTTTGTTCAGGAAGGGACACCTTCCTGCATTAAAACAATCCTGTGAGGCATTTTATATGTGCTGCAGAATGCAACACACATAGAAAGAGAAAGCAATAAGGAGAAACAAAGATTGGGGTTATGTGCCCTCTTTCCCTTAATAAAAAATTAATGCTACGGGGCATGGGTCTCTGGGGCCTGTAGTGGCTCAGAGAGGGGCTGTGAGCCCACCTCCCCTCTAAATATATGTTTTGGATGGGGTCCCAGGGGCAGTAAAGGAACAACAGATTCACAAAACCAAAATATTGAGGGCCCTATTCACAAAAGTAATCTGAGACAAAATCCTAACTTTACAACTTTCGGTATTCACTAAAAGGCATTTAGTAGTAGTAACGTTAGGATACCTAACTTTACTACTACTAAACTGGGAAAAATCCTAACTTTACGACTTTCGGTATTCACAAAAGGCATTTAGAAGTAGTAAAGTTAGGATTCCTAACTTTACTACTACTAAATGTCTTTTGTGAATGCCGAAAGTCATAAAGTTAGGATTTTGTCTCAGATTACTTTTGTGACTCGGGCCCAATATTTTTATTCAAATGTATAGCTCAGTAATTCACACAATGCAATGTTTAATAACATACCTAGTTATAAAAATGTTTAATAAAGTTTTAATACAAAAATATAACCAACTTGTCTTTGAGTCTTCTTTTAACATTATTCAGCAAACAAATACAATGATAAAAAACAACCACACGCAGGCCTTACAATTCAGCCAAAGAGCATAGTCCTCCAACTAGGAGCAGTTTTGAAAAATATGGGCATGTATTCAATGACCCAGAAGACTTACTGTTTTTTTCTATATTGCTTGGGGGCTGCTGAACTCCCTGCAGCCCCGCACACCATTTAAAAAATGTTTGGGGGTGCCACTGCCCCTTCTAGAAACATCATCAAGCTAAAGAAAAAAAATTAAAGAGCTTTCGCAGAGGATTTTGGGATGCTCCTTTAAAGAGCAGTGAATAAAAAGTGAGCAGCTCCTGCAACTTATTTATGATTCATTTCTTTTTATTTTGGGAGTCCTGATGCCCATCTGGGACACCATTTGTTTAATAATTTTGGTGGAGGGCTATTTGTTCACGCTCCCAGGTACTTAACAGGCCCCAAGTACCTCATTCCATGTTTCTTTTTTATTGAGAAGGGGCATGTGGTACCCTTCCCTGAGCCTCCAAAGCCCTAAGAACCCCATCCAACAGACTCTTTTGTTTAAGGGTCGGGGGTATGTGGCCTGCCTCCCTGAGACTTTATGGCTCAGAGGACCCCACATCCTGGGGCCTAATGTGGGTGCTTTAGTGCCCACCTGGGGCACCCACAACAAACAATTTTGGGGGCGAAGGGGGGAGCCTCAAGATCCCAGAGCCCTGTCAGCTCCCCGCATGCACCCATCCTGGGTGCAGCAGGAGACGGCACTGCATCCACCCAGTGGGAGCAGGTATTTTTCACTGCTCCCACCGGGGGGAAATCCGAGTTTACCCGCCAGCAAAAGTACAAACAGGGAAACAAATGTGTTCTCCCACCGAAGGGAGAACTTTTGAAGCTCCCACCAGATGAGTGCACACAAGTCTTCTGTGCCTGCTCTCTTGTAGGCAGGGAAACAGTGTCCTGAGAGTGGGCTCCACAGGGCACAGTAAGTGAGCCAGTGACTGGAGATGGGGTCCCAGGGCCCTTTGTTAGCTCAAGGAGGGTGGCCCCACACCCCCTTCCATTTGAAAATAGTAACCTCATGGCATGGGGTCACCGATGCCTTTCTAGGCTTGGGGATGGGGCCCACATACCTCCTCCTCTTTCTTTAAAATATTGGCCCAGGGAAATGGGTTTCCTCAGCTCCAGAAGAGACTTAGAGAAGGGACAAGGATTTGGGGTGATCCATCAAGCAGAGGGACAGAAAAAAGTGGTTCCCAAAACACGTTTTCCCCATTACTTTTTCCATAGGAAAATATAACATGTATACTGTAAAACCAGCTTAACGAAAGTATGCCAAATTTGGATGTGAATTGATGTACATCAGTTCAGTAGTTTATGAGCATTTAATGCTAAACAAATTGCATATTTCATGCAAGGGGATCTACTGGCCAACAGATCTCTAGAGGAGATCTTATTGGCAGTCATTAAATAAACAAGAAGGTGGAGACAGCCATGTTAGGACTCAGAACTCAGTCCAGAGTCCTAACAAAATGTGAAAAATAGACATAAAGGGTCAGGCTAGGGATACCGTGTCCCCCAGTCCCAGAGGGACCTCCCAAGTGACCAAAAACTGTTTTTTTAACAGTTTGCTGCAAAATTGCATAGGATCCGCAAATCTGCTGCAATATTTTTAAAAAGCACATCAAAGATAAAAAACAACTGGATAGGCCAGGGCTGGGGGAGGGAGTGGTGTGTTTCCATAATTAGGGGAGAGGGCCCGTGGCCTTGCTTCTCCAGGAGGCCCCAGGGGCCCCATTCTCTGGGGGCAGCCTTCAATTTCCCTGGCTGTACGAGTGTGTGGAGGGAAGGCATGTATTCTCCCACCACACAGCAGATTTACAAATGCTCCACCCTGGTGGGAGCTGAAATGTTTTTCCCTGCCCATGCTCTTGGAGGCAGAAAGGCTAAAATTGCTCCTGCCTGAAGTGAACAAGCAAAAACAGCTGCTCCCTCAGGGGGGGAGTAAAGCGGGCTCCTGATACATATAAGAGAGGAACAAGTGTGGCCGTAGGGGTATTGGAGCTCCCACCGCATGCCCCATTATACTTTGTGGATGCCACGGGTGGGCACTGGAGCACCCATCTAAAGCCCCAAGGCATGGGGTCCCCCATGCCACTCTTGGCTCCCTAAGAAACATATATGCCCCAGGGGATGGTGTCCCAGGGGGCTCTCAGTGTCTCGGGGAGGTGGGCTGCATACCCTCACTTCTATAAATATATGTTATGGCCCTGGGAGATGGGGTACCCAGGGCCACTATTTGCTCAGGGAGGGAGCCCCTTATAGCCCACTCCAGAGTAATTGGGCCAAGACAAAAGCGAGCACCTATAGATTAGGAGTTGGCCTTTAATAACTGCAATATTCATTCATCCATTCACAGCTTAGTATTAGGCACAGGGTCTGGCCACAACCCATTCCCAGCAGGAGTGCACAGTGTGGGTCTGGCACAACTCTTTGCCTGTAGCCAGGCCCTGCACTGACTCCCCACAGGTGTGCACATCCTGCGGTTAAGAACAGGGCTTGGAATTCAAATTTTTTCAAAGAAGTCTCCTTCAGGAAATGGCAAGAGTGGTTGTCCTTTCTCAGAGGTGCAGATAATATTTCACTACATTCTTCACCCTGGCGCCCTTCCCTTAGGAAGCCAGTGGATGCCTTTTCATTCAAGTTTGATCCTCCTTGAACCAAATGACTCTGTGTGAACCATTTCTTGCATTTTAATGTATCTACTGACCTCAATGAACAAAAATAAGTCGCTCTACATCTGGATTGCTATCACATCCTATTGCATATCCCCATACTTGGGTACTGTTTTCCACATAACGGATCTCAAGCCTGTCTCACTATATCTCTCACTATATCTCTAACATGATATAATGCGGACGTTAGGTGAAGATTGGCGAGAATTACGTGTTTATTGATGTTCTAACATTTAAGACTGTACATGGATATGCTGAAGCTTCTATATTTCGATTATGGTTGTTCTAATTTGATATTCTGGCAACACATCCTATGCAATTTATATGTCTTCAATTATATGTTTAACATGCAATACATGATCGCCCTAAACATCAATGTCGATAACAAAAACAGTGCACGATTAACCTCATCGCGTGTCCAAATGCCATTTGATTATGTTGCCTCCCTGCAATTCCTCTGCCTTTTTGTTTTCCATTGAGTTAATTATTTATTATTATTATTATTTATGTAATCATTATTTATTCATTGGTTATTATCATTTATAATCACATCTGTAACTATATTTCAACTCATGCCCTGTATATTTAGTTTGTTCTTATATGTTCCTGTTTTTCTTTAAAAAGTCAATAAATATTATCTGAAAAAAAAAAAGAACAGGGCTTGGAGAGTGGTCCGGCCATGCAACAAACCCACTGCAGGTGTGTACAGCATGAGGTTGGGCACACAGCCTAGTTTGCAGACAGGCATTGTACACAATCCCCCTAAGGTTGATCAACCCCCTCTGCACATGGCCTTTGACTGTGCGAGGCAGGGCGTTGGGTGCAGGTCCAGACATTCAGCTAATTCTTGGACCAAACCCCCTGTGGGCTGCCAACACCCTCATTATGGCCATGATCTGTGTCTCCGTGTACACAATGCAGTACGTACTAAATGACTAGGATGCATGTAGAATTCAAAATGGATATAACATTCCATTGTTTTGCATGTTAGTGTGCTGTGTTTTTGTTCTAAATGTATCATCACTGAAAGTTAATCATGATTCCTCACTAATAACAGACCGTTATGACTGCACTAAGCATGCCCCGTACCCAAATATTTTAAAAATGCACCAACCTCTAGGACCTTTTTTTCCTCCTATATCACAGGGACTGAGTCCCTGAGTCCTAAAATTGATGGCAAACATCTTGGCTGATATTATCAGCAGTCAATCATATCATTATCTTTTGATCTGCGGGTCCTGCAGGAGTCCTGCAGCAACAGATATACATAAATTGTGAACCTTAATTTCTCAAAAACTACAAAAAGTATTTACGCCAAACTACAAAATGCACACTTTCTGGCTAAAGATCTAGCTTTCTACCAAATTTGAAATAATTCATACTAGTCCCTTGTGTGGGGGCCACAGGTTTATTATATGGTCGGCCCAACATCTCCAAGTTGAAGGGGGAGAGTACAGAGGGCGGTTTCTCTACCGTTAGATTTTTTAAAGCACCTGCGACTCCCCCTGGCTCTAATATTGGTATATCTGACGATGATGTAGATTTGTCTCTAGTATCTCATCGAGGTCATGCCGTGAGTCCAGAGAGTGTATCTTTTAGCTCTCCTGGTGATGCAAACTTTGGCTCTTTAATAGGGTCATGGAATGTAGCGGGGTTGGGTCTTAAACTCTCCAACCCCGACTGGGTGGCACTGATAGATAACTACGATCTCTGTCTCTTTCAAGAGACTTGGATGACGACTTCTCCAGTCAGGGTTGGTTTTGCTTCTTATAGCGTCCCGGCGGTGCAGGGCCCTAGGGGCCGACCCTCGGGGGCCTATGTACTTGGGTGGCCACCCACCTGGGGTGTATAGTTAGTGTCATCGATTCCCATTCCCCGGATATTCTTTGTACTATTCTGAAGTTCGGGGATGATTTTTCGATATTGGTAATTAATATCTATCTACGCCCCATCCCTCTACAATTGGGACTTACCATTCTTAATGCCCACAATGACCTTTTGACTTTGTTTTCTACACTCCCTTACAAGATCATTGGGGGTGATTTTAATTGCCATTTCGAACCCCTGGTTGGCATACCCTCCATTACCTCTGAGGTAGATTTATCCTGGAATGTACAGGATTGTATTATATACCCTGCTTTGCATCTTACATCTCTGGCTATTGAGATTAACAGGCTCGTAGTATCTCATTCTATGCGAGCCTGTAATGGCAGACTTGCTCCAGATGCCCCTGGGAACCATACTTATAACAGACTGGGTAAAAGCTCAACCATTGATTACATCTTGGTAACCGTGGAGTTTTGGTCCCATCTTAAATCTCTTACCATAATGGTCAGGGCCGATAGTGATCATAATCTCCTCAGTCTGGAATTTTTACATCATTTGGACCCAGCACGAGTCCCAGGGACTTCGGTCCAATCTGCAGTACCCAACCTAATGGCGGTGGCTGGCGGACGTCGTATTAGGTGGGCTAAGTTTTTGTCTACCCCAAACAAAATTGCGGCTTTATAGTCACATGTGGTCACCCATCTTGCCGAAGTATCGGTTCTCATGGAGGCCAGACAGGGTTTATCATATTTTGAAGATCTAGAGATTATCCACACCAAACTTTTTTCAATGGCCGCTAGTTTTTTCTATATCACGGTAAAACCTAAGCTAAATGGGGTGAGGAAACAAGCCAATTGGTACAATTCTAGCTGTAGGGATGCTAAACGGGCACTCTTATGGGAGGTGAAAAATGGTACTCCTCACAGTATCAGAGGAGTAAGATCCTTGTATAAATCTGTTATATCTGAATCTAAAAAAGATTGGGAGGTTGCTAGGTGGGCTAATATAAAGGATGCCCTGGATAGCCATGATTCCAGGACTTTCTGGAATTTAGTCAGGTGTGGTAGAAGTGAGGGATCCCCAGCTATAACACCTGGCCTCAGTGAGGAGGTCTGGTTGAGGCATTTTAAGCCTCTTTTTAGTGTTCCGACAAGTGACACTGTGGTTGAATCATTACCATCATTAACTAATATATCTCCCCAAGTCCCTATTGAAGAAGGGGTCACCGATCCATTATTCTGTACCTCTTCTGAAATTCAGGCTGCCCTATTGAGTCTCTCCTCTGGTAAAGCCCCTGGTCTAGATAGGATCCCTGGGGATCTATTCAAAAGCAAACCATCGGTTTGGGTACCATACCTATTGATATATTATAATGCAATCTTTTCTGGTATGGCTATCCCTTATACTTGGAAGGGTGCAGAAATCATCCCCATCCATAAAAAGGCCTCCCCTCTAGATCCGCGTTACAACAAACAAATGATGGACGGAATGCTGACAATGCAGACATTCTCCCCCAGTCAAGAGATCTGGGTTAAATCCATCGTTCTTTTGCCCACTACGCCACCCCAGTTTAGACATGGCCATATGCAAATCAGTCTTGACCCTGTGCCTCATGGGAACAGTCCAGCCCGAACTGCCCAGCCATGTCTTCCCTGGACTGGAATCAAGCATCCTAGGACCGGTTTCTGGCTATCAGCCGTCATCAGCCAGGATAGCTTGACTCCAGTGGCGTAGTGAGCACGGGTCCCACGTCTGGGAATACCCATCCCACTTAGGGCGAAAAGCGTTACAACAAACAAATGATGGACGGAATGCTGACAATGCAGACATTCTCCCCCAGTCAGGAGATCTGGGTTAAATCCATCGTTCTTTTGCCCACTACGCCACCCCAGTTTAGACATGGCCATATGCAAATCAGTCTTGACCCTGTGCCTCATGGGAACAGTCCAGCCCGAACTGCCAAGCCATGTCTTCCCTGGACTGGAATCAAGCATCCTAGGACCGGTTTCTGGCTATCAGCCGTCATCAGCCAGGATAGCTTGACTCCAGTGGCGTAGTGAGCACGGGTCCCACGTCTGGGAATACCCATCCCACATATGGCTGGGTTCAAACTGGAATGGCATGGTGAGCAAAAAAACGATGGATTTAGGCCCAGATCTCTGTACTGGGGTGAATGTATGACATTGTTCTGCATTCTGTCCATCCATTGTTGTTTTTGCATTTGTCACCCCGAGTGGGAAGGGTATGCTCAGACGTGAGTCCCGTGCTCTCCATGCCACTGGAATCAAGCTATCCTAGCGGAAGAGGGCTGAAAGCCCGAAACCGGTCCTAGGATGCTTGTTTCCAGTCCAGGGAGGACCTGGCTTGGCAGTTCGGGCTGGACTGTTCCCATGGGGTACAGGGTCAAGACTGATTTGCATATGGCTGGGTTCAAACTGGAATGGCATGGGGAGCAAAAAAACGATGGATTTAGGCCCAGATCTCTGTACTGGGGTGAATGTATGACATTGTTCTGCATTCTGTCCATCAATTGTTGTTTTTGCATTTGTCACCCCGAGTGGGAAGGGTATGCTCAGACGTGAGTCCCGTGCTCTCCATGCCACTGGAATCAAGCTATCCTGGCTGACGAGGGCTGAAAGCCCGAAACCGGTCCTAGGCTGCTTGTTTCCAGTCCAGGGAGGACCTGGCTTGGCAGTTCGGGCTGGACTGTTCCCATGGGGCACAGGGTCAAGACTGATTTGCATATGGCTGGGTTCAAACTGGAATGGCATGGTGAGCAAACAAACGATGGATTTAGGCCCAGATCTCTGTACTGGGGTGAATGTATGACATTGTTCTGCATTCTGTCCATCAATTGTTGTTTTTGCATTCCCCTCTAGATCCAGCAAATTATCGGCCTACCAGCCTCATTGACGTTCGCCAGAAGGTGTTTGCCCGACTTCTATTAACTAGCCTTGAAAGTTGGATGGAAGAATTTCATATTCTATCGCCCTTTCAAGCAGGCTTTCGCCCTAGAGTCTCCACAATTGACCAACTGTTTAGGTTGCAGCTGGTACACTGGAAAACGGTGTTTCTGGGGTAGGGTTCTCTCTACCTGATCTTTGTGGATCTTAAATCCGCCTTTGATCTGGTACAGAGGGATAAGCTCTGGTTAATCTTACTTGAGATGGGCGCTCCCTCATACCTCTGTGACCTCTTCAAGCGTCTCCACTCTGGAACATTTGCAAGGGTTCGCTATGGTATGAATGGTGAGCTCTCTGCGCCCTTCCCGGTAGACAGGGGTGTTAGGCAGGGGTGTGTGTTGGCCCCTACCTTATTTACCCTATTTATCAATGGTTTGATTTCAAATCTTTTGGGGGTCAAGGATCTTGATTCTCTGACTCTAGCAGCACGCAGAATACCGGCCCTAATGTTTGCTGATGACACCCTTCTAATTTCAAAATCCCCAATGGGTGCCCAGCGAACCTTGGAGGCCTTTTGTTCTTTCTGCTCCTCTAGAAATTTGGAGAAATTTTTTTCTAAAACCAAATATATGGTTTTTAATTCCAAACCATCAACTTACCCCCATCCACACCTGGAGGGATGTTCTCTTGAGAAAGTTTCTACATTTGATTATCTGGGAGTCACCCTGAATGATAGGATGGAGTGGGACTCCCATATGGTCAAGGCTAATCTCAAGTTGATTCAATCATCAGGTGGAATCCTAAAGGTTTTTAATGAATGTTCTTATAAACCTTTGGGTCCCCCAGTGGAAATTTACAGGGCACAGGCTAGGGGAGCGGCATTATACGGCGTAGAGCTTTGGGGCCATGTTAACGCCAGCTCTATGTCCGTTACTGAAAACAATTTCATTAGACGTCTTCTAAACCTCCCTAAGAGTACTCCTTTGATCCCCTTAAGACTGGATTTGGGATTGTTCCCTATCCAGGAGACTATTTTTCATCGACCTTTGTTTTACTGGAGGAGACTTTGGTCTACTCCAGAGTTGTTTAGTTATAAGGAGGAGCTAGTCGACCTATTGTCTATTAGGGGATCGGGTAATATTCTGTGGCTCAAACATGTCAAACAACTTTGCTACGATATACATAGGGAGGATTTGTGGACCTCGCCAGAGACATCTTGCCCTCTGATTAGCAAGAGGGCGCTGGGGGGTATTCTCAAACAGCATCACCTGAATCTCCGTGATCTGGATTCTAACTTGGGCAGGCTGCCTCTTAAATTTTTGGAGATGAAGGATCATTATGCCTTTGAAAAGTTTTTGGATGACATCCAGCCCTCGCTAGCAAAAAAACTCTATCTTCAATTCAGACACGGATCATTACCATTGCGGGCTTTGACAAATAAATGGATGCTCTCCTCTTCTAGGTGGTGCCCTTGCCCTGGTTGCGAGCATGTAGAGGAGACCGATTTGCATGTTTTGCTTTTTTGTCCCTCTTATACCAGGGCACGATTTAAATGGATAATTTTGTAAATCAAGAGGTTTTAGGGATTATAGGGAAGTTTTTAGACTATTAAAACATGATACGACCCCTGTATTTGTCTTTGCCACTTTTAGATTTCTTCTCTCCATGTGGTATGCAAGAAATGTAATAATTAAGGCAAATCATGTGTAGTATTATGATATTTTACTTATTGCTTTATTGTTCCTTTTCTTGGTCATTAATTGTTCCATTGCTTGATTCTTTTTTAGTATTTTTTAACTATTTCATTCAATGTACTATGGTTTAGTATGTTCTATGAATTTTTATCAATATGTTTCTGTATTATATATTTGTGCTTTTATGGTTTTTTAACCGAAATAAAGCTATATGAAATGAAAAATGAAATAATTCATTTCACCCTTTTTGGCTGTAGAGTTTTTGAAAGTTCCTATTTTAATTAGCATTGGGAAAACATGTTTTGGGCCCCACTTTTTATCTGCCCTCACTAAATGTATCACCTTGCACCTTTCTGAGAAGTAGCTGAGGTGGATGAATTTGCATTTGGACAGTTTCATGAAGATTCATCAAACGGTGACAGAGTTAAAGCTGCTTCAATTATGCTCCGTCACCTGATCCACCTTTGCTCAGGGTTGCTGGCGCAGAGAGTAGGTATTTTGATGGCAGAACGCACCTATATTGAGTTATTATGGTGCAGTATCTATGTGACTTTTAAAAAATACATGGGATTCTGCAATCCCTGTATAAAATCTGTCTGTAATTTCTTTATAATCAGTGACCTATGACACATCCAGTTGCTGATTATAAAGACAAAACATCAGAACTCAGCCTATTGTAGTTGAGTTCTGACCTCACCATGCCAGCGGCGTAATAAAACTTGAGTGGGCCCCCTTTCAAAGTGCATGGCGGGCCCCCCCACGCTCCGGACCCAGTTAGGAGTGCTCAGGCCCATCTGGCAAAGTGCTAGAGGGGCCGCCCTAGAGCTTCGGCCCGCTCACTCTACAAGGGGGCTGCGAGGGCTATTGTTACGCCACTGCACCATGCCTGCTGCCAGAGTCAGCAGCCAAGGGGAAAGGCAAGTCAGGTCGCAAAGCATCATTGAAGCAGATATTTAAGGAACAAAATGAAATGTGGCTCTGTTTTTCCTGCTGTACAGTGACAATAAGAAAGGATATATTAATGCAACATGTTTAGTTTTTTGTTAGAATTGTATTGCATACTTCTACACATTTAGAGCTACTGAACTTTTTTTTAAAAAGGCTTATATTAAACGGATTCTAACAAATCTTTGCAACTACCCCACAGTTTTTTGATGTATTTCATTTTTCACTAGAGATTCCATTTTCAGTCATGTGTGCAAATATGCTCTCTCTTTTATATGAAAGAGCTACGAAACATGGATTTAAGTGGTTTGTAGGAAATTAGATGGTGTAACCATGTATAATGAGGGATAAAGTAGCCCCTTCTGTACATGTTAAGGATATTGCATGTCACCTTGGAGTTCCATAACCTTATCAAGGAACTCAGCCTTTGGCCTCGTTTCTCTCTATGGTTTTAAAACTTCTTGATGACTTGCAATATCTCTATATTTTACGGCAGGGGATACGTTTCATGTTTATAATAGGCAACTGAATGCACCACAAGTCGCCTACTATATATGGCATAAAATACCAAAAGCTGTACATTCTAAGTATATCGGGAGTCAGTGAGGAGTTCCATGACCATATATAAGCACAAGGCTGGACGGAGCTGCAAGGTGACTTGATAAATATCCATATAATGAACAGCAAGAAGGTATTTTATCTCATATAATAGGTGGGCTTTCACCCTCCTTCTAAAAACACATTGATTGTCCAACAAGTGGCCTGGTTTTATGTGTGATACATTCTTCTGGTCCTGCCTTTTAGACCTCAGCACATTGCCTGCTGGGATTTCAATTTTGAAGCATAGCTATGAGGCATATTTATGAAATCCTTACGCTGCCAGAGCGTCACTTTTGTGACACTCCGGTGACACGAACTTTGAAATCATATCCACGAGGCCACGCAAAGCCACTCTGTGTGGCTTTGAAGGGCCTCTGGAATAAAGCAAGGCAGCGCAAATTGCTGCGCTCCTTACTCTGCACTCGGGAGGCGTTTCATGGGAGTTGCGGTAGGCGTTCCCATGCAGTACCCATTGATTTTGACACTTCTCCAGATTTACAAGAGCATGTAAACCTGCAGAAGCACTAAAAGCTTGCCCATCATAAAACCCATTACTTTAACATCTGAAAGGTACATACAAAAAAAACTGTTTAGCCTTTACCCGTGAAAGAAGTGATTTTGGTTTCTTAGATGTCCATCTCCTGGCATTCGTCCAAAGTCGCTTAAATAGCCTGCATTCCTTCCCAGAAACCATAAGGGAAGATGGGACATGCCCCCAAGCACTGTCTCTGTGAAGTAAAAGATATTTTAAAAACTGCTTCCACACACAAACACCACACAGCTTGGTCTCACAAGCACCAACTTCCTTCAAGCAGAGTGACGGTCTCTGTGCTTCGAGTATCGTTATGTCAGAATTCGCTTATATTAGCTTAACTTTCAGCAAATATAACACTTTACAATACAGATAAAAATGTGTGTACAATTATCCAATATCAATGTACAAAATGCAAAATTTCGATTGTGGCAGGAACATCTTCGTAAAAAATATATTCTACATACTCTTAAAATAGAAACAAAGCAGAGGTGTGGGTGCTGATCACACTAGCACTGTCTGTCATTTCTGTATTAGGACCTGAGAAAATTGAGCACCTTTTGTAAATGTCCGAAAATACATAGTAGCCTATTTACAGGCTGGTGTGAGTCATTCTTGCACCACACAATGTGGTGCAAGAGCGACGCAAACGTCAGATATATGAAGCCACGTAAGGCCACTTTGCATGGTCCTGATTGGCTCCATAAATTTGGCTCAAAGCAATGCAGTGCAAATCACTGTGTTGCCTTATTCTGCCCTGAAAAGCATTCAGTCGGTGTTGCATGGGTGTTCCCATGCAACTCCCCTGGTTTTTGAACCATACCTAGATTTACCAACACTGGTAAAATTGGGAATGTGCCAAAAAGATACGCCTTCCCAGGAGAGGTGTAACAAGGACAAATGTCATCATTTCTCTTTGTTACTTCCTCTTTCTATGGGTGCTGAATTCTGCAGCACACATTGAGGATTATGCCAGTCAGGATTGTTTTTGTGCAGGAAGATGTCCCTGTAATGCCTTAACAGCAGTGCATTTCTGCCCTTTCCCTGCCATGCAGTGCAATGACTTGTTGCTCTGCACTGCGTGGCTTTTCCATAGTTTCTGTGAATGGTGCGGCTGGCGAGAAGGGTTGTCGGAAGCTTTATGAGTGTTCCTTTAGAACTGGTTCTGTGAGTTCTTTCCTGGAAATGGATTTGTTGCGTTCTAGCCTCCAGGCTGAGGCGTGGGCTTGTGTGTCTGTCTCAATAACATCATATAAGGGGTGGTGTTCTCTGGGGCCCAGGCTGCAGCATTGAAACACCCATCTCAATAAATACCCTGCGAGCCCAGACCCTTGCCTCACTCTGATCTAGTCTCTTCCTGCAATCTTTCTGTTAAATAGCTTCCTCGTCCCTCACCTGCGTCATGCCCCACTCAGCGGAGAAGAAGAAGTTCCTCATCGACGTGGACAGTGGGACGGATGATGCCCAAGCAATCATGATGGCTCTGGCAGCTCCTCATGTGAAGGTGCTGGCCATTACATGTGTCGAGGGCAACACCAAGCTGGACAACGTCTGTAAAAATGTGTTGCGTGTGCTGAAAGTCTGCAACAGATGTGACGTGAGTACAGAGCTTCCTCTAGCCAGTGAGGTGGGGCTGTTTTCTTTTACTTCAGTATCACCCCTTCCATCCCGTACGACTGAAATAGTTTTCGCGTGGCATGCTGGTAGGGCCAGCTCAGCCTTCGATCCTGCCGAATAACTCGGTAATATAGCTACTGATGTTTTGGGAGATTAGAAATTGTAATTTGTCATACCTGCGCTATATGCATACTAATGTAATAATGTAAAGTGTAGAGCATCAAGCATAGAACGTGTTGCCCTGGGCACACTTATCAGCACTCTACCCTGCTTACAATAGGTCAGTGCACCTATTGCAGAATTATACGTGCAATTTGCAGGTTCAAAAATCATCAGTCTCCGCTTAGCTTTTTATCATGTGGAGTGACTAAAATGAGTTACAGTATTGAAGTATGCTCGGCTGGAGAGGCCTTTCATTCCACCTTTCATTCCACCTGCATTTCCCTGATGAGTGGGATGGGGCCCTTGGTGGCCAGTTTTGAAGAATGTATGATGATACCACGCATACCAACACAACGCGGTATTTTACATCGCGGTTTTGTCGTAACATCGACTTGCGTTAGGGGGCGCTGGATTTACGAATAGTGTGAATTACTATTCCATCTCCAGTCTGCGTACAGTAGGGAAGGTGTTGGAATAGTAATTCACACTATTCCTCAGTCTAGAGCGCCCTCCAGTGCAAGTCAACGTAATGACTTGCGTTGTTAAAACCATGATGTATCCATTATGCGTTGTAATTGTTGCGTGGAAAAAGATGTTCCCCGTTTTGAAAGCCCAGGAGAGTTCTTGTTGCCTCTGACTCTTATTCCAACTCCACAAGGTTAATTACGGCAGGCATGGAGAGGCTTGTAGAGCAGGTGTCTCCAACCAGGTGACCGTGAGCTACCAGTAGCTCCCAGAGTAGCTCACAGCCTTGGGTTCATTTTTAAATAGGCACAAGTTAATACATTATTTTAATGTTAAGGGAAGCCTGTGTTTATTTTACATTATTATCAGGCTGCAGATAGCAGAGCCTGATAAGGAGTTGTGCTCAGTCAGATTTATGAACCAAGGGCACAGAGATCAACAACTGGAGCACTGAGGTATTTAACTCTTAATAAATGCACTTGTCAACTTGTTATTGGAGCTGTGCACAAAATTATGTTTCGTAATGCTTTTAAATAGGAGAAAATGTAAATGGAAAGTTACCTTAATGGTTAAGTTAACTCCTCATTTTAATTTTCTCCCATTTCAAAGTATTACAAACAACAGACCTCTTGCACCGTGTGGACAGTAAACATAAGTATTACTGAAAAATGCAACCACTTTTTTAAATGAGATAAATTCAAAGTGCAGAAAAATGTTCCACAGTATGAATATTTTTGCAGAACATTTTTCTGCATTTTAAATTTCTCCCATTTAAAAAATGATTGTATGTTTGTGTTATATATGTTACATATAGTGAAAGGTATGTATTGTGCTGCAAGGACATACGACACGGGCTTTCAGTCACCCAAAGAAATATATTCCTTTCATATGCACACATGTTCATACATCTCCAAAGACCACGATTTCACTGACACACATGGCAGCCCTGTCATAGTGCCCCAAGTCAAACTTTAACCCATTGTATCTGACTCTTTGGACATTAGGCTCAGAGTAAATGAAGCTGGGCGTGGGGGTGTCTGGTGTCTGGTAACAATGCTCTAGTTGTTTACCTTCCGTAGCTCAAGATGATTTTCACTAATCAGAAGTAGCTCTCACTACAGAAAAGGTTAGAGACCCCTGTTCTAGAGAGAGAGAGAGTAGGAAAGATTAGGAAGATAGAGAGAAAGCGGTCGACAGGGAGAAGAGAGAGAGAGAGGAGAGAAAGAGAGAGAGAATGGATGGATTGAAAGATATTGCACGAGGGTTCGAAGGGAGCAGGTCAAGTTTGAGCATTGGTGCCAGGGTTGCATTTGCTTCCCTAGTCTTGCCCTGGAAAGTTAATGGCAACAGTGCAACAAAAGTGACAGCAAACGGGACATATAATGTTAACATCATGACCACTAACCTCCCTGATCTCAAGCAATTGCATTGAAAATGCACCTCTTTTGGTAGCACCACATTGATATTATAGGTTGGCCCAATTAATAGTTTTAGAAACAACCATGCAATGATATGAGGGCATTCGGTACCCTGTGTCAAGTTTCATTACATCCAGCCAGTTCAGACAAGAGAGACAAGTGTGTGATTAATTTGTGGAAACATTACTTCTCTACCAGTGACATAGCCAGTGTGTCATTGGCCTTAGTGCTAGGCAGTGGCGGCTGGCATCAACAGGGAGGAAGGGTGGCGCATGTGCTCAAATAAAATAAAAAAAACATAAAAAGAAACAGGTGCATGTGCACAAATAAGCTTAAAATATATTGAAAGTAAACTTACCATAGGACAGATCCTCCCGTTCCGGAACTATTGCAACTGAAGCTCGGCCACCAGGAAACTCCCTAGACCAATCCTGGTGCTGCTCTTATGCTGTGAGAGCAGCAGCCTTATTGGAGGGAGTGGCATCACTTGGTGCCCCACAGTGCTCTGGAGGCCTGCACTTGCATTAACCCAGCTGTCTAAGGATAGCTGGGTTAGACGTTTCAAAGTGCACATGTCTGGCTGGCCGTCTCAAGACAGCTGCCCAAAGGGACTAACGCACTTTTAAAAGTGCACATACAGCGCACCCTCCTCCCGTCTGCTGTCATTCAGCAGCAGTCCCGCCCCCATCCTGAAGCTCTGTTTAGGACGGGAGGATGAAAAATTAAACGATAATGAATTACCATTTTATTTTTTATCTCAGGCTTTGGGGGGATTTGTAAGTGGGGAGACGTTCCTCCGCTCAAATGGAGGAGCTGCCCCTGGTGCTATGGAGGGAATGGGCCTCTTTCCACCTGTTTTAGCTGTGAAATAAAGCAATAATCAGGGTTCAGAGGGCCCCTCAGGTCTCTGGACCTCAGTAACATTGCTTCTGCAGCACAAATTCTAGCTCAACCCTGTGCACTATCCTAAAGGATATGCCATATGGAACACAACAACAAGTGTGCATTCAGCCATGTATTTTCAAAGGCAGACTCCCAAAATGTCACTAGGTGAGAACTCTGCCAAGAGGCTGCTTTCAATCACAGTCAAGTTGGGATGGAGGCATGAGAGGCGAATCCCCAGGGTTTTGCTTGAAATTAAAAAAAATACACTGAAGTCACATAAATTGAAGGTCATGTTCTGGCAACAGAAAGGGGATTGAGTCATGATTGGTGAAGTCTGTAAATCAATTTGTGATAAGGAAAAATGTGAAAATAAAACAGATTATTAGGTTCAAGCCTGTAAGAGCATGCGCTAGCACATGCGTCTACCTTGTGAAACAATGTTTTATGCAAAAAAGTTCTTGGAGCACGCCGCTACTCACCATTTGTTGGCCTGCATGGCGCTCTTCTTTACAGCCTTGTAATTTGTCATGGCAGGCCTAACGTCATTTTTATTCCCCTCTGTGGAGCAGGGACAAAGCACTGATTGATTCAGCTTAAACAGCTGCTCCTGACATGATTGAGGTAGTATTTTGCTCTGTTTAACTTTTATTACCCTGCAAACAGAAGATGTGTGACTGGCAAAAACATGCCCAGCAGGGCAAACAAATTTGGAAAGATTTAGTTTCTATAGTTAAGTTTCTTTTAATTTTCCAAGTCTTCTTTTCTCATTTCGCACTCATGTTTTCTTTTGTTTTTCCTTGTGGGCGCTGTTCTCAAAAGATGAGGGTTATTTTATTGCAAAGCGACAGTGTTTCTTTCTTATATGTAATTTCTGAAATGATGCTTTCAAACATAATCATGCAGGCCACTCCAATCCACCCTACTCCAATCTGTCCCACTCCAATCTGCCCCACTCCAATCCATGCCAATGCACCGCACCTCACCCCACACCAATCCGCCCCACTCCATTCAATCCAACCCAGACCAATCCAATCCGGCCCACTCCAATCCAAACCACTCACCCCAGTCCAACCCACTCAAATGCATCACACTCCAATCCTCCAAAGCCTTCCCACTCCAATCTGCCTAACTGTAAATCGCTCCACTCTAATCCAAAACTATCCCACTCTAATCCAAAACAATCTGCCCACTCAAATCTTCCATACTCCAATCTTAAGCAATCTGCTGCACTCCAAAACAATCTGCTCCACTGCATTCTGCCCCACTCCAATCCAAAACAATCTGCCCACTCCAATCTTCCATACTCCAATTCAAAACAATCTACCTTACTCAAATATTCTCCACTCCCATCTAAAACAATATGCACCACTCCAATCTTCCCAACACAAATGTAAAACAATATCCCCCACTTCAATATGCCCCACTCCAATCTGCCCCCCTCCAATTCCAAAACAGTCTGTGCCACTCAAATCTAAAGTAATGACAAGGAGATGATGGACGGAGTGCTAAAACTTTTCAGACACTCACCCCCGACACAGATCTGGGTTGAATCCATCATTGTTCTTTACCTCACTTCACCACCACAGTTCAGACCCACTCCAATCTAAAACAATTTGCCCCACTTCAATATGCAGCACTCCAATCCAAAACAATTTGCCCACTCCAATCAGAAAAAATCTGCCCCACTCAATCCAAAACAATCTGCTCCACTCCATTCTGCCCCACGTTAATCCAAAAAAACATGCACAACTGCAATCTGCCCCACTCCAATGTGCCCCACTCCAATCCACCCTACTCGACCCCAATCTAGTCCACCTTACCCCAATCCATCTTCTCCATCCCAATACACCCCTCTCCAATCCATCACAATTCACGCCATTCCAATCCAATCCAACCTACACCACACTAATCCAATCCTCCCAATCCAATCTACCCCACTCCAATCCACCTAACCCCAATCCAATCTACCCCACTCCCACCAAAATTAACCCTACTCCAATCAAACACAATCTGCCCCACTCTATACTGCCCCACAATAATCTGCCCCACTCCAATCTAAAGCAATATGCCCCACTCAAACAAAAACAACTTGCCCCACTTCAATCCAAAACAATTTGCCTCACTCCAATCTGACCCACCCCAATCCAAAACAATCAAGCCCACTCCAATCAAAAAAATGTGCCCCACTCCAAACCAAAACACTATGCCTCACTCCAATAGGCCCCACTCCATTCTGCCCCACTCCAGTCCAAAACAGCCTGCCCCACTCCAATCCACCCCACTCCAATCCAATCCACCTCACCTCACCCCAATGCAATCTACCTCACTTCAATCCAATCCACCTCACTCCAATCCAATACACACCAATCCAGCCAAATCCAATCTACCCACTGCAATCCACCCTATCCCAGTGCAATCCACCTCTATTCAATCCACCCATTCCACTTCTACCCCAGTCCATTTCACCTCACCCCAAACCAATCCACCCCGATTCAATCCACTCCACTCAATGTAAATCCCCCTCACTTCAACACAATCCACTGCACTGCAGTCAAATCTACTCCATTCCAATCCACCCCACCACATGTCAATCAAATTCACCCCACTGCACTCCACCCCACCCAACTATTGTCCAATCCACCCCACCCTAATCCATTCTGTCCCAACCCACCCCATTTCTATCCACCCCACCCCACTCCAATCTAATCCACCCCATCTAGTCCACTCCACTGCAGTCCAATCCACCCCAATCCAATCCACCACACCCAAGTTCAGTCAATCCATCACACTCAATCCATTCAATCTTCCTCACCACACTCCAATCTACCCCACTCCAATCCAATTCATTCTACTCCAATCCACCCCAATCCAATCCACCCCCTCCAGTCCGGTCTAATCTACCCTTTCCACTCCACTTTAATTCACCCCACTCTAAACCACCCTACTCTAATCCAACGCACCCCAACCCAATCTGCCCCATACCAATCTAATCTACCTACTCCAATTCGCCACAGCAAATCCACCTCATCCCATTTAAATCCACCCCACTGCAGTCCACTCCATCCAGTCTACCCACTCCAATCCAGCCCACTAAACTCAATTCAACCCACTCTACCCCAATCCAATGAACCCCAATCTACCACAATACAATCCACCCCACTACCTCAATCCACTCCAACCCACTCCCCCTAGTCCACTCCACTCCATTCTATGGCACTCCACTCTACACCACTCCACTCGATGCTGCTGCAGTTTATGACACTGCACTCTATGACACTAAACCACTGAACTCTACGTCCTCTACTCAACTCTATAACACTGTACTACCATTACTCCAATCTACAACACTATACGCTAACAAATCCAGTGTACACCCCTCTACTCTCCCCACTCCACTCTAGGACACTCCACACCACTAACTTTTAGCCATGCTGAAAAGCAGCCATACTGGTGTACAACATGGAAAACACATTGCCAAAGTCAATAACTCTTGTACAGGCGCGACCTATTGGCTTTGCCAACGCTTGTGAAATATCCTATGGAGTAAGGCACCTGCTGCAGAGATCTACCCAAGAATGTTCATAATATTATAATAAGGAAGAGATGACTGGTGGTTAATGTACTTGATGGAGAGATCTTTATTTTATCTTATCACCCTTTTGGCTCATCAAGTAGCATAGAGGGATAGAGTGCCTACTGCAAGCACAATGTGTAACATGCAGATCACAGATTTGTATTTTGTGTAGATAGTTAAGTGGGTTTCAGCTATTGTCACAGCGATCCTTTTGTTACTTGTACATCATAAGTTACAATCCTACTCTAGCACAGTGAGGTATGGACCAACATCAAGGAGTTGCACACAAACTGCTAGGCATAGGTTATTTTTCTCAATACTTAATTATTCTAACACATATAAAAGTGGTTCCTTTGGATAGTAATTAAAGTTGGTCCATACAACCCCAACCTCTGTGTTACATTTTAAATTATGACTTCGTGTTTTTACCAATATTGATGTAAAGTAACCCCTAAACCTTGTAACACTGTCTTACGCAACCATTTCTGAACATTGATTTACAGTTTTGAAAGATTCATTGTCTCTGTATAGTGTGTGTGTGCGCGTGTGTGTGTGCGCGTGTGTGTGTGTTCGTGAGAGAGGTAAAGCACTCTGACATTGTACATAGAAATGGGTAGTGCTTTAAAAGAAATTAAATAAAAATACATTAGCAAGTGCTATTCAAATCGTTAATTGTATGGAATAATGGAATACATATTAAGGTAGCTATATCTGGCATTCTTACAAGCATGGATATCTATTCCATAAGTTGTGAAATAAGTCAAAAATGAAATATAGTCTCTCTTAATCACTTGTGAATAGATAACAAGCTGAGTGCCTGTGTTTCCCTCCAAGACATTGGCATCCAGGCAATTGGCTCCAGATAGCTCTTAGCCAGGATGAGACTCCAGCAACGGGAGGGCGGGTGACTTTAAAGTGAGGCCTTCGAATTGAGCCAAGCAGGAGGTGAAAATAAGAAACCACCTTCGCCATCAGCAGGTTGCAGCTTCAAACAGAAACCAGAGCAGACGACAACAAATGATGCAGCCTAATGTGTCCTCTGTTGGCAATTTGCACTGGGAAATATTTAGGACATTCACTGCAGATGCCTGGATCCTAGATCCGGCTCAATAATATGTCCCATTTCCGGGTTATGACTGCCTCATTTCCTGCACTACCTGAGAGTGAGTATGGGAGACAAATCTCAGATTCTTTGATGTTCTTCTGATAGTCGCTTTCCCTTACCATAACTACTGATACCGTCATGTACGTCAATCAGGGGTCACCATGAGTCGCAGCTGTGACTCCTGGCTTGCGCTTTGCAACCCCTGGCAGTGTCCCTGAGTCCCCAGACAAGGCTCGCTGTGTGATGTTTTATTTCTGAAAAAGAAAAACAAGAATTCCGCTGTAGCGCAACCTGCTTGTGTTGAAAGCAATGAACAAAGCTACAGCTACTGACACGTTTACTACATCAGCTTTCAGTTTTGTTTTCACCCAGTTTTAAGTGTCTAAATACAAGGTTGCAAAAAGTAATGACCTGCCAGGTCACAGGTTCAGTGCCTGGCGCCATAGAGATGGGCCTCTGAGTATATGTGTGTGTATCCTGGGAAAAATGGGATTTCATTTGCCCATTGCTCTCTGCCCATGGTGGTGTGTATGCTGAAAAGGGTTGAGTGCAACTGACCAATGCCAAATGGCTTTAAGAGTTGCATGGCAGTGCCACACAAGCATTGCTGCTGCAAAAGACAGATCAGATCTCAAGCAGGTCAGTCAAGCACTATATGCTTTATTGTTAAAAGAAATATAGAGCAACCGCTGTGGAGGGGCCTTTAGATTGGTAATTCCGCAATTTAGTGTTGAAACGAAGAGATAAGCATTGTTATGACACCTGGACCACCCTTAAAAAACACTAGAACATAGCTATATTCAGCATTTTAAGGATTAACTGAGTAAAAGTGTTATTACAATCAGTTCATGATACCAATATCGATAATTTACACTGCTTAGAATTTGCAGAAGTGTGGCTAGTGGCACTGTATATAAACAAGTAATAATAATAAAATGAATAACTTGTTTTTATACAGTGCTTCATACCTGGAACCAAAAATATGCTTTCAGAATATTCTACTTACAATTGTCTAAAAAATCTCTGAAAATCCAAACGGATCCAGAAAACATCTATAGTGCATTAACAGGTCTTTGGTATTTTTATTATTAGTATCATTATTATTATTATTATTATTATTATTATTATTATTATTATTATTATTAACATTAACCTCTTCAGTGCCCATGACGAGATAGTCTCGTCATGGAGCACGGTTGCGCTGTGCCCATGACGAGACTATCTCGTCATGAACCCCACCCACTAGTGCAACGCCCGGCACAGGAGGGGGAAAGGGCGTGGCTCTGAAGGGGTTAATAACACTCATTGTAATAATAACAACAATATTAATAATAAAAACCAATAACAACAATAATAATAATAGTAATAATAATAATCATCATCATAAAAATAATCAGAAAGAGGACAATAATTGTATCCATGGTGTGGATCCATGCAGTCTGTGTGCAGACTGATTGTGAGACAGAGAGGAGTCTGCACATATGCTTTTATGAGGCTGTAGCAGGCCATGTTAGGTTATACCTGGTCAAAGAGAGTTTGTGTTTGGGAAACAGAGGACTCTGGCTGAGCTTATAAAAGTTTTGCCTGGGCATCAGCGGCGGCTCCTCCGCAATTGCAGAGGAGCATCGCCCCACTGCTTGGCTCAGAGCCAGCAAATGAAAAATAAAACGATGTTCTAGCATTGTTTTATTTTTCATCTGCTGACTCTGAGCCAGCTTGTGCAGGGGGGGGGGGTGGTGCATGGGATGAGGAGTGTTATCTGCGACTCCCTAAGTGTGCCATCTCAGGCCAACCAAAACACACATGCGCACTTAGGTTTCTCCAGCCTGGGCTGGAAAAACCCCCACAGACACTCTGGCCTGAGCGGAGCATCTTTCCAGCTCGTTCAGGCCAATCCCCACACTCCTCTACAGGACCGGGATTGGAAGGGAGTCTGTGCCAGGGACTGCTGGGACCAGAAAGAGGAGACGAGTCACAACACGACTTCGGGTGGCAGCCGGTGGCTTCAGATAAATTCTTTTTATTTTTGATATATTATTCCTAACACCCCGCTCTGTGTTACCCCCCACGCTCCCTCCACCCGCCCCACCACCCTTTGTTTGTGGCAGCCCCCACTGCTCGGCATATAATTATGTAATTTACATTACTTTTTACGGCTGGGCATTTGAGGCTGTGTCTGGAAATATGATGAATTCACGTCAGCATTAGATGATTGCACTGTTGTATCTTGGGCATACAATGCTGCATCCTCCTTTAGATATTTGTGAAAACTTACATCTTATTATCTATTTTAGTGTATTTGCTACTATTATGGTAGCTTGCTTTTATTGTATTGCTTTCAAGTTCAAATATATCACTTCCTGGAAAGTTAACCAATGAAAATTGTCATGAGATGACTTCCTGTGATTTCATAAAGGGCATGTCAAAGTGAGTGATGTCCCTTCCGCAACCCCAGATATTTTAGTGAATTGAAATTGTGATTCTCCTATTACCCTAACAAGAGCATCTAGATGTCAATAAAGACACGGAGGCTAACGTTATGCATAATTCTTTTGATGTAACTCCAAGCAGCCACTTGAAAGCATTACATCACAAAGTGAAAAGGTTCCAGAACAGAACATTAAGAACATTCAATAGGCATGAAAACAGAACAGTCTGCCACTTTTAAATGTGGAGAAATAGGAAATAGTTAAAAAAAAATATTCTTCTCTTTTTTATATTTTTTTAATGTTTTGCTCATCTTCTTTAAAACCAGTAAGAACGAAAAACAAGGAAGATCCAGGAAGTTCAAACATTGGATCGTGAATTAATTATGAAGAGTTACCTGAAATGAAGAGAGGTATAAGTACCCCATTGGAATGAGAGGTAGAAAAGATGACAAAGACAAGCAATACATCTCTATACATCAAAATGTTATTTAAATAAACCAATTAAAGACACTTGGATATGAAATATATACCATCTAGTGAACAGAATAAGACTTAACCACCCATAGGAGGGTATGGATGGGATAATGTTAGCCTCCGTGTCTTTAGTGAAATACAAATTTGCTCGCCATGGTAATAGGAGAATCACAATTTAATAACAAGACTGGAGGCTACCATTATGCCTTTTGGTAGCTTTGCAAGACTACATCAGACATGTGTTTAATTGGTTTGCAGTAATGTTGTGCAATTGTGTTTGCATTAGACCAGTCGGCCGCCTTAAGGATGTCATCTAACTTACCTCCAGTCCAGAAGGATTCACTGGCCATAGCACCTCTGAGGGAGTGAGCTTGGAATTTCTTTAAGCCAATGCCTGCTAATTCATTTCATTGCAGATTTAACCCATCTGGCTATAGAAGCAGAAGTTATAGCTTTTTATTGGTTTGACGAAGGATATAAATAATTGGTTTACACCGTCAGCATGAAGAACATTCATTCTGCAATCGTACTCTTTCATGCAGTCTACAACACAGAGTTTTTTGCATAGGTCAAAACGTGGATAAAAAATGGAATCTGACATGGTTTTAGTTAATTAACTAACTCAAATTTAACACCAAACATATTGTAAGATCTATTTGTAGCTTCAAGAGCTTTGTCATCAGAAGCCCTTCGGCATGAGTTTAAGCACAACAAGGTTGCGAGTTTAAGGGATAGACTTTTCCTATCTAAATGTGTGTTATGCGGCCAATTTGTGAAAAGGTCTAAAATTAGTTTTACGTCCCACAGTGACTCGTACTTGGGTTTAGGAGGTCTCCTTTGTCTGATACTTTTTAAGACTCTGCAAACTATGACGTTCTTACCTACCATTGACTAGAGCATGACCTGCAGAGATAGCTGATCTATAACAATTAATAATTCTATAACTGTGACCCCTTTCAAATTGTTCTACAAGGAAGTTTAGTATGTGTACGATAGGTGCCTCCACGGAATCCATGTTCCTCTCCAGGCACCAACGTACCCATTTTCTCCAAATGTTGTTATACCTATAGTGCCTGCCATGGGCCCATGATTCTCCGAGGAGAGTTGCAGCTGTCGACAAATATCCAGACACTTCATCTGAAATCCTGACACTTTCCAGGCAAGAAGGAACAAACTCCCGATCTGTACTAAGGGGTATTCTCTTCCATCTACGTCTGATAGGAGCTCAACCTCGGCTGGAATTAAAAAGGGAATGTTGCAAGCCAATTCCAGCGTCGTGGGGAACCATGCCTGAGATGGCCAAAAGGGGGTTATTAGTACTAGAGAGCATTGATCTTGTCTTATCTTCTGTAGAACTCTCTGAATGGCAAAAGGTGGAAATGCATATGCTGGGAATTCTTTCCAGGGTTGGATAAAGGTGTTTACTGCAAGAGCACCCAGGTCTGGCATCCAGCTGAAGTATTTCTCTAACTGGAAGGTTAGTCTGCTCGTGAACAGGTCTATTTCTCAGGGGCCCCATATTTTGTTGAGAGCCCTGACGGCGATTACGTTGAGTTTCCAATCGCTGTGATCTAATAGGAATCTCGAGTTCCAATCTGCAGATACGTTTAACTTCCCTGTGAGGTATTCAACTCTTAGAGCAATCTTGTGCTCCAGGCAACACATCCAAAGTTCCTTGGCTAAGTTCGAGAGATCTGCTGATTTTGTCCCCCCTAGATGATCTATATATGCCACCGCTGACATATTGTCCATCTTCAGAATGAATGATCTCCCTTGGAGGGAATGTTTGAAGCTCATCAGTGCATATAAATCAGCAGTCAGTTCTAGGTAGTTTATTTGATGAGAACACTCTGCTTGTGACCAGATGCCACCTGTATTCTGATCAAGAAGACAAGCTCCCCAACCATGAAGGCTTGCATCTGATTCCAGGATGAATTCTGGTGCTGACCCAAACATGGCTTTGCCATTACAGGCATCAAAATTCTCTTGCCACCAAGTCAGTTCTGATTTTGCATCCTGATCTAGGGTTATCCGATCTCCGAACCAAAGGCCAGACCTTAGAGCTCTTGCTTTTACCCTTTGAAGAGCTTGGTAATTCAGAGGACCCTGAAAGGTGGCTTGAATAGATGAAGAAAGAAGGCCCAGGAGTCTGGCTAATTCCCTTAGAGTTAGGCTTTCATGTTTCAAAACAAACCTTATTTCCATTCTGATGTTGGTTATTTTCTTTGAGGGTAGTAAAAGGAGGTATTTTGTTGTGTCTACTGTGAACCCTAAGAACTCCAGGGATCTGGAGGGAGTCAGTATTGAGTTATCTTTGTTTATAATGAATCCTGAGCTTCAGGTCTTGAATTATTTGTGTGTGGTGTTGGGACATGATGAGGATGTCGTCCAGGTATACAATTAGTCGAATACCTCTTTTTCTTAGGAGTGAGACGATTGTCCGCATAACCTTGATGAAACATCCGGGGGCAGAAGATAGCCCGAAAGGAAGGGCTTGAAATTGGAACAGATTGTTGTTCCAGATAAACTAAAGAAAGGGTTGATGTTCTTTAGCCATCAGGATTGTAAAGTATGCATCCTTTAAATCTAGTTTGACTAACCAGTCCCCTTCCAGTAATAGGTGTCTCAGGAGGTGGATGCCCTCCATCTGGAAGTGCCTTTAAACTAGAAATGTGTTTAGTTCCCTGAGATTTATAATGGGTCTCCATCCCTTGTCATTTTTCTGAATGAGGAAGAGTGTACTTACACATCTCATTGACTCCCATGGTACTTGTATTAAAGCCCCTTTCTGGAGCATTGAGGTTATTTCCTCCTCTACTATTTTTTGTTGTTCCTTTGTCAGTGGAATGTCCTTCGGGTGAGATGCTTGTGTAGGTATTTCTACAAAATCTATCATGAAACCTTTGATAGTGTTTAATACCCATGGGTCCTGAGTGATTAATTTCCAATTCTGATAGAAGAATTTGAGTATGCCTCCCACCTTTTGAGGGGGAAGAAGAAATTAGAGGGGGTACTCTACTCACTCTGAAAGTTGTTGGAACCTCCATGTGATCTGAACCCTCTGTTGCGTGAACCTCACCCTCTCTGCGGGTAGAATTGGGGAGGGTTGACTGATTGGAAACCTCTTCCGAAACCTCTGAACCTCGAATAGGGCCTTGGGTTGAAGTGGCTGGAAGAGAGTCCCTTTCCTCCAGGCCTTCCAAAAAGGTTTGGGTTGAACACACGTCTCATATTGTGGTGCGCTTTGTCCAGTGCCGTGAAGGTTGACACATATTTGCCAAGGGATTTGATCATGTCTTCACCGAAGAGTAAACCTTTAGGGTTTTGGGAAGGTTCCTTGTCTGCCATATCACTCGGTTTGAGGTTTATTTTTTTAAGGACTACCCTTCTTCTTTTGCCGTTGAGACTGGCATTAGCATTTCCCAGAAGGATCATTACTCTCTGGCTCCTTCCCTGGATTAGCTCCGTATCTAGGGGCGTGCCATTAATATGGCTCTCTTCAGCAGTATCAATAATCCGGGCCAAAGGACCAAAGACATCGAGTAGATGGTCTTGACAGGCTTTAAAAGCCCTCTCCGTCCCTTTCCTGGGGTCGTTCCCGAGTTTGAAGAGGAATTTAATTAGTTTTGGATCGAGGTTGGGGGTCTGACAGATTTTTTCTTGAATAGAGGGTCTTGAGCATTCAGCTCTGAGAATGTTTTGAGTATCTTTCTCAAGTAGGTTCCTGAGCCATTTCTTAATAAATTTGGCTACATGATCTTGTGGCCACAATTTCCGAGCTTCTCGGGTGTTTAATTTTGTAGGGTAAGAAAATTTCTTCACCCAAAAGGTTAACTATATTGTCCTTGGAGGATTACGGAAGTTCGTCTTCAGTAGGTTGGCTATTCAATTTGTGATCATCTTCATCTAGATCGAGGACATATTTATCAAAGATGTTAGTAGTTTTGTCATCTCTAATTTATTATCTGTAAAGTTGTGTGAGCTCTTTGATAGTTTGTGCCGCTAAGGACACCCATATGTTTTGTGCTGCTGTGGACACCAGGCTAATTTGTGCCTCTAAGGACACCTGAGCAGTTTGAGGTGCGAGGAACTCCATTAATAGTTGAGGTGCTGGGACCTCCCGTATTGTTTGAGGTGCTAGACCTCCCATCATGCTCAGGGGTTTTGGGTATTCAAAATGTTTATTCCTCTTTAGTTATTTCCCCCTTTCAGTGAGCTTGTCAATGACTTGTAGGCTTGAGCTTTCTGTAACGTCATCCTCCTCTGTAGGGAGGGATCTTTTGGATGGCGTACAAGATCTCATCTCTCTGTGAATAATTTTCTTGAAAGCCTCATTATTCATATTAGGGATGGGGGCTACCGTATCATCAGAATCAATATCAGACATTTTTAGTGATATTAGGTAATAAAATGGCTTATTTAGAAAAAGGGTTCTCTGAATGTTAAGAAAACTATTTTAAATAAATGTAATTTGTTTAAGAGAAAGAGAAAGGCCAATTATGATTTGTTATCAAATTGGAGGTAATAGGGCAGTCAGATCTTTAGATCTGCTTAGTCTCAGCTCTTTGTTAAACACTTAATAACAGGATAGGCTCTTTATCTCCTTAAATGGGGTAAATCAGAAAGGCAATGTTTGATAATTCATTTCAATAGTAATGACTGTTAGAGTACTCTCGTATGTGGCAGCAGCTGATCGACGAAGCAGAGCAACTGTCACTGTAAATGCTCATGCTCGTGCGATCAGCTGCTGTCGGTAACTATGGAGACAAAGGTCTTTGCACCTGCAGCTGTCGGTTACTATGGAAACTAGGTCGTAGCCTCATAAGACAGTGATCATGGAGTCATTGTTATGAGGAATGATCCTTGGCAACGGGACGACGTTGCCAAGGTATTTTCCTCTAACGGGCTTTCGGATACTCCTAAAATGGAGAGGGAGCTCGATTCCACGTCGTGCTTGAGGGGTAAAGGGAAGCGAGCCGCCCGCAACCGGCGAGCTCTCTCAAGAGTGGATCCTTGCCAATCAGCTTGACTCTGTTGTGGGCGGTGGGAAGACGCGCTCGCTCGCAAGTGAAATGAGGAAAAAAACAGGGACGCCCGTAATTACCGCAATCACCACAAGAGCCAGGCCTCCCTGTAGTGAGAAGCCGCCAATGTCATCCATAGCGCCAGGAGGCGCTTCAATTCTAGCGCGGACTCCCGCAGCGCGGGACGCCCGTAATAACCTTTCTGCCATGGCTGCCTCTGCTGCAACCGGGACCATAAGAGCCAGGCCTCCCTGCGGCGAGAAGCCGCCAAAATCATCCATAGCGCCAGGAGGCACTTTAAATTCCAGCGGGACGTCCGTAATTACCTTTCTGCCACTGCTGTCTCTGCTGCAACCGGGACCACAAGAGCCAGGCCTCCTTGCGGCAAGAAGCCATCAATGTCATCCATAGCACCAGGAGGTGCTTTAAATACCAGCGCGGGGTCCCGCAGACCGGGACGCCCGTAATTACCTTTCTGCCACTGCTGCCTCTGCTGCAACCGGGACCACAAGAGCCAGGCCTCCCTGCGGCAAGAAGCCGCCAACGTCATCCATAGCGCAAGGAGGTGCTTTAAATTCCAGCACGGGCTCCCACGTGGCGGGTTCCCGCAGCGCAGGCCGCACGCGGGCATGCCCAGGCCAAGGGAAGGCCCGTCTGCACCCATCAGCGCCTGACAGAGGCTGAGCTGGGCCAGCTCTGTTCTATCTGTAAATCGGCATGGGTAAGCAAAAAATTGCCTTCTAATAGCGATGGGGGTAAAGTGAAATCCAGGATCCCGGAAAACTGTGCTTCAATCATCTGATATTTAACGACAGCTGTTGGGGAATTAAACGAGGAAATCCTTGATGTTGAGAAGCAGTTAGGACAAGGGGGGATCCAGAGTTGGCAGTAACCCACTACTACCCCAACGGAAGCCTCACAACATGAAATACCTGTTGTTATCAGAGAGACAGTTTTTGATGTGGAGGAGGGCGTTTCAACCCAGGTCGTACAATGCCCCACAACTTCTACTCAGGGCCCTGAAATTACAAATGGGAGAAGCCTGGGTGGAGATGTGTAGTAGGTGACTTTATTCAAACACGCTTTGAAACCTTTTTGGGCACTCTAAAAGTAAACTTGACTACTTGTATCAAAAGTGTTTTTGACGACATTCTGACTAAACTCGCCTCTATTGATCTGAAACTAAGTGAGATAAGGGAGTGCAAACTAGGGTTAAAAGATAATGATGTTAACAATGCATTGAGTAATGTGGTGCACAGTGTTCAAATGGCCTGATGCTTGCTACAGGCCGCATCATCGAGGGGGCTCAACATACCATCCAATACTCTGGGGTTCCAAAACCTGACCACAATAAAATAGGGAATAATAAAAAAGAGTCACAGCAGCTGGTTGCTCAACAAATTCTCTTGAGGTCCCACTTACTGCCTGAAGAGCGAGAAACCCTTGTTCATAGAGAGCGGAGTAACTCCTCCATGCAGGGGGCTGGGGATACATGCAGGCTTCATTTACCCCCAGAGGCCACCCCTTTAACTGCGGTGTTAGTAGGGGTACCTCACCTAAAAGACAATATAAATGAGACCCCTGATGAATTGATTCGTAAAGTCAAATTTTGGTATGCCAAGTAGTCTGATGGCGAGGCAAAAGCATCATCCCACAATATAATGGCTAGGCGGGTGGGATGGGTTGGTCAGGGTATGAAGACGGATGAGGGTGACTGTGTCATTGTAAACTTCAACATGGCTGACATAGCTGGCTTCCTTTTTGAAGAGGGAAGTAATCATGGGTATTAAAGTGCTCCCCCTTGGGCACTTTTATCGCCCGGTTGTAAGACATCAGGCTAGAAATCTTACATCCCTGTCTTGTTACCCTCCAGAGATAACATACAAAGGGTTGGGCAATAGATGTAATAACAGGGACAGCCCCTTTTTCCCTCTGAATCCGAATTATCAAACCTTAAGTTTGTTAACACCAGAGGTTGGTATGTGTGAAAGAGCAGTAGAGAATACCTTAGAATTAGCAATCACATTTTGCACCCTGAGCCAGTTAGATTCCAACGTCTGATTATCAAAAAATCCCTCTACGCCTGGTTTGTATCAGTTAAATCAGGGCACTTCTATCCCGAGTACACTAACAAGGGAGGAAGGAAGACCGAAAGAAACCTCTAAAATACTCAGTTGGAATACAGCGAGTTTAAAGAACAAGAGAGATAATCCTAGGTGGCTTGGTCTAGTAAGGGAGTATGATATAGTGGGGCTTCAAGAAACTTGGGAAACCGAGAACACATTTTGGCTTGACGGTTACACAACCTATTCGGAGGCTGCACAACCCTCTGTAGCGGGCCATCCGAAGGGTGGTTTATTAACATTGATCTCCCTAAATGTCAGGGGTAATCATAGTAAACTGGATTCTGGGTCCATTAACTGTCTAGCGGATGAGATCATCCCCGTGAATGCACCCGAAGAACTTGTTCTTAGTTTTTATAATTCTTTTGAAACATCGTGTATAAATAAACACTTATGCAGTTTAAATCACTTTTTAGAGTTATATAGTAAGAAACAAGTCACCCAGTTTTCAATCATTTTTCTGGGAGATTTTAATATTCACTTGTGCAAAAACAAATTGTCAGGTCTAGGACGACCTTGGCCCAGGTTCTTATTTAGAGAAACATTTTGAACACACTCAACAAGGGGGGGGGGGTATTTAGAGGATTTTCTAGCTGAATTTGGATAGGTATATCCAAACCTGTCTGAGGACAAGGCTGGTATTCCCTCCTTTAAGGGCAGGGATATGTTTTCTACAATCGATTACATATTTCTCAATACAACCCTAATTCCCCTGGTATTGAATTATGCCACTCAATGGTCACATTATTGTGACCATAATCCCATTCACTTCTCTTTACGAGGGTGCCTTAAGGACACGACTAAAATGGAGAATATCGTCTCAGCATCTACCATAAAAACCAGGGATCAAGGCAGTAGGCTTAAATGGGCAACGTTTGTACAAGATCTGTTCCTAAATTATTTATTAAACAGTGTAGGGAATGAGATAGTTATATGTCACGGGGGTAGCCAAGGAGGAATTGAGATTATTACAGTGTTTGACAGGATTTGTAAGCAGGTAGCTAGTGCCCTCTCTTATCCTAATAAGGAATGTATCAATAACGGCGAGAGGTGGTTTGATCATAATTGTTCAACTGCCCATCAGAAATTTGTGTCGGTTTTAAAACAAAAACCTCAAGATAGAATCTTAATAGCTGCTCTGAGGAAAGAGTACAAGCAGGCTTTGCGTCTTTGAAAATCAGAGATCAAACATGAAGGCTGGAATGAACTGCTGTCCGTAGATGTCATTAAGAACAGTGCGAAATTCTGGGACATTGTAAATAAACCTTTCTTTTCTGGTCTTGGGGGCACCACAGTTGAATGTAATGTATTGGAAGAGCTGTGGTTTAACCATTTTAAAAACATTTACGGTGATCAGCCAGACCAGAAAGATATAGGCCCCACACGTATGGCAGCAGCATATAGCATGGATTGTTCTGAAATTGAAGTGGCTGCGGCCTTTGCCCAAATGACGTGCAATAAAGCACCTGGTCTGGATGGGGTCCCTGCTGATCTTTTCAGGGTGGATATTACATTTTGGTCAAAAATATTGGTAAATGTATATAACATGGCGTGTCAATACAGTTTGCCAAGATCCTGTTCAAAGTCAATTATTGTTCCAGTTTTTAAAAAAGGGCAGAGAGGAGATCCCAAATGTTATAGGCCAATATCATTGATTGACTCTGCGGTTAAGGTGTTAGACAGAGTGGTCCTTAGTAAATTAACAGATTGGATTAACGAACACAATGTCTTGTCAAACCTTCAATATGGTTTTAGGAAAGGCAGGGGCACCTTGGATCAGTGTCTTAACCTACATCTTTTGGTAGGTAAATATACTATAGCAAAGAAAGGGACACTCCATCTTGCTTTTATGGATCTGTCCTCGGCCTTTGACCGGGTGAACAGATCCAAACTCTGGGAGCTGCTACTCTCATTGGGCATGGACAAAAACATTGTGTACTTCGTGTCAGACCTGCACAGGGATCTTTTGGCCACAGTTAAGTTTGACCAAAAGGGTAATTTTATGCAAGAGATCGGTATTATGAGAGGAGTCCGACAGGGCTATATTTTGGCTCACCTTCTGTTTTCCCTTTATATTAACAACCTAGGCTCTGCCTTGTGCGGAGCCAGTAAGGATATCCCACGTGTGGAGATCGATTGTTCCCGGGCACATCTATATGCCGATGACGCTGCTTTACTCGCACGCACAACGGTGGGTCTACAGTGCCTTCTGAACTCCTTTGCTGATTTTATGGGCTCATTGGACCTGAATGTAAATTTTTTTAAATCACACACTATGATTATGGGAGTGAAGCCAAGAAAACCCAAAAAGTTTTTGTGCGAAGGAAACAAAATAACTAGGGTTACTACATTCCCGTATCTAGGCGTCTTATTTGAAGACAGGAGCTCATTGCCCCACAAAGGAAGGCAAAGAGAAATACTATGGCAAGATCGATGGTTGCGGTGCTTGATTTTGCTCGTAGGTTGTGCACCAAGCCTGTGCAAGCAATGTTAAACATATACGAAGCCAAGAGTATTGCTATCTCAAAATATGGGTCTAAAATCTGGGGATACAAGGATTGTGTAGAGCTTCAAACGGTGGAAAATATTTTTTTGAGAAGCTTGCTCTCGGTCCCGCAATCAATACCTTCTTATATTATTCATCAAGAAGTTAGTGTTGGTTTTGTGGTAGACGTGATCAGAATGGCCCCCCCTTCTCAAATGGATCTCTATCTGGACCAATTCAGAATTAGTGATGGATCAGGAAATTATACGAGACTGCCTTAAACTAGACAGGGCAAGTAGCATCCCTTGGCTTAGCTACGTGAAAAGTAAAGCAAAGCTGATAGGCCGCCCAGAGGTATTCGATAACCCAGAAACATTATGTAAAAAAGATCTGGTGTTGGCCAAGACCTAATTTTTACGTCTAGAATCTGCAGAAAGAAAGACCAAAGAGTTATTGAAACCTACTGTGCGGGCTCACCAAATTGTAAAAACCACTTATTTTATGGAGCCTTATTAAGACATAGTTACAAAGCCCCAACATTGTTTCCTTTTGACACGACTGAGGTTTAATTATATGCACTTTTTATTGGCCGAACCCCAGGGTTAGAGAAAGATAGAGGATCTGGGATCCTGCAATTGTGATAATTTTGCGAGCCAAGACACTTTGCACTTTGTCCTGTTTTGTGAGCATTATTTGTAAATTCGTAAACGTTTTATCTTTCCAATATTAAAGGACAAAGGTTTTTTTCAGGCTAGGCCAGCCCTGATATATTTGCAGCTGCTGAATAATCCCTGGGAAATCTTTAATGTTGCCAGCTTCTTGGTAGCAGCAGTCAGAGAAAGAAAAAAAAGAGGGACCACATGATCTGATAAATTATATGTTTATCACGTTTTGATGTGAAATGGTTTTCTCTCTCATCAAATGTAATTTATATCATATAATCTGAATTTTTTAGTGAATTTCTTTTTATTTTATTTTAATTGTGTGTTAAATTTTTAACCTAGATTGTATATTAATTATGACAGATTTTCGCTCAGTGGTCATGTACTATCCGGTTTTTACTTAATGTATACTTTTAATATGCTTTTATGGTTTTAAATAACCGAGTAAAGTGATTTTGACTGACTGACAGAGGAAAAAAACTCAATGGAAGCAAGAGAGGAAAGAAGTCCCCGGTGAGGGGAGAGGTGGTGGGGGGGAGGGATCGCTCAGTTAGAGAAATCAAAGGAAAGTGAAGGAAACCTACTTGGTTAAAGAAACCAAAGTAAAGTGAAGGAAACTGATCTCCGTAAATTGGAGATCAGTAGTAATTTAAAGTAAAAGGAGAGAGGAGTAGTCCCTCTAGAAGGTCATTGGTGATATTAGTAGTTGTTATAGAAAGTTGATGACAATTTAGCAAGGTTAGTTAAATATGGAGAGTAATAAGAAATTGAACTTATCTGCTTGGAGCCGCATTTAAAAGAGGCAGACTGTTCTGTGCTTGCGGCTATTGTATGTTCTTTATGTTCTGTTCTGGAACCTTTTCACTTTGTGACGTAATGCTTTAAATGGCTGCTTGGAGTTACATTAAAAGAATTATGCATAATGGTAGCCTCTGGTCTTGTAATGAAATCCATGCTGACACCCATAATTCAATTTAATGAGATTGACCTCATCTCTTCCTTACATTATCAGCTTATGCAGTGTTTCCGATTCTGCATGAGCGGATAATGTAAAAACGCTGAATTTATCATTTACAGCATTTTTAGATCTCGATGAAGATTTGCAGAGGTTGCGAGCCCCTTGCTCACCAGTGTATAATCGGTGAATATTTTCAGTCATCAATGCTAGAGGCCGAAAGCATATCTTGCACGTGCTCCTGATTCTGTCGCACATCGAATGATTGATTGTGTGACTTGGGTACAGGCCATGAAAACCACAAACTGCTTGCCTCAGTATTTGCAGTTCATACAAAAAATGTGGTACTAAATCTGGTGCTTCATTTCAAGAGAGTCTCTGTAAGTGCAGCAGTACAGGGTGTTGAGTCCGCTGTGCACGGTTTATGCACTTCAGTCATCTTTTTTAAGTATGCTTCAGCCACCACAGACCACAGAACATGAACCCTGGGTCTTATGTATACAGCAGAACAGGTCTAATCCAGTCAAGGAACACATGTGATTAATATCCCTATTAGGGATAGAAAACAAGCCCAGCCTTTCAGGAAGAATAATATTGTATTCATTTAAATCCTTTTGGTTAATGGTGCAACATACAATTGATCAGGTGGCACAGTGCTCACAGGAGCAGTTGTATGAACAATAACATATGATGTGTATATATACAAGCAAGGGGATGGCCCCTATTTCTCCAGCATACACAGTGCAATATGTTTCTGTTCCTCGTGTCTAGATTCATTCATGGACAATCCCTGAAACGATGTTGACATTCCGACCCACACATTCATTTCTGTGTGTTCTCAGGACAACATGTGCTCTGGCACAGCTACCTAAAGTGTAAGAAATAAAGAAAGGCTAGGCTACTCAAATGCCTGTGGGACCAATAGATATGTCAAACAACATACCTTCATACTTATTCCATCCCTCAATTATAATCCTAATCCTAATACACGCCGAGGTTGTGAGGATATAAATACCACACTGGTGCTCGTCACAATATTGGACTGAAAACAATTGTGCAATGAGATCCAGTCAGTATTAATTCATCAATAAAATGACATCTTTAAAATCAATTATGCATCTCTATATGATTAAAATGTCATTTCCAAACATAACAAGGCACGACTCGATTAAATATAATTAGCCAATAAACTTGCTGGAAACATTTTGTCAGTACTTCAGGGCTTTGTGACATAATACCATCTCCTACAAGTCTACAGAGTATCTGTTTCGTCACACTGCTCCTGTAACTCTATGCTGAGCTGACAAAAAAGGCCTGGTGGTAGACGCTTTTCAATGTAACAGTGTCAAACTCATTTTGTTATTCAGAAATCCACCTGTGTGACACAGTAATACCAGTGAATTGCATGGTAGCCATAAGTTATTGACTTTTGTACCTGCTACGAATGTAACTTTGCATTTACATATCTTTGTTAACGAAAGCTGAGTTAATTACTAATGCACCGTTAATCTCACTACTTCGGGATACTCACTCCACAAATATAAAATAGAGTCCCAAATTCTCACTTAATCTTGAATTGAATCTTAAAATAAAAGCCCAGGATATCTTATTTGCCGGATCATGAGGCAAAGTGGTGCCAACAATCCATCCACCCACATTTACCAATAAGCAATAAAGATGTGGAAAGAGCACATTTACCCTTATCTCTTGCGCTTCTATGCTCTAGACTGAGCCCCGATTTATGACAGCCATCTTGTGTTGCAATAATTTCCACGGGGAACCAAGGGGAAGAGGCAGAGGACAGGAAAATGGTAACCTCTCCTACCACTCCAAGGTTAATAAATTCCAATTATCGCCAATAATCAATATTGAAACATACAATCAGGATTAATTGTCTAGCCGGTATTGGTCCACACCTAGGAGTTCTGCTGTCGAGAGCGTCATGGAGTGCACCCTCTAAGGAGGTATAGATGCTCTCTCCGGCCCCACTCAGAAACATGAATGATGTGACGAGGATTTACTCCTTTTTCCGATGGAGACTTGTATAAGTGGTGGTCCGCAGCACAATATTTGTGTGGGTAGTCAACACACAGGCTCTGGTTCTCTTGTCTTCCTAGTCCTGAGGAGGCCTTTAACGAGTATTGCCGAAATGCATCAACCTTTTATCAGGAGGAGTCTAAGAAAATATAGCGGTGTTTAATCAGTACAGTCATAAGCATCAACGAAGGGACTTGGTGACCACCTCCGGTTGGGTTGGTAGTTGGACTCATTATGCAATATCCTTTTTTTTTTAATAAGGAAGCAAAAAGGAAAAAACAGACAATAAGCGCTCTCGTTTTTTGCGGGAACTTGTAATATGTTGAATGTTTAAGTGTTCTTTTTGTCTGGCATAATTTAATTTGTTTTTGTCTTAATTCTAACACCAGAGAGCTATAGACTAATATGGAATGTAGATTGATGCACAGATAGGCTCTTGAATTAAAGATATTAAAGAAAGTAATTTATGATAAGGTCAAATTCCTGGATGAAAATAATTATTTAATTGTAGCATGAATGTTTTTTTTACATCTATCCCTACAGTACACCACTCTTCTATTGTGCGTATTTACCTCCCAGGTTACGTGGGGTTAGATGGGCAACCCCATTTTGCTTCTGGCACAGAAACCAGATACTGCGTGCTGAGACACACATTAATATGCCTAGCTATCTTGTTTGAGGGAATACATGAGACTCCATTTCTACATAAAATGTTTAAATTTAATTTTGAATGTTTGTGTCTATATATTTCTAACTATATAAATATAGATACTATTAATACACAGTCATAGGCAAGCATATAAATTGGTATGCATGTATATGTATCTCTATATTCACTGAAAAAGCACAAAAGCTGAAGTGACTTTATAGTTACACAAGTAATAATATCTAATTTTACATGAAAAAAACTCTAGAAATTCAGACAAAAAACAAAGGTGAAAGTGATGTTATAGTTAGGTACAGAAGCATTATAAAAACTATTGTTTTAAAAAACAAAAACGAAATTCATCAGTGTTGGTCTTGGCCCTTTCTGGAGGGTCATCCCCATACTTTTTGTCTTCACTCCTCCCATTTCTTTTTTGCTGAATTCGTTTTTGTTGGGCTTAGGACTCTGTGCACTTAACTACTGCTAATCAGTGCTAAAGCGCTTCTGCTCTCCTTAAAGCATGGCAACATTGGCTTATACCAAACTGGCATATTTAACTTACTTGTAAGTGCCTTTTAAAGTGGCACTACATGGCTCCAGGGTGTGTAATTGAAATGCTACTAGCGGACCTCCATCACTGATTGAGCTACCTACTTAAGTAGCAATTTAAACATCTCTCAGGCCTGCCATTGCAGAGCCAGGATATGCAGTTTTAAACTGCCATGTTGACTAACCCTGGGCGTAGTGGGCGTAGTGGGGCTACGTGGAACATCGCGTAGTGTGGCCAAATATACACACACTCGTGCACTCCGCGTAGCCCCACTACGCGCCGCCCGCCTCCCGCCCGCCCTCATTTTAAAATAATTTAAAGTATTTTAAAGTAAGAGAAAATGGCTTACCTGCGGTGCGGCGTCCCGGGGCTCCGTCTTCCTGGTTCAGCGGCAACTTCTTCTCACAAATGCTCATGAGCGGACGCCAGCGCATGCGCATTTCTCACGAGTTGCAGCTGAACCTGGAAGAGGGAGCCCCAGGACGCCGCACCGCAGGTAAGGCATTTTCTTACTTTAAAATACTGTGGCGTGTGCGTAGCGCTGCCTGCTACGCCTACTTCGTGAACCGCGAAGCAGGCAGCACTACGTACACTCCGCGGGCGGAGTGGAGCACTACGCCCGCCATTAATGTTGACCTGGCAAACCAACCTTTGTCAGGCCCAGACCTTCCGCTTTAAAATATTTAAGTCACCCCTAGGGTAGGCCCTGGTCGGACCAGAAGGCAGGGTGCACTATATTTAAAAAGTTGGACATGGACTTTTAAGTTTTACATGTTCTAATAGTGCAGAACTCCTATATTTGTTCTTCACTACAAGGCTAACCCCTCCTATAGGATAACATTGGAGTTGTGTTATTATATTTTATAAGTGTAAGTTCAAAATGAGAACAGGTAATCCCTTCATGTTTGGTGTCTTTGGAATTGGGGTGAGAAATCCTAAGTTATTGTTGAGTCAGATTTTTTATCACAATTTGTATAAAATGACACTTTTTGGAAAGTTGGCATTTTCCTGCCCTAGCCATTTAGTGCCTGTAGCCTGTACCTGGGACACAAGACAGGGTTTAGCTGACAGTTTAGCTTTGCTAATTCCTCCTCGACAGCCACACTCGATAGAGAGCCTAGGTTTGCCTGGATGGGCCACCACAGGCAGGAGGGAGGGAGGAGCTGGGCACAGCCCAACTTACACTTGAATAGGCTGTCTCCTGCCATAACACAAAAGGCTACATACCCCACCTAGTTAGTCTGAAGCGAGGACGGAGGAGGCAGGGTGCCAGGGGACTTCAAAGGGAAACCTCTAGAAGGCATAACTGGGTATAAATATTGGACCACAGACACCAACTCTTCAGTACACTTCTTGGCCTGAGGATACTCTACCAGGAAGAAGGACTGCTGTTCTGATGAAAGGATTGCCACTCTGCTGGACTACTACTCTGAAGGGTCTGCTGCCCTGCTGTGCTGACCTGCTGACCTCTTCCCTGGGTGAGAAGGACTGGGTCTGCATTATTTGAACCCAGAACCCCAGATTGATTTCAAATTGGCTTGCCTCCTGATCCTGAAGCCTTAGGGACACAACCGACTTCCAACAACCTTCCACCCGCACCTAGACTCTGCCATTTGTGATTCTGCCCTTCTAAGTGGTGCCACTCCTGACCTGGGGACTTGGAAGTGGGCCTAAGGTGTTTTCCATTCTCTGTGAATCTCAGGACTGATGCATCTCATCTGCTGTGCAGCGGATCCCTGCGCAGAACCAACACTTCACTGCTGCTGCATGTATCGAACCCATCGCAAAGAACTGCATCATTGGTACAGTCCTTGGGAGTAATGCATCTCCCTGACTGTGCAACGCATCCTCTGTGTAGGTCTCAGCATGGCAGCCTCACAGCTCTCCGGAATTGACACATCGATCCAACTGTGCAACGCATCCTAGGCACCAGAGTTTGCATGACAAGCCCTCATCGATGGGATCCTCAATGACTGTCGGGACCTTGTACCGCAGACTTGTTGCATCTCGGAACCAACGCACAACTTCGGCTGTGTGACACATGTTCGACGCAAATCCTCGCAAGGCTATCCAGCTGAGATTTAAGGTACTTTGTTCAATGGGCCTAACTAGGTCTCTGTAGCCAGCCTGCACTTTATCATGCTTGGCCTGAACTTATGACGTTGTCCTGCTCTGACACAACAATATATCCACAGTTGGCTCTTTGTGATTTTGGCTTAATTTACTAAAGTCTTTGAAATTGAATTGAATAGCTCTGGTTCTGCCAATTGGATATTTGTCCGTTTGGTCTTGTTTTAGATATTAAAAATTACTCTATTTTTCTAAACCTGGTCTGTGGTTCTTTTGGGGTGTATTTTTACTGCGTACTGTTTGGAGTTTTTCAAAAATGTACACATTGCCTCTAATTAAGTCAAGGATTGTGGGTGCTTCTTTAAAAGGGCTCCCACCCCAGTCAACCAAAATCCCCATTTCTTACAGTTCCCTATTAACAGGAGTGAGAAAAGATAGGATGGGGAGTAGAAAGAGTCTTTCTTTTCAATTTTTGTTCTAATTAGCTCCCTTGACTTTCTTTATTTTGGGATTTCTACCGTTATTTATTCTCAGATGGGGGCTGATCATTCTGCAACACATAAGAGCCATTTATGTGGACCAAAGGTACTGTCCAAACTCATTCATAAGACATCATTTATCCTAGAAAGCTTCATAAACGCTCACTCAAACAGTTGCACTCTGAACACCTGATAAATAACTTAATGATTTTATAGATATAATTAAATGCACACTAAAGGATTGAACCACCTGTAAATAGATGGATGATCTTGGAATATGGCCATTTAATGGATAGCGTTATAGCATGTCTACTGGAGGCAAAAGTAGGAACCAGTGAAACTATTTCTCTGTTTCAATAAGGTGACCTTCTCCCTAGCGAAAGGAAAGAGACACAGTTTGATTACCTCAGTAGCAAAGAAAGCTAACTTTAAAGGTATATCAGTAGAGGTTGATGACAAAGACAGATGGCTTATATTCAGAATGCAGAAAGATGATTTGTGTAAATTGCATACTTTAAACATATATGCTCCAAATGCAGTACTTACTGAGGTTTGGCCCAAGCTACAAAATGAGTACCTTCCGCAACATACCATGTTAATTGCAGGTTATCACAGGTTTTGGATTATTGGTTGTGAAGGATGTGACCCTTCACAAGTAATAGGTCCACACATGTCTCTTTACTATGAACTAAATACTCCATTGTACCATCTAACTCTCTCAGGGTAGTGAAGCAGAGCAATCCAATGCCCATTCTAGGGAAGTGGTGTGGGCTAGTATCCCCAACTCGCTGGTATGCAACAACAGTGAATAACTATTGTCCAGTCAGTGCTTTTTCTTATAAAAATGAAAAGTACTTTTGTAACACACAAACTACTAAACACTACACATTAGTTACAATATGTAGAGTAAGGTAGAACAAATTACTTTTAGTGACACCCTCATGACACTTGACATCTCTAGTGGGTCCTGAACCCTATACCCACAAAGCTCCCACCTATACTAGATACAATATCACAATATGAGGGGTGTTATTATCAATAAAGCAGGTCTGTTGGTTTGGCAGAGCATCACTATATTAGTAAAAGCAGAAAATGTGTTATAATACACCATTGAAATCAATGGGGATAGTATCAGAATTCTATACTGTAAGAAGGTGCCTCTTTTTACATGATCACCCCCAAAGTTTTGGACTAATCCTGCTAGTTTGTTTGAGTCTGGATTGCATTGTACTCTGCTTACCAGGCCCCAGTGCACGTGCTCTGAGCCCTCAAACTGTATATGCAATTGCTAATCCCATATTTATATATTTACCTTAGATATAAATCCTTAGTATACGGTACCAAGTGTACCCAAGTCTAGTATGATACATGTTACTAGTTAACTGTAGCATGTAATTGTGCCACCACTGCAATGACAAAGTTAAAACATGACTCTAGGTCTAGTCAGGCAGCTTTTTGCCAACATGTCATGTAAAAATACACCCTTTTCCTTAATTCATACCTTCCTGTTTAATAATCATAAGTAACCCTTGGGAAAGACCTCAGTAGCCCATAATGTAGGACGCTAAAAATGAAAAAGAAGGACATGTCTCTTTCATATTTTACATGTCCTGACAGTGGAAACATGGAACTGTTGTTATCACGGAAGCAAGCCTGGTAATTCTATTGACTAATATGGGGTTACACTGGCCCAACCACTAAGTGCTAACTTCCATTGAGGACCACCACTTACAGTACTCCAAGGGATCAGATTAAATGTTACATTGAACTCAACTTAATGATAAAGTCGGATTTGAGGTAACATTTAATACAAAGGTGACTTTGGAAAGCCAGCACTTTCTTGCCCCAAAAGAAGCTGTTTCTGATTCACCATTGTAGTTGTCTCCTAGGCCAGCCTACTGTCTTCCTGACAGGATGTGTAATTGGTCTCAGGAAAGGGAAACAAAAGGCCTTGGGAGGAGGCACCTCCTCCTTACAGGACGGTGAGAAGGATGTGGCCGCTGATTGCCCCAGCTTCAAAGCGGCTTCTGCCTCTGATAGGCAAATATATCACACCTTAGCTTGCCTGCTCCTTTGCATTGGTAGACAGACTGGCATCTCTGCAGTGATTTATGAAAACCTGACAAAAATCACAACTATGGATCCCTTCATCAGATATTTGTCATTGTGGTGTCTATTTAAACATACAAATATATACAATTTTTTACAAATTAAAGGTGTTTTCTATTGTATCATATCCCTTACTTATTAACTGTTTTGACACTGATAAATGCTTTAGACTTTCTGCAGTCCTCCAATGCATTTGCAACCCTTTGTTAGTGGCCCATGTCCATTCTAGGGCACCACATGAATACATATATGCAGATTTTACAGCCCTTGCAAGGGCTTATGAGGTGCTCTGTTGCCCTTGGCCTTGAAAATTAAAGAAGCAGCGTCACACAGTGGGCATTTTTTCTTTTCGTTGCCTTACGTTTTCAATTACAGATTTGTGGCACATGTTTCATTTTTTTGAGGCCAGGTGTCCCTGTGGCTTTAATGAGGCACCCAGCACCTGTGCTCTGTTGAGGTCTTCCAGGGTGCCAACTCGTGCATGGCCTTCAAGGTCTCTCTGTGTTCAGCTCCTTGCTGGAGGTGGGAACAACTTTATCCTCTCCAGCCTGCAATGCCTGCGGGCAGGAGGCATTGTGCAAGCGCACGCCATCTGCCACATAGGCAGGCAGCCCGCTTAGCACTTGTTGTGTCACAATACATTGTGCCTTTTGTCAGGTCACAGAGATGATCTTGGAGAGGGGCCCCACATATGGTTCTTCCCTATGCAAATTAAATAAAGGGAGATGATTCTACAACTGGGGACATGCCCACCCGGTGGCATTCTTCATTCTTGTAGCTGAGCGCTGCTCATTCTTTTTTGCCCTTAGTCACACACAGAGACTAAGTTTTAAATTATGATATTTCCGGACCCATATAGATGATAATTTGGGACTTGTATTGCTCCTGGTGGGTAGCCCTAGCCACAATGGGCCCAATTCACAAAACTAACTTAAGACAAAATCCTAAACTTACTACCATTTTGGTATTCACAGAAGGCACTTACTAATTTTGGTATTCACAGAAGGCACTTACTCATTGATGAGTAAGTGCCTTCTGTGAATACCAAAATGAGTAAATGCACTTACTCATTTTGGTACTCAATCGATCAATCACGCGTTTGTTAAGCGCTACTACTCACCCGTGAGGGTCTCAAGGCGCTGGGGGAGGGGGGTTTCGCAGGTTCCAGTCCATCAAGTAGGGGGTCTGTTGAAGAGCAAGATTTTGAGGTTTCTTGTGAAGATGGGGAGAGAGGTTCTCTGTCTGAGGTGGAGAGGGAGGGCGTTCCAGGCTCTGGCCACGAGGAAGGAGAAGGAGCGGCCACCTGATCTGGTCTTTCTGGTGCGGGGGACCACAGTGTAGGAGAGCTGGGCTGATCGTAGGGTCCTTTGGGGTGCGTGGAATTTGAGTCGACTGTTCAGGTATGCTGGTCCAGTGTGGTGGAGGACCTTGTGATCGTGGGTGAGCATCTTGAAGGTGACTCGAGCTTCGATGGGAAGCCAGTGGAGTGTGCGCAGGTGCTGGGAGATGTGGCAGTGTCTTGGCAGGTTGAGGACCAGTCTTGCGGCAGCATTCTGGGTGTTCTGTAGCTTGCGTGTGAGGTTTTTGTTTATTCCGGCCTAGAGTGCGTTGCCATAGTCGAGTCTGCTGGTGACCAGGGTGTGAGTGACGGTCTTTCTGTGTTTGAGGGGGATCCATTTGAAGGTCTTGCATAGGAGGTGGAGGGTGTGGAAGCTAGAGGATGAGACGGCATTGATCTGATGGTCCATTTCGAGTTCGGAGTCCAGGATGATTCCCAGGTTGCGTGCGTGGTCCGTGGCGGTGGGCGGACTTCTGAGGTCGGGGGGCCACCAGGTGTCGTTCCAGGCATCGGGGTGTGGGCCAATGAAGAGTACTTCTGTTTTGTTGGTGTTTAGTTGAAGGCAGCAGTTTTTCATACATTTGGTTTTTCATACATTTGGTGACAGCTTCCATGCCTTCTCCTAAATTGTGCCTGGCAGTGTTGGGTTTGTTGGATAGGGAGAGGATGAGTTGGGTGTTGTCTGCGTATGACACAATGTTGAGTCCGTAGGTTCTGACGATGGGGGCGAGTGTTGAACGTTGAAGAGCATAGGGCTGAGGGATGACCCCTGGGGGACTCCGCAGGTGGTTGGTGTAGGGTCCGAGAGGAAAGGGGGGAGTCTGACCCTCTGCGTTCTGCCAGAGAGGAAGAGCGGATCCAGTCGAGGGCCTTGTCTTGAATCCCTGCGTCGTGGAGTCTGCGTATTAGGGTGCGGTGAGAGACTGTGTCGAACGCCGCTGAGAGGTCGTGGAGGATGAGGGCTGCTGTTTCTCCTTTGCCCAGTAGGGTGCGGATGTCTTCTGTTGAGGAGAGGAGGGCGGTTTCCGTGCTGTGTTTTTTTCTGAAGCCGGAGTGGGAGGAGTCGAGGATGTTGTGCTCTTCGATTAATGTGGCGAGTTGGCTGTTGATGGCTTTCTCAATGACTTTCCCTGGGAACGGGTGCAGGGAGATGGATCTGTAATTTTTGAGGTCGGTGAGGTCCGCCGACGGTTTCTTGAGGAGGGGGTTGATCTCGGAGTATTTTCAGTTATCGGTGAACAATGCAGTTGCCAGGGAGCGGTTGATGGTGTGGCGGAGCATGGGAGCGATGGTGTCGGTGGCTCTGTTGAAAATGTGGTGGGGGCAGGGGTCCAGAAGGCACTTACTCATCAATGAGTAAGTGTTTTCTGTGAATACCAAAATGAGTAAGTGCCTTCTGTGAATACCAAAATGAGTAAATGGTAGTAAGTTTAGGATTTTGTTTAAGTTAGATCTGTGAATCGGGCTCCTTGTGTGCTTTCTTCAGCCTTCTGGCCTGTAATGGGTCATTTTCGCTTTGAGTATGATTTTCAGGCTCCCAGCACAAGACCTGTCTGAGCTTCTAGTGCTCTAACATACTTAGGGAAATGGCTTCCACTACCTTTCCATAGACAGCAAGGTGAACACCCTCCATGTTGCACTCCACAGGCATCTGTGTGTCAATGTATTGAAGGTCCAGTCCTCAGACTTGGGAACCAGCCAGGATCTCCCAGAAGGTCCACTACCCTATCTGTTCCTCTTGTGGCATAAAGAGGGCAACACTACTGGCCCTGGAGAAAACCATCATAGTCCTGGGTGCCAGTTGAACTTAAAGTCTGAAGGTCCATCCTTGCAGAGGTTCAGCGATCTTCTTCCTTCCAGCTGGTCATTATTCCAGCATCACAGCCCCAGGTTCAATGTCTTCTCACAACCTGCAGAAGTTTATAAATAGCGGTGAAAATTTCTAGAAGCCAGTAATCCATGACCAGTCCCAGACAACCACATAATTACTCCATCCCTGCTCCAACCATCCTGTGCACCATTCTTGGCAATATAAGATGGTGCCTCCAAGTGGTCTATGAGGGCAGAGCCTCAGCTGTGCTCTCAACGGAAACATCTGGCTGATCATTTCCACTAAAATTTCAAAGGAGTGCCTCTCCTGTGTTTGGCTCTAGAGGTCTGGTCTTCCTCCTTTGTTTCTGTGAGCTTGTGTTTTCCCAACCCAGGTGCAGGGTGTTAAGTTAATTAATAGATTCAGATTTCCTGACCACCTTGTCCTTTACAAGAAACTGCAGAAAGCAATGGCATTATATTGAGGCAGGCCTTCTATCCTCCTGCTGGCCAGCCGACTAGTTAATTTTTCCTAGTAGAGAGGGCAAAGGCCTCAAACCTGATTATGGCTGAGCCAGGAAAATATGACAATTCATAAAGTGTTATAAGGAGTCTCGATATAAGGAAAGTGATTGTGTGTCCTCACTGGGGATTCATATTTACCCTGAGATTGATACCGCATTGGACCCTGTAGGCCTCAGTGGAGTGAAACCGTACTTTGGTGAAGATTTTGCCTATAATGTATAATTCAATTTAGCACCACAGACTTTCAGAAAGTACTATGGGGCAGATGTATGAAACTCCCGTTTTGCGAATCTCAAATTGCGATATTTTGAGATTTGCAGTTTGAGATTCGCAAATCGGGATGTAAAAAAAAAAAATCGCAAATGTTTACCGATTTCTTAATAATCGCAAAAAACTCTCAGAAACATTATTTGCGATTCCTTAATTGCGAAATTCGCAAATTAAGAAATCGCAAAAACGGGAATCTGCCATACAGGTGCAGACTGATGACATCACAACCAGGAAGTGGGAGTGATTTCCTGCACCTGATTACCTGAGCCACACCCAGAGGCTGTTTGGAGAGTGTGAGGAGGCATCCCAGGAGAGAACAAACCCCAATGGAGTCCCAGAAGCAACATGAGGGCAAGGAGGCTGAGAAGAGAAAGAGGGAGCACAAGTTCTCTGACAAGGAGCAGGAGGTCCTCATAGAGGAGATGGTTTGCAGCCATGAGCTCCTCTTTGGGAAAAAGGCACTGCGAGTCCCAGAAGCAAGAAAACAAAAGATCTGACTGGAGATACAACAGAAAGTGAATGTTGTGGGTGTAAAACATCGCACTGTCGAGGAATTGCGCAAGCGATGGTACGACATGCGGCAAAGGTCAAAGGAGAGGGTGGCATTCAGACTCAAGGATGCAAACAAGACCGGGGGAGGACCATCCACAGCAGCAGAGCCAACACCCTACGAGGAGCTTGTGGAATCCACCCTCCTGCCTGAGAGCGTCGGTGGTGTGGCTGACATTGACAGCTCCAACCCTGCATCCAGCAGCCAAGGTAAGATGCATGCCAAATAAATCTGCACTGATCCCCATCCCATGCACACTTCCCCAAATGCGCAAAATATACACAACAAATGTCATTCCAGTCCAAGTCTTACAGCACACCCAGCAATGCATCATGGAACTTGTAGTAATATGTATGACAGTGTGTCCATGAGACATAGGAAATCTAATGCAACATGTGGGTCGGGGATCAGGGAATAATACAGTGTCAGAAGTTAGCCTAGACAAACTGTAGAAACGTTATTGAGTGCAAATTGCAGACAATGACACAAACCCATGTAGTCCCCTTTACATCCACAGCACAATCCAGGGCACGTGATGACAGTGCAGAGGGAGATGAGCATGAACATCCTGAGGAGCAGCATGACGATGGGGACTCCAGTGATGATACGGAGCACACAACAATCATGCGCAGGAAGTGCACACATGTGCCCCCACTGCCTCCATTGGAGGATGACATACAGGCCACAGGGGAGGACAGAAGAGAGGAAAGTCAGGGTGTGTCACACATGCCGAGTCAGGAAACACCAAGGCTGAGCATTCCAGCACTGGAAAGGCACAGGTCAAGGCCCAGGAGCAGCACTGCCACTGATGCGGACAACACCATATTTTCAGGGCTGGAACACAGCATGCTGCAGGTATAGCGCCTGCAATGTAAATCATTGCGCTCAATCAATAGGCAGCTATGCACTCTGAACAAAAATCAGCGCAACATGGGGGAGGGCATCATGGCCATGGCAGGTGCCATACGTGACCTCTGTGACACCCTGAGGCACAACCAAGACGCCAGTGACAGGGCTGCCTGACGTGCCAATGCACAGCTGCACAATTACACTAAGGCCGTGAACCGCCTCTGCACCACCACCAGCAATCTGACACGTCGCAGCATTACCATGCAGTTGGAAATGTAGCACTGCTGTCAGGACATTGCAAGAGGGCTAGAACAGGTCACCAGTGCAGTGGAGCAAATGCAGACGGCCAATTCAGGTGGCACAGCTCTCATGGTCTCTAGCGAGAGTGAGGAAACCTCAAGTAGGAGTAGCATCACACCTACATTGCCTGGCGCAAGAAGGTGCCGTTCCAGACAGGGTGCAAGACCTAGGAACACCACGGAGGGCACTCAGCCTGGAACCCAAACAGCACCAATGTGTCACCGAAGGAGGTGAACTGTTCAGTGACAATTTAGCATCAATGGGTGATGTAACCCAACAATGCATATTGAACACTTACTTGTGCCGTACCTGCACTGTGTGCATAACATGTGCTGGGTACAGCAACAATGAATGCTTGAGAAGTGTGAATAAACACAGCACACATTAGAATCATTTTTTGGCTCATGTCATCATTACTCACCTAGAAGTAGTTTTGTGTGATCTCAGTCAGTCTCGCGCGTCCAGCAGCTGCCCGACTCCTGATGCTGGTCTGCCAGGGGGAGCAGGGCAATCGTCATCCGATGTGTCTGTGTCGGTCACATCAATTATGGTGCCTTTCCTCATAGCCATGTTATGGAGCATTGCACAGCTTGCCACGATTTTACAGCAGGTCTCAGGGCTGTATTGCAGTGAACCTCCACTTTTATGCAGGCACCGGAACCAGCTCTTAAGGATTCCAAACGTACGCTCAATGACGCAGCGTGTAGATCTGTGTGCCCTGTTGTATCTCCTCTCAGTTGCATTGGTTGGATCCAGATACGGGGTCAGGATGAAGTCCCGCACTGCATAGGCACTGTCACCTGCAGGGATAGACACAATAGGTAAGTCAATGTCCCCACCCTCCAGTCATGTAGTGGATGTATGGATGTGTGCCATGTATTTACCTAGCATGTATCCCTCCCCAAACTCTCCAGCACTCAGACGTCTGTGTATTCCACTGTGTCTAAAGATGAAAGAGTCATGTGTACTGCCAGGGTATTTGGGTACAATGTCATTGATGATATACTTTGCGTTGCACACAATCTGTATATTCAGGGAATGGTAGCATTTACGGTTTCTGTAGACATATTCAGTTGCTGATGGGGGTGTGATGGCCACATGGGTCCCATCGATGCAGCCAATGACGTGGGGGAAACGTGCAATCTGGTAGAAGTCAAGTTTTGTTTGCTGTGATGCCTGTTGGGTGGTGGGGAAGTATATGTGATGTGATAGCCTCTGTAGCATTGCATCTAGAAAGGCACGGAAAAAGCGCAAAAGGGCACTCTGTGACACCCCGCCTACCTCCGCTATGACCCCTTGAAAACTCCCTGACGCCAGGAGGTGCAGGGAGCACAGGACCTGCACATGTGTGGGAATTGTTTGTGTCCTGCGTGTAGGGTGTTCCAAATAGGGTTTCAGCTCCTCAATCAGGTCCAATATGGTCTGTGGGTGCAGCCTGTACTTGTCATGGATGTCCTCTTCAGTCTGCTGGAACAGAGTGATGCGCAGCCTGAATATACGTTCCTGTCTCATTCTCCTCTGTGCAAGAGCCCGAATGCGCAGCCTCCTGGCTATCGCAAACAGTGCTGCCATTGTGGAAGGTTCTGTTTCATTGTGGGGTGGTTTAAGTACCTTGCACCTGTTTACCACCTGCATGCACTTGGTGTTAATTGCGATTTCTTATTTTGCGAATTTCGCAATTTCGCAATTAGCGATTTATTTATACATGTCCTTGCGATTTCTTAGTTTGCGATATCCTTTTTGTGAATTTCGCAAATTGAGAATATCGCAATTTAGGAATTCGCAAGGATATTCGCAAATTTGGGGTTTCGCAGCCTAAGAAATCGCAAATTTAGCGATTTCTTATTTTGCACTGGGAATGTGTGTCATACATATGAAATTGTGAAATTTTATTCGCAAACGCTGTTTTTTGCGATTCGCAGCGCTTGCGACTAAAATTTGGTTTCATACATATGCCCCCATATGCCTACACTATGAATGCCCACTCACATGAAAAGCACTAACTCAGTTCAGCACCAATTCTTGAAATGTTCCTTTTGTGACAGGTTATCTATGGACAGATACTGGGCTGCACAAGAAGGTAGTCTCACACTTACATAGCACACATGTGTGCATACACATGTGCTCATGTATTTGTGTGTAACCAGCCAAAAGCCTGTTACCCTAGCTGGGCAGCAGACGTCTTATTTTAAAAGGCAGACACTAGTTCTCTCAGACCATTTCCCCTGAATTGAGGGGCTGAGTACTGTAATCCCGAAGAAGGCTGGGTGAAAATAGCGGCGATCTTGAGAGGTCCTGAGTCCCCTGGTGCTTTTCATTCCTTACCGGCTGTAGCGTCTCCCTCCCGCTGTCGCCTGCCACCGCGACCGCCGTGTGGGGGGAGCGCCAGAAAGAACTACATTACCCAGGATCCCCTGGGAACCGGAACCAGGAAAGACGTTCTCAGCGCGCCCGGAGGCGCTACTTAACGGATTTCGCCTCCGGCAGAGCGGGGGCTGAGTACTGTAATCCCGACGAAGGCTGGGTGAAAATAGCGGCGATCTTGAGAGGTCCTGAGTCCCCTGGTGCTTTTCATTCCTTACCGGCTGTAGCGTCTCCCTCCCGCTGTCGCCTGCCACCGCGACCGCCATGTGGGGAGAGCGCCAGAAAGAACTACATTACCCAGGATCCCCTGGGAACCGGAACCAGGAAAGACGTTCTCAGCGCGCCCGGAGGCGCTACTTAACGGATTTCGCCTCCGGCAGAGCGGGGGCTGAGTACTGTAATCCCGACGAAGGCTGGGTGAAAATAGCGGCGATCTTGAGAGGTCCTGAGTCCCCTGGTGCTTTTCATTCCTTACCGGCTGTAGCGTCTCCCTCCCGCTGTCGCCTGCCACCGCGACCGCCGTGTGGGGGGAGTGCCAGAAAGAACTACATTACCCAGGATCCCCTGGGAACCGGAACCAGGAAAGACGTTCTCAGCACGCCCGGAGGCGCTACTTAACGGATTTCGCCTCCGGCAGAGCGGGGGCTGAGTACTGTAATCCCGACGAAGGCTGGGTGAAAATAGCGGCGATCTTGAGAGGTCCTGAGTCCCCTGGTGCTTTTCATTCCTTACCGGCTGTAGCGTCTCCCTCCCGCTGTCGCCTGCCACCGCGACCGCCGTGTGGGGGGAGCGCCAGAAAGAACTACATTACCCAGGATCCCCTGGGAACCGGAACCAGGAAAGACGTTCTCAGCGCGCCCGGAGGCGCTACTTAACGGATTTCGCCTCCGGCAGAGCGGGGGCTGAGTACTGTAATCCCGACGAAGGCTGGGTGAAAATAGCGGCGATCTTGAGAGGTCCTGAGTCCCCTGGTGCTTTTCATTCCTTACCGGCTGTAGCGTCTCCCTCCCGCTGTCGCCTGCCACCGCGACCGCCGTGTGGGGGGAGCGCCAGAAAGAACTACATTACCCAGGATTCCCTGGGAACCGGAACCAGGAAAGACGTTCTCAGCGCGCCCGGAGGCGCTACTTAACAGATTTCGCCCCCCGCGTCGCGGGACGCGCGCGGGCGGCGCCGGGAGAAGCCCGGGACAAGGGCGGGACCGTCTGTGGCCGTCCGGGGCCGGAAGAGGCCGGGCTGGGCCATATCCCCTTCAGCCTGAGACTGTGAGTCACTACGGTGTTTTATGGTATTGATTCCTAGTTGATTAGCTTATGACACAGGTATATGGATAAGCTAACTACCCGTTGATGTACAAGATCCTCCATTTACGGACTAGAGATTACCAACAGTTCGGATTGTTATTTTCATTTCACTGTTTACTAGTGGCAGAAATATCCCTATATTGTATTTATGTGCTCTATCTGATAAAATTAGGGAAATGATGAAACGGGGAAGGAAAACTAATGCCAAAACCCCTGCAACACGGTCACATACTAAGTCTTTAGCTGCAGGGACTCAGCCATTACCAACGCTGACTGCTATTGATAAGATGTTGCAGCAGACCATTGGGGTTGTGGCCAACGCAATTGAGAATACTGAGAGACGGCTTTCCATCACACCATCATTGTACATTCCAAGTCAGGAAAGAGACACTTCAGTCACTATGACTGAAGCGCTGGAGGCTAGTTCCTATATGACATCATCTTATATAGATCTACCTTCCAGCCAGGTGCCAACAGAAAATTCTAAAGATCTTCGAGACAGATCTATTATACTGACTTCTCCCCTTGTTGTAAAGAAAAGGGTGGATACATGTAAGCCGTGTCCAAGGAATAAAAATAAAATTGCCCCAACTAAACCAAACAAAAATACCCATACTAATCATGACCTGGTGACTCCATCTGAAAATCTACGTGATTTAACGCCAGGAATACCGTGTTGGGTTGCCAATATGGTCTCGGACCTACAAACTTCCTTGGAACGCACAATTCTCACCCAGCTCAAGCCACTGGTATCAAAACTTGATAAACTAATTTCTATGTTGAATGCCAGAGGCGGGGGGAAAACCGAGGCAGCTAATCCCCAAAGATCTTTTGCCCCTCTTGTTACGGAAGCCCAACAACATAAAGCTTCCTGTACTACAGTACCTGGAACCACTAGCCAACCGGCGCAGATTGTAAATACGGGAGTGACTTTGGACACCCAAAAACTTATATCCTCTTTACCCCGAGATACTCGTAGTGTTGGTTCTCAGCAAAGGAATAGCCAATTTACAAAAATTCTGGCAAGTAAACCTGATAAAGTCCCGATTAAATCAAAGCCAGGGCAGCTGAGTAACAATACTAGCATCCCCATGAAAGTTAACATGATACCTGAAACTAATGCCCGGCACTTACCAACAATAAACTTACCCCCCGAAGCCCAAACTTTTGTCGTTGCGCTGGTGGGTGTCCCACCCTTAAGTGAGGGTAAAAGAGAAAATGAGGGTGAGCTAAAAAATAAGTGTATCCAGTGGCTTACAGTAAACAGACCCCTACCAAGAGATATTTCAGGAGAAATTTTGTTGGCTAGAAGAGTGGGTTGGATCGGGAGGAATCCAAAGACTGTAGCAGGGGATGTAATAATCCTAAATTTCAGGGATGCCACTGCTGTACAATATATATGTAGTAGTGACACTTACAGACAAAACACCCAAATATCTGCTCTACATCTTTCTTATTTTTATCCTATCCCTAGCTGGGAATCACACTGGTCTAGAGCCGGGCTCCACAACAGGGGGCATCACCTTCTACCCTGTAATTCGGAAAGTAGAGGAACACATAGAGAAGGCTGGCCTATCCGTGCTCCCCTCTTCCCGATCCAACCACATTGGAATAGATTCAGTGTATTGGAAGAGGTAGATTGACTTAGCTTAGGCGGAAAATTAGATCAGCAAGCCACCAGCAAAACTTTTAGCCAGACAAGGGTCACAGAGGAAGAAGTACCGTTAGTAGATTGCACAAATACCCCACAAACTGACCAGATGAGCGTGAGCAGGGAAACCAATATAAATAGCTTGGCCGCTGAGAGTTCTGATGATCTGACACAAAGTTGTATAAAATTGGTTTCATGGAATATAGCTGGCCTAAAAAACAAGTTGGGTACCCCAGATTGGACTGCATTTATGACCAAATTCGATATCTGTCTAATGCAGGAGACTTGGGCATTGGAGGATAGCAGTTGCCCGACTTTTGCTACCTACAATATTTTTGCAACATCATTAGGTAAAGGCCGCCCCTCTGGGGGATTATCGATATGGGTAGCCACACATTTGGGAACCCAGGCTGTACAAATACCAACAAAATCGCTGGATTTCCAATGTGTTTTATTAAAACCGCCAGATAACCCCCCAGTAGCATTAATTAATGTTTATTCGAGACCAATTAGAAGCGGTAAAGAATCAACCACACTGAATGAGCTGACATCATTTATCTCAGGGCTAGATCCTTGTATTTCTATTGTCCTTGGTGGGGACTTCAACTGCCAGTTTGAACCACTGGGTGGGGTGGACCAGGGTGAGCAGGATGAGGTAGATGCGATATGGCATATTCCAGAGCCTGATATTTCCCCAGTCAGAGCTTGGACACCTTTGGTACTACAAGTAAAATCCCTCTCCCTTACAACGACTCTGCGGGCGTGTAATGGGAGAATGGACTCTGACCGCCCAGCAATAGGGACGTTCAACCGGACAGATAGGGTCTCCATCATTGACTATGTAATGATAGAAGCTAAAAACTGGAGTAAGTTAAAGGACTTCAAAGTTGAAAAAAGGCAGGATAGTGATCATAACGCTCTGATTTTAACTTTGAAGCCAGGGTCTTTCGGGTTAAAAAACCCTGAGACTACATTAAATGTGGCAATTCCTCCCCTTGTATTATCTAACAATCGCAGAAGGGTGAAATGGCCTCGTCTGGCAACGTCACCTTCACAACTCGCAAAAATGTATCAAACTGCGATACCCTTGATAACCCGGATGGCTGCCGAAACAGGGCTTACGCAGGCAGTGGAAATACACAAACAGCTAGTGATGGGATTGGGGGATGTCTTCTATCCAATAGCTAGAGCAAAGAGGTATGTGCCCAAAGCTTTTCCTTGGTTCAACACTAGGTGTAGGGAACTAAAAAAGAACCTTCTTACAGCAATCAAACTAAAAAACAAACCCAATATTCGAGATGCTAGACAAGCTTATAAGAAGGAACTGTCTAGGAGTAGATCGGAATGGGAAGAAGAGAGGTGGGAAGCGCTGAGGGATGCCTTAGTGACAAAAGACGCTAAACTTTTTTGGGCGCTAGTGAATTCTTCTATAGGAGGCAGTGGGGAATCTTTTCTGCCAAACATTGCTCCCTCAGTATGGGAAACGCACTTTGCCACACTGTATTCTACCCCCTCGGTTACCTTGGAGCCACCGAATAGGGCTCTGACAATACAATCAGATGATCAACTCTGTGTTTCATCGGATTTAGATCCTACACACGAGTATTGTCTGCAGGAGTTGTCAGACTGTGGAAACCATCCTGGCCACCTAAGAACTAGGAAGCGGACGACTTCTGAAAGTATTGAGAAAATCTCAATCAAAGAAGTAGAATCTGCTATTGCCAGACAGCCCCCCAACAAAGCTCCAGGGCTCGATAAAGTGCCAGGCGATCTCTTTCGTTCACAACCTAAAATCTGGGGACCCTATTTAGCTGTATTATTTAATGCAGTCTTGGTAGGAGTTAATCTACCAGACACCTGGGCAGGGGCTGAAATTGTTCCTATTTACAAAAAAGGTTGCCCTTTAGTTCCCTCGAATTACAGGCCTATAAGTCTCCTGGATACTACACAGAAATTTATGGGCCGGATTATATTAGACAGAATACTTGGGTGGGCGGAGGAGAACAAGATATTAAGCACCTACCAGGCAGGGTTTAGAGCAGGGATCTCGACCTTGGACCAGCTCTTTAGATTGCAGGTCTTGTTTTGGAAGACCGTAATTCTGGGAGGGGGTAGCCTTTACCTGGTCTTCGTAGACTTACGGGCTGCTTTTGACCTCGTGCCCAGAGAAAGTCTATGGAAGGTCCTGGAAGATCTAAACCTCCCGCCCTACCTGCTAGAAGTTTTGAAGCATTTCCACAAAGAGAATTATGCCCAGGTACGCTGTGGGAAAAATGGAGAGCTTTCAGAACGTTTCCCCGTTACTAGAGGAGTACGCCAGGGCTGTGCCCTGGCCCCCACTCTCTTTAGCCTCTAAATTAACGGTTTGGTGGGTGAGTTAGACAAGGTTAAGAATAGTGATGTACCTCGGTTGGCATCTGGACGGGTGCCTGCTTTGATGTTCGCAGATGACACTCTATTGCTGTCTCGAACCTCTACAGGCATGCAGAGGGTATTGGATGGCTTCGTAATATTCTGCGCATCGTGGGGGCTTGAGATCAACTTAGAAAAGACAAAGTTCATGATCTTTGGCCCCCCGAAGCGCACTCGCCCCTGCCCAGTCCTAAATGGCATCTCTTTAGAAAGGGTTGGTACTTTTGTCTATCTGGGTGTCACCCTGACTGAAGATTTTGGCTGGGGCCCTCAGGTGGTTAAATCTGCCCTGAGGCTCGCACAGATAGCGGGGGGTATAAATAAATTCCAAAGGAAAACGCTATTTAAACCAGTCTCCCCTGGTCTTGAAATATATAAAGCTCAAGCTAGACCCGCTGCAATGTACGGTGCTGAACTCTGGGGCCATACCCGTGTTTTGGCCCTTTCCAAGGTCGAACACACATTTATTAGAAATTTGATAGGGCTCCCTCAGAGCACCCCGCTGATACCCCTGAGATTAGATCTAGACCTAGAGCCCATTTCTGAACTCCTGGCGAGCAGACCTCTCCTGTACTGGAGAAGGTTGTGGACAGCGCCAGAGCTCGATGATTATAGAGCTGAGTTCCTAGCAGTTTGGGATCAGCTGAAGAGTAGAAACATACCTTGGCTATCCCATATAAAGGCCACATTATATCAGATTGGTCTTCCGCAATTATGGGAGACTCCTGAGGAAGGCTGCATGGCGGTAAAAAGAACGGAGCTGCTAGCTCTAGTTAGACAGTATAATCTGGATCAACTATACCGCTTATCATCCATGGGCAGGCTGACCACGGAATTCCTGCAAGTAAAATTGACCCCTAGCAGGGAGGAGTTCCTAGACCTGATTCAACCTCCCAGAGCAAAGAAATTATATATCCAACTAAGGTATGGTTGTCTCCCAATTGGGGAATTGACTTGCAAGTAGACGGGAAGAGATGCGGGGGTTTGCCCTGTCTGCAATAAAACCAAAGAGGACCTTGCTCATGTTTTATTTTTCTGCACCGCCTATAATGAAATACGCAGAGTCTGGCTTGTGCCATTGTGCAGAAATTTGGGACTAAAGCATTGTGCACAAGCCTGCAGGATTTTACGCTATGACACTTCCCCCCCAATTGTGTTCTCTGTTTCCCGTTTTCTATATGGTATGTGGAGAAGAAGGTCTGCCTTGATAAACTAATCAACTAATTACTTTTAATATTAATGGAATCTAATTGTTTATTATTGCTACTTTGATAACTGCTGTTTAATAACTTTTTATCCTAAATGCTGAATTATTTATGTATTTTATGAATATGTATATATTTTATCTGTGCTTTTATGGTCATTGACCGAAATAAAGCTATCAAAGTGAAGTGAATTGACAGTGAATGAGAATTTTTTGGTTTGTCTCACACACATTAAAGGTTTAAACCCAGGTACTTCAGAAGTGAAAAATCCAGAGGGATTAAATGGGCAGAACCCAGTTCCAACATATACCCTTGCCAGCTGAAACTAGAGAAGAAGCTAAAGATTACTTCTGGGCACTGTTTCCCAATCCAAACTGCATGGAGGCAGAGGTGTATCCAAAGATCTGCAATCTTCTGGAGGATTTGTGGAGTACATTTTTGAGTGTTTCTAATCTTCAATTTAACTTGAGTGTTGTCATCACTCAAGTTAAATTGAAGATTAGAAACACTCAAGAAATGTATCACATAGCTTGGGCAGGTGTTTACAGGGGTAAACCTCAGAATGTGTCTCACCCACTTAAAGCTCTCCTGGATGAAAGTTAAAAAAATGCCCCATTACAACATTGTACATCATCTGATCACCATTATAAGAACCTCCCCCAGAACATACAAAAAACTGTGTACACATGAAAGACACACCATTAAACAAGTGTCTGTAGTCTGGACCTGCTTTTGTCAGCAACAGAGAGTAAGGGAAAAATTCAATTTTTAGTGCTTTGTATAAAAGGTACTAGCCATGCTCACACAGTACTCAACAAATCCTCCAGAAGATTGCAGATCTTTGGATACACCTCTGCCTCCATGCCATCTAATTCTAGAAACATGAAAAGATTATCTCTTCCCCTAAATCTCCTCCCATTACACACAGCCCATCTCAAGGCCTATTATCCTAAAATTCACCAGTTACCGTGAGACCAACTTGGGTCTTCCAACAGACTTCAGGATCAACAAGCTGTTAAAATGACATATTTTTTTATTTACAAATATTAAATAGTATAACATAGTTGAAAATAAATTTTTTACTAATTGTAAATAAAAATGAGTGGGTGTGTAAATAAACTGGAAAATGTAATGATCTCCAAAAGACAGATTTAGGATCAATATGAATGACTTTCCGCAACTGTGTTTTACAGATTCCTGTGTATCGGGGACTAGACAGGCCAATACTTGGAGAGCGAATCAATGCATCTTATTTCCATGGAAAGGATGGCCTGGGTGATGTTCCGGATCCAGATGCCCCTGGAATTGAAAACATCCAGAAAGAGCATGCAGTAGATATCATGGTCAAACTGGCCACCAAACATGCTGGACAGGTAACATATGAAATCATTGATATTTAGTTTTTTTAATCTATTCTGTTAGTTGGTTAGTTGATCAGTCATGCTGTCTGTATAATGGTTCTTCAAATGTATGTATATGGGAATTGAACATTATATAACTCAACTGCTGCTGTTTAAACATTATGGACTGTAGAGATGATTAGTATCAAGCAAACATCAGTTTTCAGTTAACTCGTTGTCCCAAGACCAGGTAATGGCACATAAAGATAGTAATTGACACCAATTATTGCATGACTGTTAACGTGATATTACTGCCTCTCTCCCTCAAAAGCCTTCATCAGTTTTCTGTTGTGGGACAGCATCAGCTGGGAGCCTGTACTAGAAGCCGCAGACTACAGTACAAGCAACCCCATACATTCTCATGTTTTAAACAGGTTATGGAACTAGTTATGGAAATTTTTATTTTTAGATTTCCTTTTCTCAAGTGAACAATTTCCCTGGGACATCTTGGCAGTGGGGATTAAGGCATTACAGTGTGACAAAAAACGTACATTTTTTGAAAAGCCAGTTTTTAACAGTCTTCTAAACCATGATGATTCTTAAGCGATTACCAGCTCGTTGATCCACAGTGTGAGTAAATTTATGGGGAAGACCTTGCCATGCGCTTAATTTCTCATACAGTCTGACACTTCTAGAAAGAGGACCTCACTTTTGTGCAAGTGTATTTTTTCTGACATAGAGTATGACTTTTCAGAGGAATGAAGGACCTTTCTAGTTCCAAGCTCTGTCAGTTCTACACAGATCCTTGAACTGATCATTTGGTGCATCATGGGATAATGTAGGTTCCATTGGGCTGATGAGACATGATCATGCCTCCCTACTCCTTACACGAAACAGTACAATGTTTTGAACCATTGATATCTATCTATCTATCTATCTATCTATCTATCTATCTATCTATCTATCTATCTATCTATCTATCTATCTATCTATCTATCTATCTATCTATCTATCTATCTATCTATCTATCTATCTATCTATCTATCTATCTATCCATCCATCCATCCATCCATCCATCCATCCATCCATCCATCCATCCATCCATCCATCCATCCATCCATCCATCCATCCATCCATCCATCCATCTATCTATCTATCTATCTATCTATCTATCTATCTATCTATCTATCTATCTATCTATCTATCTATCTATCTATCTATCTATCTATCTATCTATCTATCTATCTATCTATCTCTCCATCTATCTATCTATCTATCTATCTATCTATCTATCTATCTATCTATCTATCTATCTATCTATCTATCTATCTATCTATCTATCTATCTATCTATCTATCTATCTATCTATCTATCTATCTATCTATCTATCTATCTATCTATCTATCTATCTATCTATCTATCTATCTATCTATCTATCTATCTATCTATCTATCCATCTATCCATCTATCCATCTATCCATCTATCTATCCATCCATCCATCCATCCATCCATCCATCCATCCATCCATCCATCCATCCATCCATCCATCCATCTATCTATCTCCTATTCTGGTCAGCGTTTGAGCTGCACTGAACACATTGCGAGTAGCCAATCTCTTGTGGGCAATCAATCAGACATGAATGGGAAGCCACTGCTTAGATTTAGCTCTGTACATAACCCCTTATGGGCAAGCCAGTCTCTTTAGACAGTAAAGCTTCCTGAAGCTTACTAAAGCTCCTTTAGGTTTGAAATCCTCACTATGCCTTGCCCTGATCATTTCTCATAAGTCCTTTTGAGGCAATATATATATTTTTTAAATGATAAATTGGTTGCACAGTACTTCAGTGGTACCAGCTAAATACCGTAATATAGGCTGATTTAGCTGGTACTCGACAGCGCTACAGAATGTATTTATTTTTTAAAAGAGTTTTTCTTTTTTTAAACCTGAAAAGGTGGTTCTAAAGAGACTTTTTTTTACCAGAAAAAGTGGTACTACGAAGGGAAAAAAATTGTGCTTTTACATTTTTTTGTGTTTTTGTTTCTGTGGTGTTGAACTCAAAAGCAAACACAGGGCTTAAGAACTTGAAAAAAACAAAAGAAAAATGATTATTGTCCTTGGGACTCTGGTCTTTCGACACCCACTTATCCCTTACAGGTCTTCTCTGCTCTCCTGCAAACATTCTTTTATGGCAGCTGCTGCAGCAGGAGGTAACCATCTCCCGGTAAACAGGATTGTCACCTGACTGGCCCTGCCTCAGTGGACACACAATCACCAAGTCCAATGGAGTGTCCCAATGTTGAGGTGGACACCTCCTGCAAATTGATGAGCGATGTCCTTTTTGAATTGCAGTAAGTTGCTTGTGCACTTGCAGACCCCTGTGCCAACTACTACATAGAAAATGCCACCCATCGTGCAACTGATATACATGTTCATGAAAGCATAGAGACTCCTTCTTACATAGTCAGATAGTGACAGAGGGACTTATACATTCACTTATTTATTTGGAAACTACTTATGTATGCCAGAGTATCAAAGACATTTGCATACACACCTACAAACCCCTCTATTCCCTAACACAGGCACTGAGGTATTCGTTTAGACCCTTGCATAGACATTTAGAGAGTCATAGAGTTACTAAAACAGACACACATATATGCAACACATTTACTTAAACATCTCATGGCACTGCTACAGGTGAACTCCTACACTCACTCACATATGTATCCGAGTAGTGACACAACCTAGTCATCCATCCAGACAAATAGTCCTTTAAACACGGGTGAGGCCTATTAGTGGCATGTAAATCCCCTTCGTAAAGTCTTAAACCCATATTTTAGTAAAGATAACTCACCTCTGAGTAAAGCTGTAGGTATGCCATAAAGCACAGTGCTTTTTGCTTAAAAGATTAGAGGTATCCTTTTGAGTTTCAGTGAGTTACTCATTACTTGCAGACCCCTATGCCAACTACTACTTAAAGTTTACCACCCATAATGCAATGAACATACATATTTTCAAAGACATAGATAGTCTCTCCCAGCCAGTCAGACAGCGACAGAGGAACTTATAATTCACTCACATAGTCCGAAACTATTCATGTATGTGGCAGTATCAAATGTTCAATGAACCTTGTCAGTTCTGCGTTGACGGTCTTCTCTGCAACTTTCACCGCGAAGGAGAGGAGTGAGATGGACTGGTAGTTTTTGAGGGCTGTTGGATCTGCTGTGGGCTTCTTAAGTAGGGGCCTGACTTCTGTGTGTTTCCAGTCGTCAGGGAAAGTCCTGGTCTTGAAAGTGGTGTTGATGGTGCGTCGTAATTCTGATGCGATGGCGGTGACGGCTCTGCGGTAGATGTGTGTTAGGCAGGGGTCAGTAGGGGCCCCTGCATGGATGCCTTTCATGGTCGAGGTGGTCTCTTCTGTCGTGATTGGTGTCCAGGCGGAGATGGTGGGCCGGCTGGCATAGCCAGACGGCGGGGTGGCTGTGGAGTCCGGCATCTGGGTGTCAAAATTGTCGTAGAGGTTTTTGATCTTGAGGTGGAAGAAGGATCCGAGCTTGTCGCAGAGGTCCTGGGAGGGGGTGATGTCTGTGGCTTGGCTGTGGGGTTTGGTGAATTCCTGGATGACGTGAAAGCATGCATGCAGTTGAAGAATATGGATGATGTTATGAGATGAAGGATGGTGGTCCTATTCCAAAAGAGGTGATATACTAGAAATGTTGAGGAAGTCATAGTTGTACAGAGAAGGAGTAGACAGACCCCTGTATATAAATGGGACTGTAGCAGAATTTGAAGAGTTCAGCAGAAATCTATCGATATATTGAGGTCTTTTCTACGTACGTTACCAAACAGAAGTCTAAAACAGACTATTCTGGCTTTGCAAGGATTAGATCCATGCAAGGTTAGAAAGTTTACATATTTACAGGAGGCAGTCACTAGCATGTCTATCAAAGAAAGTGTGCCAAAGCACCTCTCATCATTTCTGAATGTTAGCTGTAAACTACATGCAAATGCGAACATCAGTTAGAAGGCTTTACTATGTCAAAACTCCTGCCCTATGTTTCGGGGAAATGAACAGAGTTCTTTTGCATGGTACAGTAGCAGAGGTAGAAAACGTTTGTGATGATGTTCAGTTTCATTTCTTTGTTTCTGAAGTGGAGTGTAGGGAAAATGAAGACTGGTTATCTACAGGTGCAGTGGAACAGGACACAAGTATTATTTATTTGTAGAGGAATTCTTTGCTTGCTACACACAATAAACTATGTAAGTACTGTTATGATACGTTGGAGGATAATCAAATGCCAGCTAGGTCAGTCCATAACAACTTAGAACTAGTTTCAATTCCACAAGAACTTCAAGTTCTATATGTGTATGAATCAATTATTATACAGTCTTTACATCCATTCCATTCTATAGTCCGTAAGGCGCCAAAGGCAGGGAAGTTACCTCCAACAGAGTTACTGAAAGTTCTTAAAGGTAGAGTAGTGTACTTGCCATTAGATTTCAAGCAGAATATTGAAACAGTAGGGGTGCAGAGAGATTTTAAAGAAGCACTTATTATTCTAGTCAATGATGTCCCTACCAAGAGTAAAAAAATATGGCAAGAGTTAGTGGATGTTAGTAAAGTAAAAAAAGCAGCATTATATCTGGTACAAAATTATTTTTACAATAAAAATGTAGATGCTATTCAAGATGTAACACATAAGGAGGGTGACACATTACTAACAAAATGTTAGATTGAAAAGGTGGAATGATCCAGATCAGAAGAAATTTATGAACACTACAGTATCCACCCTCTGCATTCTAAAGAGATTGTTGGTGATGCTATTGATCTCTTTCAAATGAAAGAGGAGCTCCCTTGACTGTATGGGAGAAAAATTTAGAAGTTCGGTGTTTTCATCATATCTTCCCCATAGGAGTGGGCGGTAGGCATGATGGCCGGCCTGTATAGATACCAGCAGCTGAGTACAGATGAACTAGACTACATTCAGAGGACCCTAGATTTCGCCAGTGTATTCCCTATATATTTCACTTTTTATCTGAGAGTGACTTGTCAGGACTATCTTTTGCAGTAAACCACATTCTCCAGACAGGACTGAATCTGCAAAATATCACAGCAAGGGAATTTCTTGACAAAGTTCAAGGAAAAGATGAAAACCTGGAATATAACTTGATTATTTTGAAGGCGTGTCAATGTGGTACTAATGAGTATTGGTATCAACATCATGGCGAGTTCAAATGCATGTTGAGAAACCTAAGAGCACCTACTTGGGCCCTTATTTATGAAGGGCTTGCACCGCTAATGCGTCACCTTTTTGTGATGCTGTATCGGCGTAATCAATGCACCACACTGAGCCCTATTCACAAAGTAACACATCTAGGCAGATGTATTACTTTGTAAAGGCCTGCAATACATTATACTTGCGTCAGGAATAATGTATGCAGGGTGGGCGTTCCCCTGTAAAAAAGCCTCATAGGAGTGGCACAGTGAAATTTATGAGATATAACTACACCACTTCTAAGACTTGACTGTGTCAAAATCCTTAATGCCGCTTCAAGCAGGCATAACAGTTGACACAGGTCTTTTCACATGGGACTCGTACATGGGTTATGAAATAATGATAGAGTTGGGTCAGTTTTCTGACACACTCCAGCAATGCATTGTATTTGCACCACCGGATATGTCAGAATTCCTGACATATCTGTAAATCCTTGCTCCATGGAGCGCCATATTCTAAATATGGCTTATCTGTGGCGTCGTAAGGATGGCTCTCTGAAAAGTGACATATCGCTGGTTTTGCCCAGCAATGTATCACTTTTCATAAATAAGGACCTTGGTTTCTAACAGTCAGTTGTGTAGAGTATGCATGGGATGACCTCCTTGATTTCTTATGAGAAGCAAACTCAAACATAAAAGACATCAATCTGAAGACTGCAGGAGCACATTGCTCATAGGATCCTGCAAATGTTTGCAGATATTTCAACCACATGTTTTAAACCATGGTGTCTTTCATCTACAACAAAAGTAATCCTCCTCTTGGTCAAGTAACTGATTGCTTTTGGCATAAGGAGTACCAAGCTAGAGGTGCTCCACATATTCACATGCAGTTATGGATAAAAGATGCACCAAAATTTGGAACAGACAGTGATGACTCTGTCTTGTTTTTCATAGAACAGTATGTGACATGTGCCATTCTAAAAGAGGGTGGTGACAGGAGCTTGAGGCAACAAGTTCTACTGTTTCAAACTCATAGATGTGTGAAGTACTGTCGATGAAAATACAGATGCAAAGTAAAATTTTACACAAGATGCCATTTTGGATTCACATGGCCTGTCATCTCAGAAGGAAGAGTCAACAGCTTTTTGTCTGTACACGGATATCACTGAAAAATACATACAACCTTAGAAGAACAGAGACTTCCAAGTATATTAATGACTATAACCCAGTGATTCGGAAGATGTGGAATGCAAATATGGATCTACAATTTGTGGCAGACAATTCCATTGCTGTTGCTCACTATGTAACTACATATATAACAAAATCAGAGAAGACAGAGATGAAAGATATGTGAGACAAGATTTCTGCAGAAAAGAGTCTTACAAAGAAATTGTACAGATTTAGTTTGAAAATGCCTTTCCACAGAGAAATAGGATCTGATGAATGTTCGGACAGGTTGAGCTTGGCTAGTTTGTCCTCCAAGTCAAGAGGAATTGTGTGGGTAAGCCTTGCAAGCAGTCATAATACAGTGTTAAAGTCTTTCCCAGAAATACAGTACCTTGCAGAACTTGATCCCGTAAGTACAGAAATTCTGAAAACTAACATGCTGGATACATACTACCCAAGAAAGAGTCCCCATCTTCAAAACATGTGTCTCTATGAAGTACTTCAGCACTATACATATAGAAGTAATGTAACAGAAAACATAGAAGTCGGAAGATATACAGTACTTGGATGTGACGGTTGTTTGATGAGACACAACAAAGGAAATCTAATTAACCACAGAAAACTAAGTTACTAGACTCTGGAGAGAAGAGTTTTTCTATTTGGCACTTTTGCAGATGTTCAAACCATGTCATGCTGAATCTGATTTACTTGGACACTATCAGGCACATGCATCAACCATTTTTGAGAGCGCAAACAGTGCGATTTGCAAAAATCGGCCGTTTGCACCCGCAAAAAAGGCATTTGCGATGCATCAAGGTTCAAGGCACACGCAATTTGAAGATTCGCAATTGTTTGCGATTTCTCAAATTGCGATTGCATTTAAGGAATCGCAATTTGCGATTCCTTACATGCAATGCAAGAACCACTTTAGACTAGTGATTTCGCTAATTGGGGGCGCAAATTACCATGAAGATAATCTTGATGGTAATTTGCAAAAACTTTAGTGCATTTTTCAAAGTTTCATGTTGCGCACACACATGCCCTTGGGGGAGTACTGTGGTGTGTTTCCAGGTGTCTGAGTAGGCGGCTATAAAACTTTTGCAAGCAGGGTGAGGGCCACACTGATAGGGTCCAGTCCTTTGAGGAAGACATGGTGATAGCAGTAGTCTGAGGATTCCCTGGAGTGTATGGACTGCATGGTCATGTTGGTTTCTTGTGTGATGATGGATGACCATTTGGTCAGGGTGATCCTCTGGGTGTTGGTTGAGATGGGCAGGAGGACTACAAAGATGAAAGGGTCAGGTTGGGGCATGAAGTTGTCAGAGATGCTGCTGATCTTGCTGCTGAAAAATACGAGTAACCATCACACGTATGCACATTTGTGATGTTTGCTAATTCCAATAATCAACAAGAATAGTGCTGAATAATAAGTAAAGAGCAAAGTGTGCCATTTAGCACTACTTATATAACAAGTGTAGCAGACCTATGCATTATGGCAACTTAGGCACTTTTGTATTGAATTTGATTGTACATTGGAAATTATTTTAAACTACATTAAACCATTCTAAAAATATATGTAATTTGTCCTTGTTGCAAATACCACAGCCATGCACAAAAGTATTAATGACTGATTGTTATTGTTTTGTCCAGCTGACTCTGATTGCTACTGGGCCACTGACTAATCTGGCTATGGCAGTGAGAATGGATCCATCCTTTCCAAGCAAACTTAAAGATTTATATATTATGGGAGGAAATATGGAATGTAAGTACCTTTGATACATTAAGTAATTCTATTCTAAATGTTCAGAAGTGACAGATGGCAGTGAGAATGGATCCATCCTTTCCAAGCAAATGTAATGTAAGTACCATTGATACTTTACGTAACTCTATTGCAAGTGATCAGAGATAACGCCTACTAACGCCAACAAGACCAAGTCTCCTGCAATGTCCAAGAATCTGAGTACTTGGTTAGCAGTACTGTTAATTCTTTTTTCTTCTCAGAACATCCTTAAAGTTCTTTTTATGTTTTGAATTGTTTTGAATTATTTGTATAGTAAATATGATATCTTTAGGACTTCAAAGTGCGGAAGATCCCTTTCCACAGTGATGATACAGTAATAAAGATGCATGACTAAGTATGGTTTATAAACGGTGCTTAAAATCAAACACAATTTTACAGAACACATATGTTAGAAAGATATGACATTAAGAACATCTAATGTAGGGAATGGAAGATGACTAGCTCTTTGGAAATCAACAAATGATCAGCAAGACTATAATGTCCGTGAAAATTGTAGGCGACAGACCAATGCAGATGGTATAAAGCTAACATCAGCAAAATCCAGTTCTGTTTGATTTTCTTTGTGGCTAGATCTGTTGAAAAAGAAATTGATGTACAGCTAGAGGTGTCTGCAGAAAGCTTTATTATACTATAAAGTTTCTGATCAAAAAGAGCTCTATACTCCAGCCGGGGATTCTGCTATACATGGTATGTGTGAGCTATCTCTAGTGAACTTGTTGTTGCAACATCAGTTGTCTTGAGGCCTCCCACCCTACAGGCTACTCTGAGCTTTTTAAGGGACATCATTCTCCAGGCTAACTTTTCAATTTCATGGATCTCCATAATATATCATACTTTAACTGGCCTCTAAAGTAGTTAACACCACTAATTACCAACAGCTCACAATAGCAGTAAACAATCAAAACTCAGAGCCATTTTCCTCCCAACACTACTTTGAATAAACTAGAAAGTCCAGCTGCATTTCCTCCCTCTATGGGAGAGCTTCCCTAACTACACAACGTGTTCTGAGAAAAGGATAGAAGAAGGCAGTGACTATCTCTGTAAGTTCATAACAATGGCATTAAGGTACCACAACAAAGCTAACACAATATGCCTATCTCCCACAAACATCAGTCACAATTTCCACTATTTATTATGCATACACAAAAACTGCAAAATTGCATACTGCACATCCATTTATGTAACCCAATAGCCCACTGTATCCTATTCCTCACCACACACACATATACATTCTCAAAAGTGCTTCATAATTCTTTCAATCGGAGAACCTTCAAATTGATCTTAATCATATATCTTTTAGCAATGAATTAAAAAGCTGTTACATTTATTTTTAATTTAAATAAAAAAAATATTATTCTGCCATTCCATGAAAAAGAAAAAACAATAATACATAAGTTATTCAGAGCAAGACGCACAAAAATTGACAATGAAGAACAGATGAAAGTAGGGGAACAAAGATCTGCGTGAAGAGATAAATACAAAGCATAATAGCAAAGAATATCGGGCTCATAGAAAACCGAACAGTATTTCATTAACTGTTGGAGAGACTTAGACTTAACATACAAGCACACATCAATAAAACCACTGGCAAGTTCATAACGACAGCCGCATTTCCTACCGATTCACACGTTCAGCCAGTTTCCCCCAGATTTTTTTCCCTAGTTGTTGTTTTCTATATCCCTTACAGGTATAGAGACTAAACTTCAAAATATAGATTGCCAAAAATCTGGCTCTTCACATTTCAACAGACGGAGGCTCTCTATCAACCCAATTAAATGCAATACATAATCGGGCCACAGCAGCTTCTAGGAATAGCAAATACCGTCCCTCCCATAATGATTGATTAGACAACATCTCATCTATAATACCAAGCAACATCAATGAGGGTGTAAAAAATAACAGGTGCACCAATAGTGTCAGTCAAAAAATACTCTATCTCCTCGGTTAACGGTCCGAATTACGGGCACAGAAAAAATAAATGGAGAATCCCCGCCTGTTCACACCCACAGCGTTTACATTTGCCATCTGCTTGTAGTATTCCCTCCCGATTAAGCCTTAAATTCCATTTTTGGTTCTGAATCTCCAAATCATCTAATTGAACCTCTAAATGCCTGTCATACAATTGCCCAATTCTGTTTTACATGCAAATTCCTTCGATTAGGGGAGTCTTTATCATCATGCCCAGAGAGTTTTTATTTCTGATCAAAAAATCACGCACTTGTAGAAACTTAAAAAAATCAGATTGTGAGATAAAATTATTTTGTAACTCAGAAAGAGCTGATTTGGGAGTCCGTGAAAAAGTCATGTAATCTACTTTTCCCCTTAGACCTCCATCTCCCCATCACTGTATCCCAAATTATGTGGGGGCAATACCAAAGAGGCTGACGTTCGTGTATATTAGCAGATTAGCCCCAGCTGGAGAGATCGTCTGACTTGCTTCCAGTCTTTGTGGGCGGCTATCAGGACCTTGAATCTAGTTGTTTTTTAGTAACTAGGCTCCACATTCGTAAACAGGTATCCCTTTGCTGCGGTCCTCAGCAGCATTTGATATGTGGATGGGGCCTCGGGTTCGTCTATAGTGTCCTCCCCCATTATCACAATGCCCATATTCTGTAAAAGAGAAGCCCAGTACTAGAGTGTAAAACTGAGAATTGCTCATCCACACCGATTTTTGTGGACCGGCATGAACTTCATGGCTCTTCGAGATTTTTTCCAACTCTAAATAAAGCTGAAGCAGATTGCCTGTAGTTCTAAAGGGACCGCTCTGAAGAAATGCAAGACTTTTGGCAGAATACTCATTTTTAGGACTTTACATCTTCCGACCAGTGATAGGTGCAGACATTCCATTATTGAGCTCCCTTTTAATCTTCCCAAGAAGAGGGGACAAATTTATCTCTACCAATTTGTCGAGACACAATCTAATTTGAATCCCTAAGTATACTGCCTCATCGACCACCCTTAGATCCTCTATATAAGCTTGTTCAGTACAGACAATCTGTGTTTTAGTTGTGTTTAGTTTATAGCCTGATACCAATCCAAACTGTTTGGCCACCCTCTCAATTTAATCTAGTGCCATTACTGGTTCTGGAGTGACAATAGCTATATCATCGGCATGTGCAAATGCCCGAAACACCTCTTGCCTATGAAAAATAGACTTGATAGTCATATTGCGTTCCAATAACCTTAAGAAAGGGTCAATGTATAAAGCAAATAGGAGGGGGGAGCAGGGACACCCTTGTCTTGTACCTCTAGAAATAGACAATGAATCTGATTGAAGACACATTACATAGATTTTGGCGGTGGGCATTCTATACATAGCCCTAACGGCTGTTATAAACCTATTCCCAAACCCTAGCCAGCGCTTCACTGCCCAGAGGAAGTCCCAGGAGACACTGTGAAACGCCTTCTTGGCATCCAGTAGGATCAGATCCATTAGAGCTTGCTGTATGTTAGCCTAATAAAAAAGTGTCACCTCCCGTCTAATATGGTTGACCGTGCCTCTTTTTGGAATAAAAACATGTTGTCTGCGTGACACTAGCGGGGTAATAACTTTGGCTAAGCGAGTGGCCAAGATCTTTGCATAAATCTTGCCATCAAAATTCAGCACAGATATAGGTCTGTATGAACCTGGCAGTGTGAGTGATTTGTCCCTTTTTCTAAAAATAACAATATATGCCTGATCCCAAGAAGGAGGAGCCAGTCCCTGCTGAGCAGCTAGAAATGTACTCAGCATATCATTATGCAATTCCAAGAAGAAGGTTTTATAAAACTTGAGAGGAAGCTTATCAGGGCCAGCTGCCTTGCCCTGTGCAAATGAACAGATGTCCTCCTAGATTTCCTCCTATGATATAGGGGCATCTAGAAGGGCTTGATCTTTCTCTGTAAGCTTACTGCTGTCTAGATCACCAAACAGTTCCTTATAGCCCTCTCTAGAACTTACCAATCCTTCTATACAGAGTTCCTTATAGAAATTGTTAAATAAAGAAAGAATCTCCAGTGGTGTTTCCACTAGTCTGACAGATGGTTCCTTAATAGCTGCAATACTCTCCCCACCTCTGTTTTCCTGATCCGTCTGGCCAAAAATGTACCAGTGGTCTAAACGTATTCATTGCATTCTCTTTTGTATAGTGAATATTTGCCAGCAACCTCCGAACTCCAATGCTGGCTGATTTTAGCCTTGCAAACCATGACCAACTCCTGTGCCTCAGTAATATCCTGATTGTTTTTTAATCCCTTAGTGAGCCTCAGTTCGGCCTAAGCTAGATCATCCAATAGTTCCTGAATAGCTCTCTTTTTCTGCTTTTGCAGAAACAGCCTAAAACTGAGAACCCCCCCCCCCTTATTCCAGCTTTTAAAGCATCCCAGACAATCGGGCTGGCAGCTGTATTGTAATAAGATTGTAAGAACTGCGTTAACCACTCTCTAAAGTGGCTGACAAAGGTTGTCTCAAGTAACAACTTTCTATGAAAATTAAAATAACCTCGAGGTCTGAAAAACCCCATCAGCACAATATCAAGTATCAGAGGATAATGTTCTGAAAAGACTCTCGGAAAGGAGTTTATCTTGACCCCAGCCACATGGGTAGAAGACATAAAAAAGTAATCCAATCTATACAATTTATTATGCGGAAAAGAGTAAAAAGTGAACCCAGGATCAGGGTGCCTGTGTTTTGCCCAGACATCTATAGGTAGAAGGCAAGATGTCTGCTGAGTAGTCGGCCAATACAGTCTCTACCCCAGACCAATCTAACTATTTCCTCCCGTTGGGAACGTCACCGGAGCTGACTCAGGTCAGAGTGAGATGATTTGGGCTCCTTACAGCCTGTTACTTACCCGGTTTATACGGCGGTCTCGGTATTTGTCTCTGGAGCGATCTATCTGGCGTGTCCCCTGTTCTTTGCCTCTGACTCCAGGACGAGAAGCCGCAATGCCTCCGAAAGCCGCACGAGGGACTCGGACGCACGGCTCTGTCAGCTCAGTGATCCCGGGAAATCCATAGCTGCGCTGCAAACAGAGAGCGGCCCCCAGCATATACACATACTACCAAGCCAACAACGGGTAGCTCTGAGAAGCTCTCTGATGGGGGCACCAAGAAACAGAATCCAGCACCTATATTTGGACAAAAACCTATCAGTAAAAATCAACTTTACTGGAAACTAATCCTGTAGCATCCTTTCTGCCAGAGGTGGAAGTTATCGGCATCCCTTCAGAGTCATATACAGAGGAGAATACCTCACAAGAAGACACTACTGACCAAGGCAATGGGTCCACTGGGCTTGAGGGCGGTTCTCACACAAGGGCAGCTGAAGGAGGGTAATGTCCCCTACTTCTGGTACCCACCTTACCTGACAAAGCAGCCAGTATTGATAAGGGCATGGTGACCCTCAAGGTACAGGGTCCTCAACCTATAAGGAAAGACCTAAGGGTGCACCGACCTACCATGGGAAAAGTCAACAGGCCCAGGTTGGACCAGGTGACACTACAGGGGGAAATGAGGTCGATTCAGGTGATACATTTTTCTTATTATCTGACCCTTCCAATTCATCTGGTGACGAATAATCGCACACACTCACCAGCCAAGTTTAGGGAGTAATTCGCCTGTGAGCGGTTGGAGCGATTCAAGCAGCTTGTATCTGGAGGAGGAACAGAGTCCAGCGGTGGGCTCTGCTTTTCGCACGTTTTGCAAGAAACCTCAATCAGATGCAACGGAGCTGCAGGAAGGTACTCTATCATGGCATTACTCCTTCTCCCCGGCTCTTGATGCTTCTGGAGAGTGCCTCCTGAAGTCGACTCAGTCTAACTCAGCTGCTCAAGTTAGGGTAGAGGAAGTCTCGTTGAATGCTATATATCAAAGTATTATGGAACACCATGAAGAGACAAGATCAGAAAGTCAGAGAACCCAATCTGCCTGTTGCAAAATGCAGAACACCATCTGCTGTGTCGCAAAATCTTGCTCTGCATTTACTGAACGGATTGGGGAGGCAGAAACCATATTTCCACACTAGAAGATGACCTGACGGCCCAAAGAACACTGACTGACTCACTTAAATCCCAGAAGGATGACACCGAGTGGTAGCTCGCTGAGTTGGAGAACCACCAGCGATCAAATAATCTCAGGATACTTGGGATTCCGGAGGGCGTCCAGGTCCAGATGTCTGCAAGTTCATGGTAGAACTTTTCTCGGAGGCCTTTCCTGAACTATTTCAATGGGTCTGGGGTCATGAAGTGCAGAGGGCTCATAGCTTCCCATTCAAAAACCATGCTCGATCTGGTCAAAAGAGTGTAAAACCTAGGGCTCTATAAATTTCTTTGAATAACTTTTTGGTGCATCAGGCATTGTACGACCTTGGAAGGCGTGACAGGAAAAGGTCTGGGAAGGGTCACAAGTTATTTGTGGGACCTGACTACTCTCAGGTTACTGTAGAGAAACAGTGGCAACTTAGACAGTTAATCTCAGCATTTCAGAATAATGCAGCCCAGATGTTTCTATTAAATCCTGCTAAACTCAAGATTGTCTTTAGGGATGAAACCCATTTTTTTCCTCTCTGAAATCAGAGCCAAAGAGTTTCTGAAGACCCTTGGGTCCTAGGCAATATGCTTGGTGGGAGTATCCTAAACGGGGAACGGAACGGAATAATGTTTATATCTATTTCACTTTTTCTGATTTTTATTTTTTTTGGGTTGATTTTGGGATATAATTAATGACATTTTGTGAATGGTTGGGGGGTGGAGTGACTTCCATCACAACGAGTCTAAGTGGTTCGGTAGTCTCCATGGGTGGGTGGTTCCATAGAGTGGAAGAAGGAAGGATGGAGTCTTGGGGTTTCCGGGCGGATGGAATGGGTGGTGTGGGTTTGGGGGGGTTGGAGAGTTGGCACAGAGTGTTTTGTTGGGGGGTAAAAGAAGCCATTTCATGACAAGTAGCAAGCCAAAGAATGATGAACTATTGTGCAATTCTGAAAAAGTTCCCGATATTGCACTCTTTTCTTTGTGTGTTCATGTTACTCTAAGGAAGGGAGGAACCAGACTTTGTTTTCTTGATGTTTTAATTGATGTCTGTGGATAGAATCCGCATTTGCTCCATCAATATATGTGGGCTTAATGACAGAGCAAATAGACATAGAGTAGGGCTAGAATTAGGTACAATCCTGTCAGATAATGGCTGTATACAAGAAACCCACATCCCATGGGCGAAGAGTAGGTTTCTGTCTGAATTGTGATACATCCTTCTAGCCTGCACATCCCATAGTATCTCGACCCGAGGTGTAGCCATTCTTAATAGACATTCAATTTGCACTGCTGGCAGGGTTCTTTCAGACCGCTATGGTGGGTGGTTGATTGTAGAATGTTGTATCGGCATAACAAAATTCACACTCTGCTCGGGATATGGTTCAAATGTCGATGAGTAGCAAGTTTTCGATTTCCTCAACTTGGAACTTGCGTCCTGGTCAGTCCCTCTGATCTTGTGCGGGAACCTGGATATTCATCTAGAAGTGTCACATACTCAAATGATAGCTGGAAGCTACACTGGTAGGAAACCTAAAGTCTATAGGGTACTAGGGCGCTTAGTTATAGACCACAGCCTAATAACCTGTTTCCTCTTGTAGTTGAATTCAACTTTTATTATCAATCAATCAAATCAATCAATCAGGTGTTTGTTAAGCGTGACTACTCACCCATAAGGGTCTCAAGGCCCTGGGGGGTGGGGGGGGTCGCAGGTTTGAGTCCATCAAGGAGGTTAGGTCAGTCCATCAGCCAGGTTTTGAGGTTTCTTGCGAAGATGGGGAGCGATGTTATCTGTTTGAGGTGGAGCGGAAGGTCGTTCCAGGCTCTGGCTACGTGGAAGGAGAAGGAGCGGCCTCCCGATCTTGTCTTTCTGGTGTGGGGGACCACAGTATAGGAGAGCTGGGCTGATCGTAGGGTCCTTTGGGGTGCGTGGAATTTGAGTCGACTATTCAGGTATGCTGGTCCCGTGTGGTGGAGGGCCTTTTGAGCGTGGGTTAGCATCTTGAAGGTGACTCTAGCTTCGATGGGGAGCCAGAGGAGTGTGCGCAGGTGCTGGGAGATGTGGCAGTTTCTTGGTAGGTTGAGGACCAGTCTTGCGGCGGCGTTTTGAATGTTCTGTAGCTTGCGGGTGAGGTTTTTGTTTATTCCGGCATAGAGTGCGTTGCCATAGTTGAGCCTGCTGGTGACCAGGGCGTGAGTGACGGTCTTTCTGTGTTCGACGGGGATCCATTTGAAGGTCTTACGCAGGAGGCGGAGGGTGTGAAAGCAGGAGGACAAGACGGAGTTGATCTGGTGGTCCATTTTGAGCTCTGAGTCCAGGATGATTCCCAGGTTGCCTGCGTGTTCCATGGGGGTGGGTGGGCTTCCGAGGCCACCAGGTGTCGTTCCAGGCATCGGGGTTTGGGCCCATGATGAGTACTTCCGTTTTGTTGGTGTTTAGTTATAGGCAGCTGTTTTTCATCCATTTGGCGATGGCTTCCATGCCTTCTCAAAAGTTGTGTCCGGCGGTGTTGGCTTCATTGGATAGGGAGAGGATGAGTTGGGTGTTGTCTGTGTATGACACAATGTTGAGTCCGTAGGTTCTGGCGATGGGGGCGAGCAGAGCCATGTAGACTTTGAAGAGCGTAGGGCTGAGGGAGGACCGCTAGGGGACTCCGCATGAGGTAGGTGTAGGGTCCGAGAGGAAAGGGGGAGTCTGTCCTGCTGCGTTCTGCCGGAAAGGAAGGAGTGGATCCAGTCGAGGGCCTTGTCATTGATCCCTGCGTCATGGAGTCTGCGTAATAGGGCGCGGTGAGAGACTGTGTCGAACGCCGCTGAGAGGTCTAGGAGGATGAGGGCTGCTGTTTCTTTTTTGTCCAGTAAGGTACGGATGTTGTCTGTTGCGGCGAGGAGGGCGGTTTCCGTACTGTGATTTTGTCTGAATCCGGATTGGGAGAAGTCGAAGATGTTGTGCTCTTCGATGAATGTGGCAAGTTGGCTGTTGATGGCTTTCTCAATGACTTTCACTGGGAACGGGAGCAGGGAGATGGGTCTGTAGTTTTTGAGGTCGGTGGGGTCCGCCGAGGGTTTCTTCAGAAGGGGGTTGATCTCAGCTTGTTTCCAGTCATCAGGGAATGAGGCGGTTGCCAGGGAGCGGTTCATGGTGTGGCAGAGCATGGATGCGATGGTGTCGGTGGCTCTGTTGAAAATGTGGTGTGGGCAGGGGTCCGTGGGGGCCTCGGAGTGGATTGACTTAATTGTCTTCAGTGTATCTTCAGTGGTGAGGGCTGTCCAGGTGTCGATCGCTGGCTTCAGGGTGTTGGGGGTGGTTGGTGAGGGTTCAATGTGTTGGTTGCCTTCATCGAAGTTGCCGTAGATGCTCTTGATTTTGTGGTGGAAAAAGGTGCTGAGTTTGTCTCAGAGGTCTTGTGAGGGAGGGATGTCGGTGGACTCGCTGGTGGGTTTGGCGAACTCCTTAATGATGTTGTAGAGTTCTTTGCTGTTGTGTGCATGAGTGGAGATTCTGTCTTTAATTGCTTTTTTCCTCGTTTTTCTGATGAGTTGGTGGTGGGCGTTGGTGTGCAGCTCTGAAGTTGTTGTTGGCTTCTGTGGATTTGGTGTTCCTCCAGGCTTTTTCGAGGGGGTGGCAAGTGCGTCTGGACTCTCGAAGTTTGGTGGTGAACCATCTAGCTTTCTTGGCGTGGGTGTTGTTGTTTTTCTTGAGGGGAGCTATGGTGTTGGCGCTGTCGGAGATCCATCTGTGCAGGGTTCGGGCTGCGGTGTTGGGTCATCGTTTTCAGCGATGGTTGGGGTGGAGTTGCTGAGTGATGAGTTTATCTGGTTGTCGGTGATTCTGGTCCAGTTTCTTCGTGGGAGCAGGTGCTGGTGTCTGTGGATGGTGGGTGTTCTGAAGGTGAAGTGTACGCATCAATGGTCATCCATGGGAGTTCGGTGGTGTGGCTGAAGGTGATGGAGTTTCCTGTTGTGAAGAGGGGGTCGAGGGTGTGTCCTGTTGAGTGCGTGGGTTCAGTCACAATCTGGCAGAGTCCAATGTTGTGGAGGTTGTCCTGGAGGGATGTGGTGCTGGGGTCCAGTTGGTTGTCGAGGTGGAAGTTGAGGTCTCCCAGTAGGGTGTAGATGGTGGACGCGATGGCATGCGAGGAGATGATGTCCGTGATGGAGTGTGCTCAGGCGGAGGGTGGATTTGTGGACGATGGCGATTCCTCCTCCCGGGTGGTTGTGGCGGTCCTTCCTGGAGATCTTGTATCCTTGGGGAATGGCGATGGGGATGTCCGGTCCTGAGGTGGTGTTGGTCCAGGTTTCGGTAAAGAATGCTACGTCCGGGTGGTGCTGTCAAGGAGGTCCCAGATTTCAGTGTTTGGGGAGGGATCGGACGTTGAGGAGGATGCATTTTAGGGTCTTCAGTTTGGTTGTGTTCTTGCGGGTGGGTTGCGCTGGGTCCGTGGTCTTGGCGTTGTTGCAGGTGTGCCGGCAGCGGTGACAGCTGAAGGGTCCGTGGGTGTCAGCTGGTGATGCTAGCTTGCAGTTGTTGTTGCGGCCTGGGTTGAGAGCGTGGAGTGCCGCTGGGTCGTAGCATTGACGGTGCAGAGATCCAGGGTTCCAGGCGCTGGTCGCAGTTGGGTCACGAACAGGCGCAGACAGGCTTGCCTTTGGCGCACCGGCGGTGCGGCCGCCATTAAGTAGGGGTCAGGGAGGGCTGGACAGCAGGGAGGCGGGAGCAGGGAGGGGAGCTGGATTGGGCAGGTCGCACTGGTCGTGCTGGGGGGTAGGGGCTGCGGGGGCAGCAGCGGCGGGGAAAAACGGGCTGAAAAAGGCAAAAGGCAAAAAGAGAGTGAAAAGTGCAAATAAAGCAGCAAAAGTGCAAGAAAGAGTGGAGGAAAGACACAGAGGACACAGAAGGAGAGTGAAAGGGATAGAATGAGATGAGGGTAAAAACAAGTGAAAAACAAAGGAAAGACACTGAAGGAGAGTGAAGGGGGGAGCTTGAAATCAGGTTAAAATGACAGAAAATGGAGGAAAGACCCAGAAGGAGAGTGATGGGGAGATAGAAGTGAGGGTAAAAAAACGAGTGAAAAAGGAGAGAAAAAGCAGAGCGAGAGAATGGAGACAGAGGTCCACTGGACCACCAGGGATGAGGCGCAGGTGAAACCTGCAGGTGGAGGAGGGCCTCGAACACCAACACTCGAGAGTGCAGGGGCTCGGGGGAAGGCCTCACTTAATGGTGGAGCTGCGAGGGAGGGAGAGCAATTTCACTGACAATGAGTCAGTGGTCTTGCTCGCCTGTCCCCGCAGGGGCCGCCATTAAGTAGGGGTTGGGGAGGGCTGGACAGCTGGGAGCTGGGAGGTGGGAGAGGGGAAGGGAGCTTGATTGGGCCGGTCGCACATTTAAAGTTCATCCTTGCGTTACAAAATCCAAATACTTCACTTCTTATAATTCCATTCTTGGAAAAATGTTCTTAAAAATGTCCATATCATAAATGTGTATAAGAATGATTCAATCTATTTTATTTATATTTCATTTTGTGTCTATATTCAAATATCATAATTACCCCTTGCCAAAACATGTTTTGCAATACTTGTTGCTTTCTCAATTCTAAAACCTAGCACAAACATAAAAAAATTGGTAACTTCATTGTTGTTAAAGAGATATCATGATCATCCAAATAATAACAACCTCTTATCCATAGTAGATATTTTTCATCCCTTTATTTGTATCTGCACCCCATAAAGGCAGAACAGGCTTTTCTAGTCATTCTGTTTCATACAGTTCCAAGTACAAGACAAAAACCTCTTAAAAATGGCATCTAAATAAATCCCTAAATATAAGATGAATCCTCATTTGCAATCGATGTATATGTCAAATTTGTCTATCAATCATATACATACATTAAAGGACCACATCATAGAATTTTCCATGTAAATGTTCCTTTTATTCACAGTTAAGGTATTAGTCTGATAATCTGGCGAGAACACATACAATGTCAACAGCTCTAAGTGTTCAGAAGTATGTAAATCAAATCAACAAACATATAAGCACATTCCGATTGTTCTAACAATTCAGTGGTTTTCAATTCTGCAATTCATTTAAATCTTTGATGATAATTTATGTGAATTTCTTCATATTATATCCGTATTTTGCTCATAGTTTTGTTCACTAAATGTATTATTCCCCAATTATCAATATTATTTCTATTCCAAGCTACTTAGTTAATTCAATGCAACTCATATTATACCTGCTCAATGTGTAGCTTTATTATTTTAATATAATCATTTTGTTTCAGGCCAGTTACCTAAATGTATCTTAAATAAGTAATAACTTAGTGTTGGGAAACACGATATATGCATTATAGGTTTCCAAATCCAGTTAACATCCACTGAACCACAATCTCAAACTACACCCATTCTTCCAAATCCATTTTCCATACACAAAACCGATGCCTCACATGAAGTGTAATTCAACAAATTAGAGACATAATTTCAACAATAATATATCCCATTTTAGCATACTAAACGCTTTACATTCTGAAAGCTTTCCATCATGGCAGCTTTGTAACGCCAATGTACTTCAATGACCGCTCTTTGCCATATGCTCCAAGCCGCCACTTGTAAACCTGGCTTATTTGTTCATGCAACTACATGATAGTATATTTATGTACTTCTTCATAGTCATTCAGCTATAGTGCAGATCTGACGGTTGTGATATGCCTTTTCCTATTCTCTTCAGACACCCTAAGACCACAACATGCAATTATGGCTAAATCCATCTCCAACGATGTGTCTTTTCAAAATCACTTTATATTCCATAAGTTGCAACCTTACACATTAAGTAATTCAGCAGACGAAGACCATCTGACTAAAAATAATAAAATCCTAGGGGCATATTATCAAGAACGGCGTTAAAATTATCGCCGCTTTAGCGTCAGGAAACTGCCGCTAAAGCAGCGATAATGGGCTTGATAATATGCCCTTGAGAATTCCAATAGAAGACCAGGTTCACACCAGAACATGGGCTTCTATTGGAATTCTCAAGGGCATATTATCAAGCCCATTATCGCTACTTTAGTGGCAGTTTCCTGCGGCTAAAGCGGCGATAATTTTAACGCCGTTCTTGATAATATGCCCCTTTGTTTGTTAAGCACGTTGTGTAATGAACGCCTATCTTCATGATAGATTGATAACCATCAGTGTCCTTAAGAGTTAGCTGTTTAATAGATGCTTCAACTAGGCAAAATCTGGGACTCCACTCTATGCAGTCGTACATTTTCTCCTGCCATATTAATAGAAATCTTCTTTCAAAAAATTAGATCACATGGGCCTTCAAAGTGGGATCACAACTGCAAGTAGCTCTGTTGGTAACAGACTATGGGACTTATTTAAAGCCCCTTGTGCCGCCGGTGCGTCACTTTTTGTGATGCTCCGGTGGTGCAGGAGCCTGCTCCATATATACCAGGCAGCACTAAACCACTATTTTTGGCTTACTGCTTCCTTGTAAATATAGTCCCCTTTAACACAATTTTCTGCATTAAAGGGGCGTGAAATGGGTGTTGCTGGGGGCGTTCCCAGCAACATCCATAACTTTTAGACACTGCCCCAGATATACGAGAAATTGTAACTCTGAGGCAGGTCCAAAAACGAATGCCTCCCCTGGGGAGGCACAATGAGGAGAATTATCTGCAACATACATAGAAAGAGGAAAAAGCCTCTGTTGATTGTTTTTGTGCAGGAAGGTTTTCCTTTCTGCACAAAAATAATCATCCCCAAGTCAGCGATGCGGCGAGCGCAAGGTAAGTAGTTTTATTTATTTATTTAATATTACTTATCCCGTCATCTGCTGACTGCCACCAGTCCCCACCTCACCGCCCCCTCGGCTCTTACCTGTGCGAGCCGCCACTGCAAATACCTAACATGTAATTCGAAAAGGGGATACCTGAAAGGAATACAAAAGATAACAGGGTGACTTATTCAATATTTATTAGTAGGGTTCTTTCTGTTAAAAATGGTTATTTTGACAGATTTGCATGCAGGTTTAAAAGCTGTAGTACTCAGGCTACACAGGTAGGCCTGTAGCTATGTTTCCTTTGTGAGTCTAGTGAATGACACTGCATGTTCTGCAGTCCACATGTGATGCTTACCTTTTCCATGCCATTAGTGTTTTTCTTGCACCATATACTATGGCCCTACTGAGAAGTCAATTAGGCCAATTAGAAGTTAGCCAATTTTCCCATGGTTTGGGGGTCAGAACACATACACTGAGGCCTGGACAGCAGTGCCTCGGTGTGCAGAGTTCAAAAACCATTGGATACTGAAGTGATGGACGGAATAGTTCTGAGTGAGCAATGGCATAGCCTTAAAGGACAGATTGCTAGCATAAGGGCAAACTGCAAGATGAGGGATGAATATGTGTTCAAAAGCCAAATGTTTTCAAAATATAAAGTTTAAACTAAGTGATGTTAAAATGTTCCTTAGGGATTGGGAAATAAAATCTTCACTTTTAGATATATTGAGGAAAGACAAGTTGAAAAAAATCTCCTTAATAGGAAAATAAAGCTTTTGTTTTTACCCTGTACCTACAGTAGCCTGATAGCCCAACAGCCCACAAAACAATATCTCAGTCATCTCAGGGTCGATAGCCAATCCCTTACTTAACCCTCTAACAGTACTAGCTTCGGTATGAAGGGGGTGGTACAGACTGAGGACAAATAAATGCAGAATCATTCTTACAGTTTTTTATGTTAGAGTCTGGCTGCAAGAACAATTTACTGAATAACTGCTGGTTTATTGCAGTGCAGTGGGCGATTTGGAAGAAGACTGACATTGGATCCAGGATAAGGAATTCATAAATGGCTGGCATCTTGACAGGCTTTCTGGATTACTTTCCAGAACACAGCCTGGAAATTAGTTTTCCAGCCACACTGACAATAAGAATTTAGTCAATATGCCAACCTGAGACAGAAAAACGAGTGAATGGGACCACTCCACAAGCCACAGAGCATACTTGAGTAAGGTGCGTTCTAGGTAACAATCAATCCTGTGAGATCTCACAGTGATGGCTGGTGGTACCTAACCCTCTTTCATAATGAATAGGCACACTAAAAAAAACTTGGAAACCAGGAATATATTTGCCACATTTATTAAAACTAAAATCCTATCTTACTGCACATAGTATGTATAGTAACAATTACAAAAATAAAGATTACAGTAGCAATGACATTTAGCAAAACGCTGAATAATTGAAAATATTGTAAAATGATGGTAAACGCTTCTTTATATCAAGATCCTACAAATCCATGGAATGGAAATTGGCCACATAGTATTGTCTTCTGCATCTCTGCAAAGTAACTCAAGGATCATTCTCTCTCAATGGCTTCAGCAGGTGCCTGGCAGTGCCAGGGTCCCATTGCATGCAATCTCTCTCAGAAGGGGATGTACAGAATGGGTTAGCAATAGCCTGTCGTTTTGCAGCTTCCTGCCTCTGGGTAGGAGCCTCAGGAGTTCATGCATTATTGTTCTGAAATCTTGTCTGGGTTGACTCCAGTGGGATCCTGTCTTCATTTCATGCACTCACCCCGTCCTTTGGAGGACACAGAGAGACGCTTTTCCACAAATGGTGGCAGCAGTGGTGCTTTTGAAGTGAACGGACAGGAGGAAGGCATGGAGCTCTGCTGAATCTAAGGAAAGTCTCACACATAATTATAAACACATCCACTGATATACTGAAACATCTTTTTCTTCATAAAGTATAGACAAAAAAACGGGAATGTGGTAAAAAAAACTTGCAATTTGTGTTAGTTGAAAAGTGACTGATTTGTCTAAAAACACATGCTCAACTCTGCTCTTGGTATGTTGATTTATAAATGGCAATTTTTCCTTTGTATTTTTGTAGCAAGAGGCAACACAACTGTATGTGGAGAGTTCAACTTTGTGTCTGATCCAGAAGCAGCATACATTGTGCTGAGAGATTTCACTTGTCCTACATATATTGCCACATGGGAACATACATGCCGGAGCAAATTATCATGGGTAAGTACTGCACAGTGTGGTCAATTTCAACCAGGGCAAGCTTCTCCTTACCACTGCTAATCATCTGGTGAGAAGGCATCTTCTTGAGGAAGACTGAAGGTCCTGAATGGTTCACGATAACATGGTGGGCCCAAACTAGCAAAGCCTAAGCCAACAAAAGATGGGTACTTGACACTGACAAATAAATAAAACATGCACAGTTGATTATATTGGGCGATGATCAAATTAAAAAAATGTTCGATGATAAACTGAACTTTTAAAAAGAGTGCTTAGTCATGGTATAATCACTTAGCGGACAGGAAGCCAAAGTACATCTGAGCTAAATAGACATGGTAAACACAACCCACAATGCCAACTGTTAGTGTATTGTGCGGATGAACAACTTCTTCCCCAAACTTTTCTTAGGAAAAGGAATCAGCCAATATCGAATTCTTGCAACAAGCACAATTTCCATGTTTTAGAATTGATCCAACCTGCAATTTTCATTCAAAGTGAAGACTATCACAACACTGATTCGTTTATCTTAAAATAAGAAATGTTCTCTCCAATACAATTTCACGTGCTCTTTTTCACAAAAACTAAGGGGCAGATTTACAAGACCCTTGCGACACATTTGCGCCGCCATTGTGTCACTGCTTGTGATGCATCGGCGGCGTAAATAATGCGCCATGTTGCGGCCCATTTACAATGTGATGCATCTAGAGAGATGTGTCACCTTGTAAAGCCCTGCACCACATTATGCCTGCGTCAAGTATAATGTATGCAGCGTGGGCGCCACTTACAGGACGCCACTGTGTCAAAACCCTATGCCTGCTTGGAGCAGGTGCAAGGAGTGAGGCAGTGTATTAGGAATAGGCCTCCCCATGCATTGCTGGAGTTGCGTCGTGCTTGCGACATGACTCCAGCAATGCGTGACTTTTGCGCTGACATATGCGTCAAAATTTCAGACGCATCTATCAATCCATGCGCCATGGTGCGACGTATTGTAAATACAGTGCATCCATGATGGCGCAACGGTTTTGCACGCAGGTGCAGGGAAACTGACGCATCTATACAGAAGCATCAGTTTCTTGTACATAAGCCCCTAAATATGTCTGCATGTTTTATAGATTCTCTGGACATTAAAAGATGAGCAAGTAAATATACTACCCATGAGCATTTGTGAGTTTATTTTACATATCCTTGCACGCCTGTCAAGTCAACTTTAAAGTCTGCATTCATCAAATGAGTTTTTGCCAAAATGGAAAAGTGCAATTCTTGTAATCTGTTTCTCAAAAAGCACATTTACTACTGAATGCTGAGCAAGGCCCGCTGTTTACTTTCTCATCTGAAAAATCTAAAAATGTAAATCTAAAATGGACGTACTTGCGCTGTGCGAAACCAATGTATGTCCCACCAAAATATCCAGACAGTATTTAACATGCCTTCATCATTTACCTTCTCTGTACATTGACGATGTGAGGCTTTCAAGGTCGAATGCTAGTGCCTTAGGAACGTGTGAATTTTTCAACAGGCAAAACTGACTGAACAATCCATTTCATTAAAAATATGTGCTCGGGTTGATTGCTGAGGTCAAAATACTGACCCACTACTGCCTAATATGAGTTCACACAGTGTGAGAGGCTATTGAAGAAACCCGCCCACAGGGATGTGCCCATGAATATCGAGGTAGGAGTCTCAATGGCACCAAATATCGTAAACTCAGTATGGGTAAAATATCGAAAGGTACGTAAGTATACATTTTCTATAAGTAACTCCACATATGTGTAAAGTGACTATATATATATATATATATATATATATTCACTGAAAAAAACATAGGTTTCAGGGGTGTTATAGTTAGCTGGACTTTTCACTTGTACAAAACCATTGAAATTCCCCCGTTATAGTTAGTTCAGCTAACTATAACTCGCGCGCCCGCAATCCACTGCTGATGACGTCACATATTACATCACTCATGACAAGGTCAGTGACATCACTCATGACATCACTGATGACATCTCAAATGACATCACTGATGACATCACTGATGACATCATCCAGTGAATGTGTGTTTTTCTGAAAATTAAATATGTTTTATATATGTATATCTCAAGGTCGATGGAAGAATAAATGGGTATATAAGTGTCTAAATGGATGATTTGTTTTTGAAAAATTGATTGTGTAACTGACTGATTAAGTGTATCATAGTGAATACATGGCTTAGTGAGTAATGTTTAAATATGTAAATATCTGTATCAGTCTCTCACTTTGTGTATAAGTGGCTGCATGGGTTGGTGAGTAGCTACATGGGTGTCTATATAGGTTATTAGTTGGTTTTTTGAGTATCAGTCTGAGTGTCTGCATGGTTCGGTGGGGCGTATTACGTAGTGCATAGGTGCATGAATGAGTGACTCACTGTTTGTATGTGTTGAAGACAGCATGTGTACAGGACTGTATGGGTGAATGAGTGTGTGTATGGGTGTGTTAGTGAGTGAATGACTGTCTCAATAGTATCTTTATGAGTGACTACATATGTTTTAAACTAGTATATGTGACTATTGGTGTATATAAGTGAGTATATGTGAGAGTGAGAGATTGAAAGAGTTCCTGTATGAATAAGTATGTGTTTCTATAAGTGATTGTTTAAAAGACTAAGTATGTGTAAGTTTCCCTAGAAGTAAGTGTGGTGGTGTGTGTATAACTGTATATGCAAGTAAATGTATGTTTGATTCTTTATTAGCATGAGTGACTATGTGTGTGAGTAACTCTATGGATGAGTGGCATTGTGTAACAGGATGTATAGGTGTATGAGTACATATGATGAGTGAGTACATGTATGAGTGACTGTATAGGACTGTTGGTGAATGAGTGGATGTGTATGTGGATCTTAGAATTACTGAAGAGGTTGTTGTAACTGGTATTGGTATGTCCATTGTTTTGAAAATTTTAGTCTCTATTTTTGAATGTGTGTATCAAAGGTTATATTAGGGTGAGAGGAGGTCTGCCACTCTATCACAAGGATGATGTCATCAGTGATGTCATCAGTGATGTCATTTGAGATGTCATCAGTGATGTCATGAGTGATGTCACTGACCATGTCATGAGTGATGTAATATGTGACGTCATCAGCAGTGCATTGCGGGCGCGCGAGTTATAGTTAGCTGAACTAACTATAACGGGGGAATTTCAATGGTTTTGTACAAGTGAAAAGTCCAGCTAACTATAACACCCCTGAAACCTATGGTTTTTTCAGTGAATTTCTGAGGTTTTTTAAATGCTAATTCCTAACTATAACGTGCCTGAAACCGATGTTTTTTTCTGTGAATTTCAAAGGTTTTTTAAATGCTAATTTCTAACTATGCCTACAGAGATAGGACATGTGAAGAAAGAAGAAAAAATGCACAGAAAGAAAAAAACAGAAGTGCAGAAAGAAGCAACAGAAGTCCTCAAAGACGAAGAAAAGTGCAGGAAGAAGGATAACGTGCAGAAAGAACAAAAAGAAGAGCTGAAAGAATCCTTGTTGCAAAAACATCCTGTACCCTCAACTTTTTCAGACGGATACTGGTGGTAACTGAGTCTGACTAACCAGTCCTAGAGCCATTGCTATGTAAAATGACACTTAGAATACAGTGAAAACACCTACATACACTAGGGAACATTATGCGTTGGGGTCCACCTGTGATTAGCATGACCTCCTCTGTAAGCCCCTAGTATATAATAGGGCAGGGGGATTAAAACTACCTCTTAAAACAGGCCACAGGGCGTTTTTGCACACGTTAATTCAGGCCCCGTCCCCTCCCTTCACCACTGTGTAAACACGCCCTGTGTCAGTTTTTAGTTGGGAGATTAAGTTCATTTGAATCCCTAGGGTCCAACTAGCCCACTAGGTACCTCCAGTAAGTGCCACAGAGCTGCATTGCAGAGAGGTGTAAAAAGTGGCACGGCCTGGACCACCTCTCTGCAATGCAGCTCAGTGGTGCTTACTGGAAGCACTTGGTGGGCTAGTTAGCCCCCAGGGGCCCTCAGTATTGAAGGGAAATGATATCCCCAATTTAAAACGTGCCATAGTGCGTGTTTGCACACGTCACCTCAGGCCCCGTCCCCTCCCTTCACCACTGTGTAAACGCGCCCTGTGGCTGTTCTAAGTTGAGAGATTAAGTCCCCTTGAATCCTAAGGGTCCCTAGGGTCAAACTAGACCACTAGGTACCTCCAGTAAGCGCCACAGAGCTGCGTTGCAGAGAGGTGTAAAAAGGGGCTTGGCCTCAGAACACCTGTCTGCAGCGCAGCTCCCTGGCGCATACTGGAGATGCCTGTTGGGCTAGTTGGCCCTCAGGGACCCTCAGTATTGAAGAGGAATTAATTCCCCAACTTACAACTCGCCAGGGGGCGCGTTTGCAGAATGCTGCAAGGAGGGGGCGTGGCCTCCGGCACAATGCCAGTCTTTTATTTATTTTAATTTTTTAAGAAGGGGGGCTGTCTGGTTCCCCTTCTTATTCTAATTTATTGGCCCTGATGACCCCATCCCCCAGGGCCTGTCTCCTAATTATATTTTTTTGACCCCAATCCCCAGGGCCGGCCACTGTTTTTTATTATTTTAAAAAAATATATATTTATAGACACACCTAGGACATGCTGGACAAACCGTACGTACCTACCACCATGACGATTTGCGTGATATTCATTAAAAGGCGACTATGCATACAATGAATCCACGTGGAATGTATTTACACCACTAGTGAAGCTCTGACATGTCTGATGTCCTACCGTGCCTAATCCCGGTAGACACCCTTGTCGTTTATTTATACAAACATGGGTAGCTATTGACGGGCACATTTAATACACATGCACACCAAGCCATTCAAAGGGGATTCGACAAAAATTCGACCAAAACTATGCAAGAAACCCCCCTCACGGTTAATAAAACACACATCCACTGCCGGATGTGTAATACTTTTTATTTTACTCTCTGGAAAGGGGACGAACATCACTTGAGAGTCACAGCGCGCTCCTGGCAGAGCCCAATGCTGTGTTACACCCACCATTGCCTGCCGAGTGCCACACACCTCTGTGTTGTATTCCACCAGCTAGTGCATATGCTATGACACTCTCTAGCCCATGTGCACTGTAACACCACCCCGTGAATATGTCATGCCACACTTGTCTTCGCACGGGTTATATTGCCCCATCTAACGTGCCTTCCTCGATGCCTATGTTATAACGCACAGTGCTATGCCATACATATTACAATCTGGGATCCATATCTTTGTCACAGTGCATATGCAACGTTACACTCCCCAGCACATATTTTATATTACAAATTTAGAGACTAGTTAGGTTACACAACACTGCCCTGTGCATATTACACTCCACGGCGCATATCGCATAGCACGCGCTAGTGCCTGTGCTATCTCGCGCTCTCCAATGAATCTGTCATTGCGCACAATGTATTGCATATTATATTTCACGCCCGGTTCATCTTATATCACACTTTTTGGTGCATAGTTTATACCATACACTATATCTAGTTTTCATTATCAATCGTGCTCTCAGGACTATGTTCTATATAACACTGTGTTCACCTACCCTTTTCACAGGCATTACATTTTGCAATAGGGGGTGGAGGGTCAGGGGGTGTTTCTGCCAAGTGAGCCCGGAGTCACAGTCACAAACGTCCTCTTCTTCCTAAATAAAAGTGAGATTATGCTGCATACTTGTTCATATTTTAAGTAGTTCCCACAGACACACGTTTTAAAAACCTATAAAGTTCCTAATACCCGCCTTCTCTGAACAGTTAGCTTGCTGCCCCATCCCCCTCCTCCCTATCCTCTGTTGTGTGAATCCATGGACTAGCCTCCTCCCTCCTGCCATGCATGGTCTGATGTGCTGCCACTGCCCTCAATTTAGTATGATGTACCAGTCCACTCCTCCTGCCCTCCATTGCCCAATTCTATGCCCCATCATTGACCTCCTGCTTAAACTCTGTGCTTAGCTTGCTGCCCCTATTCTCCTTCCCCCTGCCCTCCGATGTCTTTGTGCATGCCCCTGCTCCATCCTTTTTGCCCACCATGTTCCATGGACCTGCCACTCCTATCTACTCTGATTGTTCTGTTGAGCTGCCACTCCCCTCCCACCTGCCTAGCATTGTCAGATGACTGTAACCTGTCCCTGCCACCTCCACCCTGCCTATCCACATACCATGCCCCTATCCTCTTCCTCCTGTCCTACATGGTCCATTGTACTGCCAAACCCTTCTGCCCTCCCTGGTCTGTTGTGCTGCAACTGCTCCTCCTGCCTGCCCCGTGCGGTCTGTTGTGAGGCCCCTTCCCCTGAACTTTCTTGTCTGTGCACAGGTCCAGACCCTCCCTTCTATCCTCCATCGTCCTTTGTGCATGCCCCTGCACCCTCCTTCTTGCCCATCATAGCCATTGTGCTGCCACTAACCCTCCCACTTGCCATGCATGGTCTTCTGTGGTGCCATGGCCCCTCCCACCTTCCCTGTGTGGTCAGTTAGCTGCCCCTGACCCCCTCCCACCTTCCCTCCATGGTCTGTGTGTATGCCATCACAGTCTCACTGTTGCTCTTCACGGTGTGTCTTGCTTCTAGTGCCCATACTGCCTGACCTCCATGGCTATCTTGCTGCTCCTGCCCTGCCCCCTTGCCCCCAGCCCTCTGTTTACATGTGCAGACCCCTACTCCCTCCCTCCTGGCTTGTCTGTTCCATTGTAATGCCCCTGATCCGTCCCTCCTGCCCTTTATGGTCTGTTATGCTGCAGCTTTCTCTCCTGTCTGTCCATTATGGTCAGCTAGCTACCATTGCCTCTTGCCCCTCTGTTCTCTGTTGTCCATGTGCATGGTCCTGTCCCCTCCCTCTTGCTTTCTATGGATTGTTGTGCTGCACTCCCGCTCCGCATGCCCTGTGTGGTGTATTGTGCTGCTGCAAACCCTGATGCCTGCCCTGCAGGGTCAGTTTGGTGCACCTCTCCATGTCCCTCCTGTCCTCTGTTATCCAAGTCAATGTCCCTACCCCATTTCCTTCCATGATCCAATGTACCATACTTGAGAACATTTTGAACTTGGTAAGAGTAAGATTTTGAAAAAAAACTGGGGTATTGATTTTCCCCTTTGAGTTACATTGAAAAAGAGGAGATTGTAGACAGGAGACAGATCAAATAAAGCCCATTTGAGCTTAAAAACATTGGACGTTTCCTGGCTGAATCGGGTCTGTTGGCATGTATGGTTGTACTACCATTGCCTCTTCCTTCTGCCCACAATGGTCTATTACATTGCCACAGCCTCTCTTGCAAGTCCTGTATTGTTGGTTTGTTGCCCCTGCCCCCCTTTCCACTGCCCTCCATAGTCTGTTGTGCTGCCACGGCCCTTCCTGCCTGCTCAGTGTGGTTAAATTGTTGCCTTTGCACCCTCCTACCTGCCTTCAATTTTCAGAGTCCGTGCCCCTGGCCTCTGCCTCTCAACAGTATCCTAATGAACAACTAGATTGCTAACATTCTATTTTTATTACAAAAGTGTGGAACGCCTGATGTCATCTTGATGTAATCAAAACTGTAATACCTAGAGCATTTCCTTTAGAAATTACATATATGAGAGGGTCTTATTGGCATCAAAATTATGGTTAGTGCTCTAAAAGACTAAAATAAGGACATATTTTCTGAGTTTTCAAATAGCGACAAAGCACTTTTAAATTATTTGTTATCTTTATGTTTTTTTATCCAGTTGACCACTTGATTAAATGTTGCACTTAGGGGAGAGGATGTGGTGTTACTTCCAGAACTGCAGACTTTGCAACTGGGGAACCATGTTGGAGTTTCTGCTTCAGCTCGACATTCTGTGATTCTGGTCAAATCACTTAGTATCCCCATGTCTACAACCAAAATGAATTTGTTCTTGTGTGATGTAACCAATGCTTATGTAAAGCACTCCAATACCTGACAAGTCTGCACTATATAACACTGCAAAAACACAAAATAATAAGTGTTTTGCACACTTCTGTCATTGGGCTATATTTGGGCTACATCTGGGTGATTTTGGGCTACATTTGGGCTCTTTTGTCTCCTGTGGCCATCTTGGGAGATTTATTTGTTATGAAGTTTCCTAATTTCCTCATGTACTGCAGTCTCCTCAGTAGGAAATGCTTTCAGTTTTTTACTTTGGTTCCATCATGAAGGTATTCAGATATGTCACACATTTGCCATAAATTCTGAAAGTTAGCACTCTAGTTGCTCATTAGATCACTGTAGTAAAACTACTGTTCACCATGGAAGTCTGCTCCTGGTATTAAAAGTGCATGTTTCAGTCTGCATGTCAGAATTTTTTAATGAAATAGAAGAGGATTTGAGAAGTCACTCAAAATGTGCCCTCATTTTCTTTCTTCAGCATTAATCATAATTTCTATGGCAAAATGAACCCCCTCATTGTGTTCCTTTTTAAATTAAATGTTTTAAGTGTTACCAGTTTATTCCAATCAAGATGGCTTCAGGTGTGCCATACTTTTGTCATAATGAAGACAGTAAGCGCTCTAGTTGTTTTTAAGAACACTCTGGGACATTCTGTCATTGGGCTATACTTGGGCTACATCTGGGTGATATTTGGGCTACATTTGGGCTCTTTTGTCTCTGGTGGCCATCTTGGGAGACTTATTTGTTATGAAGTTTCCTAATTTCCTCATTTACTGCAGTCTCCTCAGTAGGAAATACTTTCAGTTTTTTACTTTGATTCCACCAAGAAGGCATTCAGATGTGTCACACATTTGCCATAAATTCAGAATGTTAGCACTCTTTTTGCTCATTAAATCACTGTAGTAAAGCTACTGCTCACCAGGGAAAACTGCTGCTGGTATTGAAAGTGCATGTTTCAGTCTGCATGTCAGAATTTAATTTTTTAATGAAATAGAAGAGGATTTGAGAAGTCACTCAAAATGTGCCCTAATTTTTCTTTCTGCAGCACTAATCATACTTTTTATGGAAAAATGAACCCCCTCATTTTGTACCTTTTTAAATTAAATGTGTTAAGACTTACCACTTTAATCCAAGCAAGATGGCTTCAGGTGTGCCATACATTTATCATAAGTAGGACTGTTAGCGCTCTAGTTGTTCTTTGGAACACTCTGGGAAGCTGCAGTAGAACACAAAGGAATCAACTGATAGTCTCTGCCCTTGTTGGATGTACATGTTTTACTGAGAATGTCAGACTTCATTCTCACATGACTGAGAAAGATAATGTGAATTTACAGAAAATAAGCTCTCAGTTTAGCTTATAGATCACCTTCCAAACCTCTGTGGGAAAAGCATGAGAAAATATTTTTCTCTCAATCATGATATCCCAGCAGAAGGTTTTTTCACATGGTGAAATCACCTTAGAACATACCACAATTCCTAAAATGAGTATGGTACCATCAACAAATGATTTATAATGTAACTAAAGTCTTAAAACCTTCTATTAACTGCAATGCTTTTTAATGAGGTGCTATCATGTATATTGGTCCCAAGATGGCTGCCAACACTTCTTGGAAGAAGTGCTGACAGCCAATCAGATCTCAGGATGAGATGTGTGGTTAGGCTCCGCCCACATATATATATGATTTTACTTTTGATTTTCTCAGGAACTACTGAACAGATTGACACCAGACCTGCAAAAGGCACTTCCCTGACCTGAGGACTACCTCTCTGCCAAATTTCAAGTAATTCTGTTCAGCCGTTCGGGCTGTACCTTGGACTAAAGGTTCCTATGGAAAATTGCATGGGGAAAATGTGTTTTGGGACCCCCTTTTTTCTCAGCCCCCGCTTGACATATCCGCCCAAGACTTTCAGGGTAGGAGCGGAGGGGAGCGCCCCACCTATTTTGAAAATTTCGCGAGGATTTGTCAACCGGCGCCAAAGTTATTCCAAATAGAATGTTGCGGATTTCCTATGGAAACACGGTCCTAACTATAACTATATACTGGCGACCGCCAGTAGATAATATATATATATATATATATATATATATATATATATATATATATATATATATATATATATATATATATATTTATATATTATTACCTACTGGCGGTCGCCAGTAGGTAGTTATAGTTAGGACCTATTTTCCACAGGAAATCCGCAACATTCTATTCCCAATAAATCTGGCGCCGGTTGACGAATCTTCGCGAAATTTTCCAAACTTTTGACCAGCTCCCGTCCGCTCCTATCCTGAAAGTTTCGTGGTGATTCGTCAAGCGGGGGCTGAGAAAAGAGGGGGTCCCAAAACGCGTTTTCCCATGCAATTTCCCATAGGACCTGTTGACGCAGCTACAGCCCGAACTGCTGAACGGAATGACACCAAATTTGGCAGAAAGGTAGACCTTGGTTCAGAGTCGTGCCTTTTGCTTAAATGGTGTAAATCCGTTCAGTAGTTCCTGAGAAAATCAAAAGTAAAATCACATATATATCTGGGAGGAGCCTAACCACACATCTCATCGTGAGATCTGATTGGCTGTCAGCACTTCATCCAAGAAGTGTTGGCAGCCATTTTGGAACCAATATACATGATAGCACCTCATTAAAAATCAATGCAGTTAATAGAAGGTTTTAAGACTTTAGTTACATTATAAATCATTTGTTGATGGTACCATACTCATTTTAGGAATTGTGGTATGTTCTAGGGTGATTTTACCATGTGAAAAAGCCTTCTGCTGGGATATCATGAATCATGTTTGAGAGAAAACTATTTTCACATGCTTTTCCCACAGAGGTTTGGAAGGTGATCTATAAGCTAAACTGAGAGCATATTTTCTGTAAATTCACATTATCTTTATTAGTCATGTGAGAATGAAGTCTGACATCCTCAGTAAAACATGTACATCCAACAAGGGCAGAGACTGTCAGTTGATTCCTTTGTGTTCTACTGCAGCTTCCCAGAGTGTTCCAAAGAACAACTAGAGCGCTAACACTCCTACTTAGGATAAACGTATGGCACACCTGAAGCCATCTTGATTGGAATAAAGTGGTAACTCTTAAAACATTTAATTTAAAAAGGAACAACATGAGGGGGTTCATTTTGCCATAGAATGTATGATTAGTGCTGCAGAAAGAAAAATTAGGGCACATTTTGAGTGACTTCTCAAATCCTCTTCTATTTCATTAAAGAATTCTGACATGCAGACTGAAACATGCACTTTCAATACCAGCAGCAGACTTCCCTGGTGAGCAGTAGCTTTACTACAGTGATCTAATGAGCAACTAGAGTGCTAACATTCTGAATTTATGGCAAATGTGTGACACATCTGAATGCCTTCTTCATTGAATCAAAGTAAAAAACTGACAGTATGCCTACTGAGGAGACTGTAGTAAATGAGGAAATTAGGAAACTTCATAACAAGTCTCCCAAGATGGCCACCAGAGACAAAAGAGCCCAAATGTAGCACAAATATCACCGAGATGTAGCCCAAGTATAGCCCAATTACAGAAATCCCAGAGTGTTTTAAAGAACAACTAGAGCGCTAACAGTCTTACTTATGACAAAAGTATGGCACACCTGAAGCCATCTTGATTGGAATAAAGTGGTAACACTTAAAAGATTTAATTTGCAAAGGAACAAAATGAGGGGTTTCATTTTGCCATAGAAATTATGATTAGTGCTGCAGAAAGAAAAAATAGGGCACATTTTGACTTCTCAAATCCTCTTCTATTTCATTAAAAAGTGCTGACATGCAGACTGAAACATGTACTTTGAATACCAGCAGAAGACTTCCCTGGTGAGCAGTAGCTTTACTACAGTGATCTAATGAGGAACTAGAGTGCTGCCATTCAGAATGTATGGCAAATGTGTCACATCTGAATGCCTTCTTGATGGAACAAAAGTAAACAAGCATTGGAAATGCAATAGGTCTCGCCCTCGTTTAAGTTAAAGCAATTCTGTTTGTAATTAGGTGGCTTTTTAGCTTTGCTTTGCTTGTATTAGAGTTTTTCAAACGTTCATGTACATACCATGCATATATGTATTAGTAGTAGAGAGTAGTAGAGTAGTAGAGAGCAAGTAGTAGAGAGTAGTGGAGTAGTAGAGAGTGAGTAGTAGAGAGTAGTAGAGAGTGAGTAGTAGAGTGAGTACTATAGAGTAGTAGAGAGCAAGTAGCAGAGAGCAAGTAGTAGAGAGTGTGTAGTAGAGAGTAGTAGAGAGTGAGTAGTAGAGAGAGAGTAGTAGAGAGTGAGAAGTAGAGAGAGTAGTAGAGTGGTAGAGAGTGAGTAGTAGAGTGAGTAGTAGAGAGTAGATGAGAGCGAGTAGTAGAGAATGAGTAGTGGAGAGTGAGCAGTAGAGAGTGAGTAGTAGAGAGTGAGTAGTACAGAGTGAGTAGTACAGAGTGAGTAGTAGAGAGTAGTAGAGAGTGAGTAGTTGAGAGTAGTAGAGTGAGTAGTAGAGAGTGAGTAGTAGAGATTGAGTAGTAGAGAGGGAGTAGTAGAGTAGTATAGAGTGAGTGGTAGAGAGTAGGAGAGAGTAGTAGAGTGAGTAGTAGAGAAAAGTAAACAGTGAGTAGTAGAGCGAGTAGTAGAGAGTAGTAGAGTAGTAGAGAGTGAGTAGTAGAGAGTGAGTAGCAGAGAGAGTAGTAGAGAGTAGTAGAGAGTGAGTAGTGGAGAGTGAGTAGTAGAGAGTGAGTAGTAGAGAGTAGTAGAGAGCGAATAGTAGAGAGTGAGTAGTGGAAAGTGAGTAGTAGAGAGCGAGTAGTAGAGAGTGAGTAGTAGAGAGTGAATAGTAGAGAGTGAGTAGTAGAGAGAGTAGTAGAGAGTGAGTAGTAGAGAGTAGTAGAGTGAGTAGTAGAGACTTAGTAGAGAGTAGTAGAGAGAGAGTAGTAGAGAGTGAGTAGTAGAGAGAGAGTAGTAGAGTAGTAGAGAGTGAGTGGTAGAGAGCAGCAGAGAGTAGTATAGTGAGTAGTAGAGAGTAGTAGAGAGTGAGTAGTAGAGAGTGAATAGTAGAGAGTAGTAGTAGAGAGTAGTAGAGAGAGAGAGTAGTAGAGAGTGTCGTAGAGAGCGAGTAGTAGAGAGTAGTAGCGAGTGAGTAGTAGAGAGTAGTAGAGTAGTAGAGAGTGAGTAGTAGAGAGTAGTAAAAGTAGTAGAGTGAGTAGTAGAGAGTGAGTAGTAGAGAGTGAATAGTAGAGAGTAGTAGAGAGTGAGTAGTAGAAAGTGAGTAGTAGAGAGTGAGTAGTAGAGAGTAATAGCAAGTGAGTAGTAGAGTAGTAGAGAGTGAGTAGTTGAGAGTGAGTAGTAGAGAGTGAGTAGTCGAGAGTAGTAGAGTAGTAGAGAGTGAGTAGTAGAGAGTAGTAGAGAGTGAGTAGTAGAGAGTGAGTAGTAGAGAGAGAGTTGTAGAGAGTAGTAGAGAGTCAGTAGTAGAGTAGTAGAGAATAGTCAGTCAGTGTCAGTCAGTCAGTGTCAGTCAGTCAGTCAGTGTCAGTCAGTGTCAGTCAGTCAGTGTCAGTCAATCAGTGTCAGTCAGTGTCAATTAGTGTCAGTCAGTGTCAGTCAGTCAGTCAGTGTCAGTCAGTCAGTGTCAGTCAATCAGTGTCAGTCAGTGTCAGTGTCAGTCAATCTGTGTCAGTCAGTGTCAATCAGTCAGTGTCAGTCAGTCAGTGTCAGTCAGTCAGTGTCAGCTAGAGCAGCTCTGCTGACCTGGTTCTCTGGCTCTAAAGCAGCTCTGCTGACCTGGTTCTCTCTCTCTAAAGCAGCTCTGCTGACCTGGTTTCTCTGGCTCTACAGCAGGTCTGTTGACCTGGTTCTCTGGCTCTACAGCAGCTGTGCTGAACTAGTTCTTATGCTACAGAGCAGCTCTGCTGATCTAGTTCTCTGGCTCTACAACAGCTCTGCTGACCTGGTTCTCTGGCTCTAAAGCAGCTCAGCTGACCCAGTTCTATGGCTCTGAAGCAGTTCTGCTGACATGGTTCTCTGGCTCTAGAGCAGCTCTGCTGACTTGGTTCTCTCCCTCTAAAGCAGCTCTACTGACCTGGTTTCTCTGGCTCTGCAGCAGCTCTGCAGACCTTGTTCTCTGGCTCTAGAGCAGCTCTACTGACCTGGTTCTCTGGCTCTAAAGCAGCTCTGCTGACCTGGTTCTATCCCTCTAAAGCAGCTCTGCTGACCTGGTTTCTCTGGCTCTACAGCAGCTCTGCTGACCTGGTTCTCTGGCTCTAGAGCAGCTCTGCTGATCTAGTTCTTAGGCTCTAGAGCAGCTCTGCTGACCTGGTTCTCTGGCTCTACAGCAGCTCTGCTGACCTGGTTTTCTGCACTCACGATGCACGCACCCGACTTCGCGAAAATATATTTAAAAATAATATAAGTTTATTATAAGTACAAATATATTATTTTGATGAATATCTTACATAATCTCTTGCCGTAATATGTATATTAAAGACACATACATATCATTTTGGAACATACATTTTTTTTGTGGGAGTCGCGCACCCAGCGCGCCTCAGCACGTATATGATGTCACGCGGGACCCCCAACCGCGCAAACATCTTGTACCGTAATGCGCATGTGTCGCAAATGTGCGGGAGCAGGAGTCGCAGACTGGTCGCATACCAATTGCGCATATTACGTGATATTAAATGTATATGATGTAACTGAAAAACACGCAGCCGTCGCACACCATACGCGGATCCTTCATGACTTTTCTAAAATGGCGGCTCGAATGCGCGCACCCACCGTGATGTGTACACTTTGAGTGCGCGACTCTGAAAAAAATTGGATTTAAAAAAAAAAAGAAAATAATATAAATATATTAAAATAAAAAATGAAAAAAAGAAAATTAATCAATATTTCAGTTTTAATTTTAAAAAATCTTTTTTTTTCAATTTTCAGAAAAATATATAATGTTATTTAATGAATAAAATATTTATAAATAAACAGTTAAAAAACTGTAGACGTTATAGTTAGAAATTAGCATTTAAAAAACCTTAGAAATTCACAGAAAAAAACATAAGTTTCAGGGGTGTTATAGTTAGCTGCCCATTTCACTCATACAAAACCATAGAAATTCCTCCGTTATAGTTAGTTCTGCTGACTATAACTCACGTGCCCGCAATGCACTGCTGATGATGTCACATATTGCATCATTCATGACATGGTCAGTGACATCACTGATGACATCACTGATGACATCTCAAATGACATCACTGATGACATCATCCACTTGACAATCTGATACACCTCATCATACACTAATATAACCTTTCATCACTCACTGTAAAATACTGAGTACCATATTTGAAACCATTGACACACCAATACCAGTTACTACATACCCACTCACTGATTCCTCAGTCTACACACACAACTTCCCATTCAACAACAGAATTATCTTTACATGCAGTCATTAATTAATAGAACACTATCAAATGCACTTATACACATATATAGACATTAACACATCAGCAGTCATCTTAGTCGGTTATGCAGTCATCCTACTCACTCATGAAAAAAATGTATCGCACTTAAATTTACTCACTTACACAATTATCCAACAACACCTCATTTATTCAAACACATAGTAACTCATTGTTAATATGTTAAAAAAGCACCATAACTATTATACACTCATTCATATAGTTACTCTCACAATCACTGACTCTTACACATACTTATTTATATACACCAACTCTCACATACAATGCCTTTTATTTTTGTACTTTGTTGAAGATGTACTACTAAAACATATATTCGCTCACCAACACACAAATAAATAACCTCAGTCACCTAAACAACTGTTTCCACATGCACTCTTAAACCCATACACCTAGTCAATCAACCATTCACACATCTATGCATAGAGTTACACACACCCCATCCAACCACACACAAACTCAGTGTCCCATACAAATACTCACCCAACTAATCAATAACTAATATACACACTCATGTAGTTAGTGACCAACTGATGCAGCATGTTATACAACAACAGAGACAGTGCTGCACACATTCACATAGTTTAGTTTCTAATCCATGTATTAAGTGAGACACTTTTAATTACTCACTTAAAAAGACAGTCAGACAGCTACTAAATCCTCCATCCAGACAGTTATATATCCACTCAATCTTCAATACAGATTGGTATATATATAATACATATTTAAATTTCAAACTAAACCACATTCAGTGGATGATGTCATCAGTGATGTCATCAGTGATGTCATTTGAGATGTCATCACTGGTGTCATCAGTGATGTCACTGACCATGTCATGAATGATGCAATATGTGACATCATCAGCAGTGCGTTGCGGGCGCGTGAGTTATAGTTAGCAGAACTAACTATAACGGAGGAATTTCTATGGTTTTGTATGAGTGAAATGGGCAGCTAACTATAACACCCCTGAAACCTATGGTTTTTCTGTGAATATATATATATATATATATATATATCTTTTCGAGGTGCACAGATGTGAAATTGAGAGTAGTAAATCTATACTTCCTCTATATGGGCTTATCTTTTGATATTTTGTCACTCTATATTCTGTGTACGATATTAGTGTATCACAATTTTCCTAGGCTCGATATTCCGTTGTGCAATTGTCCATGGGTTTGGTTCATAGCTGGGATATGATTGGGATTTCATGTTTGGGAACATGTGGAATCTAAATGGAATAAAACCCCTTGACCATTTTGCAGCCAAGTTTTATAAAGCAGACTCAGAATGTCAGTGCTTCCAACCCATGTTAAGAGCAGGGAAGTAGCCAGAAAAAATAAATACCCCCCACTTGGACCCGCATCCAAAATGGCTACGAGCGAGACAGTTTCTTTCTTTCATATTTTCTACCTTTTCTCTTTTCACTCCCTTTGTCTAGCACTCCCTTCCTCTAATCTCCCTTTTCATCTCTCCTCTCCCTTTCCATGTCTCCCTTCTCTCTCTCTTTTCCCTCTTACATTTATACCCCTTCCCTCCTCCTTGTCTTACCCTCCCTTTCTTTTCACTTCTCTCCTGCTTGCCCTCTTCGATTTACTGCTACCCCTTCTTCTCTCGTCTCCCCTGCTCGTCTTGTCCAATCTCTCACTTCCACTCACACATTTGCCTCTCTCCTCATCTCTCATCCATCATTCTATTCCATCTCTCTCTTCCCCTGTAACGCCTTTTCGAATTTGTCTCTTTCTCACCATCACACTCCTCCATTGGGCCCTGTTTTTTCATTTCTTCCTTTTTTTCAGAGTGGGGGTGCTGCCATCAATGTTACATCACTCAACTCGTACAGATTGTCAAAAATTCAAGTGTCACACAAAAACCAAGTGTAGAAAAATGAGCCACGTCTATTATTCTAGAAAGTGGTATGGGTCTGCTATGTAGTTTGTTGTGTGTTTAGGATCACACTATGACACATATGTTATTAAAGCAATGTGTGGTAATACGCTGTAATTTATACACAGCACATTTTCCATTAAAATGGCTGCTTATTTGTGCAGCCATTTCACTGATAAAACTATATGGCGCCCTCATGATAATGGGTGGAATTGTGTTTCACCACATATTTTTCATTTGCGCAACCAAGTATTTGATTTGTTCTGATCCTAAAAAAACCATTGGATCCATCACACTTGGAATTAAAGAAAAAATGGACTAGTTTGTGCATTAATGACTGCTAATAAATTGTAGACATTTGTACAGTTTATTTATAGGTATTTCCATTTTGCTGTGTGTTTGCAAAAAAAATGACACCCTACAGCCTTTCACATCAGCAAGATTGCCAAATGCTTCACTTTTCAAAAATCTCTCTCGCTTTGCAGTCAAAGAAAAGTAACCATCAAGCTGCATGTTCAAAGAATAAACATCAACCAGTAAACGTGACAGGACAAAACTAACATTTCATGGCTTGATCATTGCTCATTCACCTTCGTAACTCGAGCATGGTTGTTTTGGCCGTGTTACAGAATTGCTCTACTTTTACTTTTCAGCACCTCGGCTATTAAATAAAACAAAGCAAAACGTCGGCATGCATTCGAGAGTTGGCTGTTCCTGGTTTTTACTGGGAGACGAGCCGGTACTTAGAGACTGTCTGGGGGTTGTAGTTCTACACTGGCAAGCCTCCAAGAAGAGGAAAGTGTCTGTGAACTACGACTCCCATAAACCTCACTCCCTGCAATAAGCAAACTGAGCTGGAGCTTTCTGTCAGTGACAAGCTCCTCTCGGTTCAGTGTAAAGTGCTCTGTGGGTCCAATAGCATCCTCCCCTCCCCCCGCTCGAGCTGATGGAGCAGAGGGTTCACCATGCCAGTGGTTAAGAGTTCAAATAAAACATTTCACTCACGTCCCTGACAGTGTCCTGCTGGAGCATAGCGTTGTTGGAGGCAGTGTCATGGTAGTATATCTCGCTAACATACAGAACCCTGCTTTAACACACCCCGGGCACATACGTAGTCAAAGATCCAAATTGGACAGCAGCACATCGGGAGAAATGAGTGCATAGAATGGGAAAAGGCATTAACACTCTCTAGATATAGTCAAGTAAATCAACTTTAAAGAGGAGTAAATCAAAATGTTGCACATAATGTAACATACGTGTTCTAGGTCAGACACAGTTACCTGCCTTAGATTATGTGGCCAGGTGGACATCTTCTTTCACGCAACTTGGTTTTACCATCAATTAAATAAATTCTGGAACATTGTAAATGGTTGTCTCAACGTAACATTGAACATAATGTCCCTCACAGGAGCTAAATACATGCTGTTGGAATGATTCTAGGATGTTGTGCCTCCTGACATGAATTAACCGCATAATATACTATCTGGGTTGATGGTTTCCCATAGAGGCATAGTGAGTCCCTAATGTAGCTCTGAGTGCCAAATACTGGCAAGGTGGCACTCTGACATGGACTAGTGTGTGCAAGTAACAAAATTGGTGTGTGAAGTGTCTTAAGAAACACAATAACACATAGGGACCACAGATGAGATATAGAGAAGTTCCTAAGAAGTGTGCCCATGGACAGAGTTCAGACGCCTCGCCGTGCCGAAGTTAAGGAAATACAAGAAGGCCGACTAGATCCCGGTTCAATAAAACACTTAGGGCCTGATTCACAAAGGTAAGCTTACATGCTTCTGTAAGTTTACACTTTTTCAATATTCACAAAACTGCATTTTAATAATAATTTTATGAGTGGTGAAACTTTACAGTCGGTTCAGAGAATTTCGCACATAAAATATAGGACAAGCCTATCTTCTTATGTGCGGAGTACTCCGCCCCTATTGACTTACTATTAATATGCACTTTTATGAATAATGAAAAAGCTTACACTTACACAAACATGTAAGTTTCCCATTGTGAATTAGGCCCTTATGCTATAAAACTACAATAGCCTTTCTTATTGACAGTAGATTTTCTTAATTAAAAATGTGTGTCTCAACTATCCTGACCCACATTTTAACTAGGGGTTCGTGAAATGTACTTAATTTGCTTTCGACTAATTATACAAAATTTGAGAATGTGTTGGCAAGGAATGAACGAAGAAGAACTATATGGAAGAATAAAAGAAGAATCTGGTCAAATATAATGTGTGTTCTGCAGTGTGCATTCAAGGATAACAACTGTAATTTAGATGTTTCATGGGTTTGGAGGGCATTAGTGTGGCAGCCCTTCCCTTGAGCTTTCAATTTTTAGGTCTAACATGAACACTGGTACACTTTTGGTGGAGTTTGTGCTAACTTTATCCCTGCCACCCACTTCTGGTTTCTAAGTCTTTGCAGTTACCCAGGGAAGCACCTATTTTGAAAATTAACAGCAGAAACAAAAGTGATAGAATGTAATTTGTGGTTGACTATCATCCATCAGCTCCTAATTACAAAAAGCCTTAACAATTATTTAAAAATAGACACCCTATATCTCTTGTTTCTGTAATTTTTTACAGTCATTGTTGTTTGCTTTCAGGAATGGTATGACCAATGGGTGAACACGGGCACTGCAAAAGCTTCCTTTATTAAGAAAATATATGCTCTCAGCATGAAGACATCCAGAAGTGAAAAAGAAGTAAAAGAAATGGTGTCTGGTGCTGGATTTGTGTCCTGCGATGCATATGCAATGGCAGCTGCCATAGATAAGAGCACAATAACATCGTCCATAGAAACTGTAGTAACAGTGGAGCTCAATGGGAAATTTACAAGAGGGATGATGGTGCTGGATCTGATCGATGAACTTAAAAGACCTAACAAAGCTTTTGTCATGAGCGGATGTGATGTGGAGAAATTTAAGATTCTCATGGAAAACTCTGTCAAATAAATGATTCCCTACTGTGTTCAGATGAAGACTTGTTCCTTTAGTGACTTTTCAGTTAAGTTTCCCCTATTTTAACTGTAGAGCATTTTTTAAACAGATTTTAAAATTATTATTTTGAGCAAGAATTGTATTCTCTTATGACATGGTACAAATATTTGCAATGGTTGAAGTAATGCAAAGTTATGTGATCTTTAGTTATAATAATGCTAATGTGAGGTATATGTTAACGTTATTTCTCACTTAAATTTGTTGCAATTACTGTGTTGGTCTTCCAAAGGAATGCATGATCTGTAAAATCTTCCAAGTAAACCTGAAGTAGTTGCTAAATGTTTTAATTATGTGAAGATCTGTAAAAATACATAAAGATGTAAAAATTTTAAAATGTAATTTAAAGTATAAGAGATTACAGTAGTAGACAATAAAAAACATACTATACAAAATATATGATGTGTAGTTACATTTATGCAGAAATCATAATATCGAAAGGATACTAACAACCATGATGAAGAACTCAAAGCAGATTACTTTTCACAATAGCAAGTTACCTGGAAGAAAACAAACAGACGCATTAAACATTATATATATAATAAAAACAGCAAAAGCTTTGAACCCTAGTCTTAATGCCCAAAAATCTGCGTTCCGCGACTTCGCGAAATTTTTTGCTTGTTCGCGTTCTCAATATGCGTGTTCGCGAGATATTTCACCCCGAGCACGCAAACAGCGATCGCGAACAGGAAAAAAGTATCGCGAACAAGCAATTCCGCGTGTTCGCGGAATTTTTGCGTGTTCGCGGAGATTTTTTACCGTTTCGCGGAGATTTGCGTAACGCGATTACGCAAATTCCGCCCACCACTAATTATTAGGGACAAAATATGAAGGACAAAAATATTTACAAGGTAAAAATAAATAGGTAAGTTCATCCACCACCTCGCCTTCGTGTAAAGTTTTAGGGTGATCTGTGAAGCAGGGGCTGAGACAAAGGGGCGTTCCAAAACACTTTTTTCCACTTGCAATTTCCTTAGGGAAAAACACATCGATACATAGAAAATGGCTAATTAGAATTACACCACATTTTCTCAGAATCTGTTTGTTTTGTGATTTGATGCCTATTTTTTCAGCTTGTTAAGATATCAAAGTTTAAAACATAGCAATATATGTTGTTGTAGGACTCTTCCACAATAAAAACAACAAACACAGCATTTTGATTGGCTGGAACCATGGGACACCTGTGGGACTGAGCAATTTGATTGTCTGCCACAAGATAAAGAAAAAAGTTGTGATCAGCGCGTTGGCCACCAACAGGGTTTGGTCACAGTGCATGGCCACAGGCCGAAGGCCAATGCAAGGCGGAGGGTTGACAGCAGACCTCATAATAAGACATTATTTTACATTATAAAAAACAAAGACATTCAAGTTAAGTTAGTAAGATTTAAACATTCATAAGAAAACCTTAGACATTCACAGAAAATTCCCAAAGTTTTATTGGAGTTATATAGAGGTCTAACAAAATAAAAACTACTGTTTTAAACCCAAATGAACACTGAAATTCATTAGTTATACCTAACTGCTATGAATATAACTTGCAACACTATGATGCACTCCTTATGACCTCACATAACATCACTGATGAGATCTGAAATCTATGGCAGTGCAAGTTATACTTTTATCAGTTACATATTAGTGAATTTCAGTAGTTTTTCAGTTTTAAAATGGTAGTTTTTTTATTATTGGAAGACCTACATATACGCATAACTCCTCTTTAAACATTGGTTTTTCAGTGTATTCACATACATGTTAACTGAAACAACTAAGGTTAAAAGGACATTATAGTTAAGAAATGAAATAATATCCTACTGTACATTAAAGCAACCTAAGAAATTCACTGAAAAAACTAAAGGTTAAAGGTAGTTACTGTTAGATGAAAATGTCAGTTCAAACATAACATTCTGAACAAACTAAACCACTTATAATCATCAGTTATAGTTATCTCAAGTAACTATAACACCGGATCTAAACTAACTATAACTCATTCCCCCACCATGCACAGTGTTGTCATCAATGATGTGATTTCAAATGTTGGAGTGATTTTATCAATGATGTCATAGAGCATGCCATGCGTGTATTAATATGTGAGGTAATTAGCAGTGCATAGCGAGGGCATTAGTTACAGTTACCAGTTATTTCATGTCTTAAAATACAAGAGCAAAAGCCAGTCATCCCCAAAATTTACTTAATGAAGGGTTTCCACCTGCAATTCACTTACTCTGTGTCTCTAAGCTCTGTATATTACTAGATTTTTTGGTCCGTTTCTGTTTAAGCACCTCGCGGTCATGTGACGTGGGACCGCGAAAGCAATGTCATGTTGTCCCGCAACAGAATGCTCAGTTTGATAATGCTCCTTGCTCTTATGTCACAGTTGCTGTAAGTCAGGTATACAAACAAAACCAAGTGGTTAGCATCTTTGATCATGATTGAAACTTGTAGGATTTTACAAGTAGGAATAAACATAGTAATGACTAATGTTTTCCTTGCATGTATGACAACGCAGGCTACAGGTTTATTGCAATCAGTTCCCAAGGGAAGTTTCACAGACTAGTCACAATGATAGCCATACTAATAATTTGTATTGAGTGCATGTGCATGTGTGCTGCCAATATACACTCTCAGGTGCAGTGCTCACAAGCCAATACACAGTATGGGAGTCCAGCTGTGATTTTGCATTGATATTGATACAAGAATGAACATTCATAACTTTATCTCACCTTCAACCAACCGATACCATAATATGTGGGAGTTCCTCATTTGAGTTTGAATGTAATGCATGCTAAAAGAAATGTCATGTACCGAATATGATCATCTAGCACATGAGGGCTGCAACAATAATTTGTTCACAAATATATAAGTATTCTTTAATGGTTTGTATTTGAATTTTTCTTATTTGCACTCCATCACAGGTCCAGTACAGAAAATAAGTCAAGTTACAGCAAAGTGTGCAGATGAGTGACATGTCCAAAAGAACAGGTGCATATAGAACAACTATATGCAGCAATTCTAAAAACACAAGGCAGTCCTCCATGCAAAGGCCTCCAGCCAAGCTACAGAGTGGCAACAAGCAGAGTATCAAACAAACATACAAAGTTTGTATAGATGGGACCTGCTGGAAGGCAAAGACATAAAAATTGTAATAAATTGCAAGCTATATATACGTTGAAACCTATTCAAAGAAAATGTTGAATCTAGCAGAACTCCGTGCAGTAAAAAAATGTTCCACTACCGGGTCGAGTTTGCCAGTGCACTCATTCGCATTGCGATGGGAAACCAGAGTGTGTTCACACGTACTAAATCATGCACAAACTGCACCACGTGGTCCGCATGGGCAAGGTCATCTTGTTTTTCTGCTCTCTTTTATGGTGCTGGCCTAAATCTTAATGTCGCTTCAATCTTTCTAATCCTCCTCCTTTATTACATATCTACCCCAAATTCTTATTTTTTTATAATAGTCTGTGTCTTTATGTTTGTGTATTTTATGTTTTTGGGAAACAAATTGTGTTTTTGTGACTTTTTGACTTTATTTCCCCTTACTTCCTTATTTCTCTCTTCTTTCCTATCCTTTCCCTTCCTTTTCCTTTTTTTCTACCCCACCCAGTGCCATGGCAGACAGAGGACTTCCTTGCGGGTGGCACAGTGTGCAACCCGGGGCAATCTTTGGAGAGGAGGTGGCAACACAATATCTTTTTGTGCAACACCACCTTTGCTCTATGCTGGCAGCAGACGGGAGGCCTGATAGTGGATACCCCCTGTGGGAGCATCGGTGGTGCTGTGGGACGGTGCGCCAGTGTGTACGGTGCACCAGCCAGGTTCACCACACTCCCCAGCAGCTAACGCACTGCTGGGCGGACATTCTGGACCACGAACAGGACCTGCTCAACCGGCTGGCTGTCGAGATTCTGGGACTCATTGAGTATATTTATTATTTGTTTTGTTTGTGTTCTACAATGCTAAAATAAATTCTGAATAGCATGCTGCTCACACTCGGAGGTAAGTTATGTTTAGTTTATGCTGATATATTATTGTGTGATCCAGTTTCTAGTTTCTGCTAGGCAGGTGATCAGTGCTACCTAATCGTACTCTTTATAGGCACTCGCTTTGGTTGATTAATTAAGAAGCCATTGCAGACTGTTCTCTTGTCATTATAGTGAATCAGTGATTAGCGTATTCTCTTTGTGACTTGTTTATGTAGCTTGTACAGCTCAAATGTCTTTATCTCATAGCGATGTGTAGTATGCATCTATGCATTGCAAAAAAGGGAGACTCAGTTGGTCCATCAAGGGGGTTGAGAATGGAAATAGAATCAAAGATCATTCACTGGAATGCATTAGCTCCAAATGTAGTTTTTGTTGATGAAATTTGGAATAGGGATTTATCAGCAACTCAATGACAGTAGATAGACTTGAGTCAAGACAAGTAGTACTAGAAGCTATCTGTTTTAGAGAAGTACAATGCAACTGTGTTTGCTTGTCATAAAAAATGTTGTGGAGATTATTAACTGAATAACTCATCTATTTTTTTTTAGTTTTAGTTTCTTTTATTAGCACCCAAGGGCAAGAAGAGGCCCATCTCTAGGAGGTGGTAAAGTGGTTACCTTGCTGTTTGCAGACAACACTCTGCTAGTTTCTAAGACTCTCAGAGGCCTGCAATTGCTTCTAGACCAATTCAAGGCCTTTTGTGACTCTCGGGGCCTGGAGATCAATACATCAAAGACAAAGCTCCTTATGTTGAACCCACACAAGTCATATAAAGGAAAGTTAACACTAGGCGGAGTCTCGTTAGAGAGAGTGAGCACCATTGATTATCTAGGGATCACTCTCTCCGACGACATGTCCTGAAAGCCCCAGATACTGAAACGCAGTCTGCAGAATAGATAGATAACAGGGACCTTGATTAACGAGCATAGGTCCTTTCATAGTAAACTGGTAGCAGCTCCTCTCCATATATAGGACTGCAAGGCAATAAGTTCAGCATTGTATGGAGCGGAACTGTGGGGATTTGAGAAGATGGAAGGTTTGCTGACCACAGAGAACAAGCTTCTGAGGGCCTTATTTTTGCTCCCCTTTACACCTGCTAAAGCTGGATATGGGACGAGCTACCATTGTCGAAAAGGCCAAGTTACGCCCTTTGTTATTTTGGATCAGTTTAAAATCAACTCCAGAGTTGTCTTCATATGTGGCTGCCATTTACGAAGTCCAGGCACTTGATTGATTCAAGAAGATCCCTTGGCTGCAGGAAGTGAAATCCTTGCTCACTGCTATTGGCCTAGAGGGACTGTGGGAATCAAGGGATTGCGCAGGGCACACTACCAAGGAATTACTTTAAAAATATTATTGGCATTGGGTGGCCCAGTCTTCCCTTTTATATTCATCCTGGGGCCGCCTAACTACTGAGTTCCTGAAGTTCAAACAGCTTGCTTCAATTGACTATTACGATTTCTCAGGACAGGAAGCTGTTTATGCAATTTAGATTTGGTTCGCTCCCAGTGAACGCTTTTACAGCTTCCTGGCGCCCATTTTCCACTGATTTACATAATGGTCCAGGCTGTCCTAGTGCTGTGTAATCAATAGGTCATATAATTTTGCTTGCCCACTGTACAAACTGCTAAGAGCCAAATGGTTAGCTCCCACATGCAAACGCTTTGGTATTCTGTTCCATCTAGAGGTGCTGCGCATCTTAAAATCTGACTCTAGCTTTGTAGTTTTCTGCGCTGTAGCAAAGTTCCTTGGCACCATGTGGTCTATTAGAAGGTCTGTCCTGAAGCTATAACATAACAATTCTGTATATTGCTAAGATATTCTCTTTTAATGTACCTTTTAACCAGTTCTCACATTTTTACAAATTTATTTCCTGTTTTAATGTGCAAGTCATATCTTTACAGTCTTTACCATTTTAGCTCTATATAAATAATGAATTAATCATTTTACGATGGGCCTTGCTATTTATTACTCTTTTGTTATGGGCCCGCTGTATTTTTATGCTTCACTGCTTTGTACCACTTGTATTTTTAGCACTAATTTTAACTAATTTTTGTTGCATTTTCAGCATGTATCTAATAACTTTGTTTTAATGAAATGTTTGTATTCTTACTTTTATGGTCATAAGACCGAAATAATGTTTATGACTGGCTTTCCTTTTCCTGCTCATGCCTATCTCTAACACAGTTGAGTTCACAAGAGACTGACCATGGTCATCATGGACCCCCCACCCCCCAATTTAGTGTGCTGATGTCTCGTTCATTTATAGTTACAATATACCGGAAGTTTCCCATGACAGGGCAGCATGGCTAGAAAAAAAGTATGAGGTCCCACCCCCTTTGCATTGCCAACCAGCACCATATGTCTTTCATTGGCCATTATTCCATCCCTGGCTTGTCTAACTTTGTGACCAAACAATCAAATGCCCAGAGTGATATTTGGAAGATATTGAAGTGCTAACTGAACTGCAGTTCCAGCCATTCTTCTTCCATGTCTCTGGCTTGCTCTACAATCCACACCTAAGTATTTAAAAAAATCCCCTTCAGACAAAAGAATGAATGTGGGCAGACTTTTTTGGTACCGTGGATCAAGTAGTGTGGCACAGATGTACTCTTTAGACTTGATGATGTCATGTTGCAGCCTGTATTACAATCCAAGCAAAGGATTAAGGTCTCAACCAAGGCATGCACTTCTGTGCTTTCATTCACACCTGCGGGGGTGAACCTTTCAGACACCTTCTTTACCTGGTCCTATAGCAGATGCAACAAAGGGATAGCGTGTCCCATCGTACTGTCCTCCTTGTTAACTTCCCGTGTGAAAACCTTAAAAGGTAGTAGCATCTGTGTCAGTCATTTGACTAGGTCCCATTTGTCTGCATCCATGGTCATAGCTTTCCCAACTGCACCCCCTCCTCTTTGAATGACATAGTTATTGATCTGTTTGTACTGCACAAACAGACGTGGCAACATGTTGCACAAACATGCGGTTGGGTGGTTCTGCTCATAGGGACCCTCCTGCGTAAACATGCCCATAATAATAGCCTGGATTTTCTTCTTTTCTTGGGGCACTGACACAGGCGTCTTTTGAAAAGTAGATGGTAGTGGTAGACTCAATGTGCGTCGTGGTGGGGCAGTCACTGTATGCCATGGTGATTCCATCTCACTCCGAATCTTGTGTGATTGTGAAGTCGTAGAGGTGTGTAAATATGCTGGAGCACAGCTGGGGACAGGGATGCCATGTGTGAAGATGTTACACTCTTCTTCTTCATCATCACCTTCCACCATGAGTGGAATTGTTGCTGATGTTTCCTGGCTCTCCTCACCATCACGACCATGTTCAGCAATTTCTTTAAGGTGCTCCTTCCACTTGATTGTGTGGTGTTTTTCCATAAGGATCATCTGGCCTCCAGTACCATAATGTGTACCAAGCTTACTTCAATGAACATTTGTGTGGCAAATGGTGCATAGTGCAATATGCTCTCCCTCTTTGCCAACCATATAAAAGTCCCAAACTGGGGAGGAGTACTTTTTACTGTGCCATTGCCAATGCCTGAAGAAGACCTGGAGGTAGATGGACATATCGTCGATTGCCTCTCTGCTTCTCCTGAGTCAGGGGTTTGTGCAGGTTTCAGCTAGGGCTTTGCGAATATGGGAGCTGGTGGAGGTGCTACCAGTGCCACACCCTCGGAGTAGGTTGAATAGTGCTGTCAGGCTCCTCTGTGTCATCTATCACAATGACTACCTCATCGCCATCATCCTCCTCATCATCCCCTTCCATAAGTCTAAGTGTTTCAGGAACTTTTTTTTCGCCTTGCCTCTCCTCTTGTCGCCTGGACTCTACCGCGGTCCACTCCATGTCCCTAACATCATCATCAGTGGTGGTGCGCTTGGAGAAGATGATGCAGTAGTACCCTTCCTTTTCCTTGCTGGATATCTGTGAGCCAATGATTCTAAAAGAGGAGGTTTAACTTCTTGCTCAGAAGGAAGCTCAACCTCCTGTTCTGCTCCAGCATCAGACAAATGTGCTATTGCTGGCTGTGGCTGCTGTTCACTTCACTCTGTTTCCTGAAACGATTGTGTCCTACTTTGCGAAAGGGGCAAATCCAATTCAACATCACTACCTGTCGGCGTCAACATGATTGCACTGGCTGCCTCACTGACAGACATGATCCTGGGCTTAGGTTGGGGGGTGGTGCTGATGATGCAGGAGTGCTGCTCTCAGCTTGATTGCCAGAGGCCGGTGCATCAGGCACTAGTGTGCCGATAAAGCCAGTGATGGAAATCGGCTTCTTCTCCTCCCCGCTGGCCACTTTCTTGGCAACACCTTTCTTTGGACCCATATTGAAGCTGTCAGTTGGCAGCGGCACTTAGTTTCACCAGCTGAAGAGATGCCAGTATTGCGTAGTTAATCGCACGTCACGTTGTGCACAGGCCTTCTGTCTGGCAGTACCGTGGGCGATGTCTCTTGTGCACCTAAAAGCAAACAAGCAAGAAGAGCATCAGTGAAACGCGGCATTGTTGCAGTTTAATTAGTAGAACAAACAAACAATATAATTTAGCGTGGTTAACTAAGTTATTGTAAATAATAAGCAATACAGTCTAACTATCCGTTCGTAAAACTACACCAATGTAAACCTTCATGGTATACAGTACACTCAGGAAGGTTCAGAAAGAGTCTCAACAATACCATTCAGATGTATTTGTTTGCTTTATGTGCATTACGTTGGGAAGTGGCACCCAGGGAGTTGCAGGCGAAAAAGGAATAATCCTTAGACAATGACATGCTGTATGTGCAGTGCACCAATAGAAGTCATTGGGTGGATGCCAGATGTTAGCAAAATGGAAACATTTGATCAAAATTTAATTTTTTTAAAAGAATTACAATAAAAATGTAAAACAAAATTACAAATGGAAATTTAAAAGTTTTAAAATAATAAAACTAAAACATTTTAAAAGTAAAAAACTAACATTCAAAAAATCTTTTTTTTTTTTAGATAAGTGAAATTATCCACAAGCATATTAATGTATTAAACGGCTATCATTCTCAACCATCCATGTCATTTGGGATGTCATCAGTGATGTTATCAGTGATGTCACTGACCATGTCATGTGTGATGTAATATGTGACGTCATCAGCAGTGGATTGCGGGCGCGTGAGTTATAGTTAGATGAACTAACTATAACGGGGGAATTTCAATGGTTTTGTACGAGTGAAATGTCCAGCTAACTATAACGTGTGTGAAACCTCTGTTTTTTTCAGTGAATTTGCAAGGTTTTTTAAATGCTAATTCCTAACTATAACGTGTGTGAAACCTATGGTTTTTTCAGTGAATTTCAAAGGTTTTTTAAATCCAATTTTTTGTATTATTTCTTTTTTGATTTTTTTTTTAAACAATATGCTACCTATGTATATAATCATTGATTTACTGTACCCTGCAATATGGAATGGTTCACCTTTTTTAAATAAATGTTTAGATATAGTTGAACAATATAGTTAATATCTTCTACAAACCTTTAATTGAATTTTTTTAGGATATTTACCGTGCGCGTACGGTAAGCTTACGGTACGCGCACGGTACGCTATAGGTACGGTGCGCGTACGTAATATCTATGCTCCGTGTGTGCATGCGTACGCGATTTACGTACGCATCCGTACTTCATTTGCGACGCTTATGCGCTTGCTTCCTACGCGCATGCGCGCGTTTAATTTTTTGCGCATGTGCGCGTGCACCTTACGCGGAACCGCCATACGCGCATGCGCGCGTGCCTCTAATGCGCATGCGTGCATGCGCGCGTCTTACGTACGCGCATGCGTACTTTTACCGTGCGCGTACGGTAAGCGTACGGAACGCGCACGGTAGGTCATGTGATCCAGAAACAACACTTTTCATTGGTTTAAACTTCTTTCATTTCCAGAAACTTCCAACACCACACCCATTCCCCTCATTATTGCTTGTGATTCCCTAGGAGAAGGAGCTGAAGTGTCTTTGGGATACAATGGCAGAGCAGCAGTCCTCTTCTGGGAGTGAGCAGGACAGCATTATCAGACAGAGAAAGAGGAAACAGAAGGATTCTTTTGTCTGGCAATATTTTACATTTCCAGAGGGGCAGAAAAAAGTCAATGCTCCATTAGTCACCTGCAAACTTTGTGGGCGTGTCTTGTCTAGAGGAGATCCAAAGAAGAAGTACTCTTTTGGAATCTTCAATATGTTCAGACACATTCGGGATGTCCATCCCAAGACTTTTGCTCGACATACTGAAGCAACCCCTCCAGTAAGTCAGCCGAGCACATCCGCAGAAGCTCAGCCGAGTACATCATCGGCAGCTCAGCTGAGCACTTCCTCTGCGGTGGGAGCGTCACCCTCTTCTGCTCCTCTGGACATTTAACCTCGGTTTCAGAGTGTACATATAAGGTGCAATACTTGCTACTCTCTTATTGCTTATGGGGAGTCTAGTATTCCTCTAATAGACAATAAGATAGAACAGCGCCAGTGCGGTACCTTATATTATTGCCATTCTTTCCTTCCTCTGTCCCTGTATTAACACAAGGGCTCTTTTAAGAGCCACCTTACCTCACAATTTTTTTTAATTTTTTTAATCACTTTTTTAATTCACGGTACGCGCACCCATTTATTTTTTTTAACAAAAAAATAAAATCTTTATTTCACCCTTCAAGGTACTTGAGGGACCACAAGGGAAATGTGAAAAGCAGAGTAAGGAGAAGTGAAAAAAAGGGAGTATGAAAGTAAATGTGTGATAAATACAGATATTTCAAACTTACCTGACCAACAAAATAACTTAGTTATCAATAAATGTTTTCTTTTAATTGCTAGAGAAAAGTATTAATTTTCCTAAATTTTCTTTCTCAATCTGTAAAAAAAGAAAAAAAGTATTAATATTTAACAATACATTTTAGAATACAGTACACATATTTTCCTATTTAAAAAAAACAATATTTTGCCCTTTTTTTGCTGTTGTCAGAATATATTGAATTTCACTGTAAATCGTGAAATCAATTGCATTCATCACTTAACAGCGGGCAAAAAAATTAAAAATCTGAAAGATTGTTTAAAAAAAGCCCTGAATCTCTTCTCCGTAAAACATACCTTTATAGAAATGTAACATATTTAATAAAAACATCACCTAAAAACAATAACTATTTGCAATAAATATCGTCTGTAAATCTTGTTGCTTAAGCACATACACCAAAATAATATCTGTCAAAGAAGTCCACAAGAGAAATTTTTACCTTTCCATGAGGCCAAATGGTAATTTTTTTATTCTTTTTTGATGAAATATCCAATGGTAATCCAATAAAATCGCAAAAATGATTTGTTCAGATGTTGCAATTTGTATCTAAAATTTTGGTTTCAGAAAAATTAAATAGAAATTTGGTAATTCTGCAGGCAAACGTTGCTTGAAAATCAATTGAGAATCATTACACAGTGTCCAGCCTTTTTCACATTTAAGATAAACTGTGTAATGACCAGAAGTTATAGAAGGTCCATCATGGAAAATTATTGCAACTGCAACAAAAGTTTTTCCAGATATTGATAATTGATGTCCTGTAAACTTCTTTATTAAAGTGTCCAATTTTGAACCATCAGCTCTACAACGTTGCATCATTAAAATTACATACTGTCCATATTTCTTTAAAAATAACGTTGAAAACATGTCTGATTTACATTTACAACATTCCATGTTGTGATTGGCATCTTTAACTAATTTACTAAAAGTCACTGATTTAGTCTCTGGTAATGTTAAATATATAAACCTTTCTGAATCAACATTAGAGCTGCATGTGTTGAAACAGTTTTCACAACTATGTTCCCATTTCTAAGAGAGACCAAATATATTTTCTATTTCTTCCCCTTCTGCGTCCAGTACCATAAGGATATACATCAAGAATTCCTGTGCATCTTGCTGGACATTTTGAGTAAACTGTGTACATCCTGAACATACATCTAAAAGTTTTCTAACATCAGAAGCACTTTCTATTTTAGTTTTATCAATACTAAGCTTCTCAAAAAGAAAACTCATCAGAGAACAAAATCTTTTTTCATGATTTACTATTATCTGCTCTTGCAAACTTTCAAGATAAAATACAACATTCAGCACTACATTAGCGTAGCAGTTGACACCAGAGCTATTTTCAAAATGACAACCAACAACCTCTTGAACATTGTCCTTTTTCTTTTTGCTTGCAATCACATCACTCTCCTTTTGTTTTCTCTTCTGTACATCCTCATTACAGATATTCTCAATTCTCCTTTTCCGAGAAACAACACGTTTTTCAAACACAGGATACTGACCTAAATGAGGAGCATAGGTTCTTCTTAATCTATTGTACTCCTTTACACAATTTGCATCAGCACTAACTTTTGAGTCATCAAAGTCTATCATGAATAAACCAGATAATGTTTTCACTCGTGACAAAGCAACATATGCCATACCTTCTTTGAACACAGTAGAACCAATGTTTACAAAAGCACTATCTACAGTTAATCCTTGAGATTTGTGAATAGTTACAGCATATGCTAGAGAAAACGGAAACTGCTTCCTACGTACATATAAGTCTTTTACAAGCAAAAAACGGACTGAACAACGACTAATGTCTTTAACCTCTTCAATCTGATCAAATTTTATTTTTAAAAATTCAATCCCATCTTTTTTCTGGTATTTCACAAAACCCACAACTTTACCCATAGCTCCATTCACTAAACCTTTTTCTACATCCAAATTTCTTCTTAAAAATACTCGACAGTTCATACAAACATAAAGATTTTTTTCTAATCCAGCTGTTTTTGAAATGTTCTTCTCTAGAGAATCCAATTTATTTTTCAATTTGCCTGTTAATGTAATAGTAATTCCTTCATGCTGAATTTTATCCACTGCTTCCATTTTCTTAATCTCTTCCTTTTCCAATTTCAAAAGTTCCTCATTGAATATCGAGCATTCACGTAGTGTTGGCATTAAGCAGATTACAGTATTTTTTTCTGCAATGTTCTGGTATATTTTCTCTGCAACTATTTCTTCACTTGGAAATAAATTATGTAGCAACCGACTCTGTAATGCTTTTCTGCCAACTTCTGTGAGTAGTCCAATTCTGATATCTTTCAGAATACTTGCATAATCTTCATCATTTGCTTGCCTCATATTGGTAGTGAGCTCTTTGTACTCAAAGAATGACCAAATATTCGCATTACCAATACTTCCTAATGACTTCTTCGTGTCTTCATGTGTCACAGTATTAAACACTGGTTGTCCTTTAACTGGAGTGAGCTGCAAAAACTATAACATGTTTTCCACCAAATAACACGTCATAGTCTCTCTTTAGAATTTGCTGCATTCTTAAATGCACAAAGGCAAGCATTAAGTTTGATACCATGCTTACCTCATCAATAATGAGAACTTGCATCTTCTTCAACACTCTTGAAACTTCGAAGCATGCTTCTCCTGTTAGCTTGTGATATTCTATTTTGTTCTCATGCTCCACTGGTAACATTAGCAAGCGATGTAAGGTAACACCTTTTATGTTATATGCTGCTAACCCAGTTGGAGCAGTAACAACACAAGACAAAGTTGAATCTGTTTTTTGCTGTAGGTAGCTTCTGATGACTTTAATTAAGAAACTTTTTCCAGTTCCAGCTTGTCCACTCACATACATCCTGATTGGTTCAAATTATGTGCATGAGCACTCTTTCTTTTCATGTAGTAATCCATGATCAAATTTTTTTGTGACTTCTTCATAAATTTGTTGTTGTTCTTCATTCAGTTGCTGTTCCAAATTTGGTAAGTCTATTAAATCTTCCTGAGCTTGATTCATACCTGTTTCCACTTCAGTCATTGCTATTGCAGCTTCATTTTCTACGATTGGTTGTCCTAGGGGATCTTGACTGAGCGTTCGAGAACTTTGGCTGTCTTGAGAACTGTCTCTAGCTACTTCAGCTGCAATTGTAGCTTCCTGTTCAATTTCTTCATTTAACATTTGTACATAATTTGTGAAAGTACTGCATTCAATCGTATCTTTACATGCATTTCACACCTTTAATTCCCCAGTCAGTATCCGTTCACTTCCAGCAAACACCCTGTCACTCCATTTGCACTCCTCTAGTGACCCATTCATCATCATGTACTAATCCATTCACTGCGCCAAACCCTAATAAATTCACCCAGGCACTCTCCTTGCAGTACTCTAATCATTCAGTCAGTACCCAAGTACTCATCCAGTGACCCAGGCCTTAGTATATGGACTGATTCAAACCCTTATCCACTATGCATGCAGTCCTCTAACCACCTACACAATTGTCTTTCTCACCTTCAATTCCCTAGTCAGTATCCGTACACTTCCAGGAAATACCCTGTCACACCCTTTGCAGTCCTCTAGTGACCCATTCAGCACCATGTAGTAATCCATTCACTGTGCTAAAACCCAAACACTTATAAATTCACCAAGATACTATCTTTGCAGTACTCTAATCATTCAGTCAGTGCCTAAGTATTCATACACTGAGCCAGGCCTTAGCACATGGACTGCTTCAAACCCCTATGCACTATGCATGCAGTCTTCTAACCACCTAGACACTTGTCTTTCACACTTCCAATTTCCTAGTCAGTATCCATACAGTCCAGCACTTGTGACTGCCTTTGCACTCCTCCAGTGACCCATTCAGTACCAAGTACTAATCCATTCCCTGTGCGAAAAGCCTAGCACTTATAAATTCACCTAGGCACTCTCCTTGCTGTACTCTAATCATTCAGTCAGTACCCAAGTAGTCATGCAGTGAGCCAGGCCTTAGCACATGGACTGCTTTAAATGCCTATGCAGTATGGATGCAGTCCTCTAATCACCCACACAGTTGTGTTTCACACCTTCAATTCCCTAGTTAGTATTCATACTCTTCTAGCAAACACCCTGTCACTCACTCAGTGTGTCTCCTTATAGTACTGTAATCATTTAGTCAGTTAGCATGTAGTCTTTTAGTGAGGTAGGCTTTAGGGCATGAACTGCTTCAAAGTAGTATGCACTATGCATGTAGTGTTTTAACGATCGTCACACTTGTGGTTCAGGGCTATAGTTTCTTAGTCAGTTTTTATATAAAATGTGTTTGTACAGTAATGGAATAGTATAAATTTGAAAGTTATTAATATACATTTATTTGTGATTCTTTTTTACAGATACAGAACAGGAGTGTTCCTCATCTGTTTGCACTCTTCTTGTGCAAGGTTGTTTGGATGAAGGGTCCTTAGGTTTTTCATCATACTTGCTGTGCCGCACGAGTATTTTTTGTTAGGATCCCCTCGTAACAGAACTCTTTGGCAAATCTTGCGAGTGAAGAAGGTGGCATTGGTCTTTGTTTGCCCCTTGGAAAAAGTAAAACATTTCTTAACCACTGAAGAAAAACGTTGTGGGCGTGGTGCCTTCTGCAAAAAAATTTCCTCAGATACCGTAAATATTTTAAAGCGGCAACATTTACAGTTTTTGTAAGTTAAACTTATAAACTTTTGTCAGATGTATACATTTTATATATCTGGCATTTGTTTCTTGTGGTATTTTGTTGAGAATACCATGTTGTTGTTTTTTTAACAATCTTTCTGATTTTCCAGGTCTGTCGTCGACATCCGTGGTTCCCACAGGAGTGTTCCGCCTTGTTGTTTTGTATTATTGTTGTTACATTTTGTTTATTAGTTTATTGTTTATATTTATGTTAATAAAAAAATAAAGTTTGAAAATAGTTTATCGTTTATATATTTATTATTATAAAAAATAAAGTTTGAAAAAAAAATTAATAATGTTTTTGGTTGTTCTCTTAACTGCTGTGTGACTCTTTCTTGTTCTTATTACTGTTATTTGATGGAGTCCACCATGGTGTTAAATTTTGGGGCACTTATCGCTGGAATACTGGTGATATCTGCAGTTTGCACCAACTTCTGAATAGTGTGTTAGATTTATCTCAACTTTACTTCCGTTAAAGTGCTGATAATGAAATGGAGAGTAGCCTTTGCGATTTATTCTAAATGGTAAAATCCTGTATTGTATTGCACTGAGGTATTGGCTGCACTTACAGTGTACACACAAAATCTATTAAGAAATCTCATTGTATTTATATTGATTGGGAATAGTGCGTCAGGTGCTGGATCTTGACGAGATACACTGCTCAGTTTGTATATTGTTGTGCACAAGAAAAAAATCACATCACAACTTTCACACCAATTGCAATGCAAAACAAATTCCGGCGATAAGACATGTTCGCACCAGGGATTTTACACCTGTTTTCTGCTGGTGTTAAGCAGGACAACTACCTGCACCATGAAAGGGAACACAGCCAAGAGCCACACCAGAACACCCACAGGTGCCATAGATTCAATGAGCATGATACAGGGATACCCATGAGGGCCAGAAGACTCATCTCAACAACTCCAGGACCGCCAATGCCCCCCAAACCCACATCTTAGTAAGTGTGTCCCTATGGTCATTGTCTTAGCATGATAGGCACGAGCCCTGCAACATCACAGTGTGCTGTCACCTCAGCATTGGCAGTGAGACTGGATGTGTAGCTACCTACGCATCCTCCTGCATGCACAACTGGCGTGTGCTGGTCTGGGGTTCACAGGTCAGTGCAGGTGTGTGCCTATCCAGCAAGGGGAACGGGGTGTCTCGGACATGACCGTGTACAGGAAGTGCGGTAAGTGTGTCTCTGTGTTCTGGTGTGGCCTGTTACAAGAGCCGCAGCAGTGGATGTTGTAAAGTGGCATGCACCACCTCCAAATGGCACTGTGATGTTGTAGTTGGAATGTAGCAGGAAATGCGCAAATAGGCATTACAATGGCGTGCTGTACGAGTGCACGAGATACAACAGCTCACCGTACAAAAGTGTGAGGGCTCGTGGGAGGGAGGAGCAGCCATTTGGCAACATAACACACAGTGAACTCGACCATGTGCCACATGCTGGGCATCTCATCCATGGTGACCACGGTCGCAGACATCCCACAACACCAACGACTGGCCTTTGTACACATCCTGTATGAATGCAGCGTGGTTTTGACTTCTATGCTCGTTCAGTGGTGTGATGTTGGCAGGTTGTGTGACTTGTGCTCCTTGTTGGTGTGTTTCATTTTGGCCATTGTTAGTCTGTATGTGTGTTGTACTTAATTGTGTATGTGTGCCATTCTGCCCATCTCCCCCCTCCCCCCACTCCCTGCTTCTTCCTCTTCCTAGTGCTGTTGTGTCTATAATTTTGTTGCTGCACACATAAATACATGTAAAGAATAAATTAGAATAGTTCCGTGATTCTTTTAGGTTTCAAAACTTCCCTATTGGTTTATTTTTAATTTTCCATATGAACAGTTTTTTTAAATATTCAACAACACATAGAAGTCAGAAGTGCAACGTATTCTATCAACACACTTTCTAGAACACTCTACAATACGTGCAGGTTAAAAGTTCATCAATTTTTTAAAACTTTACGATATTTTTTTGTAACATATTCTTGAACATTTAACAACACGTGCAGGTTAAAAGTTGACGATTGTTTTAAGTTCGAACAGTGCCTTCCAAATGCAAGTAGCAGGTGTGGTTGAGCTGAGGAAATTTTACCCTATGATATGTACTCCACATTGAAACAGTTTTTTCTTAACCAATCACAAAGATGCTTTTCCACAAAACTAATGTGCACCCTACTTTTAAAAAAGAATGCTTTTCATGATATCTTCAGAGATAAGATATAGATAGGAATTAGCATTTAAAAAACCTTTGAAATTCACTAAAAAAACATAGGTTTCATGCACGTTATAGTTAGGAATTTGCATTTAAAAAACCTTTGAAATTCACTGAAAAAAACAAAGGTTTCTGGGGCGTTATAGTTAGGAATTGGCATTTACAAAACCTTAGAAATTCACTGAAAAAACCATAGGTTTCAGGGGCGTTATAGTTAGCTGGACATTTCCCTCATACAAAACCCTAGAAATTCCCCTGTTATAGTTAGTTCAGCTAACTATAACTCGCGCCCCCGCAATGCACTGCTGATGACGTCACATATTACATCACTCATGACATGGTCAGTGACATCACTGATGACATCACTGATGACCTCCCAAATGACATCACTAATGACATCACTGATGACATCATCCAGTGAATGTGTGTTGTTCTGAAAAGTTTAAATATGTTTTATATATTTATAGTGATAGGCCTATGGAAGAATGAGTGGGTGTACAAGTGTGTGAATGGGTGATTTTCTAGGTGCGTAGCTGACTCTATAAGTGAGTCATTAAATGTATCTTACTGCAGACTAGTGACTAAACTGTGTGAATGTCTGTATGTGTCTGTGTGTTGGTGTATAAGTGACTGCATGTTTTTGTGAATAGCTATATGAGTGTCTATATGGGTTATTGATTGGTTGTCTGAGTATCTGTATGGGTGCCTGAGTGTTTGTGTGGGTAGGGTGTGTGTGACTCTGTGCATAGATGTGTGAGTGGGTGATTCAGTGGGTGCATGGTTTTAAGAGTGCATCTGTGATGGACTGTATGGTTGGGTGACTGTATGTAAGGGTGTGTTAGTGATTTAATGTATATTCTCAGTTGTACATGTGTCAGTAACTACAGATGTGAAACGCAGTGTATATGTGAGTATATAGCTATTTATATGTGAGAGTGTGTGATTTTGGGAGTGGCTGTATGGATGAGGGGGGCTTGTATCAGTAATTGTATAAGAGCATCAGAATTTGTTAGTATTTTTATGAGTAAGTGAACTTGAGTGTGTTTAACTGTATAGGTGAGTAAATTGGACTGTAATTAATTATTTGCACGACTGACTAGGTGTGTCAGTACCTCAATGGATGATTGGCGGTGTGTGAGTGTCTATATAGGTGTATAAATGCATATGATTGTCCTGTACTGAGTGACTGTAAGTATGAGTGACTGTACAGGTGTGTGAGTGGATGTGTATGTAGACCTAAGAGTCAATGAGTGGGTATGTAGTTATTGGTATTGGAGTATCTATGGTTTTCAAAATGGCCGTCTGAAATTTTGAGGGGGTGTATCAACGGTTATATTAGGATGTGAGAAGATGCACTAATTTATCATATGAATGACGTCATCAGTGATGCCATCAGTGATGTCATTTGAGATGTCATCAGTGATGTCACTGACCATGTCATGAGTGATGTAATATGTGACGTCATCAGCAGTGCATTGCGTGGGCACGAGTAATAGTTAGCTGAACTAACTATAACAGGGGAATTTCTAGGGTTTTGTATAAGGGAAATGTCCAGCTAACTATAACGCCCCTGAAACCTATGGTTTTTTCAATGAATTTCTAAGGTTTTTTAAATGCCAATTCCTAACTATAACGCACCTGAAACCTTTGGTTTTTTCAGTGAATATATGTATATATATATAGGTCACCAGATCAGTGACCGACCCAGAATCACATACCGCAAGAGTAGAAGTCTCAGAGACATACTCATGAAGGGTGACATAACTGAACAGACAGCCAGTAGCCAGCATAATCGGAAGGGGTTCTATCCATGCGGCCACTGCAAGGCATGCAGGAACAGCGGAATGGTTAAGGAATTTAGTACACCACAAAAAAATGTAAAATCCAAAATAATGCAGTTTCTTACAAGCACCACATCGTATGCCATTTACATACTGGAGTGTCCCTGTAACAAAAGATATGTGGGGAGCACCACACTGACGGCAAAGAAGAGGGTGTTAGAACACCTCAGAGCCATTACAAATAAAGATCCCCAATACCCTGTGGCACGCCACTTTGCGGAATTCCATCTATCCAACAGCAGCCTGTTGAGGTATTTTGTAATAGAACAGATACCTGCCAAACATAGAGGGGGTAATAGGGAACTGGCCCTCAGAAGGAAGGAATCAAAATGGATCCTAGACCTCGAAACTAAGCAGCCCAAGGGACACAATCAGGATGAGGAGATGGCGACTCACCTGATAGAAGAGTAACTGCGAAAATGTGGATTGTGATGATTGTTTGTGCTTAACTCATGATGCTTTAGTGACTGTACCTACTAGTATTATTTTGATTTTGTGGTTTTATGACTTTAGAACACTGTGTGCTCTAATTTATTTTAATTGAATTTCTCTCTTTCCATGCAGGAAGAAAGGAAGGGGCCCATCACAGCAACACGAGCACAATCACGGGCCACCTACCCTTTTCTTCAATATCTCAAGGAGAGCGCCGATGAAGAAACTAGATAAGAACTTTCACAAATTATTATATCACTATAGTTCTTCACTGTATAAGGTCGACTGCTACTCACTTAATAGTATCATGCCTCTCTGATTACTGTGCCACTAGGGCGCTAGCAGCGCTTCAAGTAATCCCACTAACGGGAACTTCAGGTTGGCAATAGATCACATACTGATAGATGCCGTCAGTGCGCACCAAAGCAGGCAACCACACACACCTGTCAAGTTTGCACGCCACTTGGCGCTGATTTGTATACAAACATACAAATATCCTAAACACTTGCCTGCGCTAGTAGAAAATCTAATAAGGCGATTAACGGGAACTTTACGTTGGCAATAGATAACACATAGTTAGATGCCTTCACTGCGCGCAGAAACAGGTAGCCGCACAAATCTATCAGGCTCGCATGCCACTTGGCGCATCATACAAATGTATAAACGAGTACTCGAGACATTTGTCTGCAACATTATATAGAGCACTGTGATTATATAGTGACTGTGAACAAGTACAGGATTGGCAGATCGACCTTGCCACCAGGCGTTATATTTTCTGTATATGTATGTACAATCTGCCTACAAAATCGGATCACAGAAATCTGTTGGTATTCACCATTTAAATAGTTATATGAATCGAATATGACATGTTCTAATATGGCGGCCACGTGGGTGGCCGCCATATTAGAACATGTCATATTCGACACAGAGGTACTATCTCAATGGGAGTCCCTTTTCTATGTTGAGCTTTTTGAATTGTATGTAATGCACTGTGTCACAAGCGTTCGACGTGTGATCAAGAGAGTTCACTCTCGAAACGCGTAACGTCGGAATAAAGATCGCTGGTTGATATACACTTCTGAGAGCGCGCTTCATTTTGTAAACTGGAGTTAAAACTTTACGCCGGCTGTGGCTCTACCGGCCCTGCGCGCCACCAGACAATGGGCGGATATCCCAGGAGGAGCTGAATCTGTTTTGAGAATATATATATATATATATATGTGAACACGGCAGCCTGGCCGTGGGGATCGGACCACCACGTGCTTGGGGCCAGAGGCAGTGAATTTCATAACCTTGGGGCGCAGCTGAACATTTATTTACCGACAATCTGCACTTGGAGACCCACTGGGGTAACCGTTGGCATAATATTGACTCTGTTTGTTTGCAGATCCCACTCGGGAGAAATATCGGCTCGAGAACTACAGAACTACAAGCACCAGCATGCTAAGAACTTTGACTCACCTGACAAGTCCACTGGGACTATTTAACAAGTGCATGCAGTAAAGGTGCTGTGACGAGCCTTTTCAGCACACTACGGAACTGCCATCCTATGAATAAGGAGCGATTGCCAGCTCCGAAACGCGTCAGGATTTACTTGTTTTTCCGAAGTCTGTATTGCCGGTTACAAGAGATTAAAGGTTTTTAACCGTCAGCTGCTGTATCCTTTCCCGTATCAAGGCAAAGTTGGATTTATGTGAACACGGCAGCCTGGCCGTGGGGATCGGACCACCACGTGGTTGGGGCCAGAGGCAGTGAATTTCATAACCTTGGGGCGCAGCTGAAAATTTATTTACCGACAATCTGCACTTGGAGACCCACTGGGGTAACAGTTGGCATAATATTGACTCTGTTTGTTTGCAGATCCCACTCGGGAGAAATATCGGCTCGAGAACTACAGAACTACAAGCACCAGCATGCTAAGAACTTTGACTCAACTGACAAGTCCACTGGGACTATTTAACAAGTGCATGCAGTAAAGGTGCTGTGACGAGCCTTTTCAGCACACTACGGAACTGCCATCCTATGAATAAGGAGCGATTGCCAGCTCCGAAACGCGTCAGGATTTACTTGTTTTTCCGAAGTCTGTATTGCCGGTTACAGGAGATTAAAGGTTTTTAACCGTCAGCTGCTGTGTCCTTTCCCGTATCAAGGCAAAGTTGGATTTATGTGAACACGGCAGCCTGGCCGTGGGGATCGGACCACCACGTGGTTGGGGCCAGAGGCAGTGAATTTCATAACCTTGGGGCGCAGCTGAACATTTATTTACCGACAATCTGCACTTGGAGACCCACTGGGGTAACAGTTGGCATAATATTGACTCTGTTTGTTTGCAGATCCCACTCGGGAGAAATATCGGCTCGAGAACTACAGAACTACAAGCACCAGCATGCTAAGAACTTTGACTCACCTGACAAGTCCACTGGGACTATTTAACAAGTGCATGCAGTAAAGGTGCTGTGACGAGCCTTTTCAGCACACTACGGAACTGCCATCCTATGAATAAGGAGCGATTGCCAGCTCCGAAACGCGTCAGGATTTACTTGTTTTTCCGAAGTCTGTATTGCCGGTTACAAGAGATTAAAGGTTTTTAACCGTCAGCTGCTGTGTCCTTTCCCGTATCAAGGCAAAGTTGGATTTATGTGAACACGGCAGCCTGGCCGTGGGGATCGGACCACCACGTGGTTGGGGCCAGAGGCAGTGAATTTCATAACCTTGGGGCGAGGCTGAACATTTATTTACCGACAATCTGCACTTGGAGACCCACTGGGGTAACAGTTGGCATAATATTGACTCTGTTTGTTTGCAGATCCCACTCGGGAGAAATATCGGCTCAAGAACTACAGAACTACAAGCACCAGCATGCTAAGAACTTTGACTCACCTGACAAGTCCACTGGGACTATTTAACAAGTGCATGCAGTAAAGGTGCTGTGACGAGCCTTTTCAGCACACTACGGAACTGCCATCCTATGAATAAGGAGCGATTGCCAGCTCCGAAACGCGTCAGGATGTACTTGTTTTTCCGAAGTCTGTATTGCCGGTTACAAGTGATTAAAGGTTTTTAACCGTCAGCTGCTGTGTCCTTTCCCGTATCAAGGCAAAGTTGGATTTATATATATATACATATATATATATATATATATGTCCACAGATTTGCACCAGCAAATTGAGGCCGCACACCACAGCAAGAAGGAGACATCCTTTATTTTCAAAAACAGACAGCTTCCGATTCCGTATTGTGATCCTGTGGCCTTACGCGTTTCAGAGTACATCACCTCTTTCCTCAGAGGCCATCACTGACGTCCGGAAATCACATGCCCCTGACTGCAAATCCCCTGCGCGTTTTAAACCTTTTGATTGGCTTCAGGTGTGCCTCCCATACTGTTTACAAAGCACGCTGGTCTTTGAAGTCCATTCTGCATGATTACACCCTCCAGTGGGTCCGAAAGTCGTGATTATTTTCAGGAAATATATTAAAAGCCCTCCATTGGGCCCCAAAATCAGATAATGTCTGTTAAATTAAGCTTGCTGTGTCATTTACGGGGAGAAGCTTCCCCCCGTCTGCATCCACACTGTTGCTTCGGAGGAAAGAGGTGATGTACTCTGAAACGCGTAAGGCCACAGGATCACAATACGGAATCGGAAGCTGTCTGTTTTTGAAAATAAAGGATGTCTCCTTCTTGCTGTGGTGTGCGGCCTCAATTTGCTGGTGCAAATCTGTGGACATTTGATACGGCGTGCTCCAGGCCGTAGAGGGATCGCACCATCCGAAGCAACAGTGTGGATGCAGACGGGGGGAAGCTTCTCCCCGTAAATGACACAGCAAGCTTAATTTAACAGACATTATCTGATTTTGGGGCCCAATGGAGGGCTTTTAATATATTTCCTGAAAATAATCACGACTTTCGGACCCACTGGAGGGTGTAATCATGCAGAATGGACTTCAAAGACCAGCGTGCTTTGTAAACAGTATGGGAGGCACACCTGAAGCCAATCAAAAGGTTTAAAACGCGCAGGGGATTTGCAGTCAGGGGCATGTGATTTCCGGACGTCAGTGATGGCCTCTGAGGAAAGAGGTGATGTACTCTGAAACGCGTAAGGCCACAGGATCACAATACGGAATCGGAAGCTGTCTGTTTTTGAAAATAAAGGATGTCTCCTTCTTGCTGTGGTGTGCGGCCTCAATTTGCTGGTGCAAATCTGTGGACATTTGATACGGCGTGCTCCAGGCCGTAGAGGGATCGCACCATCCGAAGCAACAGTGTGGATGCAGACGGGGGAAGCTTCTCCCCGTAAATGACACAGCAAGCTTAATTTAACAGACATTATCTGATTTTGGGGCCCAATGGAGGGCTTTTAATATATTTCCTGAAATTAATCACGACTTTCGGACCCACTGGAGGGTGTAATCATGCAGAATGGACTTCAAAGACCAGCGTGCTTTGTAAACAGTATGGGAGGCACACCTGAAGCCAATCAAAAGGTTTAAAACGCGCAGGGGATTTGCAGTCAGGGGCATGTGATTTCCGGACGTCAGTGATGGCCTCTGAGGAAAGAGGTGATGTACTCTGAAACGCGTAAGGCCACAGGATCACAATACGGAATCGGAAGCTGTCTGTTTTTGAAAATAAAGGATGTCTCCTTCTTGCTGTGGTGTGCGGCCTCAATTTGCTGGTGCAAATATGTGGACATTTGATACGGCGTGCTCCAGGCCGTAGAGGGATCGCACCATCCGAAGCAACAGTGTGGATGCAGACGGGGGGAAGCTTCTCCCCGTAAATGACACAGCAAGCTTAATTTAACAGACATTATCTGATTTTGGGGCCCAATGGAGGGCTTTTAATATATTTCCTGAAAATAATCACGACTTTCGGACCCACTGGAGGGTGTAATCATGCAGAATGGACTTCAAAGACCAGCGTGCTTTGTAAACAGTATGGGAGGCACACCTGAAGCCAATCAAAAGGTTTAAAACGCGCAGGGGATTTGCAGTCAGGGGCATGTGATTTCCGGACGTCAGTGATGGCCTCTGAGGAAAGAGGTGATGTACTCTGAAACGCGTAAGGCCACAGGATCACAATACGGAATCGGAAGCTGTCTGTTTTTGAAAATAAAGGATGTCTCCTTCTTGCTGTGGTGTGCGGCCTCAATTTGCTGGTGCAAATCTGTGGACATATATATATATATATATATATATATATATATATATATATATATATATATATATATATATATATATATATATATATGTATATATGTATATATATATTATCTACTGGCGGTCGCCAGTAGATAGTTATAGTTAGGATCGTGTTTCCATAGGAAATCCGCAACATTCTATTTGGAATAACTTTGGCGCCGATTGACGAACCCTCGCGAAATTTTCAAAATAGGTGGGGCGCTCCGCTCCACTCCTTCCCTGAAAGTCTCGGAGGATTCGTCAAGCGGGGGCTGAGAAAAAGGGGGGGTCCCAAAACGCGTTTTCCCCATGCATTTTTCCATAGGACCTTTAGTCCAAGCTACAGCCCGAACGGCTGAACAGAATTACTTGAAATTTGGCAGAGAGGTAGTCCTCAGGTCAGGGATGTGCCTTTTGCTGGTGTAAATCTGTTCAGTATTTCCTGAGAAAATAGCATCTAAAAGCATATATATATCTATAGGCGCACTCCGTGCGTGTACGGTAAAACTTACCGTACGCGCACGCTGCCGTGCGCGAGCGCGATTCTGATTGGTTGTTAGATCTTAGTAAACATTCAAATCGGTCGAAACCAGGAAGTGTCGCCGCCATTTTGTCTCTCGCAGTGTGAGGGGGTGAAAAACAAAGGTGGAGAACGTGAAAAGGGGGCAGGGTGGACAGTTCCTGACACCCTAGCCTTTGTCAGGGGGTCCCAGAAGGACCCCCAAGGGCCAAAATTTCCTTTAATTTTTTTGCAAAAAATCGCGGAGTACGCGTAGCGTGCGCGTACGGTAGAAACGGAAAAATTGCGCGAACTGCGTAACGTGAGCGCACGGTGCGCGAGGCGCACCGTGAGCCCACAGCGCACGCACGGTGCGCAAAGCGCACCGTGCGCGTACGGTACACGCACGGTGAAAAACCTTAAAAAAAAATACATAACTTAGCATTTAAAAAACCGTACAAATTCACTGAAAAAACCATAGGTTTCACACACGTTATAGTTAGGAATTAGCATTTAAAAAACCTTGCAAATTCACTTAAAAAACCATAGGTTTCACATATGTTATAGTTAGCTGGACATTTCACTCGTGAAAAACTCACGCGACCGCAATCCTCTGCTGATGACGTCAGATATTACATCATTGATGACATATGTGTCTTACTGAAAAAAAAATATTTGTAATATATGTATAGTTAAAAATTAATGGAAGAAGACATGGGTAAATAAGTGTCTAAATACAGTGATGTAATATCTGATGTCATCAGCAGAGGATTGCGGTCGCGTGAGTTATAGTTGCCTGCACTAACTATAACGGGGGAATTTCAATGGTTTTTCACGAGTGAAATGTCCAGCTAACTATAACAAGTGTGAAACCTATGGTTTTTTAAGTGAATATAGATATATATATATATATAGATATATATATATATTAGTTACTGGCGGTCGCCAGTAGAAAGTTATAGTTAGGACCGAGTTCCCATAGGAAATCTGAAAATTCTATTTTGAATAACTTTGGCGCTGGTTGACTTTTCTTCGTGAAATTTTCGAAACTAATGGGGCGCTCCGCTCAGCTCCTACCCTGAAAGTCTCGGGGTGATTCGTCAAGCGGGGGCTGAGAAAAAAGGGGGGTCCCAAAACGCGTTTTCCCCATGCATTTTCCCATAGGACCTTTAGTCGAAGGTACAGCCCGAACGGCTTAACAGAATTACTTGAAATTTAGCAAAGAGGTAGTCCTCAGGTCAGGCATGTGCCTTTTGCTTAAATGGTGTAAATCCGTTCAGTAGTTCCTGAGAAAATCAAAAGTAAAATCACATATATATCTGGGCGGAGCCTAACCACACATCTCATCGTGAGATCTGATTGGCTGTCAGCACTTCATCCAAGAAGTGTTGGCAGCCATCTTGGGACCAATATACATGATAGCACCTCATTAAAAAGCATTGCAGTTAATAGAAGGTTTTAAGACTTTAGTTACATTATAAATCATACTCATTTTAGGAATTGTGGTGTGTTCTAAGGTGATTTTACCATGTGAAAAAGCCTTCTGCTGTGATATCATGAATCATGTTTGAGAGAAAACTATTTTCTCATGCTTTTGCCACAGAGGTTTGGAAGGTGATCTATAAGCTAACAGAGAGCATATTTTCTGTAAATTCACATTATCTTTCTCAGTCATGTGAGAATGAAGTCTGACATTCTCAGTAAAACATGGACATCCAACAAGGGCAGAGACTGTCAGTTGATTCCTTTGTGTTCTACTGCAGCTTCCCAGAGTGTTCTAAAGAACAACTAGAGCTCTAACAGTCCTACTTATGACAAACGCTGCAGAAAGAAAAATTAGGGCACATTTTGAGTGACTTCTCAAATCTTCTTCTATTTCATTAAAAAATTCTGACATGCAGACTGAAACATGCACTTTCAATGCCGGCAGCAGACTTCCCTGGTGAGCAGTAGCTTTACTACAGTGATCTAATAAGCAACTAGAGTGCTAACATTCTGAATTTATGGCACATTTGTGACACATCTGAATGCCTTCTTGATGGAATCAAAGTAAAAAACTGAAAGTATTTCCTTCTGAGGAGACTGTAGTAAATGAGGAAATTAGGAAACATCATAACAAATAAGTCTCCCAAAATGGCCACCAGAGACAAAAGAGCCCAAATGTAGCCCAAATATCACACAGATGTAGCCCAAGTATAGCCCAATGACAGAATATCCCAGAGTGTTCTAACGAACAACTAGAGCGCTAACAGTCTTACTTATGACAAAAGTATGGCACACCTGAAGCCATCTTGAATGGAATAAAGTGGTAACACTTAAAACATTTAATTTACAAAGGAACACAATGAGGGGATTCATTTTGCCATAGAAATTATGACTAGTGCTGCAGAAAGAAAAATTAGGGCACATTTTGACTTCTCAAATCCTCTTCTATGTCATAAAAAAATTCTGACATGCAGACTGAAGCATGCACTTTGAATACCAGCAGCAGACTTCCCTGGTGAGCAGTAGCTTTACTACAGTGATCTAATGAGCAACTAAAATGCTAACATTCAGAATTTATGGCAAATGTGTGACACATCTGAATGCCTTCTTGATGGAACCAAGTAAAAGACTGAAAGTATTTCCTACTGAGGAGACTGCAGTAAATGAGGAAATTAGCAAACTTCATAACAAATAAATCTCCCAAGATGGCCACCAGAGGCAAAAGAGACCAAATGTAGCCCAAATATCACCCAGATGTAGCCCAAGTATAGCCCAATGACAGAATGTCCCAGAGTGTTCTAACGAACAACTAGAGCGCTAACAGTCTTACTTATGACAAAAGTATGGCACACCTGAAGCCATCTTGATTGGAATAAAGTGGTAACACTTAAAAGATTTAATTTACAAAGGAACAAAATGAGGGGGTTCATTTTGCCTTAGAAATTATGATTAGTTCTGCAGAAAGAAAACTTAGGGCACATTTTGAGTGACTTCTCAAATCCTCTTCTATTTCATTAAAAAATTCTGATATGCAGACTGAAACATGCACTTTTAATACCAGCAGCAGACTTCCGTGGTGAGCAGTAGCTTCACTACAGTGATCTAATGAGCAACTAGAATGCTAACATTCAGAATTTATGGCAAATGTGTGACATATCTGAATACCTTCTTGATGGAATCAAAGTAAAAAAACTGAAAGCATTTCCTATTGAGGAGACTGCAGTAAATGAGGAAATTAGGAAACTTCATAACAAATAAATCTCCCAAGATGGCCACCAGACACAAAAGAGCCTAAATGCAGCACAAATATCACGCAGATGTAGCCCACATGTAGCCCAATGACAGAAGTGTGCAAAACACTTATTCTTTGTGTATTTGCAGTTTTATATAGTGCAGACTTGTCAGGTATTGGAATGCTTTACATGAGCATTGGTTGCATCACACAAGATCAAATTCCTTTTGGTTGTAAACATGGGGAGATTAAGTGATTTGACCACATTTACAGAATGTTGAGCTGAAGCAGAAACTCCAACCTGGTTCCCCAGTTGCAAAGTCTGCAGCTCTGTAAGTAACACCACATCCTCTGGCCAAGGTGCAACATTTAATCAAGAGGTCAACTGGATAAAAAAAACATAAAGATTACAAATAATTTAAAAGTTCTTTGTCGCTATTTGAAAACTCAGAAAATATGTCCTCATTTTAGTTTTTTAGAGCACTAACAAAATTTTGATGCAAATAAGACCCTCTCATATATGTAATTTCTAAAGGAAATACTCTAGGTATTACAGTTTTGATTACATCAAGATGACGTCAGGCGTTCCACACTTTTGTAATAAATATAGAATGTTAGCAATCTAGTTGTTCATTGGGATACTGTTGAGAGGCAGAGGCCAGGGGCACGGACTCTGAAAATTGAAGGCAGGTAGGAGAGTGCAGAGGCAACAACAGACTATGGAGGGCAGTGGAAAGGGGGGCAGGGGCAACAAACCAACAAAACAGGACTGGCAAGAGAGGCTGTGGCAATATAATAGACCATTGTGGGCAGAAGGAAGAGGCAGTGGTAGTACAACCATACATGCCAACAGACCCGTTTCAGCCAGGAAACGTCCAATGTTTTTAAGCTCAAATGGGCTTTATTTGATCTGTCTCCTGTCTACAATCTCCTCTTTTTCAATGTAACTCAAAGGGGAAAATCAATTCCCAGTTTTTTTTCAAAATCTCCCTCTTACCAAGTTCAAAATGTTCGCAAGTATGGTACATTGAATCATGGTAGGCAGGAGAAATTGGGGTAGGGACATGGACTCGGATAACAGAGGACAGGAGGGACATGGAGAGGTGCACCAAACTGACCCTACAGGGCAGGCATCAGGGTTTGCAGCAGCAAAATACACCACACAGTGCATGCGGGACGGGAGTGCAGCACAACAATCCGTAGAAAGCAATAGGGAGGGGACAAGACCATGCACATGGACAACAGAGAACAGATGGGAAAGAGGCAATGGTAGCTAGCTGACCATACTGGACAGACAGGAGAGAAAGCTGCAGCATAACAGAGCATAAAGGGCAGGAGGGACGGATCAGGGGCATTACAATGGAACAGACAAGCCAGGAGGGAGGGAATAGGGGGTCTGCACATGGAAACAGAGGGCTGGGGGCAAGGTGGCAGGGCAGGAGCAGCAAGATGACCATGGAGGTCAGGCAGGATGGGCACTAGAAACAAGACACACCATGGAGAGAAACAATGAGACTATGGTGGCATACACACAGACCATGGAGGGAAGGTGGGAGGGGGTCAGGGGCAGCTATCTGACCACACAGGGAAGGTGGGAGGGGCCATGGCAGCACAGAAGACCATGCATGGCAAGCGGGACGGTTAGTGGCAGCACAATGGCTATGATGGGCAGGAAGGAGGGTGCAGGGGCATGCAAAAAGGACCATGGAGGATAGAAGGGAGGGCCAGGACCTAGGCACAGACAAGAGAGTTCAGGGGAAGGGGCCTCACAACAGACCACGTGGGGCAGGCAGGAGGAGCAGTTGCAGCACAACAGATCAGGGAGGGCAGAAGGGTGTGGCAGTAAAATGGACCATGGAGGACAGGAGGAAGGGGATAGGGGCATGGCATGTGGACAGGCAGGGTGGAGGTGGCAAGGACAGGTTACAGTCATCTGACAATGCTAGGCAGGTGGGAGGGGAGTGGCAGCTCAACAGAACACTCTGAGTAGTTAGGAGTGGCAGGTCCATGGAACATAGTGGGCAAAAAGGAGGAGCAGGGGCATGCACAAAGACATCGGAGGGCAGGGGGAAGGAGAATAGGGGCAGCAAGCTAAGCACAGAGGCTAAGCAGGTCAATGATGGGCCATAGAATTGGGCAATGGAGGGCAGGAGGAGTGGACTGGTACATCATGCTAAATGGAGGGCAGTGGCAGCACATCAGACCATGCATGGCAGGAGGGAGGAGGCTAGTCCATGGATTCAGACAACAGAGGATAGGGAGGAGGTGGATGGGGCAGCAAGCTAGCTGTTCAGAGAAGGTGGGTATTAGGAACTTTATTGTTTTTAAAATGTGTGTCTGTATGCAGCATAATCTCACTTTTATTCAGGAAGAAGAGGACGTTTGTGACTGTGACTCCGGGCTCACTTGGCAGAAACACCCCCTGACCCTCCACCCCATCGCAAAATGTAATGCCCGTGAAATGGGTAGGTGGACGCAGTGTTATATAGAACATAGTCCTGAGAGCACGATTGAAAATGAAAACTAGATGTAGTATATGGTATAAACTATGCACCAAAAAGTGTGAAATAAGATGAACCGGGGCGTGAAATATAATATGCAATACATTGTGCGCAATGACAGACTCATTGGCGAGCGCGAGATAGCACAGGCACTAGCGCATGCTATGCGATATGCGCCTTGGAGTGTAATATGCACAGGGCAGTGTTGTGTAACATAAAATATGTGCTGGGATTGTAATATGTATTGCATAGCGCTGTGCGTTATAACATAGGCATCGAGGAAGGCACGTTAGATGGGGCAATATAACACGTGCGAAGGCAAGTGTGGCATGACATATTCACGGGGTGGTGTTACAGTGCACATTGGCTAGAGAGTGTCATAGCATACGCACTAGCTGGTGGAATACAACACAATCGGCGGGCACTGGTGGGTGTAACACAGCATTGGGCTCAGCCAGGAGCACGCTGTGACTCTCAAGTGAGGTTCGTCTCCTTTCCAGAGAGTAAAATAAAAAGTATTACACATCCGGCGGTGGATGTGTTTTTTATTAACCGTGAGGGGGGTTTCTTGCATAGTTTGGTCGAATTTTTGTCGAATCCCCTTTGAATGGCTTGGTGTGCATGTATATTAAATGTGCCCAGAGTTTTGGGGCAACTCTCGGGACGCGGCGGCGGGACACGGTTGTAGGCTAACGAGCTGATTTACCGTCTCACTAAATTTTAGGCGAATCCTCGGATCGTGTCCTCGGCATCCTCGAGGCACTTTTCTCCCCGCATCGCCAGCACATTCCCACTGGAATTACAGTAGGAATCTTTTATCCTAACCAAGGGCAGGGTACACCTTAGCGTGTGTATACCTCCCTGGTTAGCACCATCGGTCCTGAAGAAAACCTGGAGATTTTTTCCACTAAGGTTGAAACATGTAGACCAACTTCACTTTTTCCTCACGTCACACATCGTTGGTAGATACCACGGGTCAATCTAACCTCATATGGTATCCCTATTTTTTCTTTTAACATTGATCAGTTGCTCCAAGATTAAAGAATTTTTCATAGTGAGTTAAACCTGACCAATTTTTAACCACTTCTAAACACTTGCACTAACACACAAAAAACCAGCTCCACTGTAGTCAGGTGTTGCAGCACACCTGGATGGCACTCGGCCTCCAGGTGGGGCCCCGATGATGAAGCATGTCACCAACCAGGTTGGTGAGTGAGGGGTCTTCAACCAAATAAAGGATTTTTTCCTTATCAGTGCACCTCTCATTATCTCTGAGGTATCATCTGACCTCAGAGGGTGTACTCCTTCTATTGTTTAAAAACATTTGTCCAAGGGGAATAGGAGTACCCGAAATACAATAAAAACCCTTTCTCTCCCATTGTTTTTTCTTTATATATTAAATGTGCCCGTCAATAGCTACCCATGTTAGTATAAATAAACAACAAGGGTGTCTACTTGGAGAGTACCCACCGGCGGGGGTGCCGGGATTAGGCACGGTAGGGCGTCATACACGTCAGAGCTTCACTAGCGGTGTAAATACATTCCATGTGGATTCATTCTATGCATAGTCGCCTTTTAATGAATATCACGCAAATCGTCATGGTGATAGGTACAAACGGTTTGTCCAGCATGTCCTAGGTGTTTCTATAAATATATATATTTTTAAAATAATAAAAAACAAAGGCCGGCCCCGGGGGATGGGGTCCCCGGAGCCATAAGTGGCCTGAGGAGGGGGGCAACGCAGCTCCCTCCTAAAGAATTTAAATTAAAAAAAGGTCATGACCCGGGGGTTGGGGTCCCCGGGGCCGATTAAGGCCTTGGGAGGGCCAAATGTATTTTTTTCAACAAAATAAATTAGGGTGCAGGCCCTGGGGGATGGGGTCCCCAGGGCCAGTAAATTAGAAAAAGAAGGGGGGCCACACAGCCCTCCTTCTTAAAAAAATCAAATAAATAAAAGACCGGCATCGTGCTGGAGGCCACGCCCACTCCTTGCAGCACTCTGCAAACGCGCCCCCTGGCCAGTTGTAAGTTGGGGAATTAATTCCCCTTCAATACTAGCCCACCAGGTATCTCCAGTGTGCGCCAGTGAGCTGCGTTGCAGACAGGTGTTCTGAGGCCACGCCCCTTTTTACACCTCTATGCAACGCAGCTCTGTGGCACTTACTGGAGGTACCTAGTGGGCTAGTTTGACCCTAGGGACCCTTAGGATTCAAGGAGACTTAATCTCTCAACTTAAAACGGCCACAGGGCGCGTTTACACAGTGGTGAAGGGAGGGGACGGGGCCTGAGGTGACATGTACAAACACGCCCTATGGCGCGTTTTAAGTTGGGGAAATAATTCCCCTTCAATCCTGAGGGCCCCTGGGGGCTAACTAGCCGACCAGGTGCTTCCAGTAAGTGCCACTGAGCTGCGTTGCAGAGAGGTGGTGCAGGCCGTGCCACTTTTTACACCTCTCTGCAACGCAGCTCTGTGGCGCATACTGGAGGTACCTAGTGGGCTAGTTGGACCCTAGGGACCCTCAGGATTCAAATTAACTTAATCTCCCAACTAAAAACGGCCACAGGGCGTGTTTACACAGTGGTGAAGGGAGGGGACGGGGCCTGAGTTAACGTGTGCAAATAAGCCCTGTGGCACGTTTTAAATTGGGGAAATAATTCCCCTTCAATCCTGAGGGCCCCTGGGGGCTAACTAGCCCACCAGGTGCTTCCAGTAAGCACCACTCCGGTGCGTTGCAGAGAGGTGGTCTAGGCCGTGCCCCTTTTTACATCTCTCTGCAACGCAGCTCTGTGGTGCTTACTGGAGGTACCTAGTGGTCTAGTTGGACCCTAGGGACCCTCAGGATTCAAGGGGACTTAATCTCCCAACTTAAAAAGGCCACGAGGTGTGTTTACACGGTGGGGAAGTGAGGGGATGGGGCCTGAGGTGACGTGTGCAAACACGCCCTGTGGTGCGTTTTAAGAGGTAGTTTTAATCCCCTGCCCTTTTATATACTAGGGGCTTACAGAGGAGGTCATGCTGATCACAGGGGGACCCCAATGCATAGTGTTCCCTAGTGTATGTAGGTGTTTTCACTGTATTCTGAGTGTCTTTTAACATAGCACTGGCTCTAGGACTGGTTAGTCAGACTCAGTTACCACCAGTATCCGTCTGAAAAAGTTGAGGGTACAGGATGATTTTGCAGCAAGGCTTCTTTCTGCTCTTCTGTTTGTTCTTTCTGCACGTTATCCTTCTTCCTGCACTTTTCTTCGTCTTTGAGGACTTCTGTTGCTTCTTTCTGCATTTCTTTTTTTTCTTTCTGCGCGTTTTTTCTTCTTTCTTCACATGTCCTATCTCTGTAGGCATAGTTAGAAATTAGAATTTAAAAAACCTTTGAAATTCACTGAAAAAAACATAGGTTTCAGGCACGTTATAGTTAGGAATTAGCATTTAAAAAACCTTAGAAATTCACTGAAAAAACCATAGGTTTCAGGGGCATTATAGTTAGCTGGACTTTTCACTCGTACAAAACCATTGAAATTCCCCCGTTATAGTTAGTTCAGCTAACTATAACTCACGCGCCCGCAATGCACTGCTGATGACGTCACATATTACATCACTCATGACATGGTCAGTGACATCACTCATGACATCACTGATGACATCTCAAATGACATCACTAATGACATCACTGATGACATCATCCTTGTGATAGAGTGGCAGACCTCCTCTTCCCCTAATATAACCTTTGATGCACACATTCAAAAATAGAAACTACAATGTTCAAAACAATGGACATACCAATACCAGTTACAACAACCTATGCAGTAATTATAAGATCCACATACACATCCACTCATTCACCAACAGTCCTATACAGTCACTCATACATGTACTCATTCATCATATGTACTCATACACCTATACATCCTGTTACACAACGCCACTCATCCATAGAGTTACTCACACACATAGTCACTCATGCTAATAAAGAATCAAACATCCATTTACTTGCATATACAGTTATACACACACCACCACACTTACTTCTACAGAAACTTACACATACTTAATCTTTTAAACAATCACTTATAGAAACACATACTTATTCATACAGGAACTCTTTCAATCTCTCACTCTCACATATACTCACTTATATACACCAATAGTCACATATACTAGTTTAAAACATATGTAGTTACTCATAAAGACACTATTGAGACAGTCTATCACTCACTAACACACCCATGCACACACTCATCCACCCATACAGTCCTGCACACATGCTGTCTTCAACACATACAAACAGTGAGTCACTCATTCATGCACCTATGCACTACGTAATACCCCCCACCGAACCATACAGACACTCAGACACTCATACTGATACTCAAAAAACCAACTAATAACCTATATAGACACTCATGTAGCTACTCACCAACCCATGCAGCCACTTATACACAAAGTGAGAGACTGATACAGATATTTACACATTTAAACATTACTCACTAAGCCATGTATTCACTAAGATACACTTAATCAGTCAGTTATACAATCAATTTTTCAAAAACAAATCATCCATTTAGACACTTATATACCCATTTATTCTTCCATCGACCATGAGATATACATATATAAAACATGTAATTTTCAGAAAAACACACATTCACTGGATGATGTCATTTGAGATGTCATCAGTGATGTCATGAGTGATGTCACTGACCATGTCATGAGTGATGTAATATGTGATGTCATCAGCAGTGCATTGTGGGCGCGCGAGTTATAGTTAGCTGAACTAACTATAACGGGGGAATTTCAATGGTTTTGTACGAGTGAAAAGTCCAGCTAACTATAACGCCCCCGAAACCTATGGTTTTTTCAGTGAATATATATAAATTTTCAAAACTAATGAGGCGCTCCGGTCAGCTCCTGTCTTTAAAGTTTTGGGGAGACTCATCAAGTGGGGGCCAAGAAAAGAGGGAGTCTCAAAACACGTTTGCTCCATGTTAATTTACATAGGAAACTTTAGGCAAAGCTATGGCCCGAACTGCTGAACAGAATTACACCAAATTTAGCAAAAAGGTACGCCTTGGTCTAGAAAGCGTGCTTTTGTTTTAAATGGTGCAAATCCATTCAGTAGTTGCTGAGAAATTTTAAAAAAAAAATATCGATATCTGAGCTCTAAGGAGTGTTTGCGAACCCTCCCGGGCATGAGCTTCACTCTGGCTGTGAATACTCAAAACCAGAATGTGTTGGCAGCCATCTTGTGACTCGGTAACCGAGTCACAATAAAAAGGTAAAAACAAAGATTAAAAAAAGAAAAGGGGGCAGGGTAGAAACACCCTGACCCCCTAGGACTGTCAGGGGGTCCCACAAGGACCCCCAGGGCCAAAAAAAGCATATTTTGTTTTTTTTAAAATCGGACAAATTCGCGCTGGGTGTGCAAATCTGGCTGAGAAAATAAAAAGCCATGTTCTGGGGGCAATACCCAATTATGTAGAGGGGGACTGCGGGGGCCCCCACAGCCCTGGGGACCACTACCTCCCCCGGCCTTCATTCATGATTTACATGGGGCACACAGCCCCCCCGCAGCCCCGTGGACCTCCACCTCCCTGGGGCTTATTTTTATAAATTAAATGCGCGGGGGGCTCCTACCTCCCCCATGCTGCCCCAGGGACCGCCACCTCCTCAGGGCTTTGACACTAAATGCAGGGGGCATGCAGCCCCCCACAGCCCCAGGGACCACCACCTCCGCGGGGCATACACTCATTTAAATGCGGGGGCCTGTTGCAGACCCTTAGGACCCTGGGACCACCACCACCCCAGGGGCTTTGAAATGATGGGAGAGGGGCTGCGCTGCCCCTCTCCTGGAGCCCTCCTTGGTGCCCACCCCTGGGACATTGCTGTTTGCTATGACAGGGCGGGAGCACGGCTCCTGCCCTGCCATAGCAAACTCTGCTTGGCATCATTGAAGCGAGAGCAGGAAACCTTCTATCGCTTCTGCGAAGTAAAGCAGATTGATTTTGGGCAAGGGGAGCTGCATGTTAGCACCTCTCAGCAATCCCACTAAGTGGGGCTTACTGGAGGTAAGAGGTGGGCTAGTTTGCCCCTAAAGGACCCCCAGCAGTGAAGAGGACTTCAATCACCATCCAAGAGTGCACGAGGGAGCGCGTTTGCAGAGTGGTGGGCATGGCCTGATTAGAGAATTTAGCAATCCTGCTGTGTAGGACTTACTTGAGGTAATAGTAGGGGTAGTTGGCCCCCAAGGATGTCCTTGGGGGCCAACTACTCTCTTCTTAACTCCAGTAAGTCCCACACAGTGAGATTGCTAAAACGTCTTTCTCCACCACTCTGCAAACACGCCTCCTGGCAGACTACGGGATAGGGGATTAAGTCCAATTTACTTCTAAGGAACTTTGGGGGTCAAGAAGCCCTTCTGGTACCTCCTGTAAATCCTACACAGCGGGATTCCTGAGCACTGGTTGGAGGCCCAGCACCCTTTCTCCACCCCTCTGCAAACGCGACTACTAGTTAAAGAAGTGTTTTCAATGTTATAGGTTTTGCATTTGCGAGAGCTAGAGCTATTGGCATTGTAATCTGCAGATTTGAACAAAAAAAGCCTTGTCTCTAGCTCGAACGGCTCAAACTTTACCAAAAAAACAGCGACAAGTGTTACAGCGTGGTGGAAGGCCCTTTTCAAACCTAGAATTGTCACGTTTTAGTTATTGCTAAATGTGGGTGTTAAACCGGTACTAATGGTGTGCAAGCCACCCTTGCTTCCTTCTGCGCTTCTCATGCCTCTTTCTTCATTTCTGTTGGTTGCTTCTTTTGGCACATTTCTTTCTTTTTCTGCACTTCTCTTGCCTCTTTCTGCAAATCTCTTCTACGTTCTGCATGTCTCTTCCCTCTATCTGCTCATATGTTGCATCTTTCTGCACCTCATTTGCTTCTTTCTGTACCCCTCTTGCCTCTTTCTGCACCCTTCTTCCCTCTTTCTGCACCTCCCTTGCCTTTTTCTGTACCCGTCTTATGTCTTTCTGCACCCTTTTTGCCTCTTTCTGCACCTCTGTCACTTCTTTCTGCACTTATCTTCCTTCTTTCTGCATATCACTTGCCTCTTTCAGCACCCCTCTTTTCTCTTTCTGCTCCTCTGTTTCCTTCTTTCTGCCCCTCTGTTCCATCTTTGGCACCCCTGTTCCCTCTTTCTGCATCTTTCCTGCCTGTTTCTGTACCCCTCTTGCCTTTTTCTGTACCTCTGTTGCCTCTTTCTGCACTTTTCTTGCCTCTTTCTGCACCCCTTTTACCTCTTTCTGCACCTCTGTTGCTTCTTTCTGCACTTCTATTGCCTCTTTCTGCACCCTTTGTGCCTCTTCGAACACCTCTGTTGCTTTTTTCTGCACCTCTCTTGCTTTTTTTGCACCTCACTTGCCTCTTTCAGCACCTCTGTTGCTTTTTTCTGCAGATCTCTTGCCCCTTTCTGCACCTCACTTGCCTCTTTCAGCACCTCTGTGGCTTTTTTCTACAGAACTCTTGCCTCTTTCTGCACTCCTCTTTCTTCTTTTTGCACCTCTCTTGCCTCTATCTGTACCCCTGTTCCCTCTTTCTGAACCTTTCCTGCCTATTTCTGAACCTCTCTTGCCTTCTCTATACCTCTGTTGCCTCTTTCTGCACTTCTCTGCCTCTTTCTGCACTTTTTGCGCCTCTTTCAGCACCTGTTACTTCTTTCTGCACTTCTCTTCCTTCTTTCTGCACCCCTCCTGCCTCTTTCTGTACCTCTCCTGCCTATGTTTACACCCTTCCTACCTTGTTCTGCACCCCTCTGGCCTCTTTTTGCACCTCCGTTGCTTCTTTCTGTACTTCTCTTGCCTCTTTCTGGACCCTTCGTGCCTCTTTCAGCACCTCTGTTGCTTCTTTCTGCACTTCTCATTCTTCTTTCTGTACCCCTCATGCCTTCTTCTGCACCTCTGTTGCTTCTTTCTGCACTTCTCTTGGTTCTTTCTGCATCCCTCTTGCCTCTTTGCGCTTCTCCTTTGCTTCTTTCTGCACTTCTCTCTCCTCTTTCTGCTACCCTCTTGCCTCTTTCTGCACCTCTGTTGCTTCTTTCTGCACTTCTATTGCTTCTTTGTGCACCTCTCTTGGTTTTTTCTGTACCTCACTTGCCTCTTTCATCACCTCTATTGCTTTTTTCTGCAGATCTCCTGCCTCTTTCTGCACCCATGATTTTCTTTCTGTACCTCTCTTGCCTCTTTCTGCACCCCTGTTCCCTGTTTCTGTACCTTTACTGCCTGTTTTTGCACACCTCTTGCCTCTTTATGTACCTCTGTTGCCTCTTTCTGTACTTTTCTTGCTCTTTCTGCACCCTTTCGCCTCTTTCAGCACCTTTGTTGGTTCTTTCAGCACTGCTCTTGCTTCTTTCTGCGCTTGACTTGCCACTTTCAGCAATTCTCTTGCCTCTTTCTCCACTTTTCTTCCTTCCTCCTACCTCTTTCTGTACCCCTCTTGACTCTTTGTGCACCTCTCCTATCTCTTTCTGCAACCCTCTTGCCTCTTTTTGTACCTCTGTTGGTTCTTTCTGCACTGCTCTTGCTTCTTTCTGCAATTCTCTTGCCTCTTTCTGAACTTCTCAAGTTGAAAAAGGCATCGCCGAAATGCGTTGTTGTGGGCACAATAAAGTATGATTATGCTATCCTTTGGTGTGTCGCCTGTTATCTTTTCGGAGTCCCGGAAGCGTAACGCATTTTGGAAATAAGTAACGTGGTTGTCGTCATCGCTGCTGGCACTGGCGACGTCAGGAAGAGGATCGGCGAAGTACGACGAAGAGTGTTGTGATATATATTTCATATTAAGGTGCTCGAAAAGCGAAGGAGCCGCACACAACGTGAATTTGTCCTTTTATTAAGGCAGACGGCAAGGTTCGAAACATCATCCTCACAGCATAATATGAATTGCCAATTTGTACCATATTCGTTTCAGGCTCTGCCCTTGTTCACTGGTTTGGTGGGAAAACAACAGCACAAGTATTGCATTTGTGATTGGTTTATAAAGTCCAGCCCTAATGGGCGTGTGCGGGCTAAGCATCTTGGTCTTAGTAGTTTTTAGCCAAAGATATTAATCCTTGCGGGTGCCGTCATATTATCCCCTTTACACTGTATAAAAATCCAAGTGGATATAACTGTTTCTAGTTGATGTTGAAACCCTGCTCAGTTCATGTCTCACCCCAAGTGGCACATCGTTCCTCTTGCGCCTAACAGGCACGGACCTGCAGTGGCTTAAAACTACTAAGACCAAGATGCTTAGCCCGCACACACCCATTGGGGCTGGACTTTATAAACCAATCACAAATGCGATACTTGTGCTATTGTTTTCGTGCCAAGCCAGTGGACAAGGGCAGAGCCTGAAACGGGTATTTCATATGTGGAAGGCAGTATATGTGAGTGTTGGGGTCTATAAATCACTATATGTGATAGTGAGTGATTGTGAGAGTGGCTGTATGGATGAGTGGGTGCTTGTATCAGTGATTGTATATGGAGTAAGTATGAGTTAGTATCTGTATGAATAAGTGAGGTGGTGTGTGTATAACTGTATATGTGAGTAAATGGGAGTGTGAATGATTCTTTGCATGATTGACTAGGTGTGTAAGTAACTCTGGATGAGTGGCAATGTGTGACTGTGTGTATAGGTGTATGAGTGCAAATGATAGTGCTGTATTGATAAGTGACTGCATGTATGAGTGACTGTATGGGTGAATGAGTGGACCTGTGTGTAGACCAAGGAATAAATGACTGGGTATGTAGTAACTGGTATTGGTGTCTATGGTTTCGAAAATGGTAGTCTGTATTTTAGATTGGGTGTATCAAAGGTTATATTAGGATTTGAGGAGGTGCATCAGATTATCACATGGATGACGTCATCAGTGATGTCATCAGTGATATCATTTGTGATGTCATCAGTGATGTCATCAGTGATGTCACTGACCATGTCATGAATGATATGATATGTGACGTCATGAGCAGTGCATTGTGGGAGCGGGAGTTATAGTTAGCTCAACTAACTATACTGGCCAAATTTCTCTGGTTTTGTTCGAATGAAATGTTCAACTAACTATAATGTCCCTGAAACCTGTGGTTTTTTTCAGTAGAATTTCTATGGTTTTTTAAATGCTAATTTCTAACTATAACGTCCCTGAAACCTATGGTTTTTTCAGTGAATTGCTAAGGTTTTTTAAATTCTAATTTCTAACCCTAACATCCCCGAAACCTATTGTTTTTTTCAGTGAGTTTCAAAGGTTTTTTAAATGCTAATTTCTAACTATAACGTCCCTAAAACCTATGGTGTTTCAGTGAATTTCAAAGGTTTTTTAAATGCTAATTCCTAACTATAACATCCCTGAAACCTATGGTTTTTTACAGTAAATTTCAAAGTTTTTTTAATGCTAATTTCTAACTATGCCTACAGGGGTAGGACATGTGCAGGAAGAGGAAGAAAAGCGCAGAAAGAAGCAAGAGAAATGCAGAAGGAGGCAACAGAAGTCCAGAAAGACGAAGAAAGGTGCAGAAAGAAGCAAGGGATATGCACAAAGAACCAACAGAGGTGCAGAAAGAGGCCTTGTCGCAATGTCATCCTGTGCCCACAACATTTTGCTGACTGGTACTGGTGGTAACTGACTCTGACTAACCAGGCCTGGAGCATGTGCTATCCTGCAAGACAATTAGAATACAGTGAAAACACCTACATACACTAGGGTACACTATGGGTTGGGGTACCCCTGTGATTGGCATGACCTCCCCTGTAAGGTCCTAGCACATAATGGGGTAGGGGGATTACAACTACCTCTAAGTCAGAGGTGCAGAAAGAAGCAAGGGCAGTGCAGAAAGAAACTACAGAGGGGCCAATATAGGCAAGAGAGGTATAGAAACAGGCATGAAAGGTGCAGAGAGAGGGTACAGGGGCGCAGAAAGAGGCAAGAGGGATACATAAATTTGCAGCAGAGTTACAGAAAGAAGCAAGAGCAGTGCAGAAAGAAGCAAGAGAAGTGCAGAAAGAAGCAAAAGAGGTGGAGAAATAGCAAAGAGGGTGCAGAAAGAGGCAAGAGGGATACAGAAATTTGCAAAAGTGGTGCAGAAACAAGCAAGAGAAGTGCAGAAAAAGGCAAGAGAATTGCTGAAAGAAGCAACAGAGGTGTAGAAAGAAGCAAGAGAAGTGCAGAAAGAGGCAAGTGAGGTGCAGAAAGAAGCAAGAACAGTGCAGAATGAATCAACAGAGGTGCAAAAAGAGGCAAGAAGGGTGCAAAAAGAAGGAAGAGAAGTGCAGAAAGAGGCAAGAGAATTGCTGAAAGAAGCAAAAGAGGTGTAGAAAGAAGCAACAGAAATGCACAAAGAGGCAAGTAAAGTGCAGAAAGAAGCAAGATCAGTGTAGAAAGAACCAACAAAGGTGCAAAAAGTGGCAAGAGGTGTGCAGAAAAAGGTAGGAGGGGTGCACAAAGAGGCAAGAGAGGTACAGAAGTAGGCAGGAGGGGTGCAGAAAGAAGGAAGAGAAGTGCAGAAAGAAATAACAGAGGTGATGAAAGAGGCATGAAAGGTGCCGAAAGTGGCAAGTGAGTTGCACGGGGAGGAAAAAGTGGTGCAGAAAGAGGCAACAGGGATGCAGAAAGAAGCAAGTGAGGTGCAGAAAGAGGCAAGAGAGATTCAGAAAGTGGTAAAAGAGGTACAGAGACAGGCAAGAGATATGCATAAAGAGGCAAGTGAAGTGCAGAAAGAAGCAACAGAGGTACAGAAAGAGGCAAGAGTGGTGCAGAAAGAGGGAAGAGGTAAGAGAGTTGGACAAATAGGGAAGAGGGGTGCAGAAAGAGGCCGGAGGGGTTCAGAAAGAAGCAACAGAGGTGCCAAAAGAGGTAAGAGAGGTGCAGAAAGAAGCAAGTGAAGTGCAAAAAGAGGCAACAGAGGTGTAGAAAGATGCAAGAGAGGTACAGAAACAAGCAAGAGAAGTACAGAAGGAGGCAAGAAAATTACTGAAAGAAGCTACAGAGGATTAGAAAGAAGCAAGAGAAGTGCAGAAAGAGGCAAGTGAGGTACAGAAAGAAGCAAGAGCAGTACAGAAAGAACCAACAGAGGTGCTGAAAGAGGCAACACAGGTGCAGAAGGAGGCATGAGGGGTGCAGAAAGAAAGAAGAGGAGTGCAGAAAGAAGCAACAGTGGTGCTGAAAGAGGCACAAGGGGTGCAGAAAGAGGCAAGAGAAGTGCAGAAAGTAGCAACAGAGGTACAGGAAGAGGCAAGAGAGGTGCAGAAAGAGGGAAGAGAGGTATAGAAAGAGGCAATAGAGTTGCATAAAGAGGGAAGAGGGGTACAGAAAGAGGCAGAAGGGGTGTAGAAAGAAGCAACAGATGTGTAGAAAGAGGCATAAAAGGTGTAGAAAGAAGCAACAGAGGGCCAAAAAGATGCATGAGAGGTACAGAAACAAGCAAGAGAAGTGCAGAAAGAGTCAAAGGAATTGCTGAAAGAAGCAACAGAGGTTAGAAAGTAGCAAGAGAAGTGCAGAAAGAGGCAAGTGAGATGCAGAAAGAAGCAGGAGCAGTGCAGAAAGAACCAACACAGGTGCAAAAAGACACAAGAGGAGTGCAGCAAGAGGTAGGGGAGGTGTACAACAAGGCAAGAGAGGTACAGAAAGAGGCAGGAAGGGTGCTGAAAGAAGGAATAGAAGTGCAGGAAGAGGCAAGAGAATTGCTGAAAGAAGCAAAAGAGGTGTAGAAAGAAGCAACAGAAATGCACAAAGAGGCAAGTAAAGTGCAGAAAGAAGCAAGATCAGTGCAGAAAGAACCAACAAAGGTGCAAAAAGTGGCAAGAGGTGTGCAGAAAAAGGTAGGAGGGGTGCACAAAGAGGCAAGAGAGGTACAGAAGTAGGCAGGAGGGGTGCAGAAAGAAGGAAGAGAAGTGCAGAAAGAAATAACAGAGGTGATGAAAGAGGCATGAAAGGTGCCGAAAGTGGCAAGTGAGTTGCACGGGGAGGAAAAAGTGGTGCAGAAAGAGGCAACAGGGATGCAGAAAGAAGCAAGTGAGGTGCAGAAAGAGGCAAGAGATTCAGAAAGTGGTAAAAGAGGTACAGAGACAGGCAAGAGATATGCAGAAAGAGTCAAGAGAATTTCTGTAAGAAGCAACAGAGGTATAGAAAGAAGCAAGAGAAGTGCAGAAAGAGGCAAGTGAGATGCAGAAACAGGCAAGAAAGGTACAGTAAGAGGGAAGATGAATGCAGAAGAAGGCAACAGAGGGGCAGAAAAAGTAAGACTGATGTAGAAAGAAGCACGGGAAGTGCAGAATGAAGCAACTGGGGTGCAGAAAGAAGCAACAGAGGTGCAGAAGGAAGTAAGAGAACTGCAGAAAGAGGCAAGAGAGTTGCAGAAACAGGCACAAGAGGTACAGAAAGATGGAACAGAGGTACAGACAGAGGCAAGAGAGGTGCAAAACAGGTGAAAGGGGTATAGAAAGAGGCAAGAGGGGTACAGAAATTTGCAAGAGAGGTACAGAAAGAAGCAAGAGCAGTGCAAAAGAACCATCAGATGTGCACAAAGATGCAAGTAAGGGGCAGAAGTAGGCAAGAGAACTGCAGAAAGATGCAAGAGAGTTAAAAAAACAGGCAAAAGGGGTGCAGAAAGAGGAAACAGGTGAAAAGACTGAGGCAAGTGAGGTGTAGGAAGAGGGAAGGGGTGCAGGAAAAGGCAATAAGGATGCAGGCATTTGGAGCAGAGGTGCAGCAAGCAAGAAGCCAGAGCAGTGCAGAAAGAACAAACAGAGGTGCAGAAAGTGGCAATAGGGGTACAGAAAGAGGCAAGTGAAGTGCAGAACGAAGAAAAAGTGGTGCAAAAAGAACCAACACAGGTCTAAAAAGAGGCAAGGGGGGTGCAGAAAGGGGTAGGAGAGGTGGGCGATGTGAGAAGTTGGCCTGGTATACGCTGTCCACTAGTTATACTGGGCACCCTGTACCAGTCCAAACAACCCCTTATTGGTTATAGGTTAAAGACAACCTTTATTGAAAGCTATCCTAGTGGTAGCTATGGAGAGCAGCCTTCAGGCTAAGTCTTGAAGAAATGTAAAGCAGCTTGTTTTACTAGTCTATAATCTCTTGAGAGCCTAAATGAAAGATAACCACACCAGGTATATATATACAATATATGTATTTATTTCTAGATACACCCTCCTAGACTCTTTATGAGGCTAGAGGTGAAAACACATAAGTTACACTTCAAATAGGACAGTAATAAGCACAAATACACGTCAGGCCCTAGGGGCGAGCCAAACCATATACTGAAATAGTGGTATAAGAACCATGACTTAACTAGACACAAGGCCTAGAGCCTGTAGAATTGGTGGGACCCCAAGGAACCACCCAAGGTAGTGACACAGGGGACCCACGGGGACTGTGTGCAGTGTGAGAAAACAGCTGTGAGCTCCCGTTAGCTTCTATGGGGAAAGTTGCTGTTAGATTGTTAAAGATTAGGGACACTTAGAATTAAGTCAGGAGCAAACCCTTTAGGACTTAGGAAGTTTTAGGGCCAACACCCACGGGAGCACCGTGGTACTGGTGTTACCTCACCCAGGGAAGCCGGGTGCATAGGTGTCAAATGGTGTTGGGTCACTTCGTCGATTTCAATGGGAGCTGGCGAAGAAGTGCTACTGCCGGGAAGATGCGAAGTGTCCGAAGAGATCCAAGCCTGGATCAAAGATGAGAAGAACCTGAAAGCAGAGGGGACAGAGTCTAGGTCACTAGCCAATGACCAGGAAGGCAATAGGCAGATGCCCACCGATGTCGGGTGATTTCAGGTGAAGAAGGTGAAGCTTGACTCTTCAGCCACGAGGACCAGGAGGTGTCGAGGACAACCAGGAGCTGGATTCGAGCTGTCCCACAAAGGATGTCGAGTGCTGCGGTGTCGGGGTCCAGATTGGACTCTGTGAGAAGTTGGCCTGGTATATGCTGTTCACTAGTTAAAGTGGACACCATGCACCAGTACAGTTCGACTCTTATGGTAGTAGGTTTAAGACAACCTTTTAAAGAAAGCCATCCTAGTGGTAGCTGTGGAGAGCAGCCTTCAGGCTAAGTCTTTAGAGGAATGTAAAGCAGCTTGTTTTACCTTATAATCTCTTGAATTACCAAATGAAAGGACACCACACAAGTATATATATCAAATATATATGTATTTATTACTAGACACACTCTACTAATCTCTTTGGAGATTAGAAGTCAGGAACATATGCACAAACCAACGTTTCACAATAAATTAAGCACAAATATGGCTGTGGCCCTAGAGGTGTACCAGACCATATACTAAAAAAAGAGACTTAAGAACAACGACTTGAGAAGGGACAAGGCCTAGGGCCTTCAGAAGCGCTGGAGCCTCACTAATCCACCCACGGCAGGTAAGTACAGGAACCACGGGAGACGCATGCAATGTGGATCCCAATAGACTTCAATGGAGCAAGTCGTGGTTGGAATTTTAAAGTTTTAGGATACTTCGGGAGAGTCTACAAGCAAGTCACTTCCCGGGTAAGTAGTTCTAGAGCCAACACACACAGGAGCACCGTAGTGCAGGGGTTACCCCACCCAGGAAAGCCGGGTGCATAGGTGTCTTTTGGTGTCGGGTCGCGGCTTAGTTTTCAATGGGAGCCAACAAAGACTTTCTGCTTGTGAAGACAGAAGAAGTGTCCGGTGGAATCCAAGGCTGGATTCAGAAGAAGGAAGACCTGAAAGCAGAGCGGACAGTGTTCAAAGTCACTTGGCAGTGACCTGGGGCAAGGAAGCTGGATGCCCACAGTCGTCGGATGATTTCAGGTGATCATGGGTGTCTTGACTCTTCAGCCACCAGGTCCAGGAGGTGTTGACGACAATCAGGAGCTGGATTCGGCGTGTCCCACAAAGTCTGCAGCTTACTGCGGTGTCGGTGACCAGATTGGAGCCAACAAGCCTTGGTAACAGAAAGTCTCAAGGAAAGTGTAAAAAGTCAGCGGTGCAGACCAGCAAGGTCTGAGGGACTCACCCAGTGAGGGTAAGTCAGGGCAGGCCTGCAGCAACTAGGTGAGCCCTTTGGATTTGGAGAAAAGTCTTCAGGGGACCCACAAGCCAACCGGCAAGGGATCACAAAGAAGCCTTGGGAGGATTCACTCACCAGAAGCCCACGGTCACTCGGGACAAGGTAGGCCTCTGATCTTCGGAGGAAATCCTGCTGGAGGCTTGGGCCACACGTGGTCTCATGCACAAGTTTGTAGAATTTCGTGAAGGGGTTGCACTCGAAAATAGTTCCCGGTACCCAGGTATTGCGGTTCTTCGTCACTCATGGGGTCCACTTACCCCAGCGTCGCTGGGGACTCACGATGGCCTTGGAGACGTCAGGAACTCCACTTCTGGGGCTGCAGGGACTTCGGACTCCGGCGGGAGCGGGAAAGTTTGCAACCGTTGATTCAAAGTTTTTGTGCCTGCCAAGCAGGGTAGTCACTCCTTGACTCCAAGGGAGATTCTTCAGTCTTCCAGAGGTAGTGGACCGTTGAAGGTCCAGGATTCTTCTACATAGCATTGTCCAGAGATATCTAGTTTGCAATGGCAAGGGTTTCCTAACTTATACTACAAGGAAGGGAGGGACTAGCTCTATGACCCCTCCTATGGGAGGGTCAGGGGAGTGGTTGGCTACACCCATTCCCTTTGTCCAGTTTCGCGCCAGAGCAGGGGCAGGTAACCCCAGAGCCGGTTTGAACTGGCATATGCACAGAGAAGCCTACTGCACCCCCAGTGCAGGACTTCAAAGCACTCTAGGAGTGCACCCACCCAGCCCCAATACACTAAACCCTGTCTGGGAGGTGGTTACTCCTCCCTGTGACAGGATGCCTATTGTTGGGCCTCCCCCACTGCGAGTTTCGGTCAGCAGCAGGAGGGCAGCCCAGTGTCTGTGACTGGTGGCATCCATTTTGTGAAGCCAGGGCTCTTCAGGATTCTACCATGTTTCCACAGTGGGTACATGTCTATCCCTCTAGAAGGGTGGGATCATACTCCCACACCAGTTACTGGTGTGGGGGTATGATTCCAAAGCGTTTGACACCAAACACGACATGTTTTGATGCAGCCATTCCAGAGTTAGCATTAACCATGAGGTTATAATGCACTTAAGAGTATATGGTTTAACCGCATCCACAAACAGCTCCAGAGAATAGACTCTGAGAGCTGCAGAGGGGCCTTGCTCAGGCAGAGGCACCCCTCACATGGACACCAAGCACCCAGCCCTCAGGATTGATAGGGCCTGCCTTAGGGGTGACTGATACTTTTATATGTGTGTGTGCAGGTAGAGATATAGTGAACCTATATCTCAGTGAGGAGTGCTAGCACTACCTGACCCAGGCTGCAGTAGCAGGCCTGTGGTGTCAGATTTAGTTTGCTTCCCAGGGGTGGCATAATACATGCTTCAGCCCATGGTAGGCCTGTGAAGTACCTATGCCCTTGGTACCTAAGCTACCATATTCTAGGGGCTCACAAGGGACCACAGTATTCAATCACTAGTGCACCTAATGTGCACACCATGTCGGTTAAGGGAGTAAGCAGATAGGCTGGGGTCCTGAATAGGCGGATCCCAGCCAGACTAGTCAAAAACCATCAAAACACCAGAAAAAAAGTGGGGGCAACCATGTAGTCAGATTCCACCTTCCTACAGACTCACCAAGCCTTGGCAACAGCAACCCACGCAGAAAGGAGAAAGATGCAGACCAGCAAGGTCTGTGGGACTCACCACTTAGTAGGGAGTCAGGGCACATCTGGAGCAACCAGGGAAGCCCAAGGAAAATCAAAGTTACCCCCTCAGGACCCACCAGTCGACGGACCAGGGATCGTGAAGGGACCTCAAGACGAAACACAAAATGGCGGCCCACTGGTCACTCGGGGTGACTAGGCCTACAATCTTGGGTGGATTCTGTACTCGAGGTGGGGGCTACAAGTCAGCCCAAGCACGACTTCAGGAAACGTTGAGAAGTCAATGCACTAGTAAAAGTGCACGGTGACCGGGAGTTCCGGTTCCACGCTACTCACGAGGGCTGTGGGTCTCAGCTTTGCTGGGGACTCGGGTCGGCCTCTGAGATGTCTGGAAATCCTCTTCTTGGGCTGAAAATACTTCAGAGTCCGGCAGGAGCTTCGGAAATGCAGACTGGCAAATGCTTCATTGGTGCCTGCCAAGCAGGGGAGTCACTCTGTGACCCCAAGGGAGATTTCTGCCTCTAGTCTTGAGTAGAGCATCGAAGTTCCAGGATTCAGCTTCAGAGTTTCTTCCAGGGATATCTAAAGTTCTCGTTACAGAGGTTCCTTACTTATACCTCAGGAAGGGGTTGGACTAGCTCGGGGCACCCACCTATGGGAGGGTTTGGAAAGAGGGGTGGCTACACCCATTTCCTTTGCCCAGCTTCGTGCCAGAGCAGGGGCTGGAAGCCCCTGAACCGGTTTGAGCTGGACTATGCACAGGGACACCAAATGTGCCCCTAGTGCAGGACTTCAAAGCACTCAGAGTGCTCCCACCCAGCCCCTGCTGGAGTTTCGATCAGCAGCAGGAGGCCAGACCCGTGTCTGTGGCTGCAGCAACAATTTTGTGATGCCAGGGCTCTATTAAGTTTCTACCGGGTATACCAGTGCTGCCATGTCTCTCCCTCTATAAGGGTGATATCTACTCCCACACCAGTTACTGGTATGGGGGTATGATTCCAAGGTGTTTGACACCAAACACAACATGTTTCCATGCAGGCAGTCCAAAGTTAGCATTTACCATTGGGTTATAATGCACTTAAGAGTATATGGTCAGGCTGCACTACAAACAGCATCAGAGAATGGACTCCGAACGCTGCAGAGGGGCTCTGCTCATGCAGGGGCACCCTCTCACATAAGAACCAAGCACTCTGCCTTCAGCATTGACAAGGCCTGCCATAGGAGTGACTTATAGGTTTATATGTTTATATATATGCAGTGATACAGGTAACCTATATCACAGTAAGGGGTGCATTCACCACCTTACCCAGGCTGCAGTAGCAGACCTGTGGTGTCACTTTGGGTGGCTTTCCAGGGGTGGCATAAAACATGCTTCAGCCCCTGGTAGGCCTCTGGGGTACCTATGCCCTGGGTACATAGTGTACCATATACTAGGGACTCACAAAGGTACCTCGGGATCCAATCTGTGGTGTACCTAAAGTACATGCAATCAATTTAGAGAGGAAGCAGCTAGGTTGGGGCCCTGAATAGCAGGGTCCCAGCCAGACTAAAGTCGAGAAACAGTGAAACACCAGTAAAAAGTGGGGGTAAACATGTGAAGCAGATCCTACTCTCCTACAGGCGACCTCGCCCTCACTGAGCCCCCCGCACCTGCAGAACCAGAGCAGGAGGAAGATCCTTCTCCTGCGTCGCAACCAAAGCCTGGAACGAACTGCCAGTCTACATCAGACGCTCACCCACCCTGAACACCTTCAGGAAGAACCACAAGACCTGACTCTTTGCCTGAATCGGAGCTGCACCCCCCCCCCCCCCTCCCCCAGCACCTTGAGACCCTCACGGGTGAGTAGCACGCTTTATAAACCCCTGATTGAGTGACTGATTGATTGAGAGGTGCACAAAAAGGAAAGAGGGGTACAGAAAGAGGCAAGAGGGGTGCAGAGAGGAAGACAACTGCAGAAAGAAGCAACAGAGGTGCTGAAAGAGGCACAAAGGGTGCAGAGAGAGACAAGACAGGTGAAGAAAGAAGGAACAGAGGTACAGGAAGAGGCGAGAGTGGTGCAGAAACAGGGAAGAGAGGTGTAGAAAGAGGCAAGAGAGTTGCACAAAGAGGGAAGAGGGGTGCAGAAACAGGTAAAAGGGGTGCAGAAAGAAGCAGGTGAGGTGCAGAAAGAGGCAAGAGAGGTGCACAAAGAGGAAAGAGAGTTACAAAAAGAGGCAAGTGAAGTGCAAGAGCCAAGAGAACTGCAGAAAAAGGCAATAGAGGTGCAGAAAGAGGCAAGTGAGGTGCAGAAAGAAGCAAGATAAGTAAAGAAAGAAACAACAGAAGTGCAGAAAGAGGGAAGAGGCGTGGAGAGAGAGGCAAGAGTGGTACAGAAAGAAGCAAGCCAGGTGCAGAAAGAAACAAAAGCAGTGCAGAAAGAAGGAATAGAGGTGTAGAAAGAGGCAAAAAAGGTGCAGAAAGACATAAGAGGGGTACACAAAAAGGCAAGAGAGGAGCAGAAAGAGGGAAGAAGGGTGCAGAAAGAGGCAAGAGAGATGCAGAACGTAGAAGAGATTTGTAGAAAGAGGCAAGGGAAGTGCAGAAAAAAGAAAGAAATGTGCAGAAAGAAACAGAAAGAAGCAACAGAAATGCCAGAAGAGGCAAGAGAGATGCAGAGAGAAGCGCAGAAAGAAGCAAGAGTGGCTTGTACACCATTAGCACCAATTTAACACCCACATTTAGCAATAAGTAACAGGTGACCATTCTTGTCGCTACATTTTTGGTAACGCTTGAGCCGTTTGAGCTAGAAACAAGGCTTTTTTTGTTCAAATCTGCAGATTAGGGTGCAGATGATGAATTATGTGGCTAATGCGGAAAATGTATATTTGTGTCATGGTAACCAGGGCTTCAACCGTTGTTAATACTGCTCAGCCTTGTTAATATCCTATTAATCCCCACCTATGTGCAATTTTCTTAAAACCCAAAAAGTACACTGCCACTTGAGTTTGTATTTTCTTCCTTTATTTCCTGCATATTGTAAAGTGGACAGAAATCTTTAAAAAAATATTGTATAACCTGAGGGTGATTAAACAAATTACTGGGTAACAACATTCTCTCCAGATTTTGTATTCACGTGCTGGAATTATTATTAGCATTTCTCGCACGTTGTACAGTTGGTGCTAAGGCGTTTTAACGTTTGCATTAGCATTCACGTGTAAATGATTGCTGGGCTCTCACGCGGGGTATGCGAGCGGCAGAAGAGTATTTAAACCGCCCGCGCACAGCGCGAATGTGCTTGGTCTCGTTTTTTCAAGAACGCTTACCTGTTGATCCCGCTGCGGCTCCTCCAGTCATCACGGACTCCATGACTACATTCCAGTTTCCTTCCCGGTTCCCGAGACGACTCCTAATTCATCGGACTCCTTGAATTCTTCTTCCGCTTCCGGATAGGCAGGAAAGCTCTTCCGGAACCTGCAAAGGCACAAAACAAAGATAAGTGAAAGAGAAGCTTTCATCATATGCGCATAAAAATCCAAAGATCAGATCGGTGAGTCAATTAGCCTAATTAATGTTTAAGACTTCATTACGCTTGGACAACACTGATATTACAATGTTTATTGAAAACTTTGGGTAAGTACGTTCAGGATTTTCTTCAATAATTCCATGATTTAAAGCACCAGGATATTACCTTTCGCCTGTTTAAATTACAAGGAGACCTAGAGACTTTCTTTAGAACTTTTAAGAGACAATAATTCTTACAAAATTAAAAGACTGCGTTTATGTAATAATTAAGTGGTAAGAAGAATTACCACACATCAAAGGTAAAAAACATTTATCAAAAGAGGATTTTAATGACAATTGTTTAAAGTTTTCAGGTGATTGAATCTGTATAACCTTCTTTTGCAGGACAACAACTATAAGGCAATAGTAAGGAAGATATTTACTAAAGTTAAAAGAAGAGTGTCATTATTTAGGTAATAATATTAATGTAGATGTTAATTGGATACGAAAAGTCACATGAAGTTTTCATAAGTATTTACTCTTAATTGTTATTTGCTATTTCTATTGCTATTTGATGTTGCCAGTACTGAGACTTCACATTCTTAAATGGTGAAAAGACGTGAGCAGTGAGTAAACAGTTTACTTCTACTCCACCTGCCGAAGCAGTGTCTCTTTTCTTGTCTTTTTGATTCCCATCCCCCTTTCCCCTTGGGGGCTTTTCAGACTTCAGAGTATTTATTAAGGACTCTGCCGTTTGGGGAGCAACTGAGGAGATTGGGGTTTGAGCGTCGTAAAAGAAGAACCAGGGAAAGACAGGTGAGTGGCTAGTTTAACGGAAGAACAAGCCACTATAAAAAGTTCTTCTTTGGCGATGATCGAACATGGATCCAACTAGTAATGTTTCTGAACTTTACAAGATTATTAGGCATCTTCAAATTGAGATGCAGCATTTGAAACAGGAGAAACATTTATTGAAAGAAGAATTATCCAAAAACAAAACCGATATTTTGCAATGGAGAGATCCTAAAAATTCAGCTAAACGTCCAATTTTGGCTCCGCCAAAATTTGGTTCAACTACGTTCTCTCCTTCAACCCCCATAACACAACAACCCGAGTCAAATGTTCAGGTTACAGTAGTTACACCAACCCCTGTCCCTCTCGCCAACCTTTAACGTTTTCAAGGAGATAGTTCACGTTTTGAAGCTTTTATGAGCCAATGTCAGCTGCATTTCCTTTGTAAACCTCAAGTTTGTAATTCAGATTCAGCCAAAACAGCTTTTATTATTTCTTATCTGGGTGGTGTAGCAGCAGATTGGGCTATTCCATTAGTTGATAATGAAGACCCAGTCTTACAAGATTTGACTAGATTCAAGGAAGCAATGACATGGCTTTTTGCTCGTCATGTTTTTGTCCAATCTAGTGAAAGTGAATTATTAAACCTGCTTCAAGGAACAAAAGATTTACTTACCTATATCACGACCTTTAATCGTCTTTTGTCTGAAACCCATTGGCCTGATGATAAACAAACTTCATTGTTTTATAGAGGACTAAGAGAAGATCTTAAAGATTCACTGGCTCATATTATAGATTTACCTGAAGACTATGGGGAGTTTGTTGATCTTGTGCTTAAACTAGACCATAGAATAACTGAAAAAAAGAGTGAAAACCCTAGAGCAGACTTCTGACCAACAATATTTAAAACCAAGAGAAAGGATAAGGAATCTAGAACTCCTGAACCTGAGCCTATGCAAATAGGAGGCATAAAAAGGCCATTGAACACTGAAGAGAAAGATAGACGGCGCAAAGAAAGGTTGTGTTTATATTGTGGAAAAGCAGGGCATTTTGCCAAAGAATGCCCCGTTAAGCCAAAGCAAAGGAAAGAAATTTCATTCATTGAACAAACTAAATCGGAAAACTAATCTGCTCAAAGAAAGCTGAGATCATTTCTTTGAGGAAAAACAGGGTCTCAAAGTATATCCCAAATATTACCAATAAAATTGCCAAACACATGATGATTTTGATGACAGTTATCGTAACTGTTCAACAACGACATTGTTTGTCTGTCCTGGTTGATTTAGGATCCACCAGATTTTTTTTTGATATTGCTCTTGCCCAAAAGCCAGGTATTTCTCAGATAACAAATAACAAACCTGAACCTGTGAGAGCTGTGGATGGTTCTGCCCTGTCATCTGGGTTGATTCGGTTTTACACCGTGCCATTGACCATAGTAAGTGAAAATGATCATACTGAACAAATTATGTTTGACTTAATTGACACCGCTGTTTTCGGAATTATTCTAGGAATACCTTGGCTTGAAAACTACATTCCAAGAATAGACTGGGTGCAACGAACTGTAAGCCTAAATTCACCTTTTTGCAGAACCCATTGTTACCAAGAAGCCAAGGATCCTATTTATCCTCTGCATTGCGCTTCCACTCGAATTATTCAGAATACCTTGCCCAATGAATATAAGGATTTTGCTGATGTGTTTGATCCAGTGCAGGCTTCTCAACTCCCACCTCATAGATTTATGACTGCAAAATTGACTTAATACCAGGAATCCCTCTACCCTGTAGTCGTATTTATGCCCTGATCGAACCAGAAAATCAATATTTAAAAGAATATCTTGATGACTTGCTTGAGAAAGGCATTTTCGGCATTCAACTTCCCCTGTATCCTCTCCACTTTTCTTCGTGGCTAAGAAGTCAGGAGACTTAAAGGCATGTATTGACTATTGTGCTGTTAATGAAGCTACGATCAAAAAACGTTACCCACTACCGCTAATTTCAGTCTTGCTTGACCAAGTAAAAGGTTCAACCACCTATACGAAGTTACATCTTCGCTGTGCTTATCACTTAATACGAATGCATGAGTGTGACGAGTGGAAAACTGCTTTTCGCACCAAATTTAGCTTATATGAATATAATGTCTTTCGGCTTGTGTAATGCCCCGGTGGCATTCCAGTATTTTAGTAATGAGGTTCTGCATGATCTTCTGGATGTATTTGTTATCGTCTATATTGACGATATACTTATTTTTTCCAAAAATGAAGAAGAACATATAATACATGTATGAACAGTTTTACAAAGACTAACAGATCATTCCTTGTTTGCTAAACTCGAAAAATGTGTTTTTAATACTCATTCAGTAGAGTTTTTAGGTTACTTTCTGTCACCAAAAGGTATAGAAATGGACCCAAAAAAGGTCAAAGCAATTGGTAATTGGCCAGTCCCTACTTCTGTTAAAGAGATCCAAAAAGTGTTAGGATTTGCCAATTTCTACCGTCGCTTTATTGCACATTTTTCCAGAATAGAAACCCCTTTCACTCAACTGTTAAAAAAGGGACAAAGTTTCCATTGGACAGAGGATGCTGATAAAACATTTTCTGACTTAAAAAGAGCTTTCACCACTGCCCCAGTCCTAATTCATTCAGACCCAGACCAACCATTTATAGTTGAGGCAGACACCTCTGAAACAGCTGTGGGAGGTGTTTTAATGCAAAAAGACCCTCAAACCGGTTATTTACACCCCGTAAATTGTTGCCAGCTGAACAAAAGGATACCATTGCCGAAAGAGAATTGTTAGCCATAAAGGATGTCTTCTCGGAGTGGAAGCATCATCTCCTTGGAGCTAAGGACAGAGTAACCATCTATACTGATCACAAAAATCTGCAATTCTTTACGTCAAGAAAAGCATTAACACCAAGGCAAATGAGGTGGTTACACTTTTTTAGTGAATTTGATTTTTTATTAACATATCGGACAGGAAAAAAGCAATTGTTATCAGATACCCTTTCTCGTTTACATGAGAAAGGTTCACAAGAACAGAACAATCCTGCACAAAACATTATACCTGTGGATAGAATTGTAGCAGTAATCCAACCTGATACCTTTTTGTCTGAAGTCAAAGCTGAATCCAAAAAAATAAATAAAGATACATGGTTAAAGAAAAAAGACAAATCAATCATTGTTGGGTTTTTTTTTTTATAAATAAAAATTATTTATTCCATCAGACAAGCAAAGAGATCAAATCTTAGCCTGGCATCATGACTCAAGTCTAACAGGTCATCCAGGGTCACAAACAACCATGGACCTGTGTTCTTGGAAGTTTTGATGGGAAACTATGAGAAAAGATATTTTAGACTATGTTAAAAAATGTCCCATTTGTGCTCGTAACAAATCACAACATATAGCCCCGCTGTTTTTTTACAACCTCTACCTATTACTTCAGCCCCATGGCATATGATCAGTCTTGACTTCATAACTGATATGCCCTTGTCCAATGGTTTTACTACTATCCTCGTGGTTGTTGATTTATTATCAAAAATGGGTCATTTTAATCCACTTAAAAAATTACCTACTGCTGCTGAACTTTATGATATCTTTATTCAACAAATTGTCAAACTACATGGATTACCGAATAAGATTGTGTCAGATAGAGGTCCCCAATTTATTTCTAAATTTTGGAAAAATCTATGTAAACAATTGGGAATCGAGGTGGCATTATCATCAGCCTTCCATCCACAAACAGATGGCCAAACTGAAAAGGTTAATCAATATATTGAACAATCTTTACAGTGTTATTTAACTACTGTAACTTCACAATGGGACAAGGCGTTACCCTTAGCAGAGTTTTCCTATAACAATAGTGTGCATTCAGCATTAGGGTGTTCACCATTTTATTTCATGACAGTTTACCATCCTAAATGCATTCCTATATCAGCACCTCCTCATCAGGAATTAATGCAAACTGTCTCAGAAAAGATTGAAGAATTACAATATCTACAGGACAAGGCCAGAAATTGTTTGGCAAAAAATAAAATCATGATGAAAAAACAGGCAGATAAACATCAAACTCGTGAGCCAACATACAGAGTTGGAGACTTAGTCTGGCTATCCACCCGAAATATCCACCTAGATGGACCAAGAAAACTACAACCGCGTTTTATAGGTCCCTTTGCCATTCAAAAGGTAATAAATCCAGTTTCAGTCCGATTGACATTGCTGATTGAGTATGCAATTCATCCAGTTTTCATGTATTCTTATTAAAACCCTATCACCCAGGAACTAGAAAAGATGATTCCCCTCCACCAATTGTTGTAAACGATCATCTGAAATATGAGGTCAATCGGATCCTTGATTCTAAGTGAATTAATAAAAAGTTATACCACCTGATCAATTGGAAAGGTTATGATGCCACTGAGAGATCTTGGGAACCAGCATCCTATGTAAATGCCCCTAGATTAGTCAGGCTTTTTCACGCATGTTACCCAAATAAACCTCAACCAGTGAGATGGCCTTTGCGGGGGGGAACTGTCATGGTAACCAGGGCTCCAACCATAGTTAATACTGCTCAGCCTTGTTAATATCCTATTAATCCCCACCTATGTACAATTCTCTTAAATCCCAAAAAGTACACTGCTACCTTGAGTTTGTATTTTCTTCCTTTATTTCCTGCATATTGTAAAGTGAACAGAAATCTATAAGAAAAACTATTGTATAGCCTGAGGGTGATTAAACTTATCACTGGGTAACAACATTCTCTCCAGATTTTGTATTCAAGTGCTGGAATTATTATTAGCATTTCTCGCATGTTGTACAGTTGGTGCTTAGGCGTTTTAACATTTGCATTAGCATTCACGTGTAAACATTCACGTGTAAATGATTGCTGGGCTCTCACGCGGCGTACGCGAGCGGCAGAAGAGTATTTAAACCGCTTGCGCACACCGCCCAGTGCTTGGTCTCGTTTTTTCAATAACGCTTACCTGTTGATCCTGCTGCGGCTCCTCCAGTCATGGCAGACTCCCTGACTTCATTCCAGTTTCCTTCCCGGCTCCCAAGACGACTCCTTATTCATCGGACCCCTTGAATTCTTCTTCCGCTTCCGGATTGGCAGGAGAGCTCTTCCGGAACCTGCAAAGGCACAAAACAAAGATAAGTGAAAGAGAAGCTTTCATCATATGCGCATAAAAATCCAAAGATCAGATCGGTGAGTCAATTACCCTAATTAATGTTTAAGACTTGATTACGCTTGGACAACACTGATATTGCAATGTTTATTGAAAACTTCGGTTAAGTACATTCAGGATTTTCTTCAATAATTCCATGATTTAAAGCACCAGGATATTACCTTTCGCCTGTTTAAATTACAAGGAGACGTAGAGACTTTCTTTAGAACTTTTAAGAGACAATAATTCTTACAAATTTAAAAGACTGCGTTAATGTAATAATTAAGTAGTAAGAAGAACTACCACACATCAAAGGTAAATACTTTTTTCAAAAGAGGATTCCAATGACAATTGTTTAAAGTTTTCAGGTGATTGAATCTGTATAACCTTCTTTTGCAGGACAAGAACTATAAGGCAACAGTAAGGAAGATATTTCCTAAAGGTAAAAGAACAGTGTCATTTTTTAGGTAATAATATAAATGTAGAAGTTAATTGGATACGAAAAGTCACATGAAGTTTTCATAAGTATTTACTCTTAATTGTTATTTATTCTCTAGATCACTATTTGGTGTTGCCAGTACTGAGACTTCACATTCTTAAATGGTGAAAAGACGTGAGCAGTGAGTTAACAGTTTACTTCTACGCCACCAGTCGAAGCAGTGTCTCTTTTCTTGTCTGTTTTATTCCCATCCCCCTTTTCCCTTGGGGGCTTTTCAGACTTCAGAGTATTTATTAAGGACTCTGCCATTTGGGGAGCAACTGAGGAGATTGGGGTTCGAGCGTTGTAAAAGAAGAACCAGGGAAAGACAGGTGACTAGTTTGACATTTTGCGCGAAAGTCGGTGCAGTCAAACAGTCATATAATTCCAGTGACCCTGCTCATACTTCTGACTAGGTCCAGAAGTGCTTCTCAGTGATTCCTTCTATTTTTTGTCTCATTAAGTTCATATTTGAGCTTCTGTGGAAACGAGGAAGACTAAACCTGACATTACCACTTCACAACACAGACTACCATACCACATAATTACTCTCCATAAAACATAATCCCACTCTACATAATTCCTATAAAATAAATACCACATACTTTCTATCCACATAATTTCACTGCACAATTTACCACATAATTCCACTACACACAACGTACATCCACTCCACTCCCAAAAACATTAGTAAAAACTTTTACATTTACAACAGCAACAGCTCTAATTCTCGCAAATGCGAAACATATAACATTGCAAACACTTCTTTAACTAGTAGTCACGTATTCAGAGTAGTGGAGAAAGGGTGCTGGGCCTCTGATCAGCGCTCAGGAATTCCACTGTGTAGGACTTATAGGAGGTACCAGGAGGGCTTCTTGGCCACCAAAGTCCTTTAGGAATAAATTGGACTTCTTCCCCATCCCGTACTCTAGGACATCCTTGGGAGCCAACTACTTCTCCAATTACCTCCAGTAAGTCCCACACAGCAGGATTGCTAAGATGTTATAGCAGGCCACGCCTCATTTCCCCACCACTATGCAAATGCACTTCCTGGAGTGCACTTGGGTGGGGATTGAAGTCCCCTTCGCTGCTGGGGGTCCTTAGGGGCCAACTAGCCTACCTGATACCTCCAGTATGTCCCAGATAGTGGTACTGCTGAAAGCTGGACATAGGCCACGCCCCCTTTCTCCACCACTCTACAAACGCCCCTCCAGGCGTGTTCTAAGTTGGGGGATTAAGTCCCCTTGAATTTAGAAGGTACCTGGGGGCCAACTAGCCCACCTGTTACCTCAAGTAAACCCATACAGCTAGATTGCTGAGTGTGCTCAAAGGCCACGCCGCCTTTTCACACAACTCTGCAAAAGCGACTTGTGGCACACTGCTGCTTAGGGGATGAAGTCCACTTATGTCCTGAGGTCCTTAGGACACCAGAGGACCTTATCACCCCACCAGCAGTGCGCCAAGAGGTGCTTTTGCAGAGTGGTGTAAAAAGGGGTATGGCCTCGGACCACCTCTCTGCAATCCATCTGTGTGGCACTTAATGGAGGTATCTGGTGGGTTAGTTGGCCCCCAGGGACCCTCAGTATTCAAGGGGAATTCATTCCCCATATAACAACGGGCCAGGGGGTGCGTTTGCAGAGTGGTGGAGAAAGGGGGCATGGCCTCTGGCAAGATGCTGGCTTTTTAAAAAATATTTTTCAACAAGGGGGGCTTTGTGGCCCCCCTTCTTTTACATTGTTGGGGCCCTGGGGACCCCATCACCCAGGGCCTGACCCCTTTTTATAAATTTTAAAAAAAGGAAAAAAAAAGGAAGGGGACCGCATAGCCCCTTTCCTGAGGCCAATTTTGGCCCCGGGGCCTGGCCTCACAGTTGGGGACCATGGGAGGAGCCCCAATGCCCCCACGGTCCCGCCGGCTCCCTGACTCCCGCGGAATTGCTTTTGACCAAAGGGAGCTGCTGACATGCAAACTATAACAGGTGAATTTCAGTGTTTTTGTTCCAACTATAACTACACAGCCTCCAGCCCCTATCATCAGCAGTGCATTGCAGAGTATGAGGCCCTGTAATTCAATGAATGACAAATTCTTAACAATTTCTATAGGGGTTTACCTTGACCAGAGGTGTAGATATATATAACGCCTCACAGTGCCAGTATATAGATATATATATATTGTTTTATTTATATATATATATATATAAGGAAGGAGAATTGCTTTTTGGCTAGGGAAGCTGCATGTTAGCAGCTCCCGTTGCCCAAAAGCAATGCCGGCGGGACCGTGGGGATGTTGGGGCTCCCCTCACAGTCCCCAACAGAGAGGCCAGGTCCTGGGGGATGGGGTCCCCAGGGCCAGAAGGGGCCTGGTAGGGGGTCATGTGGCCCCTTTAAAACATTTTAATGAAAATGAAGGTTAAAAAAAGAAAAGTTTGGAGTCGCGACACCCCCCGTCCACCCCCCCACAAACAAATGTTATAGCAACCTTATGAAATCTTGAACGTAATAAATCGACTGATGTCGCACAATTATAAAAACTCAAAATGCTTGTGAGGTTGGACAAATGATAATCATAGTCATCCATGGATTTAGATATAAAACATTTTATCTATACAAAACAACAAAATAAAAGTAGGTACAGCCATGGCGTGTCATCCCTTGACAATCTGTGAATCACAGCCTGCAAGACAAAAATTAATATAAGATTGTGTGCTATGCTCCCACCAAAAGAGAGAGAGAAAGAGTGAGAGATAGAGGAAGAGAGAGAAAAAGAGAGAAAGAGTGAGAGAGCGGAAGAGAGACCAAAAGAGGGAAAGAGTGAGAGAGAGGACGAGAGAAAGAAAGAGTGTGAGAGACAGAAACAGAGAAAGAGAGAAAGTGTGAGAGAGAGAGAAGAAGAGAAAGAGAAAGAGAGAAAGAGTGTGAGAGAGAGAAAGGAAGAGATGGAGAGGGAGAGTGAGTGCCGACACTCCAGACAAAACCCTCACAGCTCACCTTTCCGCCACCGGTGTGTCTCCAACCACGTGCTGGGACATACTGCAGCCCTCAAGCTCACTCTAAAACATAGTATAGAATCAATAATGGTAGAGTACATACGACTGCACACGCCTTCATTGCTGTCCCGCCCCTGCGCACCCAGGCTGCTGCACACTATCCACTCCCGCCGCCGAGAAGTGTCTGCCCGCCCCTGCGCACTCAGGCCTCACTGCTCACCTTTCCGCCACCGGTGTGTCTCCAACCACGTGCCGGGAAATACTGCAGCCCTCAAGCTCACTCATCTGAAACATAGTATAGAATCAGTAATGGAAGAGTACATACAACTGCACACGCCTTCATCGCTGTCCTGCCCCTGCGCACCCAGGCTGCTGCACACCATCCACTCTCACCGCCCAGAGGTGTCTTCCCATCCCTACATACCCAGGCCTCACTGCTCACCTTTCGCCACCTGCGTGTAGAAAAGAGGGCCCACCAAGTGCCACTGCAAGCCCCAAGCCTAGGGTCTGCGGACATGGCACCCTCCACATCATGCAGCCCCGCTCTGCAGGCCACCAGGTCTCACATTTGGTGCTGTGTTTTGATTTTACCATGGCAGAGCACATACCAGTGCATCCGTCATCATCGCAGGTTGCACACCCACTCAGCTCTTGCGGTGCCACTAACTCTGTGACCAGCGAAGCTACGCCACGTGGCGGTAGGCCCCCGCTGTTCGATGGCTCAGGTCTACATTGCGGTCCAGCAGGGCACACAAAACCTGACCTATCCGGACCGCCGATACCGGGCATCATCGCAGGCTGCACAGCTGCTCAGCACTTACGGTGCCCCTACCTCAGTGCACCGAAAGTCACAGTTCAGTGGCGGTGTGTCTGTGCCAGCTGCAGTGCATCCGGTACCAGCAAGTCTGAAATGGAAATGGCATAGAGCACGTGTGCCTGGTCTTTTTTATTGGCAGGGTCATGTGTCCTGAAATGCCTGTGTTTAATGGGTGTGGTGTGGGTGTAACCAGCCATGAGGGAGTGGCTGTGGCATACTGACAACTAGACCTGTGACCAGCAGATCACTGCAATGAAAATCTAGGCCATGAGGCATTGTTGTCCCTCCCTGTAAGCATAAGGGGAGTGGGCTGGCCTAGCTTATGCCAGTCCTGCATGATGCTGTGAAGAATGACTCCAGAGCTATGGGTGTGGTTCCGTCCTGGGCTGTATGAGGAATCAACTGATGCGGGTGTCTCTATTGTAGTGCTGCCACCACCCGGACCGCAAGCGCAAATGTGTTACCCTGTGACCCAAGTCCCACAACATGGCCAACATGAAAGGTAGGGGGAATCACTGACCCTATATTCATCCATACTTCCACACATGAATGATCGTGGACATTACACATCTGTGTGGATATAAATGTTTATTGCATATTCAGTGGAGTGTTGCAGCTGTAGCAATACAGGGCCATGCAAAGTCCAAATTTCCATGTTTTGGCACATGGAGGGCAGCCAATTAGAGCCAAGCTTGTGCTCGGGGTTAGGCTGTGCCGATATATGTACTTATCCAATCACTTCGCAAATCCCCAAGCACTTATAAATTCACTATATACTCTCCTTGCAGTACTCTAATGATCCAGTCTATACACATCTACTTATAAAAAGGCCGAGACAAAGTTACGTAGCTAAAGTTTTCCCACTGCCAGAGGTAACATGGTTGCGTGCACTGTCCACAGCACAATGTAATGTGGTAGGGTCCAGGAGCATCATGCATACATGATGAACACATGGACACAGTTAGATAGATAGTGGAACTGGGTACGGGCATGCTCGGCCCCTTTTTATTACCAGGGTCACATGTCCAGTGATGCCTGTGCTGGATGTGTGTGGGGTGAGTGTAAGCCAGCCCTCAGGGAATGGTTGGTGCTGGCAACAAGTACAACAATAATCATCGAATCACACACTGAGATTCTATCATAAAGGGTCCATGACTTGTGCTGCACTAAGGTAGGGGCACCAGATGTGAAATAACACCCAAAAGATTCTATCGTAAAGGGTCCTTGACTTGTGGTGCACTGAGGTAGGGGCAGCAGATCTGAAATCCTCCACAAAAGATTCTATCATAAAGGGTCTATGAGTTGTGATGCACTGAGGTAGGAGCATAAGAAGCATTCAGCGTGTGCACAGGCTGCGATGATGCGTGGTGCGGACGGGCCACAATGTGAGCAATATGTCTTGCCTACTGGACTGCGTCATCTGCATTCGTGACTCGATCTGAATTGTGAGCCCTGCTGTCCGCAGTGTAGATCGAAGGTAGTAGTCAGCACAGACATCGAGGAATGCTTTTTGTCACTTACTTTTGACAAAATCCGAGGACATAGAGTACAGTTCACTCTGCAATTAATAAATCAAAACTGAATTTGAAATGTGAACCCTTGTGTCCACAGTGTGGACTGCCATTCAGTGTTCCTTTGGACTTGCAAGATGAATTTGGTCATTGTACTAAAGCTATAACTGATATAAAACCAGTTCTTGAAGCAAGGATACTAAAAAGATATTGTTTGGATACACTTGGAGGACATTGACTTTTATTTTGGTGCACCTTCTCTTTTGTACATGGATTACGTTATAGTTAGTTGCCTACTGGACTGTGAAATTAATGAATCAAGATTGACTTTTAATGGTGAGCCCTGCTGGCCGCAGTGTAGGCCGGAGGCAGCAGTCAGGAAGGGCCCACAGCCATGTGGTGTTGACTTGAGTTGCACAGTTAGTGTTACCTGAAGCACTCAGCGTATGCGCAGCCTGCGATGATGTGTGGTCCAGGCAGGCCACACTGGTAGCAATGTCTTTTGTCTAATTAATTCTGCCTTAATAAGGCTACGTAGCGATGACTTGTGGTGCACTGAGTTATTGGCACGTGAAGCAGTGAGCGTGTGTGCAGCCTGAGATGATGCGTGCTTTGGGCGGGCCGCACTGGATGCATGTGAGGTTGGACAAATGAGAATCAGTCATCTATGGATTTACATATAAAACATTTTATTTAAACAAAAACAATAAAATAAAAGTAGGTACAGCCATGGCGTGTCATCCCTTGATAATCTGTGAATCAGCCTGCAAGACAAAAAGCAAGATAAGATTGTGCGTCATGTGCCCATCAAAGGAGAGAGAGAGAAAGAGAGAAAGAGTGAGATAGAGAGGAAGAGAGAGAGAGAGAAAGAGTGAGAGAGGAAGAGAGAGAGAAAAAGTAAGAGAGAAAAAAAGAGAAAGAGTGAGAGAGAGAGCAAGTTAGAGATGGAGAGGGAGAGTGAGTGCCGATACTGTGGACAAAATCCACACAGCTCACCTTTCCTCCACCGGTGTGTCTTTAACCATGTGCCAGGACATACTCTAGCCCTCAAGCTCACTCATCTGAAACATAGTATAAAATCAGTAATTGCAGGATACATACAACTGCACATGTCTTCATCGCTGTGCCGCCCCTGCGTACCCAGGTTGCTTCAGCCCATCCACTTCCGCCGCCCAGAGGTATCTGCTTGCCCCTGCACACCCAAGCTGCTGCACACCATGCACTCCCAATGGCCAGAGGTGTCTGCCCACCCCTGCGCACCCAGGCTACTTCACACCATCCACTCCCACCGCCCAGAGGTGTCTGCCCGCCCCTGCGCAACCAGGCTGCTGCACACCATCCACTCCCACCGCCCAGAGGTGACTGCCCACCGCAGTGCAAACAAGTGTCTCTGCTCACCTTCTGCCACCAGCGCCTGTCCAAGAGGGCCCATGACGTGAAGGTCGCACATTTAATTATGGGTCTTGATAGTGCAATGGCCGAGAACATATCAATACACCACGCCAAGGATTGTGTGGTGTACACACGGACCAGCTGAGCTCACAAATCAAATCGGGTCTTGATTGCCAGGATGGTGTATCGAGGCCACGCATCATCGCAGGCCGCACACCCGCTCAGCTCTTTTGGCACTAACTCAGTGGAACTCAAGTTATCGCCACATGGCGGGAGGCCCATGTCGGGTGGGGGGGTCGACAATCTGTGAATCACAGCCTGCAAAACAAAAAGAAAGATAATATTGTGCGTCATGCACCCATCAAAGGAGAGAGAGAGAGAGAGAGAACAAGAGAGAAAGAGTGAGAGAGAGGAAGAGAGAGAAAAAGAGAGAAAGAGTGATAGAGAAAGGAAGAAAGAGAGAAAGAGTGTGAGCGAGAGAAAGGAAGAGATGGAGAGGGAGAGTGTGTGCCGACACTCCGGACAAAACCCACACAGCCCACCTTTCTGCCACCGGTGTGTCTCCAACCACGTGGCAGGACATACTGCAGCCCTCAATCTCACTCATCTGAAACATAGTATAGAATCAGTAATGGTAGAGTACATACAACTGCACACACCTTCATCGCTGTCCAGCCCCTCGCACCCAGGCTGCTACACCCCATCCATTCCCGCTGCCCAGAGGTGTGTGCCAACCCCTGCACACCCAGGCTACTGCACACCATCCACTCCTACCGCCCAGAGGTGTCAGTCCACCCCTGCGCACCCATGCTGCTGCACACCATCCACTCCCACTGCCCAGAGGTAACTGCCCGCCGCTGCACAAACAAGCCTCTCTGCTCACCTTCCGCCAACAGCGTGTGTGTAAGAGGGCCCACCACGTGCCGAAGCAACCTCCTCAGCTGTCGCTGGATTCCATGGCACAGGTCCCCAGTGCATCCTGCTGCATTGCGCCGAGGAGTCATGTCTGTGCAGCCATCTGCCTTTGGCGTACACATGGTCCAGCCAAGCTCACAATTCAAATCGGGTCTTGATTGCCAGGATGGTGTATCCAGGCCACGCATCATCTCAGGCTGCACACCCGCTCAGCTCTGGTGGCACTAACTCAGTGGAACTCAAGTTATTGCCACATGGCGGGAGGCCCGGGTCGGGCAAAGTGCCTTGGCTGCCACCAACTCTGCATACTTCAAGTCATGGGAGAGAATGGAAATGGCCTCCGGCACATGCGCCCGGTCCTTTTTATTGGCAGAGTCACGTGTCCAGTGATGCCTGTGCTTGATGGGTGTGGTGTGGGTGTAAAGCAGCCATGAGGGACTGGCTGTGGCATACTGAGAACTATACCCGTAAAAAGCAGATCACTACAATGAAAACCAGGGCTATGTAATATTGTTGTCCCTCCCTGTAAGCGTAAGTGGAGTGGGCTGGCCTGGTGTATGCCAGTCCTGTGTGAGGCTGTGAACAATGACTATGGGCATGGTTCCGTCCTGGGCTGTATGAGGAATCAACTGATGCGGGTGTTCCTGTTGTAGTGCTGCCGCCACCCGGGCTGAAAGAGCCAATGTGTCAGCTTCTGACCCAAGTCCCACAACATGGCCAACATGCAAGGTAGGGGGTATCACTGACCCTACATTCATCCATACTTCCACACATGAAAGATCGTGCACATGACATATCTGTGTGGATATGAATGTTTATTGCACATTCAGTGGAGTTTTGCAACTGTAGCAATACAGGGCCATGCAAAGCCCAAATTTCAGTTTTTGGCACATGGAGGGCAGCAAATTTTAGCCAAGCTTGTGCTTAGCTGGTTAGGCTCCTCCAACATATGTACTTATCCATTCTCTCCACCAATCCCCAATCACTTATAAATTTACTATACACTCTCCTTGTAGTACTCTAATGATCCAGTCTCTACCTATGTACTTATACAATGGCCGAGACAAAGTTACATAACAGAAGTTTTCCCCGCTGCTGGAGGTAACATGGTTGCGTGCACTGTCCATAGCACAATGTAATGTGGTAGGGCCCAGGGGCAGCATCATGCACACATAATGACCTCACGGACACAGTTAGATAGATAGTGGAACTGGGTACGAGCACGTGCGCTCGGCTCCTTTTTATTACCAGGGTCACATGTGCAGTGATGTCTGTGCTGAATGTGTGTGGGTTGAGTATAAGTCAGCCCTCAGGGAATGATTAGTGCTGGCAACAAGTACAACAGTAATTATTGGATCACACACAATTAATCTATCATAAAGGGTCTATGACTTGTGCTGCACTAAGGTAGGGGCACCAGATGTGAAATAATACACAAAAGATTTTATTGTAAAGGGTCCATGACTTGTGGTGCACTGAGGTAGGGGCAGTAGATCTGAAATTATACACAAAAGATTCTCTCATAAAGGGTCCATGAGTTGTGGTGCACTGAGATAGGGGCATCAGAAGCATTCAGCGTGTGCACAGCCAGCGATGATGCGTGGTCCGGGAGTGCCGCACTGGTAGCAATGTCTGTTGCCTACTGGACTGCGTCATCTGCAATCGCAACTCGATCTGAATTGTGAGCCCTGCTGTCCACAGTGTAGGTCGAAGGCAGTAGTCAGCACAGACATCAAGGAATGCTTCTTGTCACTTCCTCTTGACAAAATCCAAGGACATAGAGTACAATTCTGTCTGTAATTAATAAATCAAGACTGAATTGAATTCAAATTGTGAGCTCTGCTGACCGCAGTGGAGGCGTATGGAACAAAAGATGAAATATGTATGGATTACATTGTTGAAATATGTAGGTTTCAAGGACGTTATAGTTAGTTGCCTACTGGACTCTGAAATTAATGAATCAAGACTGAATTTGAATTGTGAGCCCTGCTGACCACAGTGTAGGCCGGAGGCAGTGGTCAGCAAAGGCCCACAGCCACATGGAGTTGACTTGAGCTGCACAGATTGGGAGCATTTGGTCTTCTTAACCGATTATATTCTCTTACACAATTCGCATCGGTACTAATCTTGAATTGTGAGCCCTGCTGACCGCAGTGTAGGCCGCAGGCAGCGGTCAGGAAGGCCCACAGCCACGTGGCATTGACTTGAGCTGCACAGAGTTAGTGGTTCCTGAAGCACTCAGAGTGTGCACAGCCAGTGATGATGCATGGTCCGGACGGGCTGCACTGGTAGCAATGTCTGTTGCCTACTGGACTGCATGATCTGCAATTGCCAATCTATCTGAACAGTCAGCCCTGCTGACCGCAGTGTAGGCTGGAGGCAGTGGTGAGGAAGGGCCAACAGTCACTTGGTGTTCACTTGAGCTGCACAGTTAGTGGCACCTGAAGCACTCAACGTGTGTGCAGCCAGCGAAGATGCGTGGTCCGGGCGGGCCATACTGGGAGCAATGTCAGTTGCCTACTGGACTGCGTCATCTGCAATCGCGACTTGATCTGAATTGTGAGCCCTGCTGTCCGCAGTGTACATCGAAGGCAGTAGTCAGTACAGACATCGAGGAATGCTTTTTGTCACTTCCTCTTGACAAAATGCGAGGACATAGAGCACAGTTCACTCTTCACTTAATAAACCAAAACTGAATTTGAACTGTGAGCTCTGCTGTCTGCAGTGTAGACTGCCATTCAGTGTTCCTTTGTACTTGCAAGATGAATTTGGTCATTGTACTAAAGCTATAACTGATATAAAACAAGTTCTTGAAGCAAGGATACTAAAAGGATATTATGTAGGCTTTAGGAACATTGTAGTTAGTTGTGTACTGGACTCTGCAATTAATGAATCAAGACTCAATTTTAATTGTGAGCCTTGATGACCGCAGTGTAGGCCAGAGCAGCAGTCAGCAAGGGCCCACAGCCACATGGCATTGAGTTGAACTGCACAGTTAGTGGCACCAGAAGCATTCAGCATGTGTGCATCCTGCGATGATGTGTGGTCGGGGCAGACCGCACTGGTAGCAATGTCTTTTGTCTAATGAATTGTGCCTTAATAAGGCTACATGGCGATGACTTGTAGTGCACTGAGTTAGTGGTACCTGAAGCAACCAGCGTGTGCGCAGGCTGTGATGATGCCTGGTCTGGGCGGGCCACTCTGGTGGCAATGTCTTTTGTCTAATGTATTCTGCCTTAATAAGGCTACGTGGCGATGACTTGTGGTGCACTGAGTTAGTGGCACCTGAAGCACTCAGCATGTGTACAGCCTGCGATGATGCGTGGTCTGGGCGGACCGCACTGGGAGGAATGTCTGTTGCCTACTGGACTGCGTCATCTGCAATCACAACTCAATGTGAATTGTAAGCTCTGCTGTCTGCAGTGTAGGCCGGATGCAGCAGTCAGCAAGGTACCACAGCCACATGGCGTTGAGTTGAGCTGCACAGTTAGTGGCACCAGAAGCATAAAGCGTGTGCACAGCCTGCGATGATGCATGGTCTGGGCGGACCGCACTGGGATCAATGTCTCTTGCCTACTGGACTGCGTCATCTGCAATCGAGACTCGATCTGAATTGTGAGCCCTGCTGTCCACAGTGTACATCGAAGGCAGTAGTCTGTACAGGCATAACTCTGCAGTGCTGTGCCGGTAGGTTCGCAGTGGGCCTGTGTCGAGGAGGCTGGCGGTCATGTCAGCGGCCTAGTGGCAGGGTGAGGGCCACCGCTGTGGCAGACACATTGGCCTTCCCAGAAGTGTACCACACCTAGAGCCCCTGCCTATTTATTCACACTCCAACACTGGAGTGGCGTACGTTGGACCAGCGCACTCTGCTTCCGCTTACAGGGGGAATGACACAGCTACATGACTGAGATCTTCCCCACTGCCTGAGGTAACATGGTTGCGTCCACTTTCCACAACACTACAAGCACCAGCAGTATATGTCAACATGGAGAGGTCTGTGCTCTGCATAGTGAGGTCTGTCCAGCACATAACCACTAATACTTGGCATCGTGTGCATTGTTATTGATGGGTGACTTGCGTCCTTCACACATACCTGGTTGTCACATCTCCCAACATTCAGCTATTGTGTGGATGAGGGGCCATGCTGTTTTTGGAAGATCCACTGTCCTGTTCTGCGCTGCCTTGGTGGTAGTGGGGGTGGTGGTCCAGGAGGGAGGTCTTGGGGTGGTGGTGGGTGTTGTGGCCTTCTTGCGTGTCAAAGCTGCATGATCAGTAGCTCTATGACATGTGTTGGTCTTCAGATGTGGCTCGGGGCTGGGCTCCCTTTCATACTGTAGGTCGTCCTCCTGCTTTACATCAGTAAAAGGCAGATGTTAAATTCTTACTGCTAACGCAGATTTTTGCCTGTTTTTGGATCGCATCGCAGATTTGGCTGGTCGTTGAAAATATCGGGAAAGTGGTGTTTTCGTGTTATTTTTGCATGGGAACGCCTACTCAGCATATCATTAGAGTTAGTTGTCGCTCTCATTTGTGGGGATTTTTTTGGCGGAAGCTATCGCTGGAAAACTGGCAATATCGGCTGTTTTCACCAGGTTGAGAATGGGGCGACAATTTAAAATTACTGTAAAAACCATAGGTTTAATGAACATTATAATTCAAAATTTGCATTTACAAAACCTTAGAAATTCAATGAAAAAAAACATAGGTTTCAGGTGCGTTATAGTTAGAAATTAGCATTTAAAAAACCTTTGAAATTCACTGAAAAATACATAGGTTTCAGGAACGTTATAGTTAGAAATTAGCAGTTAAAAAAACCTTAGAAATTCACTGAAAAAACCATAGGTTTCAAGGACGTTATAGTTAGTTGGACATTTCACTTGTACAAAACCAGAGATAGTTAGAAGAGCTAGAGCTAACTATAACTCGGACCCCGCAATGCACTGCTGATGATCTCACATAATACATCACTCATGACATGGTCAGTGACATCACTGATGACATCACTGATGACATCTCAAATATATCAAGTAGTATTTATTTATTTTTTAAATAAAAAAGAGGCAATGCCCCAGGGGATGGGGTCCCCGGGCCATTATTGGCCTCAGGAGGGGACCACATGGCCCCCCCTCCAAAATTTAAAAATAAATAAATGCTGGCCAGGCCCGGGGGATGGGGTCCCTAGGGCCAATAGTGGCCCAGGAAAGGGGGGACACTTGGCCCTGTCCCTTATTAAAAAGAAAAATAATAGAGGTAATGCCCCAGGGCATGGGGTCCCCATGGTGAATACCAAATAATGGAAGTGGGGCATTTTTTTCTCTTGATTTTTGAGTCGCGGCCCCAACACGGCTCTCAGTGCTGCCCCACATGTAATGTCGAGTTGGACTCACGAAACCACCTCAAATAAATAATTTAGTAGTATATAATTTAGAAGGTAGTGTTGTATTCGTGAAGTTGTTTTGAATAGGTAGTGTGATTGTAGTTAATGATAAGATTAAAATTGATAGAGTTAGTTCAAATATATAAAATTAAAAATTAATAGTTAAACCTGAAAAGTGTATTGAGTTGTAGTACATTGAATTCATGCTTTTGGAGATTCGCGACGGATACGCGAATCCACAATAATCTTTAAAAAAATGTATGTGTAAAAAAAAAATTGATTCACAGTTGTGTTATAGGGTGGCTCTAAAAAGAGCCCTTGTTTTCATTATGAGTTTGTTGTAGCTACATGTAAGTGTGGATGCACAGCTTTAGATGGTTGAGAAAGACTCTGTTCCCATGATCTGTGAAGTGTACTCCATCACTTCTGTAGATGTCATCCATATCAAAACATAGATTGTTATTATAGATGGAGCCCATCCTATGGTCTCTGAGGTAAGCAGAAACAGCTTTATTGACATCCTTTCTAGCTTCCACTTCCATTTCTGTCTTTGGCATATATTAGAGTATAGAAAGACAGTTTGAGGTAAAAGCAACATCAATTGTGCAAAGGTGTCCTTCATTAGCATATCCAGACCTACCCCAGTCAATGTGCCTAGGTCATTGCCACCACAGTGCACAATCATGAGGTCAGGGAGTTGGAGATGCGAAAAGGTTTTAAACAAAGGCATCAATTGGTGCCACTTTAATCCTCTCTGTGCAATCCATTTAATATCCACATTTTGCAAAGCTAGGTCTTTGTCAGTACCTCTGCGTTCAGCATGCCTTTTGCACCAGAAAACGTAGCTGTGCCCAACAATCCATACAGTAAGCATCTTGAAAGGGTATCTGGAAGTAATGAAAAGATGTCTGTAGCTGAGGTAGTCAGTTGGTAGAATGAAAGGTATCTAAAATGGTGTACAAGATGCTGTTTTTTAAAAAGTTGAGAATTGATTGGCTGTTTACGAACATTGTACACTAAAAAATAGGATGCATGTTACTTTCTTTAAAAAGCATGTTTCTTATTGGTTATTAAGAAATGTTTGAAAGGTATAGTAGATAGGATAAGGTAATATTTTGCAAAAGTCAACCACACCTGCTGTTTGCATTTGGAACCTTGTGTGCTGTACTTGAAAATGTGGTGAACTTGCGACCTGTGTCTTCAGTTGAATGTTGCCGAAACTGTTACTATGGAAACTGAGATTAAGCAGAATGAGGGAAAGATTTGATTTTTATCTGTGGTTGTAAAATACGGAATTGTAATTTATATATAAGTGATATGTTATTAAAGTAAGACTTTCCAAGTCAGTACTATGTTTAGAAGTGGTGTGTTCTTAAAAAATTGTGCTATTATTATTAGTAATATATTTTTTAACTCCCATATGGATTCGCGGCTCCATTGCAATGGTGCACGGTGGAGTCGCGACTCCAGGAAATTGCAGAACCAGTTTAGGCTCTTTTAGAAGTCAATCGGTAAGGGTTAAAATGTCTAACCAATATAAATTAGTTTTACAGTTTGAAATTATGTAGGAAGCAATGTGATTTGTTACCTACATTTATTTGTGTGGAGAAAGAGAGGGAAAGTTTGCCAGAACCGGTTTTAACTTGTTGAGAGTGGTGCATTTACATTGCTTGTGTACATAAGAAAATCATTTATGAGTTTCTAACATTTCATATTCTACAAATCAATTTGGAAGGTGAGTTATACATTTGTGAGGTGTATTATGTATTAGCTTTATTTTTCAACTTTAAAATTATTTAAAAACTGTGATGTTTGACATATATTATTAAATGTAGAGCTGTATATTGTAGTTTGTTTTAATGTACTTAAATGTTGTTTGAAATAGAGTCTGTATAGTAATATGTTTACATTGGAAGATGGATTAGTGATTATAGTAGTTTGTTTTAGTGTGTGAAAATGTACAATTGAAGTATATCGTATAACTGTAGGTGTTGCTTTCAAATTGGTAGTGCAGTCTGTCAAGTTTTAAGGTGTGCATGGACTTGTGTCTGAAGTATGTCTCTAATTGTATATGTATTTTCATATGTGTTATACATTTGAAGGTGCATGATGTATAACAAAGAGGTGTTGTTGCTTTTTATGTGTACTCAAGACTGTGAGTAGTAGTAGAATGTTGAAGATGTAGCACAAAAGTGTGGTTTAAAAGATGTTGACATAAGGTATTAGTGATTAGGCTACTTTTTATAAGTTTCTAGAGAGGTACAGCTTTTTGGTGTTTGGTTGAAATTGGAAGTTTGTTCTGTGAATTGTTTAGGTGTGTAAAGTGCTGTGATAGAAGAAAGTCTCTACTAGGAGATATATTCTGATATGTGTTATGTATCTGAAGATGCTAGATATATAAAACACATGTATGCATCTATTTGTGTATTCGTGCATATATGATGCTGCTAGAAAAAGGTATGCATGCATGTTTTCAGGAATATGGTGAGACTTACAGCAGAGACATCTGATGGTTCCTGCTTTGTATTTGGCTATGTGTAACATTATAAGTAGTTGTAGAATGTAAGCTGCAGCACAAGAGTGAGGTTTGTGACATGTTTGAAGAGATATTAGTTATTAGAGTAATTTGTATGAGTGTGTGGAAAGCTACATTTCAAATGTACCACATCATTTTCAGTGTCTGTTTGAAATTTGAAGTGTAGTCTGTGAACTTTTAAGCTGTGGATGGTGTTGTGACTGAGGTATGTCTCTACTTGCACATGTATTATGGTAAGTGTTATGCATGTGAAGATGATAGACATATAAAACATAGGTATACATTTATCTGTATATTTCTTTTATATATGATACTGCTAGCAAAAGATACAGACATATGCATGCAGCTTTTAGGAATATGGAGAGACTTGCACCAGACTGTGAAGTTCCTAAGGCCACTTCAATAAAAATCTAAACAGAAATGATACTAATATGAATGTAATAAAAAGTAGTGACACAAAAATTAGAAAAATACAAAATTATTTATTACAATGTATGTTTTTAAAAAAATTTTTTATTTATGTAAGCAATTATATAAAAACATATAAATGACAAAACATAAGCTGTAAATTATTCTGACTGCAGTCATTCATCCACACAGTCAATCTCAAACGCTTATGGTATGTTATAATAGAGTGTCAGCACCCCAAATTTCTTAGATGTCTGACAACCATAAATGAGGAAGATGTTTACAGCAATAGATCTCATGGACTTCTATATCTGAAGGGTGGTTTCCAAGATGTCTCAACGCGCGTTTCGGCAAGTGAGCTGCCTTCCTCAGGAGTACCACCTCCAAGATATTTCTTCTGTAAGAAGAAATATTGCTGTAAACATCTTCCTCATTTATGATTTTTTATATACTTGCCTATATATACATACATTTAAAAAAAAATACATTGTAATAAATAATTTTGTATTTTTCTAATTTTTGTGTCACTACTTTTTATTACATTCATATTAGTATCATTTTTGTTTAGATTTTTATTGAAGTGGCCTTAGGAACTTCACAGCTTGTATTTCCCTGCTTAGGTGCACTTCTCACCAGTTTCATGGGACCCCTTTTCTTTACATTAAGAGACTTGCACCAGAGACATGTGAAGGGTTGGTAGTTTATATTTGTGTAGGTCCAATAGCATAAGTAGTTGCAGAATTGTGAAAGTGCAGTTCAAAACTGTGGAATTAGTGATTAGGCTATTTTTCATGAGTCTGTTTAAAGGTATGGTTGAAATATATCACATGATTTTAGGTGTCTATTTGAAATGAGAAGTGCAGCTTCTTAAGATTTAAGATCTGCATAGTTTTGTGACTGTGGTATGTCTGTACTTGCAGATGCATTTTCATATGTGTTATGCACCTGAAGATGCTAGATTTATAAAATACAGGTATAGATCTATTTATATGTTTTTTTTATATATGATGATACTAGGAAAAGATAGAGATATATGCATACATGCGTTTAGAAATATGGGGAGACTTTCAACAAAGATCAGTGAAGGGTTACTTTGCTGTTAGCTATGCTCAATACTTGATTAGTAGTAGAGTAGTGAAGCAGCACTGGTAGAAAAGTGATGTTTAAGATATGTTTGGAGAGGAATTATTGATTATGGTACTTTATAAGAGTCTGTGTAAAACTTCACTTGAACTATGCCGCATAAATCTAGGTGTCTGTTTGAAATGTTAAGCGTAATCTGTCAAGTTTTAAGGCCTTTATGGTCTTGTGAGCGTGCTTATGTTTCTACTTGCACATGTATTTTGATATGTGTTATGCTTTTGGCAATAGGTGCAGATACAAGCATGCATGCTTTTAGGAATATAGTTAGAGGTATGGTAGAGACATGTGATAGGTTGCTGCTTTATGTTTAGCTAGGCCCAATATTCGTAGAATGATGAAGCTGCAGCACAAAGGTGAGTTTTAAGACAAGTTGGCATAGGGATTAGTGATTAGGCTACTTTCTATGAGTCTGGGGAAAGATACACTTGAAATACACCGCAGAAATGTAGGTGTCTCTTTCAAACTTAAAGTGCCCTCTATTTGTTTATTTCTTTTATATATGATGATGATTTCAAAAGGCAGACACATATGCATGCACGCTTTTAGGAATATGGTGAGACTTATAGCTGAGTCATGTAATAGAGTGCTGCTTTATATTTGGATAGGTCCAACATTCTAAGTAGTTGCAGACTGGTAATGCAGCAGCACAAAAGTGAGTTTTAAGACATGTTAGGAAACAGACTAGTGATAGGCTAGTTTATGTGAGTGTGTGAAAAGGTACTTTTAATGTATGATGCAAAAATGTAGGTGTCTGTTTGAAATGTGAAGTGTGGTTTCTCAAGTTTGAAGGTGTGAATGTCCTTGTGATTGGTGTATGTTTCTACTTGCATATGTATTGTTATATGTGTCATGCATCTGAAGATGATAGATGTATAAAAAATAGATATATTTCTATTTGTATTTGTTAGTGTATGGTAGTACTAGTAAAAAGCACAGACACATGCATACATACTTTCAGGAATATGGTAAGATTAATAATAGACTCATTTGTAGGTTTGATGCTTTATATTTGGGTAGCACTATAAGTAACAAGGGGGACCCGATATAGGTAGCTTAGGACCACGGGTAATTATGTATTTTACAAGAACAACGGTCCCTAGCATAAACTTAATTAAGGTGACTGTTTCAACATAGACTTCAATAAGACCTATGTGTATTCCTCCTGTGTCCAGCCGGACAAAGGAACATTTATTATTGAATTTCACAAAATTTGAAATAAGATAATGAAAAACGAAAGCAATGAAACAGGGGCACAATCCTGTACCAAGTTTTCAACAAGGGAAAAGAAGTAGAATAAAAGTGGAAAGAAATGGCAGGCAAAAACTTTGGGAGCAAACATGGGGGCTTACAATACAATAACGGACTTAGGTAAGCTCAGACCTACAGAAACCACAATACATTTTCACAGTGTATACAATGTGGTACTGTTATGGAAAGTCGACATTTCGATCCCTAGCTCCTAATACAGTGGGATCATCCTCAGGACTTAAAATTACAAAAGTTGCCTGATACGAATTCTACGCCTTGGAATCAGCAAGGGAAGCTGCTCGTGGTTGCGTCCGGGCGGTGAGGCAACCTGGCTGTAGGTGATGAAGGGAGTGAGAGCAGTCGATGGCTGCCGGATAGCACTTAGGAATAACTTGAATTTTGCTTCGATCGGGGAGTTGCTAGCGAGCGATTTCTCCCGCGTTTGGGGCGGGGAATGGGCGGCAGCAGCGGTGGCTGTCCGTGGACAAACTTGAATATTACTCGTAATTGGCTCAATTGGGAAGTATTTCTTCTGCGTGTGGGGCGGAGAATGGAGGGCAGCAGCGGTGGCTGTCCGTGGTCAGTACGAGCTCGATGGAGTCTCGATACAACGGTGAGGATCATCCGTTGATGGCCTGCAATGGGCAGTTTTTGCCTGCCATTTCTTTCCACCTTTATTCTACTTCTTTTCCCTTGTTGAAAACTTGGTACAGGATTGTGCCCCTGTTTCATTGCTTTCGTTTTTCATTATCTTATTTCAAATTTTGTGAAATTCAATAATAAATGTTCCTTTGTCCGGCTGGACACAGTAGGAATATCCATATGTCTTATTGAAGTCTATGTTATATTTGGGTAGGCCCAATACCCTGAGTAGTTACAGAACGATGAAGCTGTAGTACAAAAGTGTACACCATGTCATAAACCTCACTTTTGTGCTGCAGTGTATTCTTCTACTACTCAGGATGTTGGGCATAGTCAAATATAAAGCAGCAATTCATCATATGTCTCACCTGTAAGTCTCAAATCACATAGCCACTACTGATGCACTCATCCATGCACTGAGAAACTATGTATGCAGTCATTTAATCAGCCAAGCACTAACCTTGCACTTATGCAATCATTCATGCTCTACGCATGCACTCCTTCAATAACCCAGGCACTATCCATGCAGTTATAAAATCTCCCAGGTACTACCTATGCACTCCTCCAATCACCCAGGCACTACCACTGTACTCATGCAATCACCCATGCACTACCTATGCAGCCATGCAATAACCCAGGCACTATCCATGCAGTTATAAAATCACCCAGGCACTATCTTTGCACTTCTCCAATCACCCAGCCACTACCCCTGCACTCATTCAATCACCCAGGCACTACCTAGGCACTACCTATGCAGTCATGCAATAACCCAGGCACTACCCTTGCACTCCTCCAATCACCCAGGCAGTACCCATGCACTCCTTCAATCACCCAGTCAGTACCCATGCACTTACAAAATTACCCAGGCATGACCTATGCAGGCCTCCAATCACCCAGGTACTATCCCTGCACTCATGCAATCACCCAGGCATTACCCATGCACTGCTTAAATCACATGCAATCACTCAGGCACTACCCGTGCACTTTTCCAATCACCCTGGCAATACCCCTGCACTCAGGCAATCACCCAGGTATTATCTATTTACTTCTTCAATCACTCAGGCAGTACCCATACACTCCTTTAATCACCCAGACATTACCCCTGTACTCATAAAAGTCACCCAGGCATTACCCATATACTCCTTCTATCACTCAGGCACTACCTCTGCACTCCTCCAATCACCCACGCATTACCTCTGCACTCATGCAAACACCCAAGCACTATCCATGCAGTCTTCCAATCATCCAGGCACTACCTGTGCACTTATGCAATCACCCAGGTACTACTGATGCACTCCTACAATCACTGAGGCACTACTCGTGCACTCTTCCATGCACCCATGCACTCCTTCAATCACTCACACATTACCTCTGCATTTATGCAATCACCCAGCCATTACCCATGCACTTTTGTGCTGCGGCTTCACCATTCTGTGACTACTTAGGGTGTTGGGCCTAGCCAAATATAAAGCAGCAGTCCATTACATGTCCTCAACTGCAAGTCTCACCATATTCCTGCAAGCATGCATGCATATCTCTATACCTTTTGGTAGCAGCATCATGTATAAAAGAAATATCTAAATAGATGTATACTTCTATTTTATATGTCTAGCATCTTTAGATGCATAATACGTATCAGAATACACGTGCAAGTAGAGACATACCTTAGTCAAAACAGCATGCAGATGTTAAAACTTGACAGACTGTGCTTCACATTTGAAGCAGATGATGAAAATTATGTGGTATATTTGAACTCTAGCTTTCCCCAGACTTATACAAAGTAGTGTAATAACTAATCCTTCTCCTAACATGCCTTAAACGTCAGTTTTGTGCTGCTGCTTCACCATTTTATGACTACATATGGTGTTGGGCCTAGCAAAATATAATGCAGCAATCCTTCAGATGTTTCTGCTGTAAGTCTTACCATCTTTCTAAAAGCATGCATGCATATGTCTGTACCTTTTGTTGGTAGCATACTATATCAAACAAACATACAAATATATGTATACCTGTGTTTTATGTGTCTAGGATCTACAGATGCATAAGACATATAATGATACATGTGCAAGTACATACATTCATCAATCAGAAGATCATGAAGACCTTAAAACTGGAGAGAATGCACTTTTCATATTTCAAAGAGACCTAGATTTATTAAGCACACTTCAAGTGAACTTTTCCAGAGAGTTTTACAAAGTACCATAATCTCTAATTCTTCACTCAACATATCTTAAAAATTACTTTTTCTGGTGCTGCTGCTATACCATTCTACTAGTAGTTAGGTATTGAGCATTGCCAAAAACAAAGGAGCAATCTTTCAGACGTCTCTGCTATAAGTCTTACCATCTTCCTGAAACTCTTGAATGCATGTGTGTATATCTTTTGCTAGTGCACTATATATAAAAGTGGCATACAAATAGATTTATACTTGTGTTTTACACATGTACCATCTTGAGATGGATAATACATATCAGAATACATGAGTAAATAGAGACATATCTACATAGAGACTTAGAATGTATGCGGCATACAAACATATTATGCATGCATGCTTTTAGGTAAGTAAGTAAGTACATTTTTATTTGCTTAGATAATTAAAACCATTACAATACAGAAAAATATATATATTCAGTAAAACATTTGTCAAGTACATGCATAAAACTTGTTCCTTCATAATGCCTGTCTTAAAACCATGCCGATAAACCTTGTTAGTTTTGAACAACTATAACAGCATAATGACTTATCAAATTTTCCTCCTTAAATTTAAAATTTAAAAATTTCTTCAAAGATACCTTGCACATTAGCTTATACTTTTTCTGGCTAAGTTCTTGATATTTCCATTTCTGGCATTTTGCTTCCGCACAGTCTCAGAAATGTTACTGCTCTACAGTTCAATTGTGGATCGCTAGGTGCAAAACATGCCAACAGGGCTTGCCTCCTTGTTCGAATCCCTCGTAAATTAAACAATTGTTTCAATAATTTCTTTTGTTCTTTGAGGAGTTCTTTACAGGAGCATAGTAGGTGCAGCAGGTCTTCCTGTGCTGTTCCACATAGTCGGCACACAGAGCCTGCTTTATTACGTAGCCAAGGTGGAAGATGCTGGGTGCAGGGGAGCAGGCCAAATCTATATTTCATAAATGCAATTTTTATATTTATGTTGTATCCCAGGTTGAAATAAGCTTGAGCACCCGGCTTCGTGTATGTGTTCAAAGTCATCCATCCATGGGCTCTCTTTGAAAGTGCGACCTTGTCCTCCAGTCATGACAGTAGTTTCACCGTCTTCCACACTATTGTTTTAAAGGTTAGGGTGGATGTCGATGTTTCCCAAAGTTGATTTAGCCCTAATTCGTGTAGGCTGATGTGAATATATTTTGCAGCTGATGATGTAGTGTGCGTTTGTAGCTCTCTCCATAGCTGTTCGTTTAGTGTTCCTCGAGGAGTTTTTTGCACTTTATCCCATGCAGTGACGAAAGGCCCCTTGTCTGGCAATTGTTTGTTTCAGGACGCCAAACTCAAGTCTGGTTTGAGCGGGTGAAGTATATTTCGGCAGCCCAAAAATGACCCTGTATGCGGTTGTTACTGTGGGATCAAGTATTTCCGCGTCCCTGCCTTTCTGTGCTTTGCTGCCATAGGTGATTGTTAGTAAGAGTTTTGCACGAACCACCTCTGCCAGTGGCAGGATCAATGGGCCAGATAATTTTGAGTTTAAGGTTTTTAAGGAAGTTGCTATTATTAAACCTTTTTGCCTTAAGCTGTTCTTCTGTTCCAGGAAGTGACCACCGGAGTCCAGCTTCACGCCAAGGTATTTATACTCTATTGTGTCTTCTATTCTGGTCTCTCCCCAAAACCAGGCTGCAGTTTGTCGCCTTTTATTCACTATTATCATTGTTCTTGTTTTGTCCAGGTTGATCATTAGGTCATTTGCTTGGGAGAAGTCCCGCGTTGTATTTAGGAGATGTTGTAGCCCTACTTCTGTTTCGCTAATCAGGACTATATCATCTGCATAAAGGAGGCAGGGAAGTGCTGTGTCTCCTAGTTTTGGGGCGTGTGAATTACAGCCGATTAGCAGCGGGACTAAATCGGCTATGTACAGATTAAAGAGAGTGGGTGCCAAAACACAACCCTGTTTCAGACCTTTTTCCGTGGGAATGTGTCTTGACAGGAAGGTTCCATTACCCAGCTTCACCTGTAGCCATGTGTTCGTGTGCAGGTTTATGATCAAGTTGAGTAGGGGCTGAGGAAGCCCCCAATGATGTAATTTGGACCAAAGTCTGATTCGATTAACATGATCAAAAGCGGCCCTGTAGTCGATAAAGCAGAGGTATAGAGACGATCGTGTGGCTGCAGCCTTGTCCATAAGCATAGCCATGCTTAATATGTTAGTTGTTGTCCCAACTGATTTTGTGAAGCCGGTCTGTTGTAGAGGAATTGCGGATTTTTCCTTCACCCAAGCCTGAAGGTCCTCAAGTAACAAGCCTGCAAAGAATTTTGCTTCGTTGTGTAGTAGAGCCACTAAGCGATAGTTTTGTGGTTCTAACTTGTCACCAGATTTATGGATTGGGGAAATGATTGAGCCTCTCCATGAGCTGGGCAAGATGTTTAATGCATGCTTTTAGAAAGATGGTGAGACTTACAGCATGGTTTATATTTGTCTGTGGAAAGATATGCTTGAAATACACCATATGATTTTAGGTCTCTGCTTTAAATGAGAAGTGCAGCTTCTTAAGTTTTAAGGTGTGCATCATCTTGTGATTGAGGTATGTCTGTACTTGCAGATGTATTTTGATATGTGTTTTGCATCTGAAGATGCTCGATGTATAAAATACAGGTATATATCTATTTGTATGTTTCTTTTATATATGATGGCACTAGGGAAAGGTGCAGACACATGCATCCATGCTTTTTGAAATACGGGGACTTTTACAACAGAGATATGTGAAGTGTTGTTGCTTTGTACTTTGCTAGGCTGTACATCTGAGTAGTAGTAGTATGGTAAAGCAGCAGGAGCAGTAAAGTGATGTTTAAGATATGTTGGGTGAGGAATTACTGATTATGGTGCTTTATAAGAGTCTATGTAAAACTTTAGTTGAAGTATGTCACATAAATCTAGGTGTCTGTTTGAAATGTTAAGTGTAGTCTGTCAAATGTTAATGTCTGCATGGTCGTGTGACTTATATTTTTTATAGTTGCATATGTATTCTCATATGTGTTATGCTTCTGAAGATGCTACATGTATAAAAGAGAGCTATATCTCTACTTAAATGTTTCTATTATATATGGTAGTGCTAGTAAAAAGTAGAGACACTTGCATACATGCTTTCAGGAATATGGTGAGATTTATAACAGACTCATGTGTAGGTTTGATGTTTTATATTTGGGTAGGCCCAACATCCTGAGCAGTTACAGAATGGTGAAGCTGTAGTACAAAAGTGTACACCATGTCATAAACCTCACTTTTGCGCTGCAATTTCACTATTCTCCTACTACTCAGGATGTTGGGCACATTCAAATATAAAGCAACAACCTCAACACATGTCTCAGCTGTAAGTCTGCAATGACCCAGGCACCAACCATGCACTCATTCATGCACTAAGCCACTATGTATGCAGTCCTTCAATCAGTCAGGGCACTACCCCTGCACTCATGCAATCACTCAGTCACTACCTGTGCACTCTTTCAATAACGCAGGCACTATCCCTGTACTCATGCAATCACCCAGGCACTACTTATGCACTCCTCCAATCACCCAGGCGCTACCTGTGCACTTATAAAATCACCCATGCACTACCTATGCATTTCTCCAATCACCCAGGCACTCCTTCAACCACTCAGGCATTACTCATGCAGTTATAAAATCACCCAGGCACCACCTATGCACTCCTCTAATCACCTATGCACTCATGCAATCAGCCAATTATGATTCATTTTCTTCTCCAATTACCCAGCCACTATCCTTGCACTCATACAAACACTTAGACACTACTGCTTTACTCATTCATTCATGTAGGCACTACTTATACACTCATGTATGCATTCAGGAACTGCTTATGCACTTATCCATGCACACAATATGTACCTCTGTACTGATGCAGTCAGTCAATAAGTATCCAATCTCGCCTCCGATTTTACAGACACTACCCTTGCACTCATACAATCACCCAGGCACTACCCATGGAGTCATGTAATCACTGAGACACACCCATCATATATCTTAGCTGTAAGTCTTAACATATTCCGAAAACCATTTATACATATGTCTATACCTTTTGCTAGCAATATCATTTATAAAAGTAATATGCAAATAGCTGTATACTTGTGTTTTGTATGTCTAGCATCTTCAGATGCATACTACGTATCAGAATACATATGCAAGTAGACATACACCTTAGTTACAACACCATGCAGACCTTAATACTTGGCAGATTGCTCTTCACATATGAAGCAGATAATGAAAATTATGTGGTATACTTGAAGTGTAGGTTTCTACAGACTCATACAAAGCAGCGTTATAACTAATTCTTCTCCTTATATGCCTTAAACCTCACTTTTGTGCTGCTGCTTCATCATTCTATGACTACATATGGTGTTGGGCCTAGTCAAATATATAGCAGCAATCCTTCACATGTCTCTGGTGTAAGTCTCACCATCTTCCTAAAAGCATGGATGCATATGTCAGTACCTTTTGCTTGTAGCATCATATATCAAACACACATACAAAAAGAGTATACCTGGGTTTTATATGTGTAGTATGTTCAGATGTATAAGACATATCACAATACATGTGCAAGTTCATGCATATCTCAATCAGAAGACTATGAAGATCTTAAAACTTAAGGGAGTGCACTTCATATTTCAAAGAGAGAAGAAGGGTGCAGAAAGAAGCAAGAGGAGTGCAAAAAAGCAAGAGAGGTGCAGAAAGAAGCAAGAGAAGTACAAAAAGAAGCAACAAATGTGCTGAAAGAGGCAAGACGGATGCAGAAAGAGGCAAGAGAGTTGCAGAAACAGGCAAAAGGGGTGCATAAAGAAAGAAGAGCAGTACAGAAAGAACCAACAGAGGTGTAGACGTAGGCAAGAGGGGTGCAGAAATGTACACGAGATGTGCAGAAAGAAGCTAGAACATTGAAGAAAGAAACAACAGTGATCAAAAAGAGGCAAGAAGGCTGTAGGAGGAGGCAAGAGTAGTGCAGAAAGAAATAAAAGAAATGCAGAAAGAGGCAAGAGGGGTGCAAAAAGAGGCAACAGAGGTACACAAAGAGGAAAGAAGGGTGCAGAAATAGGCAACAGGGGTAGAGAAAGAAGCAAGAGAGGTGCAGAAAGAATGTGAGAGAAGTAAACAAACAAGCAAGAGATGTGCAGAAAGAGGCAAGAGGGGTGCAGAAAGAGGTAAGAGAGGTTCAAAGAGAAGCAACAGAGCTGCAAAAAGAGGCACAAGAGCATTCAAGAGGGGTGCAGAATGAGGCAAGAGAAGTACAGAAAGTGGGAACAGGGGTGTAGAAAGAGGCAACAGAGGTGCAGAAAGAGGGAAGAAGGGTACATAAAGAGGCAATAGTTAGGTATTTAGTATAGCTAAAACAAAGCAGCAACCCTTCATATGTTTCTGCTCTAAGTCTCACCATCTTCCTGAAACCATGCATCCATGAGTCTGTACCTTTTGCTAGTGCACCATATATAAAAGAAGCATACAAATATATGTATACTTCTGTTTTATATCTTCAAATGTATGACACATATGAGAATACATGTGCAAGTAGATACATATGTCAATCACAAGACCATGCAGGCCTTAAAACTTGACAGACTGCACTTTACATTTGATTTGGGTAGCAGTAGAGAAATCCTTTAGTTGTGCTCTGTGATTCAGTTGTAGAGGTTGTGATGTCTTCTAATTGTAGGAATTGTGCAGTGTCTGACAGTTTTGCAATGCAATTAAAAATATTTCATAATTTATAGATGAGAATATTTGTATATAATTATTTTAATAGTATAAAATCATTTTCAAAAACTATTTAAACTTTTCTTTATTTCAGATATTCACCATCATTAGTAATAACGATTGAGTATGGCAAGAAAAGATCAAAATAAAATAAAATAAAAAACAGTACTATTTAAAGGAAAGAGAAAAGCAGAAATTAGATGAAGTTCAAAATGTGACATTGAAGAAAAAGACTTCTGGTAAGAGAACTAAAGAATTTGTCAAAAAACTTATAAAGAACGTAATGAATTTTCAAAATGTGGAAAAGAGAAAGATAAGTTTTACAACCAATCACAAGGAAACGAAAAAAGGACACATTAATGGAAAATCAAGTTATGGGAAACTAATCCTTTTTGAAAGAAGGATGAAAGAATATAAAGATATTAGAAAGAGAATGTATAAAAGTAGAGTACTACAAAATGGATTTGGAAGATTGTAAAAAATATAAAAAAAGATCAGCAGCTGACAAGAAAAAACAACAGATGGGAAGTATAGTAGAAAAAGCTTTTGAATTGAAAAGAAAGTTATTTATATTGATATTGAAGAGAACAAAAACATTGAATAAAACGATGCACTTTATGAAGGAGAAAAGCAAAAGAAATAGACTGGTTAATAGAAGTAACTTTTGCACACCTCTAGTACTGAGCCTTTTTTTGGAGATCTATTTTCAACAAAATTCATTAGTTCATGCAGTTGATACCAGTGGTCATTGTTACGAGATAAAGTACGGTTGTCCAATTGGAAAAGAAAATATGGTTCCTAGAAATGTGGAAGAAATAATAGCGAAAGAAGTTCAAGGGAGACGTACACAAGCTCCAGTGTATAAGTGGGATTGTAGTAGTATTTTTAGGATTCAACAGGAATCTATTGACATATTACAAGCTTTTTAGGAGAATATGCCAAAAAAATCTTAAACAGAAGATTAAGATATTACAACGACTAGATCCATGTAAAGTAAGAAAATATACTACCTTGCAAGGTCATTCTCTGGCTTGTCTTTCACGAAAAGTGTGTCAATGTACTTTCCATCATTTAAAAATGTCAGCAGTACACCACTCAGAAATGCTGATGTTAGTAAGGAGACTCTTCTATGTAAAAAGTCCTGCATTATGTTTAAGTGAAATGAACACAACTCTTTTGCTTGGTTCAGTATCGGATGTAAAAAAAGTTTGTGATGGTATACAGTTGTGTTTCTTTTGTTCACAAGAGGAGTGTAGAGAAAGTGAGAGCTTGATAAGTGTAGGTGTTGAAGAACAGGTGGAAGATATTAGTACTGAGAAGTTTGCAGAAGAAATTACAAAGTTTAAGGTGCTTTCATGTGAAAAACCAAACTATGTTTGTATTTGTTGGCAACGTACTCACTATAAAAGTCAAACTAGGAATGTTGATGTGTATTTAAAAAGTGAACAGGACAACAATGACAAGTGGGAGCAATTTGGTGCCTATTTGTTGGTGGAAGGTCGTTTTGAGTTGGCTACTGATCAATGTATTTGTAAATATTGTTACAACAACTTAGAAGAGAACAAAATGCCAGCTAGAGCAGTACATAAGAACTTAGAATTGATATCTATTCCTCCGCAACTGGCAGATTTAAATACATAAGAGTCCATTCTTATTCAATCTGTGCACCCATTTCAGACTATAGTTCGTATGGAGCCTAAAACAGGTAAGCTGCCTCCGACAGATTTACAAAGAGGTCTGAAAGGAAGAGTTGTGTACTTACCTTTAGATTTTAAGAAAAAATATTAAAACTGTTGGTATAGAGAGGGAGGAAACTGAGCCTATAGTTATTCTAGATAATGGTGTACCAACAAAGAGTCAGAAAATATGGCAAGAGTTAGTAGATGTCACCAAACTTCAAAAAGCTACATTATACCTTGTACATAACAATATGTACTATAAAACTGTAAATGTGGAAGAACAGGAAATATGTTTAGAAATTGATACAGAAATTTCAACTGGCCAAATAGAAAAAGTGGACAAGTCCAGGATTGAAGAGATTTATGGACATTACAGTATACATCTTCTATATTCAAAAGAAATGATTGGAAACACTATTGAGTTATTTCAAATGAAGGAAGCGAAGGGAACTCCCATGAGTGTATGGGAAAAAAGTTTAGAAGCTTGTTGTTTTCCAAAGCTCTTCCCCACTGGAAAAGGTGGACTATATGATGAACGACTACTATAGATTCCAGCTTCAGAATATCGTTCGACAAGATTGTACTCAGAAGATCCAAGATTTGGACAGTGTATTCCATATATATTTCATCTTTTGTTTGAAAGTGATTTCGCTGGACTTTCATATGCAGTAAACCACATATTAAAAAAGGAGTTCATCTTACACATGTGTCTACAAAAGAATTCTTGGACAAAGTTCAACAAAGAGATGATCATTTAGAATCTCAGTTAATTAATTTGATGGCGTTTCAACGTGTTAATAATGAGTATTGGTATCGTCATCACGCAGAACTCAAACGTATGTTAAGAAACTTAGGTACTCTTACGTGGTTTGTTACGCTTAGCTATGCTGAATACGCTTGGGATGATTTACTTGAATTCCTATGACAAGCAAATTCAAATGTAAAAAACATTGAATTGAAGACAGCTGGAGAACTGTGTTCCTTGGATCCTTTAAATGTGTGCAGATATTTTAATCATAGGTTTCAAGCTATGATATCTTTTATGTGTAATAAAAATAATGCCCCTCTTGGAGAAGTTATTGATTTCTTTTGGAGCAAGGAGTACCAAGCCAGAGGTGCTCCTCATATCAACATGTTATTATGGATCAAGAATGCACCTACATTTGGAACCGATTCTGATAAAACTGTATTGTCTTTCATTGAAGACGATGTTACCTGTGCCATTCCCAAAACAATTGAGAAAACTGCTTAAGACAAAAGGTTTTACGGTTTCAAAGTCATCAATGTGGAAAATACTGTCAACCAAAATACAAGTCAAAGGGAAAATGTTGTACAAAATGTCATTTTGGATTTCCATGTCCAATATTTTCAAAAGAAAGAGTCAATAGTTTCATGTCAGCAGTAAGGCATACTATTACTAAAAAATCTCTGAAGAATACACACAACATAAAAAGAACTGAAGATTCAAAGTATATTAATGACTACAATCCAGTGATTTTGACAATGTGGAATGCAACATGGATATTCAGTATGTTGCAGATAATTAAATTGCTGTTGCTCGCTATGTTACGTCATACATAACCAAATCTGAAAAGACAGAGTTGAAAAAAATGTGGGAAGAAATTTCACAAGAGAAGACTCTTAGTAACAAATTGTACAGCTTTAGTTTGAAAATACTTTCTCATCAAAAGATTGGATCCTATGAATGTTCGGATCGGTTGAGCTCTGCCAGTTTATACTCAAAATCAAGAGGAATCATTTGGGTAAGTCTAGGTCTTGCTGCAACTTGAAATTGAGTATTGAAATCTCTACAAGAAATTGAATACTTAGCATTGAATGAACCAGAAAGTACAGATATTGTTAAAACTAATATGTTGGAAACATACTATCCCAAAAGGAGTTCACATCTGGAAAACATATGTCTATATGAAGTACTGCAACATTATAGCTTTAAGAGAAATGTTTCAGAAAATATAAATGAAGAAAAATATGCAGTAATTGGATGTGATGGATGTTTGGTAAAACATGCCAAAGGAAATCTTATTAACCACAGAAAACTAATTTGCAAAACTCCACATAAAAGGACATTTTTCTATTTAGCACTTCTGCAACTATTCAAGCCTTGGCGTAGTTAAATGGAATTACTTGGAGATTTTGACTGCTGTATAGATTCTTTTAATGCATATAAAGATAATATTCAATGCAATATTTTCCCTACTTATCTACACGTGTTAAATGAAGAGATTGAACAAGAAACTATTATTGCAGCTGAAAGAGCTAGAGACAGTTCTCAAGATAGTCAAAGTTCTGCTCCACTAAATCAAGATCCACTAGGACAACCAATTATTGAAAATGAAGCTGCAATAGCCATGAATGAAGTAGAAACAGCAATACAACAAACACAACAGGATAATATTGAGTTGGGAAACTTGGAAGAAAAACTAAATATTGAACAAAAAGAAATATATCAGCAAGTGACACAACAGATACAGCATGGATTACTGCATGAAAAAAAAGAATGCCAATGCACATCATTTAAAACTATTTGAATGTACATCAGTGGTCAAGCTGGAACAGGTAACATTTCCTAATTAAAGTTTTGACCAGTTATCTACACAAAACTACTGAATCACATTTATCTTCTGTTGTAACAGCTTCAACTGGATTAGCAAACACAAGGAAATGATGGACGGAGCGCTGAAACTTTTCAGACACTCACGCCCAGTCACAGATCTGGGTTGCAACCATCATCATTCTTTAGCTCACTTCGCCACCCCAGTTCAGACACAGCTATATGCAAATCAGTCTTGGCCCTGTGCCTTATGGGAACAGTCCAGCCCAAATTGCCAAGCCATGTCTTCCCTGGACTGGAAACAAGCATCCTGGAACCAGTTTCGGGGTGACAACCCTCTTCAGCCAGGCTAGCTTGAATCCAGTGTCAAAGTGAGAAAGGGACCGACATCTGGGCATACCCTGCCAACTTAGGGTGAACAAAGCAAACGCAACAAAATAATGAATGGAGCGCTGAAACTTTTCAGACACTAACCCCCATTCATGGATCTGGGTTGAATCCATCATCGTTTTTTAGCTCACTTAGCCACCCCTGTTCAGACACAGCTATATACAAATCAGTCTTGGCCCTGTGCCTCGTGGGAACAGTCCAGCCCGAACTGCCAAGCCATGTCTTTCCTGGACTGAAAACAAGCATACTGGAACCGGTTTCGGGGTAACAACCCTCTTTGGCTTGAATCCAGTGGCAAAGTGAGCAAGGGACAACATCTGGGCATATCCTGCCAACTTCAAGATATAAGAATTAGTGTTTTGACAAAACATGGTGAAGAAGCTTTACAAAGTCGGCTTTTAACTAACTTGTTTGCAAACGAAAACATAGCACCTGGAATAATATACAAGAAAATTGGAGAAAGGAAGTCTATAGTTTGCCTAATGCCTACACTGCAAGAATGTTCAACATTCAATCAAGAACTTTTGAAATTGGAAAAACAACCAATAGTGAAAATGGAAGTTATTGATAAAATGGAACACAAAGGAGTTACTATTCTTCTCTCAGAGAAATTACTGTCAAAATTGGATTCTTTGGAAAAGTTGGTGTCTAAAACTGCAGGTTTAGAAAATACTTTATATGTATGTGTAAACTGTCGGGTAATTTTATGGTGTAATTTGAATGTAGAAGAAGGTTTAGTAAATGGAGCAATGGGAAAAGTTGTTGATTTTGTAAATTTTCAGAACAGAGGTGGTGTTGAATTTTTGAAGATTAAATTTGAACAGATTGAAGAGGTAAAACAGATTGGACGTTTGCTTGTAAAAGACATGTATGTTCGTAGAAAACAGTTTCCTCTTTCTTTAGCATATGCAGTAAACATTCATAAATCTCAAGGTTTAAGTGTAGACAGTACTTTGGTCAATAATGGAAGTACAGTGTTTAAAAAGGGTATGGTATACGTTGCATTGTCTCGAGTAAGAACATTATCTGGTTTGTATTTGATTGATTTTGATGAGAAATAGATTAGTGCTGATGTCAATTGTGTAAAAGAGTACAATCGGATAAGAAGACTTTATGCTCCTAACTTAGGTGAATATCCCATATATGAGAAATGTGTAGTTTGTCCAAAATAAAAATATGACAAATATTCTACTGAGATTAAAAAAAAAGAAAGCAATTCAAGAGTATGATGAAACTACAAAGAAAATGAAAATGGACTCTGTTGCTGATATTGTAGGATACCAGACAGAGAATATTCCAGGTATTAACTGCTATGCTAATATAATTATGAATGTTGTCTTTTGTCTAGGGCATATTCATCATGAAATTATGAAAAATCCAGAAAAAAAATTCTGCTCTTTACTGCATTACATTTTTCAAAAATTGGTACCTGATAGGACTAAAATCCATACTGCTTCTGGTATGTGGCATCTTTTGGATATATGAACTGGTTCATTAACATTTACATTGAATATACAACAAGATGCACAATAATTTCTTATGATTATGCTTGGAGTAGTAGGAGATGAAGGAATAGTAATTGCAAATTTATTTGGACTAAGTTACAGATGGGATCTTAAATGTGAAGAGTGTTCATTTTCTTCTGCCACTGAAATAGACACTGAACGATTCATCTACTTGACGATACCAGATTGCAAATCAGTGTCTTTTAGCAAATTAGTAAAAATAGATAATCAAGACATGAACTGTTCTGATTGTCAACATAATATATAGAAAGATTGGAAAATATGTCATTTTAATGCTACAACGTTGTAGAGCAAATGGAACCAAATTGGAAATTAAAATTAAACATTTTGTGGCAAGTCAAGTATCAATTTGAGGAAGAACTTTTAAAGCAGTGGCTATCATTTTCCATGATGGACCTACTGCAACATGTGGACACTATACTGTGTATTTAAAGTGCAATAAAGGATGGACACACTGCAATGATTCCCATTTGGAATTCAAATGTAGGTTGCCTTAAAAATTACCAAATTCATATCTGATATTTTTAATGTCAACGTTTTGAAAACATAATTTAGCCTATTGGGAAAATTTAAACACAAAATAACGAGTTTATTTTAGATATATTCAATGCAAATGGATTTGTAAACATTATTCAGCCTATTGTGAAGATGTGAACAATTAGTGTTTGGATTATTGTTCGTGCTAATTCATATTGCATTTGGAAAATTGTGTTTGAAAGAAGTAGTTTACATATTTGATCTTTATATTGTACGCAATGTAAATGAGAGTGTATATTTTACAAAATGTACTTGAGAGAAATAAAAGACTTAATGTAGTTGAAGAATGTAATTTAAAAACTGTAGATAGGTAAACAGATAGTTACACTTGTTCAAAATAATGCTCAACGCTGATTTTTCTTTTTTACAATCTCGTTTATTCGTTTTTTCCCCCGCTGTTGTATGATGATCTACATTGAAATCACTGTGTATGGAGAAATTCAGTAGAATCTGAGAACAGCAAAAAAGGGATGTAATTATGTAATTCTAAAATTATGTTGTGTTCTTAAAACTATAATATATTCAATAACAGATTTGTTTCTTCTTTTTTACAGAAGGTAACGGTGAAGTTTGAAAAGATTTTAAATTCAGTTTACAACAAAACTACTGTAAAATAGTTCCACTGAGTTTTGTATATACATTAGTAAAAAAAGGTAAGATGAAATAATGTAATAAGCATGATAATATGAAATAATGTTTACAGCCACTTTTACTGCGCTCATCCATTCCTTCAATTACTACCCATGCACTCATCTATACAGTTAGGCACTATTCTCACACTCCATGAATCACACAGGCACTATCCACGCACTCCTCCAATCCCCTAGCCAGTACCCATACACTTATAATATCACCCAGACACTACCAATGCACTTCTCCAATCACCCAGGCACTACGCCTACACTCATGCAATCAACTAGACATTACTCGAACACTCTTGCAATCACCCAGGTATTATCTATGCACTTCTCCAATCCCCTTGACATTACTCCTGCACTCATGCAATCACCTAGGTATTACCCATGCACTCCTTCAATCACTCAGGCAGTACCCATGCACCTATAAAATCACCCAGGCACTATCTATACACTACTCTAATCACCCAGGCACTACCCCTGCACTTATATAATCAACCAGGCACTACCCTTGCACTCCTCCAATCACCCAGGCACTACCCTTGTACTCATGCAATCACCCAGGCACTACCTATGCAGTCATGCAGTAACCTAGGCACTACCCTTGTACTCATGCAATCACCCAGGCACTAGCTATGCACTCATACAATATCCCAGGCACTACTCTTGCACTGCTCCAATCACCCAGGCAGTACCCATGCACTTATAAAATCCACCAGGCACTAGCTATGCACTCATGCAATCACCCAGGCACGACTGATGCATTCCTCTATGCACCTATTCATTACCCATGCACTCCTTCAACCACTCAGGCTGTACCCATGCACTCATAAAATCACCCAGGCACTACCTATGCACTTCTCTAATCACTGAGGTAGTGCCCACTTATAAAATCACCCAGACACTACTTATGTACTCCTCTAATCACCCAGGCACTACCCCTACACCTAAATAATCAACAAGATGCTACCCTTGCACTCCTTCAATCACCCAGGCACTACCCTTGTACTCATGCAATCACCCAGGCACTACCTATGCAGTCATGCAATACCCCAGACAGTACCCTTGCACTCCTCCAATTACCCAAGCACTATCCATGTACTCCTCCAATTACCCAGACATTACCCCTGCACTAATGCTATCACCCATGCATTAGCTATGCACTCCTCCAATCACCCAGGCACTACCCTTGCACGCCCCCAATCACCTAGGCAGTATCCATACACTCCTCCAATCACCCAGACATTACCCCTGCACACATGTAATCAGCAAGTATTACTTGTGAACTCCTTCAAACACTCAGGCCGTACCCATGCACTTATAAAATCAACCAGGCACTACCCTTGCATTCCTCCAATCATGCAGGCACTACCCTTGTACTCATGAAATCACCCAGGCACTATCTCTGCAGTCATGCAATCACCCAGGCATTACGTATGCAGTCCTCTAAACACTCACACATTATCCCTGCATTCATGCAATCACCCAGGCATTACCCAAGTACTCCTTCAGTCACACACCAACTACCCACTAACTTATATAATCACCCAGGCACTACCCTTGCACTCCTCCAATCACCCAGGCACTACTCTTGTATTCATGCAATTACCCAGCCAGTAGCTGTACACATATAAAATCACCCATGCACTAACTCTGCACTCATGCAATCACCCAGGCAGTACTGTTGCACTCATGTAATCCCCTAGGCACTACCTTTGCACTCATGCAATAACCCAGGCATTACCCTTGAACTCATGCAATCACCCGGGCACTAGCTATGCACTCATACAATAACCCAGACACTATTCTTGCACTGATCCAATCACCCAGGAATTATCCATTCACTCCTCCAATCACCCAGCCAGTACCCAAACACGTATAAAATCACCAAGGCACTAACTATGCACTTATGCAATCACCCAGGCATCACTGCTGCACTCATGCAATCACCCAGGCACTACCTATGCACTCATGCAATATCTCAAGCACTACCCTTGCACTCCTCCAATCACTCAAGCACTATTCATGCACTCCTCCAATCACCCAGATATTACTCTTGCACTCATGCAATCACCCATGCATTATCTATGCACTCCTCCAATCACCCAGACACCATCCTTGCACTTCTCCAATCATCCAGGTAGTATCCATAGAATCCTCCAATCACCCAGGCAGTACCCAATGCACTTATAAAATCACCCAGGCACTACCTATGCACTTATACAATCACCTAGGTACTACTGATACACCTAGACATTAACTATGCACACCTCCAATCAGTCAGACACTATCCATGCACTCCTCCAATCACCCAGGCACTATCCATTCATTCTTTTAATCACCCAGGCACTACCCTTGCACTCCTCCAATCACCCAGGCACTATCCATGCATTCCTCCAATCACCCAGCCTGTACCCATGCACTTATGCAATAACCCAGGCACTACCCATACACTCCTCGAATCACTCAGGCACTACCCATGCACTCTTGCAAACACCCAGGCATTACCCATGCACTCCTTTAATCACTCAGGCACTATTTATGTACTCCTCTAATCATGCAGGCACTACCCCTGCACTCATGAAAACACCCAGCCAGTATCCATGCACTCTTGCAATCACCCAGGCATTACTCATGTGCATACGCAATCACTCAGGTAGTACACATGCACTTCTCCAATCACCCAGGCACTACACATGCACTCATGCAATCACACATGCACTACCCATACACTTCTCCATATATTATACTTGCCGCAATTCATACAACACATACAAATGTGTCTATTTTTAACCAAATAGGCGGTTCTAACAAGAACCATTTTTTTCTTCTTTTTTCTTTTGTATTGTTTTTGTGTTCTTTTAACTCTTTTTTGTATTATTTTGGTGTTTAAAAAAAAAAGAATAAACAGAGAAAACTTTCTCTAACATTTTGCAATTAAAAGATCATTGCAAAAAAAAAATTAACAAAGGTGTTTTTTTGCTGCAAAAACAATAGCATCTACTGATTGCTCACCATTGCAAATACGTTTTTTACATTTGATGTAGCGTTGTTCAAGGCCAGCAAACTCTGGTCTAATATCAGGTTCTCTGCTTAATGACGATGTACCTGCCGAGGTGCTAGGCCCTGCGACCTCATCATCTTGCTGTGCTTGATGTTCCAGCTGGCGAAGATGTTGTTTTCACGCTAGATGACGAGGGTGCATAGTTTGCAGGTGCTTCATCATGGATGAAGTGCCACATGAGTATTTCTTCTCGAATCCCCGAGATAAGATTCTTTGACATGCAGTGCGGGTCACCTTTCTTGCGCTAACCTTCTTTTAGCCTAGTGGAATAGAATAGAAGGCCCACACAACACCCTCCTTGCGCTGTTTCGTTGGTTCTTCCAAGTCATCTTCTTCACCAAGGATGTTTTCAGGTGGATTTGAAGATGCCATTTTAGTAGTGTTTAAAAAAAGAAAACCAAAAAATATAAACAAGAGCAGCAAATACAAAAGATGTGTCTCCTGAGGATGTTGTTGGAAGAATGAGAAATTTGGGTGGGGTGATGTAAGTTCTAGAATAAAATGCTTCTTAACCAATGAAAGGCTTCTTTTTGAAGTCACATGGGGCATTTCCAGAAAAATATATTTAACAATAGTATAACTTTATTCCAGTTACAAATATATGATATTTACAATAATGTTAAACAATCTCTTTGTTTAATATATATAATAAAGTTATATACATATACTTTTAAAACAAAAGAAATTACGGAGGATTCGCGCACCTGGCGTGACCCCTGGAAATACATACGTGACGTTGCACGGGGCCGAGAAAAGTGCACCCTTCACATACCGTACACATATCGTACACAACTTAACCAATATGGTGGCAAACTACTTGGATTCGTGCACTGACCGTGACCAGTTTACGATCGGTATGCAAATCCACTTTAAAAAACAAATGTAAATGCAGATTTTAGAAAGGAAAAACCATCACATTATTTTTATAACAGTTTAAAAATTTAGAAAAAGTATTTTTAGGACATTATAGTTAGAAATTAGCATTTAAAAAATCTTTGAAATTAACTGAAAAAAACATAGGTTTCAGGGACGGTACAGTTAGAAATTAGCATTTATAAAACCTTTGAATTTCACTGAAAAAAACAGGTTTCAGGGACGTTATAGTTAGTTGGACAATTCACTCATACAAAACCAGAGAAATTCAGCTGTTACAGTTAGTTTGAGCTAACCATAACTCGCACCCCCGCAATGCACTGCTGATGACATCACATATTACATCACTCGTGACATGGTCAGTGACATCACTGATGACATCACTGATGACATCTCAAATGACATCACTGATGACATCACTGATTCCTAGGTCTACACACACATACACTCACTCACCCATACAGTCATTCATACATGCAATCACTCATCAATACAGCCACTATCATATGCATTCATACACCCATACAGACATTCACATACCGCCACTCACCCATAGGGTTACTCACACAGCTAGTCAGTCATGCAAAGAATCAATCACACTCTCGAAAACTCACCTATACAGTTATACACACACCACCTCACTTATTTATACATATACTAACACATATTTACTCTCTTATGCAACACTGACACAAGCACACACTCATTCATACAGCCACTCTCACAATCACTCACTCTCACATATAATCATTTATATACCCCAACACTCACTTATACTGCCTTTTTACATATGTAGTTACTCACACATTTACCACTGAGACATCCATACACTCACCGACATAGCCATACCACACTCACTCAACCATACCATCCCTCACAGATGCACTCATGAATCCATACACCCAGGGATTCATCCATTCATACATTCATGCAGGGAGTCATACAGCCTCTCACCCACTGACAGAGACACACAGGCACTCATACAGGTACTCAGACAATCAATCATTAAACAATTTAGACACTCATGTGGATACTCACCAACCCATGCAGCCACTTACACACCAACTGACAGACTGATACAGATATTTACAAGGATTAGTCATTCACCCATGCATTCATTAAATCATGTTGAATTATTGACTTATACAGTCAGTCAGAAGCCACTAAATCATCCATTCAGACACTCATACACCCACTCATTCAATACACCTTGGTGTATGTATATTTATATATATAACATTCTTAAACTTTTTAGAAACACTCAGTCACTGGATGATGTCATGAGTGATGTCATCAGTGATGTCACTGACCATGTCATGAGTGATGTAATATGTCATCAGCAATGCATTGCGGGGACGCGAGTTATAGTTAGCTCAACTAACTATAAGAGCCAAATTTCTCTGGTTTTGTACGAGTGAAATGTCCAACTAACTATAACGTCCCTGAAACCTGTGGTTTTTCAGTGAGTTTCAAAGGTTTTTTTAAATGCTAGTTTCTAACTATAACATCCCTGAAACCTATGTTTTTTTCAGTGAATATATATATATATATACTGCCACTGTGAGGCGATGAAAGTAATCCATATTTATTTGGTGACATGTTTTGGCTAAAACCCTTTTCTAAGACAACAATGTGCCCACCGACCAAAGAAAAAAGTATATATAGTAAGCTGGCTCTCTATATAGTGTACTAAAACAAAGTACACTGTGCAGGGAGTCCAGCGAGTCCCTTATTATTATAGCGAGGCAAAAGCAGATAATACTAAGTTCTATTTGTGGTAGTGTGGGTGAGCAGTTAGGATTTTCAGCGGGTAGTGCTAAGCATTTGTTGTACCCAAAGAGACAATGAATCAGACACACACTCAAGAATAAATCTGAGACCCATTTGCAAAAAGAACTCTTATTTTTATATATGTTTTGGGCACCAAACAGTAGAATCAGTCAAGTTTCGAAAATACAGTTGTCAACAGGTGCAGAATAAAGTACTTTAAACACTGTCAGGTTTTACTGTGATACTGGTGGTATTACTGCGATGGCAATGTAGAGTACCTGGTAGTTACCTGCATCACCGTCAAACAGTTTTAATATTGCAGGCAATGGGAGACAGACAGGACCATTGAGCAGAGTGCACAACGGTAACCTGCATTACCGCCAAACAAGCTTAGTATTGCAGGCAAATGGGAGACGGGTGATGGGCAGGACCATTGAAGACTCTCGCGGTCAGAGTTGAAGCACACAGGCTTTTGTAACACTTGTACCAACGGGCCCTTGGAGTTAGCTTCGGTCTCCACTCTTCCAGAGCAGAGGTCTTTGGGGTGCCAGGACTTGAGTGGAACATGACGTTTGTGTTTACCTTGCCCAGGTGCGCTGGATGCAGGGGCATGTGGAAATTCCCCTCACTGGGTGCGGGTGCGCCAAAGATTCAACTCGGTCATTCCATCAGAAGAGCAGCGGTCATGCCAAGACGATTTCTGCCACACAGTCCATGCCACCAGACAGTAGATGCAAAAACACAGGATTGGAGTCATTATCAATGTTGGTTGCAGGTGCTGTGGAGTGCCCTCTTACTGAAGTGAAGACTGGGGGGTCGGTGGCCTAACTGGCTGCCAACAATCCTTGGTTGTATCAAAGGTCGAACAATTGGACCTCATGAGCTGGAGGTCGTGGGAGGTGAAGTGAAGGCTCAGAACTTCCAATCCATGGGAGTTCCTGGTTCTTTGTCAAAGGCAAGCAGGCCTCCCGGGTTCTTGGTCAACAACTGCAGGACGCGATGACTTTGGTGTAGGGATAGGAGTCCGCAGGCAGGCCAGCAGGTTTGGGGCCAAGTCAGTCACACGTCCTTCTCTCCTAGCTCTTTGCAGCTCTTCTATGTCCTTTGTCTGCTTGGTCGGCAGGATCTAAAGATCTGGGACCAGGGGTGCCACCTAAATACTGAATTTAGGGACGTCAGAGGGAGTGCCAGGTAGTAGCCAATGAGCTAACTAACTTTAGAGTGACTAAACTTCTGTTGTATAACTCTATCCCTGGTTGACTAATTCTCTACAAGACAAGATGGCGGAGTTGGAAAAGGGGGGTCCACTTTGCCTGTCCCACCTAAGGGGTGGTGCTGGCTGGATGTGGGCCCACCAACTAATCTAACTAATATAAGTGGATCAGAACAGAGGGGTTGTCATCCTCCACTAGATGGAGACTGTCAGCCAAGAAGGTCAGAAACATGTCTGATGGTGGCAGGCTGTCTAAGACTAGTCAGAGACCACACCAGTGCTCAGTAGGTTTTCAGGGGGGCACCTCTAAGGTGCCCTTTGTGTTCTTTTTTAAATAAATCCAACACTGGCATCAGTGTTGATTTATTAGGATGAGATGTTTAGTGCCAAACATCCCTGGGTACAGTCAAGTCATCATGGTGAATGTAATGATTGGTGTCCAGCCCATGTACTCTATGGCTTCCTTGCTCACTTACAATATCCAAGAATTGACTTAGATATTGTAGGGTCAGATATGTTCAGGCAGATATGACCTCACATGATATAGTGTACCCTGCCATAGGGGTGTAATGCCTGCGGTAGGGGTGACTCACCTATACCTCATGCAGTTTCAGTGGGCATGGCACACAGGGATGTGTGCCATGTCGACTTCTCAGCTTTCTCTGCACCAAGACACACAGCCTGCAATAGCAGTTTGCATGGGCATGTGGTGGCACAATTTGTGCTGCCGCCCTAGTGAACCCTCTTCAGTCCCAATGCCCTATGTACCAGGGGTACCATTTACTAGGGACTTACAGGGGTGTCTGAAGTTGTGCAATTGTTGCAAAGTTTTGGGAAAAGAACACTGGTACTGGGAACCTGGTTGGCAGGGACCCAGTACACCTCAGTCAAAGTCCAGAAAGCTACCACTTGCATTGAGAAAGCTGCAACTCGAGTAGAAAATCTACTCGAGCAGCAGAAAGAGGCAGCACCCTCTGGCCACCACGTAGTGCAGTTCCTGATGATTTTACAGCAGGAGACAAGCTCCGGGCTGTAAAAAAAATCAATCAGCGTGACGTACCCGAACTCCGCCGCTCGCAGAACTCTGCAGAATCTCTCAGAGTTTTTAGGTAACCCCTTAGAATTCCGGGGTGTGAAACTCCACAAGTTCCTCTGACCCATCAAATATTTTATGTATCAATTATTTGAGTTCTAAACACATTTATCTCATCCCCATTATAAACATCATAAAACAACTATGAATTAATCATATATTATGGCCCTGTAGAAAACATGCATATATCGCTTGGATTCTGATATCATCCCTCAATGATGCGTGTTATCTGTAAGTAGAATTGATATGAAATACTGCATGACAGACCTACTAAATGCTTTTAAAACTCTAATAAAAATTGTCAAATTGTTCAGAAATCAAACCCACATGGAGTGCATTTATCTTCCGGTTCAATACTATGTGCCCCTAAAGTAGGTATTAGGATTAAACTGATCCTCTACATTGATGCACATCTAATATTTGCAATGATGGCTGTCTAAGTATGGCATTTCGACCTATGCAATTTAAATTTCAGACTGTTTGTGGGTTGCACATTAGACACAGATGCTTATCTCTTCTAGCTCTCAGTACTTTAAATTATTTTATCAACAATGTATTCATGAAAGGTAAACCTAAATATTCTATTTCAAATCTGTGCCCATTGATAGTTGCAATTTCCAAGGTGACTAGCCCAAAATTAACATGCAGTATAAAAATACATAACGATTAATATTTGTAATATTGTCCTATAATGACATCTTGGTGCACTGGTGACATTTACAAACCATTCTGTCCTAGGTTTAAGCTGTCGACAGAACCGCTCGATTTAAATTTTGGACCATTTTACTTGGCTATCTGTGGTATAAACTGGTACACATGTGAGCTTGTTTTTTTCAGAACTACAGTACCTATGGAAATGCAATGGTCTTACTCTTTTGTGGATGTGTGTTTCAAATTAGCATGACTCACCCAAACCTCTTTCTTAAATTTTACTAAATAACTCCAATTCTGAAGTAATTATTCCTATTTTCCCATCACTCCCCCTAGTCCCTCCACATTATAGCAGAATTGTATAGCTATGTGTAGGGAGACCCCACAACTATTGTGGATATCTCAGTACAGAAAGATAGAAGAGGCAAAGGTCTCCAGCTGTAGGTTTGTGAATTTCATTTTGTAGTATGTGAGTAGTACAAATGTGGTGCTAATGTACATACTACAAAATGCAGTTTGTGAATCAGGCACTATGCATTCAATTTCAGATACGCTTCATTGCAGAGCAGAGATAAAAATGTAATCTGACAGAGGACCAATTGTACGGTTCTCTCAGGGTCATAAGATGCATACAATTATCATCAGTTGGAAATGTTCCTTATCTCATCACCCAACATGTGGCTAAGTCTTATGATGTGAATGACTCAGTTAATTTGACAGTAGAAGAAAATACCACACAGTAGTGCATCTACTATATGATATAATATATCACAACTAATGCGTGAATACCACTAATTTAAAAGAAGCTTCTTTTTACTAATTTGTGGATGATAAGTAGGGCTCAAGTTTTGATGATATTTGTTTTTGGCTATTCCTGTCTGTATTTATCCATATTTATATTTTTGCTTATTTTTTTCTGTGCTTGAACATATTTATTTTGGATTTTGCAAACAAAAATGGATAAGACACTAGTATGTTTCAAGATATTTTAAGCTATAAATGAACGATCATACTGCAATGCCTAATGGTTTATTAGTTTGGGAGGATGAGAGTCCTTCCCAAGTAATTAGTCTTCAACCTTCTGTGCACGGGAGACCAAGTACCCCGTTTTAGCACTTGACTCTCTCATGGTATAGAGACAGAACAGTTCAATGCCTTCTCAGGAGACGTGGTATGGGCTAGTACCAGAGTCCACCAGCAAACAACAAAGTAACTCCCAATAAATCATTGTCCAGTCAGTGCTTTCACCAATAAAAAGAATTACTTTACTGTGCACAGGCTAGTCACTAGTATGCACTAATTCACAAATATATACAAGATTACAAATGAAAATACCTATGGTGACGCCCTCTTAACAGTTCACATGTCCAGAAAGCCCTGAACCCTAAAACCACAATATCCTCCCACATATGCTAGACATAATATAATGTGGGGTATTTATCAGATGTCAGGCTGACAGGATGTCATCACATTAACAAGAGCAGAACTATGCATAATAATCCAATGCAACAGCATTAAAATCACTCAGAATGGTTTATTGTTTTTCGACAATCACTAATGCATGTAATAGTTTACTCCTAACTTTATCATTTTCAATAAAGCATTTCGATATACCATGTGCATGAATATTTTTACCTACTTTTACACACACTGCAAAGCAGCCCTAAAGCTTTAATAAAAAAGGTTCTTATTCCAGCAGCGGCTCCTCTGTTATGGAGGAGCAGCATCGCCCCCCAGCCCCTCTGCCCGCAGATGCAAAACTTGAAAAATAAAATGATAATAAAACAGGTTTATTTTATTTTTCTTCACAGGGCCAAGTTTTGGGGGAGGGGCCTTGTGATGACAGCCAGGGAGAAGGCATGGTGGTCACATGCTGCAAGTGCGCATGTGGGGTTGGACATCTGCCTTAGGACGGCCAAACCAACAAGCGCACCGAGATGTCTCCAACCCGAGTTTCGTTACTGGGTTGAAGACAGTGGCACAGGCTCCCAGTCTCTCTAGGAGTTCAAATCGAGCGCACTGAGTGCAATCCAGACAGTTGTCGTCGCCCCGTCCCCACCCTCCCATGCTGCCTCACCACATTTCCCTGACACCACTCGTTACTGTTTTATACCACAAAGCCCTATGTGTAAAAACAGAAGGTCCAGAAATGCTAGAAAACATCATAAACCTCTCTTCATCAATACAACCCAGTACATGCCTTTTAGAGCCCTTTCATTTTTTGAAACTGGCTTCTATGGGGGCTCTGAACTACTGCCTTCCCACAGAATGCATTTCATCTAGTGGGTGGTGACATATCTCTCTTGTGGTGCCACCGGAAAAAACGCCTCCAAGTCTTGTGAGAAGGGCCCCAGTGAACCTGAGCTTCCCCATGGATGCTTTAAAGCCTGAGCATGATGCTGCTCATTTGCTTTGTGATTTCTTGACTTCTTTGTGTCTGCCCTCTTCTCCTCATCATACCCTAGGGGCATGGTGGTCCCCATGGACATTGGAAGAATCAGAATGCAGAGAGGAACTCATTGTCATTTTCCCATTCCCTGCTGAATTTGTCCCTGGTTGGATGAGGGCCCTTTGGGAAAATGTATTAATACCTAAGGAGGGTCATCACATGTGCTCCTCAGATTATTTTGTCCCTGGGGGCCTTAGTCCTCTCTTGGGAGTTTTCCCCATGAGCAGAATAAAATGTTATGAACACCTGATCAAGTCTAGTCCTAGTTGGGAACCTAACTTCTCTGGCCCGATGGGTATTTTGACCTCCTGGTACAAAATGTCTTTCTTGGTTTAGATTCTAGGAGCAATTTTTTCTTGGCTCTCCCTATGTTGTGAGAGAGCTCAGGGTCTGCTTTCCTGTCATTAAGCTCCTGGCTGACAACCTGTCCTCTAGCCATCGTCTGCTGTTCTCCTTAGTCACCTCCATTGGCACCCCACAGTTCTCAAGGTAGGCACAACTCCCTGCCTGAAATCTTCAGGTCCCCTGTCACTTGTTGCCATTAGCTGGGCATTGATCTATTTGCAGAATTCTGGGAGATAATCTCTGATATGGGTCTCCTCTATGGAGGCCCAGTCCTCAGAGGTTCCAAGGGAACACTTTCCTCCCCAGCTCCCCCAGCAGGTCCATCCATTCACTGCTCTGGGAGGATGTGGGGTAGGTGGGGGTATAGCAGCACTGTCTCACTCTAAGTGGCTGAATTCAGAGAGTCCCATAGTGTCCAAGACAAGGGGGATGCTCCGGCACCCAAAACAGGGGTATGGTCTTCGTCATGGTCCTGCAAAAGCCAAATTCTCTCTTTTATTTTCCTGGTCAGAGATTTCGGAGGGATGGTGGAAAGTTCCCGAAACTATGTACCTCTACCCAATCCTGGAATGACACATCATAAGGAGCAGCCAAATTACTGTACTTTGCTTTGACATAATTATTCTACATTTCTGCAAAACTACAGAAAATTAAGTGAAATTTCATGAAATGCAAATCCGTCATTCCACCCCAGATATTTTACTTTGAAATACATCTTTGAATCAATTTTGGATACAAGGATTCATTTTATGCTTAAAATAAGAACAGTACAGGGAAACAAAAGGCACGGGGAGCAGAATGCTGAGGAGCATGGCTGCATCTAGTTGAAGCTCCCTGGTGAGTCGGGCTGGTCGACCGCCCCATGCTCGTTTACCTGCAAGCCCTGCACTGGGATGCCGCCACACTAACAGCAGGTGCCCTGACAACCACGGTGGACTCACTAAGACAGCCCAAAACAAACACAACTCGCACTAAGCCCTGCCCAGGCAGCACTGTGAGGTGGGAGGCAGCAACAATGGTTCAGGCCTCAGGTCCCATTGCCTCTGTGCCACCGAGATCCACCGCCAAGTGGTGAGAGGCAGACACCCAACAGCTCCTTCCCCCGAAGCTGGGACCACACACACCAGCTCAGAGTGGCCTCCCCGCAGACAGCATACTCACCGGTGGATGGCACCAGATGACACCAGAGCCCACAGCCATAGCAATAAGAAGAAAACTGCTCTTTCACGGTACAACAGCGGCCATCTTTACTGAGGGCATTCCATCCCTCAACTCATCTTGCAGAAGCTGACTGACCAAAACTAGTGATAGGAGACAAAAGAGCCCTTGCAGCTTTACCACCTGGTAGTAATAACTGCAAGGACTACTTAGACCTTTCTGACTGATGTCCATTTCTTTAGCAATGGACCCTCCCTGGAAGGTTCTTTAACCTCTTGCCTTCCCCAACTATCTCAGTACCAACCTCAAATGTGCTGAGGGGAACAACTGGGGTGTCCGTCCTTTTAGGGCTCGCCACATGCACAGAATACCACCTCACAACTTGCCAGTATTCCATTTCAGTGACTGTCCTTCCCACATGCCTAAACTGGAGGGCACACATTAGTTGCTCTTCTCGGAGGCTGTCTCCAGCTCCAGGGAGACACAGCAAAAAAAAGCACCACCCATTCTTCCACAGCCATAGACACACTGCTCCGTAGAGTATCATACAACAGCATTTTCATGGGTTCAATAAATGAAGCAGTGTCCAAAACAGCTTTGCAGGTGCAATCTTTATGGTCTGACATCGTTTCCTTCCACCACAGACTGGAAGATACTGAAACGAAGCTGAGAGACATGGATTCCAGTCTGGATATATTACCAGGATGGTCACCAGGATATGGGCCCTGAAATGCAAGTAACAGATTTTGAGGACAATGCAGGTGAGACATCATACATATCACTGGTGTTCCAGGAAGAATCGAAGGGACCAGCATTATTACATTCCTAAATACTTTTCTACTGCGATTCTTGAAACTGACATTTGTCTCGCAGCTGGAGATATAGAGTGGCCACAGGGTCAAATCTTGTGCCTGTTTCACCTCTCAAGCACCCCAACCTATCTTGCCATGCCTCTCAAGGCATCAACAGGCACGACCGATTATCTTAGTGGCAAGGAAACCTGACCCCTACCAATTTAAGAACCATCAAATCTTCCTGTTAGTAGATGTCTCTCAGGACACGAACCATAAGTGGAAATAGTTTCTGTCTCCGTCTCCAGAAACTGGATATATGCTATGGTCCTATAGATCCTGCTGTGATGCTTAACTGTCAATACTATAGCAGGAGCCGGGGGAATTGGAAAAAGTTTTGGATGCCTTTGACAAATTGGACATGGACACTCACGATTTCTGTACCTCTTCTGAGATGTCCAGAGTGACTGCAGAACGGCTGACATAGGACTGCCCAGCCGATGAACAGGATACATGGCGTACACTGGATAGAGTCACCCAAAACTGGGCAATGGGAGGGGGATACATGTCACAAAAGGACAAGGAACGCAGAGGGACTAAATCTTGTTCCCGTCTGAAACCTTGATGGGAAGCTTAAACACTTCTGGGCCTGGCCCTCCTATACCATACTAACTACTTGAGATCGACTCGCTGCAGCTTTTGCCTCTGAATAATCGCTTATGAGCACTTCTCCCTCCACTATGAGCTACATGTACAGGGCCGAGAACCAAACAAAGAGACCCCGAGAACTGTCCTCCGGGACCTGTGGAGGGAAGACGTCATCTAACTCCTGCATTTGTAATATATTTTTCCATATGTTTTGTTTTACAAGTTATGACTTACTGAGTACTCAGGGGCATATTATGAAGCACGGCCTTAAAATTATCGCCGCTTTAGCGGTGGAAAACTGCCGCTAAAGTGGCGATAATGGGCTTGATAATATGCAGCAGAGAATTCCAATAGAAGCCCATGTTGACACCAGAACATGAGCTTCTATGGGAATTCGCAAGGGTATATTATCAAGCCCATTATCGCCGCTTTAGCTGCACTTTTCTGCCGCCAAAGCGGCGATAATTTTAACACGTGTCTTGATAATATGCCCCATAGTTCGTCATTTGTTGCTTGCCGAGATTCACATTTACCAAAAGGGCTTGGGGTCACTGAAGGAACATAAGTCATGTTGATTTAGAGTTATGGAGCATGTAGGCTTGGGAACTCCATTTATTCAAAGAGCCCAAAGGCTGTACTTCTCCCCCACCACCTCAGTCACATGTAAAGGCGTCTCCTCCCACTTCTTTGAAATAGGTCATGAGATGAAACAGGTATGTCTTCTGTCCCCCCTATTGTTCCTGTTAGCGCTGGAACCACTGGCAGTAATAATACAAAACGCGCACACTATACATGGGGTGCAAACTGCAGCAGGGGATCAAAAAGCCTTTTATTATGCAGACGACATCTTGGTTATATTGTTTGACCCATCAAACACTATGCCAGCTCTCAGGAACATTTTATAGTCTTTCTGTGAATTCTATACTCGACAAGATAAATTGGTGCAAATGCGAAGCCATGTCACTGACAAGTAGGACAACCAAGGCATCCTTAGGAACTTCACAGGTTGCCTGGCAAACCAGATGTCTTAAATATCTTGGTGCGTACGCAAACACTAGACTCACTAGCGTTGTCAGAGATAATATCGCCTCAGTAATTGAAAAAGTCACCACAGAATTTGCAAACAGGTCCAAACTCCAAATGTAATTATGGGGCGAAGTGCAGATCATAAAAGAGAATGTACTGTCACACTTTAATTATGTCTTTGGCATGTTTCCTCTAAGGATCCTCCTTACCTTACTGCAGGAGATTGACTGCCTCATTAGAAACAATGTAGAGCAGACACAAGCCTCACCTCAAAGCTTCAAAGTTATATGCCAAAACCACCACAGGGGGACCATGGCTACCACATGCAGAATCAAATTGGCTGGCTTCCCAACATGGTGACTTAAAGTGATTTGTTAAGTACCTCACTGTAAGTCTCAAACCACACTCAGAACTACCACAGATTCCTGGTTCCTCCCTTCAGAATCTTCAAAGTGGAGCCCCTCCTTTGATTGTTTCCAAAGATCTGACTGTCTCCCTTATGCTTTACTTAGGATGAGCCCTCCCAGGCCTGTTACAGTGTAAAAAATATTTAGCATGTCCAGGTCCTGTCCCCACCCATTCCTCAGCCAGTAACAGACCTATTCACTATCAAATGACCATATTGTGTGGGAAAGCCTTTGATTGTCCTGCTCACCAGCAGAGTACTTGACATGGTCCAGCATGGTATACAAAAACAGAATCTAATTAGCAGTTGAGTCAGAGAAATATGATAAATCTTAAAAGGCTAGATGGAGTGCAGATATGACATAATTAACACTACACCTGCTTGTGATCCCTGTTTAGCACAAAATTGGTGCACTAAGCAGGTCTCTAGGCCGCACTATGGAAAAACTAAACTTTGGTGTAGATTTCGCCCATATTGAACAATACAGGAAAGAATAATCCTTTTTTATGAAGCATTACAAACTTAGACTATGAATGCCCACTCACATTATGAGGCATGCACATGTCGGCGCCAGTAAAACGAAGGGTCCCTTCTGTGACAGGCTACCTAACCTTGTTTACTAGGCTGAGATGGACGGTAACCCCATTTGTTCAGCCGACACATGTGTGCACATGCGTGTAGCCCTCCCACAGCCTCTTACTCTAGCTGTACAGCAGTGGGCAGAACCAGTTTTCCTGCAAGTACCATATAGATTTGCACAATAACATGAAAGCCTGTCAAGGTAGCCCAAAAAAACTTACATCAGCAGCAGTTTCAGCTTCATTGGGAAATCCTTCCTCTGTCTTACTGCTGCAGAATGTTGTCTTCAAAAAGACAGGCGATGAGTTACATTTCTGTAAAAATCAGTAAAAAAGAAAACCAGGATCAGTAGTGATAAGTCATGTGACTGTGAAATGTGTGATTGATTTGAATTTTATGAACAAAGGATTATTTCCATCCTTCTCTCATTTAATTTCAAACCTGCTTTGAAATTATCTGGCAGGGAACACTGGAGCTATTCCTTACAATTTCAAAATGCTTTTTTGTTATTTGGTATTTGTAGCTGAACCCTTGCCTGCTACCGAACTTTCTATTTTATTTTGTACTTATTTAGCTCTTCATGTCAGGGTATATGTGTGTGAAATGCTGCTTTATACACTTGTTTCACAATTCCAGCTTTTATGATCAATTAGTAGTACTTAAAAGAAAAGAAAAGAAATAGTTATGCATCTGGTGTCTGGTTAAAGAGCAAAGGTGTACGCCATGGGACCTAGTCAAAAACTGAACTTTGTAGTATGTTTACTAGTATTACAATACTATGACTCAATTAAACCTATGCTCAAAACACTGCCACCCCTCATATATTTTTCTATGCACAGGTCTCAGTACCATTTGCAGAGCTCTCCATAAACCCAAATATATAGATATATATGTTAGTGGTAAATATGGAAGGGACCTGGGGGAATATGGAAAATAGTGAATATGTACTACTAAATGGGAAGGAATTGGGTTGGGGTAAGGAGAAGCTTAGGGTGGAGGAAGGAGTGGTTTAGATAAGGACATGCAAAAACAAACATTTACCCACGAAAGAGTACGCCCATTGCTATCCACAAACTGCACTTCTAAAGTTACTACAGCAAACAAAATGACCAAAAAATAGGACATGTACTCAAGCACAACTTGGAGGAAGCCAAGAACAAGAGATAGCCACTCAGGGGTACTGCAACATACTTCCATAGAAAACAACGGAGGCACAGAAATGAAATAATACTTCATTATAAATAATGTTAAATAAACACAATTATTAATAATGTTGAAATAACTATATATATGCTAACAGCTTTGGCGTTGTTTGACGAATCTTCGCAATATTCTCCCCCAAAAAAGTCTATCGAGGTCAGCTCCTATCCTGAAAGTTTGGGGGTGATTCGTCAAGCGGGGGCTGAGAAAAAAGGGGGGTCCCAAAACGCATTTTTCGTGTGTTCATTTCCATAGGAAATTTTGAGACAGGCTACAGCCCAAACTGCTGAACGGAATTACCTCAAATTTGGCAAAAATGTAGTGCTTGGTTCAGAAAGCGACCTTTTTTTAAAATGGTGTCAATCCGTTCAGTAGTTGCTGAGAAATTAAAAAAATAAGAGTCAAAAAATCAATTTCCCATAGGAAACTTTAGGTAAGGCTACAGCCCGAACTGCTGAACCGAATTACCCCAAATTTGGCAAAAAGGTAGTGCTTGGTTCAGAAAGCAACCTTTTTTAAATGGTGTTAATCCGTTCAGTAGTTGCTGAGAAATTAAAAAAATATATCTATGGCCGAGGAGGGTTCGCGATCCCTCCCGACCACGAGCTTTATTCTAATTGGCTGTCAACACTCTAAACCAGGAAGTGTTGGAAGCCATCTTGTCACAAGAAAACAGAGAAAAAAATGTTTAAAAACAAGAAAAGGGGGCAGGGTAGAAATACCCTGACCCCCTAGGCCTGCTCAGGGGGTCCCAAAAGGACTACCAGGGCCAAAAAAAGAGTTAAAAAAAACAAACAAATCGTCCGAATTCGTGCTGGGGTCGCGAATCCGTCTACAAAATAAAACAAAAACGAAGCATGGACTCCCGCGCTTCGCTGTATTTAAGCCACCGGGTGGGCCAGGTTCCTGGGGCATTGAAAAAAATCCGTGGGGGGTCCCACACGCTGCCCCGGGGACCGCCAACTCCCTGGGGCAAGGTTTATAAGTTGCGGGGGCACCAAGCCCCAGGGACCACCACATCCCCAGGGCTCAGTTTATTAATAATAAAAAAAATGCGTGGGGGGCCCAAACTCCCCACGCTGCCCCGGGGACCGCCACCTCCCCGGGGCAAGATTTATGAGTTGTGGGGGGGCACGCAGCCCCCCCGCAGCCCCGGGGACCACCACCTCCCTGGGGCTTTGCACTTGTAGGGAGGGGGGCCACGCGGCCCCCCTCGTGGAGCCCTTTATGACCTGGGGACCGCCACCCCGCAGGGCCAACTCCTGCCCCGAGACACTGCTGTTTGGGACACTGCTGTTTGCTATGTCATAGCGGGAGCAGTGCGGCTCCCGCCCTGTCATAGCAAACACTGGTTTGGATTTTGTAAGCGAGAGCATGTTTCCTGCTCTCGCTTACAAAATCCAAACCAGATTGCTTTTCCACAAGGTGAACTGCATGTTAGCAGCTCCCCTTGTGGAAAACCAATGCCGGCTCCTGCAGGAGGCGGGATGCCGGCGGGACCGTGGGGGCATTGGGGCTCCCCCCACGGTCCCCAACGGAAAGGGCTAGCCCCGGCGGATGGGGTCCCCGGGGCCAGAAGTGGCCCAGGAGGGGGGCCACACGGCCGCCCTCCCTCAATAATAAAAAAATAAAAAAAGAGCCACAGCCCCAGTGATGGGGTCCCTGGGCCTAATAGAGGCCACACGATGGGGGACACGCAGCCTCCCTCCTAATTTTATTTAATATATATATATAAAAAACAAATTATGGCCATGCCCCGGGTGATGGGGTCCCCAGGGCCAAAATTGGCCTCGGGAGAGGGGCAACGCGGCCCCCTTCCCATGTATTTAAAAAAATAAAAATAGGGGTCAGGCCCTGGGGGATGGGGTCCCCAGAGCCTCAAAAATGGGAAAAGAAGGAGGGCCACCCCATTCTGAAAAACTAGCCCACCAGGTACCTCCAGTAAGCTCCAGGGAGCTGCATTGCAGAAAGGTGGTCCAAGGCCACACCCCCTTTTTACACCTCTCTGCAACACAGCTCTGTGGCGCCTACTGGAGGTAGCTGGTGGGCTAGTTGGCACCCAGGGACCCTCAGGACTCAAAGGGACTTAATACCCAAACTTAAAACTCGCCACGGTGTGCGTTGCACAGTGGTGCAGGGAGGGGGCAGAACCTGATGTGACAAGTGTGCAAACACGGCCTGTGATGCGTATTAATCACCTAACTTAAAACGCACCACACATAGGCATATGAACCTGGGGAAAGTAACAAAGTGCGGAGTACATTATCAGAGTCACAGCCCCAACCGGTAAAACAGATGTAATCTGTATTGCCTCTAATAGACTGTGCAAAAATATCAGCAATAGTGCAAAACAATATAGCCCAACGCAATTTGTACAATTTGCATACTGAGTAACGTTCAATGGATAATTCCATCATCAACATGCCATGGATTTAGATAAAAAATCACAACAGACCCACCAACCGCAAATGTATTTTCAAAGAATATACGTTACTCAACATAATTCTCTGCAGTGGTTGCATTTTTAAACAGTGGTACATTCCACCCCAGGGGTCATGGAAATAACAGCATTCCCTTATAGACGGTATGCTCATTATCAAAAACATAGCCCATGGGTGATATACTGGTGAAAACAAAATTGAGGATCAAAATTAGTTCATTAAGATATTCATTTGAATTTCAAGTGTAAACAAAACCAAACCCAGTTGCAAAAAGCCTCTAAAAGCACTCACAAATATTTATTACAGTATAAATATCTAAAAATCTATCCTATACACCTTATCCCATGCATATAAGTATTAGAGGGAAAAAACTGTATCGTTTGATGATCTGGACGACCCTATCTAAGAGTTTCAATTCATAATGAATATGAGTAAAGGGTATTACTGATATTGAGTACCAATGCAAGCAACCACTTTGGTAATCCCGTCTAATCTGCCCTCATAGTCACATTTTATTGATATAAAATCTAAAAAGAAGAAGAGTGAAGTGCGAGCAAAGAAAGTGCCAAAAATAATGACAAAAATGTAAAAAGAATGTTAAAATACAGCCAGTTAGCTTGTCCTCTAGATGACAAAAATAGTCAAATACGGCAATAGGGCAATCTTATTTAACATGGTGCTGATGGCTGCAATTAAGCTGTCACAGATCTGGGACATTTTTAAAGCCCAAGTGAAGAAATCTTCACTTGAATTGAGCCCATTCGGGGTTTTGGAATCTAATTCAATAATGTACCTTCTCTCTAGCCTTCTAAGCAAGGCTTCACGGTCACCGCCACGGCGAATTGGTGGGACCGCGTCCACCACAAAATAACTCAGATGGTCTAGGCAACTACCATGGGTCTCTTTAAAGTGCCTAGCATCGTTATTACTGATAGCTCTCATGTGCTGGAGTATACGCTTGTGAACCTGCAATTTGTTACTACCAACATATTGCAGGCCACACGCACACTCCAGCACATAGATGGCATAATCAGTTTTGCATGTCAGTTTTTTGGAGATGGCTGCAGGAACATCATTAAATGGGATTCTGTACGATGTTTTGTTCCTGCCTAGTTTGCAGGCTTTGCATGAAGCGCATTTTATAAAGCCTTTGGTTGTTTGTAACCAGGAATTGTTGGTAGTTACTTCTGGACTACTCTTGACAAGCATGTCATTCATTGAACGTGCTCTGCGAAAGGTTATCTTGGGAGCTTTGGGAAGAGTGTCACCAATTACTGAATCCCCATGAACAACCAGCCAATTCTTGTTTATAATCATGCGTAACAGATTGTGTTGGCGATTGTACGTGGTGATTAATCTAGGTGGATCTAAGGTGGCTCTGGATATGTTGGGCAAGTAAACCTGTTTTGTGTTGCAACCCAGTGCTGCGGGTCATGTTGGCAGTATAGCCTCTGGCTAAAAACCTTTGCTTGCTTTCATATTGAGCCTTCGTGCAATCATCATCTGTACTGCAGATGCATCTGATATGCAGCATCTCACCATATGGGATGCTGCGTATCAGATGGTCAGGATGGTGGCTGGTGGCATGTAGCACCGTGTTACCCGCTGTGGATTTTCGGTGTAGCCGGGTCTCCAACTGATTGTCTTTGATGTACACATCCACATCCAGGAAATTTATGGATACCTTTCTGACCTGTGATGAGAACTCAAGGTTGAGGTTGTTTACATTGATTTCCTCAATAAACAAATTGGCTGCTGTCTCAGAACCCTTCCAAATGAGGAATAAATTGTCTATGTAACGATACCAAACTATGATATGGTTGCTCATGATGTGACCAAACTTAGCCTTGAGGACTTGCTCCTCCCACAGTCCCATGTGCAAACATGCGTAACTGGGGGAGAAGCAAGCCCCCATAGCCACTCCTCTCATTTGTTGGAACACCTGACATTGGAATAAAAAATAGTTGTTATTTAAACAATTCATAACCATATCAGACAGCATTTTGTTGTGTTGCAACATGTAAATTGGATTTGTCCATAAGTAATGTTCAATTGCTCTGCCCCCATCCATATGATGTATACTGGTGTATAGAGCAGTGACATCGAGGGTGATCAATAGATAGTCTTCTTGCCAAGTTATAGGGTCGATCTTTCTTAGAAATTCCCCCGTGTCCTGTAGGTACGAAGGTAAGTTTTTGACATGCTCTTGAAGGAAAAAATCAATGTATTGCGAAGTATTCTCCATAATACTGTTTTTGGCAGAGATTATGGGTCTCCCGGGAGGTTTGTCGAGGTCTTTATGTATTTTTGGAATCAGGTAGGAGGCAGGAATTACTGGGTGGTTTACCTTGAGGAATTTAAATTCATCACTACTTAGTAGCCCTGCACTCTTCCACGATAGTAGTTTGGTGTTGAAATGATTCCAAGCCAATTTTACCGTCTTCCATTCACCCCGTCTGTAGCATTGACGATCATTCAGGTGTTGGAGAGCCTCGTCCATGTACATTTTCCTCTGCCAGAGGACAATGTTGCCTCCTTTGTCTGACTGACGTATGATCAAATTATCGTTACTTTGTAATTTCTTCATTAGGCTGCCATAACAGTTGTTTTGTTTAAGACTTTTTTGTTGGGCCTGTAATGTCGAAATATGCAGCCTTTTGAGTTGGGTTGTCACTAGTTCATTGTGGATATCGATGTTATCATGCATCATGATGGGATTAAATGTTGACTTTGGTTTGAATCCTGTCAGACCAGGCATGTCAAGTCTAGGCACACTGCTACTGCTGGTTGTTGTATTGTCAAGTGTCCCTTCCCTATGTAGATCTTGTAAGTCACATTAACTCATAATCATTTACTGTAATAAGCGATGGACTTCCACTTTCACACGTCGCTGCCTCTTGGTTTGTATGTTGTTTGGTTTTATTAAGTAAATGAAATTTGCGCAATTTCAGTTTGCGAGTGTATTTATACAAGTCAATGCGGGTTTGTGCATAGTTGAAATTGTTTGGTGGGCAGTATGATAGGCCAAGAGATAACATTTTCTTTTCTGTGGCTGTAAGATGCATGTCCGTTAAGTTGATTATAGAGAGAGATTCACTTGGGGGGCAAATCATTTCCGATTCCGTTTCCTCTGTGGTTTTTTGTAGCTCGACTTCCCGCTGCTGTCTGTTTTTGTGACATTGTCTGCGCTCGCGGCGTTTAAGGTTGGTTCTTTGGGTTGTTTCTGATTTTGAGCGCGTGGTCTTAGGGTTTGTCTGCGATCCTGGTGCAGGCAGTCCACCTCCTGTGCCAGAGAAAATTTTGTACACCGTACTCTTGAGCTAGTAGTTGCTTGATCACCATCAGACTCGCTCCCCGGTACCGAGCTCAAGTCTGATATGGAAGTCAATGACTTGAACTGTATCATCTACATTGAATTGTACTATCGGTGTTTGTATTTTAGCCCTTTTCAAGGAATCAAATTTCTTCGCAAACGTAAAGATTTGCCCATTTTGATAGTCTAACTTATCTCTCTGAAACTTATATACCTTTTTTTATAATATCTTCTTTTTTGGCCAAACACACATGCATTTCATCACGATATCTTTTTTCCAATTCTGGTCCACCCATTTTAGATATTTGATTTTTAATTTGTAGGGAAGCACAGTCACTCTCCGCATATTTAATCAAGATCTTTACTAATCTGCTTGAAGAGTCTAAATTACATTCTGCCCATTCTGCCAGCATATTAAGATCAGGGTTCCCATAACTGGGGGCCAACATGTTACGGAGGCCCCGCGGAATGCGCCCCACCTCCAAATAACGTGAGAGAGACCTATGATCCCACCATTTTGGTTGTTCTGTGTGCATAAATTTATCCAGTTGCTTAAATGCGTCTTTTGATTCAAAGCTCCCAGTCTTAGCAGTATTGGAAGGTACATTGTGTACCACTTCGGTGACTGGTAGGTCATCGAAACATTTCAGCTGCCACCTCCTCGCGGCTTTTCAAAGCGTTGGCGGCCATGGTGCACAATAATTTCAGGAAAATAAGATTGGCCAAAAACAGTAAGTCGCCTCAATAGTGCTCACTGCTTCACCAAGCACACTCCTTCACCGGCAAGTATAACCTCAGCTCCTACCTTCGCAGACTTCAAGGCTGGGCTCATTCACCTGTGGCTGTCAGTAGGAAAGTTTACGGTTGTCCGGGGGCTGCTGCGGCTGAACCAAACAGGAACACAAGATGCTTCCAGGTCACCAGAAGATGGCTTCCTGCCGCTCTGACCTGTCGAAGGAGGGGTCCGTCTCACACCGAAGAAGCGTGTCGGTGGCAAATATGTGAAGAACTCCATCTTGCGAATCCCAATGGCCAGGAAAGACGAAAACGGACCAAAACTGCTGTGTGCAAAAGTCTTTATTAATCCATTAAATCACCAAGCACCGCCATGACGCGTTTCGGCCTCAGAGAGGCCTTGATCACATGACGCTGTCAGGTAAAGCCACTGAATTTAAAGTAAAAAAAGTAATCATCATGTGACTGTTGGGCCAATGGACATAGAAAACATACCATATAGTAACAATACGCAGTGCATAGCGGTTGTCTAATTTTCTCATGGCAGTTGAAATATTATGAAAATGTTTAATATTCAACCAATTACTATAACAAGTAATACAAACTGTGCAAATAATGCAGTAGTGCAAATAAAACATGTGCAAAATATGCAAATTGATTCTAGCCCCTTGGTGGAGCTGAGAGCGCAGATGGCATATGAACCTGGGGAAAGTAACAAAGTGCTGAGTACATTATCAGAGTCACAGCCCCAACTGGCAAACCAGATGTAATCTGTATTGCCTCTAATAGACTGTGCAAAAATATCAGCAAAACAATATGGCCCAACGCAATTTGTACAATTTGCATACTGAGTAATGTTCAATGGATAATTCCATCATCAACATGCCATGGATCTAGATAAAAAATTACAACAGACCCACCAACCGCAAATGTATTTTCAAAGAATATACATTACTCAACAGAATTCTCTGCAGTGGTTGCATTTTTAAACAGTGGTACATATTTATACTTTACAGAAACACACAGTCACTGGATGATGTCATCAGTGATGTCATTTGAGATGTCATTAGTGATGTCATCAGTGATGTCACTGAACATGTCATGAGTGATGTAATATGTGACGTCATCAGCAGTGCATTGCGGGGGCACGAGTTATAGTTATCTCTACTAACTATAACGGCCACATTTCTCTGGTTTTGTAGGAGTGAAATGTCCTACTAACTATAACGTCCCCAAAACCTATGGTTTTTTTTAGTGAATTTCTAAAGTTTTTTAAATGCTAATTTCTAACTATAACGTACCTGAAACCTATTGTTTTTTCTGTGAATATATATATATATATATATATATATATATATTTATATATATATATATATTCACTGAAAAAACTATCGGTTTCAGGGGCGTTATAGTTAGCTGGACATTTCCCTCGTACAAAACCCTAGAAATTCCCCTGTTATAGTTAGTTCAGCTAACTATAACTCACGCCCCCGCAATGCCCTGCTGATGACGTCACATATTACATCACTCATGGCATGGTCAGTGACATCACTGATGACATCACTGATGACATCTCAAATGACATCACTGATGACATCACTGATGACATCATCTATGTGATAAATTAGTACACCTTCTCACACCCTAATATAACTTTTGATACACCAACTAAAAATTTCAGATGCCCATTTTGAAAACCATAGATACTCCAATACCAATAACTACATACCCACTCATTGACTCTTAGGTCTACATGCACCTCCACTCACTCAACTGTACAGTCACTCATACTTACAGTCACTACGTACAAGACTATCATATGCATTTATACACATATATAGACACTCACACACTGCCAATCATCCATTGAGGTACTGACACACCAAGTCAGTTGTGCAAATAATTAAACACAGTCCAATTGACTCACCTATACAGTTAAACACACTCAAGTTCACTTACTCATAAAAATACTAAAACAATGTGACACCCTTATTCAATTACTAGTACAAGCACACACTCATCCATACAGCCAGTCCCGCAATCACACACTCTCACATATAGATAGTTATTTGTTCTTATACACATATACACTGTGTTTCACATATGTAGTTACTGTCACATGTACAACTGAGATATACATTCAATCACTAACACACCCTTACATACACTCACCCAACCATACAGTCCATCACAGTTGCACTCTTAAAACCATGCACCCATAGAATCACCCACCCACACATCTATGCACAGAGTCACACACACCCCACCCACACATACACTCAGGCACCCATACAGATACTCAGACAACCAATCAATAACCCATAGAGACACTCATATTGCTATTCACAAAACCATGCAGCCGCTTATACACCAACAGACAGTCAGATACAGACATTCACACAGTTTAGTCACTAGTCTGCAGTAAGATACATTTAATGACTCACTTATAGAGTCAGTTACGCACCTAGAAAATCACCCATTCACACACTTGTACACCCACTTATTCTTCAACAGGCCTTTCCCTATATATATTAAACATATTAAAACTGTTCAGAAACACATACTCAATGAATGACGTCATCAGTGATGTCATCACTGATGTCATTTGAGATTGTCATCAGTGAGGTCATCAGTGATGTCACTGACCATGTCATGAGTGATGTAATTTGTGACGTCATCAGCAGTGCATTGCGGGGGCGCGAGTTATAGTTAGCTGAACTAACTATAACAGGGGAATTTCTAGGGTTTTGTACGAGGGAAATGTCCAGCTAACTATAACGCCCCTGAAACCTATGGTTTTTTCAGTGAATTTCTAAGATTTTTTAAATGCCAATTCCTAACTATAACATGCATGAAACCTATGGTTTTTTCAGTGAATTTCAAAGGTTTTTTAAATGCCAATTCCTAACTATAACGCCCCTGAAACCTTTGTTTTTTTCCGTGAATTTCAAAGGTTTTTTAAATGCTAATACCTATCTATAACTTATTTCTGAAGATATCATGAAAAGCATTCTTTTTTAAAAGTAGGGTGCACATTAGTTTTGTGGAAAAGCATCTTTGTGATTGGTTAAGAAAAAGCAGTTTCAACGTGGAGTACATATTATAGGATAAAATTTGCTCAGCTCAACCACACCTGCTACTTGCATTTGGAAGGCACTGTTCGAACTTAAAACAATCGTCAACTTTTAACCTGCACGTGTCGTTAAATGTTCAAGAAAATGTTACAAAAAAATATCGTAAAGTTTTAAAAAGTTGATGAACTTTTAACCTGCACGTATTGTAGAATGTTCTAGAAAGTGTGTTGATAGAATACATTGCACTTCTGACTTCTATGTGTTGTTGAATATTAAAAAAAACGGTTCATATGGAAAATTAAAAAGAAACCAATAGAGAAGTTTTGAAACCTAAAAGAATCAAGGAACTATTCTAATTTATTCTTTACATGTATTTATGTGTGCAGCAACAAAATTATAGACACAACAGCACTAGGAAAAGGAAAAAGCAGGGAGTGGGGGGAGGGGGGGAAGATGGGCAGAATGGCACACATGCACAATTAAGTGCAACACATATATAGACTAACAATGGCCAAAATGAAACACACCAACAAGCAGCACAAGTCACACAACCTGCCAACATCACACCACTGATCGAGCATAGAAGTGAAAACCACGCTGCATTCATAGAGGATGTGTACAAAGGCCAGTCGTTGGTGTTGTGGGATGTCTGCGACCGTGGTCATCATGGATGAGATGCCCAGCACGTGGCACATGGTTGAGTTCACTGTGTGTTATGTTGCCAAACGGCTGCTCCTCCCTCCCACAAGCCCCCACACTTTTGTACGGTGAGCTGTTTTATCTCGTGCACTCGTACGGCACGCCATTGTAATGCCTATTTGTGCATCTCCTGCTACATTCCAACTACAACATCACAGTGCCATTTGGAGGTGGTGCATGCCACTTTACAACATCGACTGCTGCGGCTCTTGTAACAGGCCACACCAGAACACAGAGACACACTTACCGTACTTCCTGTACACGGACAAGTCCAAGACACCCCGTTCCCCTTGCCGGATAGGCACACCCCTGCACTGACCTGTGAACGACAGACCAGCACACGCCAGTTGTGCATGCAGGAGGATGCATACGTAGCTACACATCCAGGCTCACTGCCAACGCTGAGGTGACAGCACACTGTGATGTTGCAGGGCTCGTGCCTATCATGCTAAGACAATGACCACAGGGACACACTTACTACGATGTGGGTTTGGGGGCATTGGCGGTCCTGCAGTTGTTGAGATGAGTCTTCTGGCCCTCATGGGTATCCCTTTATCATGCTCATTGACTCTATGGCACCTGTGGGTGTTCTGGTGTGGCTCTTGGCTGTGTTCCCTTTCATGGTGCAGGTAGTTGTCCTGCTTAACACCAGCAGAAAGCAGGTGTAAAATCCCTGGTGCTAACGTGTCTTATCGCCGGAATTTGTTTTGCATTGCAATTGGTGTGAAAGTTGTGATGTGATTTTTTTCGTGTGCACAACAATATACGAACTGAGCAGTGTATCTCGTCAAGATCCTGCACCTGACGCACTATTCCCAATCAATATAAATACAATGAGATTTCTTAATAGATTTTGTGTGTACACTGTAAGTGCAGCCAATACCTCAGTGCAATACAATACAGGATTTTAGTATTTAGAATAAATCACAAAGGTGCACCTCGTGTCTTTTTGCACGGGAACGGCTACTCTCCATTTCATTATCAGCACTTTAACGGAAGTAAAGTTGAGATAAATCTAACACACTATTCAGAAGTTGGTGCAAACTGCAGATATCACCAGTATTCCAGCGATAAGTGCCCAAAAATGTAACACCATGTTGGACTCCATCAAATAACAGTAATAAGAACAAGAAAGAGTCACACAGCAGTTAAGAGAACAACCAAAAACATTATTAATGTTTTATTCACACTTTATTTTTTATAATAATAAACATATAAACGATAAACTATTTTCAAACTTTCTTTTTTTATTAACATAAATATAAACAATAAACTAATAAACAAAATGTAACAACAATAATACAAAACAATAAGGCGGAACACTCCTGTGGGAACCAGAAAGATTGTTAAAATAAAAACAACATGGTATTCTCAACAAAATACCACAAGAAAAAAAATAACAGATATATAAAATGTATACAGCTAACAAAATTTTATAAGTTTAACTGACAAAAACTGTAAATGTTGCCGCTTTAAAATATTTACCGAATCTGAGGATTTTTTTTTGCAGAAGGCACCACGCCCACAACGTTTTTCTTCAGTGGTGAAGAAATTTTTAATTTTTTCCAAGGGGCAAACAAAGAACAATGCCACCTTCTTCATTCGCAAGATTTGCCAAAGAGTTCTGTTACGAGGGGATCCTAACAAAAAATACTCGTGCGGCACAGCAAGTATGATGAAGCACCTAAGGACCCTTCATCCAAACAATCTTGCACGAGAAGAGTGCAAACAGATGAGAAACACTCCTGTTATGTATCAGTAAAAAAGAATCACAAATAAATGTATATTAATAACTTTCAAATTTATACTTTTCCATTACTGTACAAACACATTTTATATAAAAACTGACTAAGAAACTATAGCCCTGAACCACAAGTGTGACGATCGTTAAAACACTACATGCATAGTGCATACTACTTTGAAGCAGTTCATGCCCTAAAGCCTACCTCACTAAAAGACTACATGCTAACTGACTAAATGATTACAGTACTATAAGGAGACACACTGGGTGAGTGACAGGGTGTTTGCTAGAAGAGTATGAATACTAACTAGGGAATTGAAGGTGTGAAACACAACTGTGTAGGTGATTAGAGGACTGCATCCATACTGCATAGGCATTTAAAGCAGTCCATGTGCTAAGGCCTGGCTCACTGCATGACTACTTGGGTACTGATTGAATGATTAGAGTACAGCAAGGAGAGTGCCTAGGTGAATTTATAAGTGCTAGGCTTTTCGCACAGGAATGGATTAGTACTTGGTACTGAATGGGTCACTAGAGGAGTGCAAAAGCAGTCACAAGTGCTGGACTGTATGGATACTGACTAGGAAATTTCAAGTGTGAAAGACAAGTGTCTAGGTGGTTAGAAGACTGCATGCATAGTGCATAGGGGTTTGAAACAGTCCACGTGCTAAGGCCTGGCTCAGTGTATGAATACTTAGGCAGTGACTGAATGATTAGAGTACTGCAAAGATAGTATCTTGGTGAATTTATAAGTGTTTGGGTTTTAGCACAGTGAATGGATTAGTACATGGTGCTGAATGGGTCACTAGAGGACTGCAAAGGGAGTGACAGGGTATTTCCTGGAAGTGTATGGATACTGACTAGGAAATTGAAGGTGAGAAAGACAATTGTGTAGGTGGTTAGAGGACTGCATGCATAGTGGATAAGGGTTTGAAGCAGTCCATATACTAAGGCCTGGGTCACTGGATGAGTACTTGGGTACTGACTGAATGATTAGAGTACTGCAAGGAGAGTGCCTGGGTGAATTTATTAGGGTTTGGCGCTGTGAATGGATTAGTACATGATGCTGAATGGGTCACTAGAGAAGTGCAAATGGAGTGACTGGGTGTTTGCTGGAAGTGAACGGATACTGACTGGGGAATTGAAGGTGTGAAAGACAAGTGTGTAGGTGCTTAGAGGACTGCATGCATAGTGGATAGGGGTTTGAAGAAGTCCATGTGCTAAGACCTGGCTCAGTGCATGAATACTTAGGCAGTGACTGAATCATAAGAGTACTGGAAAGAGAGTGTCTTGGTGAATTTATAAGTGTTTGGGTTTTGGCACAGTGAATGGATTAGTACATACTGTTGAATGGGTCTCTAGAGGACTGCAAAGGAAGTGACAGGATGTTTCCTGGAAGTGTATGGATACTGACTAGGGAATTGAAGGTGTAAAAGACAAGTCTATAGTATGTTAGGACACTACATGCATACTGCATAGACATTTGAAGCAGTCTATTTGGTACTTAGAAACTGACTAAATAATCAGACTACTTCTAGGACAGTGCTTAGGTAAAACTTTTGCATTTTCAGTTCTGCCACAGTGAACAGAATAGTACATGGTACTACACCTTAGTGTCAAACCCTGACTCATTTTATCAATGCATAAGCAAAGACTAGCTTCTAATGCTACTAAAACTTGACAACATGAGAGGTTTTAAATTAGTTATCTGTCAGCAAATACACGATGTTACCAAATGCTTCTCTCACAGTGGTTCTCAAATGCACACAGGCTCACAGTGTAATTCTAGATAACAACCACTATACCTAGGAGTTTACCAAAAATCATTCACTACTGTGGAAGTGGTAAGCGAACTGCACACAATCTTCATATTTCAGGACTGCACTTTTGTGTCAAAGCCTGACTCATTTAATCAAAGCATAAGACTGGCTTCTAATGCTACTAACACTTCACAACATGACCGGTTTTAAAACAGGTATATGTCAGCAAATACACAATGTTACCAAATGCTTCTCTCACAATCCTTACCCAAATGTACACAGACTCACAGTGTGATTTTAGACAAGCAACACTATCCTAGGAGTTTACCAAAACTCATTCACTACTCTGGAAGAGTTAATGGTACTGCACACAATCTACATATTTAAGTACACCACATCAGTGTCAAAGTATGACTCATTTAATCAACGCATAAGCAAAGACTGGATTCTAATCCCACTAAAACTTCACAACATGACAGGTTTTAAAACAGTTATCTGTCAGCAAATACATGATGTTACCAAATGCTTCTCTCACAGTGATCCCAAATACACACTAACTCACAGTGTGATTCTAGACAAGCACCACTATCCCTATGAGTTTACCAAAACTCATTCACTACAGTGCAAGTGGTAAGGTAACTGCACACAATCTACATATTTCACAACTACAATTTACTTTCAATGCCTGACTCATATAATGAAAGCATAAGCCATAACTGTCTTCTAATGCTACTAAAACTTGACAACGTGACATGTTTTACAACACTTATCTGTCAGCAAATACACGATGTTACCAAACACTTCTCTCACAGTGGTTCCCAAATGCACACAGACTCACAGTGTGATTCTAGACAAACAACACTATCCCTAGGAGTTTACCAAAACTCATTCACTACAGTGGAAGTGGTAAAGGAACTGCACACAATCTACATATTTCACGACTACACTTTAATGTCAATGCCTGACTAATTTAATCAACGCATAAGCAAAGACTGGCTTCTAATGCTACTAAAACTTGACAACATGACAGGTTTTAAAACAGTTATCTGTCAGTAAATACACGATGTTACCAAATGCTTCTCTCACAATCCTTACCCAAATGCACACAGACTCACAGTGTGATTTTAGACAATCAACACTATCCTAGGACTTTACCAAAACTCATTCACTACTGTGGAAGGGGTAAGGGGACTGCACACAATCTACATATTTAAGTACAGCACATCAGTGTCAAAGCATGACTCATTTAATCAACATATAAGCAAAGACTGAATTCTAATGCTACTAAAACTTCACAACATGACAGATTTTAAAACAGTTATCTGTCAGCAAATACATGATGTTACCAAATCATTCTCTCACACTGATCCCAAATACACACTAACTCACAGTGTGATTCTAGACAAGCACCACTATCCCTATGAGTTTACCAAAACTCATTCACTACAGTGCAAGTGGTAAGGGAACTGCACACAATCTACATATTTCACGACTGCAATTTACTGTCAATGCCTGACTCATTTAATGAAAGCATAAGCCATAACTGTCTTCTAATGCTACTAGAACTTGACAACCTGACTGGTTTTAAAACAGTTATTTCTCAGCAAATACACGATGTTACCAAATGCTTCTCTTACAGTGGTTCCCAAATGCACACAGACTCACTGTGTGATTCTAGACAAACAACACTATCCCTTGCACTATATCAAAACACATTTCTTCATCTAGAAGTAGTACTACATTTTAGTATAGATAAATAACATAACTCATTTCACAAATTCATAAACAATGACTGGTTTCTAATTCTACCAAAATGAAAAACTGCACAGTTATCTGTCTACAAACACATGAAAAACACAAATGCCTATCACAGAATGGTTTCTACATGCACACACATTGTAGAGAAAAAAAGTACTCCCTACACTTTAGCAGGAAAAATACATTAGTCTGATTAAAATCAAAATAGTCTACATACATCCCCTCACAACTAAATAGCTCATCTTTCAAGTTCTTTTGTAGATTAAGGAGTATATCAATCACTCACCATAGTTTCTTTTACAGCATCTCTGCACTGTTCTCCTCTCAACAAAAGCAAAGAATGAAAAGTTTCCCTTTCATTTTCCACACGTATACATGTAAACATAAATCACAATCCTTCGCACATAAACTCAAAAGCAAACACACATTTCTATTGGTTAAACATTTCAACCCTTTCCAACTGAAATACATTTCAACCCTTCCCCCAATCTGCCTTCTGCCTGTTACCATAGAAACAGGTCATGGAACACTGCACTGAGCTCACAGGTCACAAGTTCAGCACACAATGTTCCTACACAAGACAGGAAGTGTGCTTGACTTTTCAACATATCAGTTTATCATATATAATGTTCCTTACAATCTGTTTTTTTTAACCAATAACAATCATACACCCTACCTTTCAGTGTAGAAAGTTGTTATACAACCTATGATTTCTTGTCGTTTTTCAAAAAACGTTGCCGTGGATCAGCGCACCCACCGCGAGAGAATCCGTGCTTCCAACGCGATAGGATGTGCGCACCGTGCGCGCATTTTGCCGCTTTTTTTTTTTTAAAAGGGGGGCCACAGGGGGTCCTTCTGGGACCCCCTAAGCAGATCTAGAGGGTCAGAGTATTTCCACTCTGCCCCTTTATATCATTTACACACTTATTCCCCTTCCATCTTCAGCCTCGCTTCTACCGAGGCAGAAAATGGCCGCCAATAGTTCCTGGTTTCGAATGTAGAGAGACGCTCGACAGCCAATTAGCATTCAGCGCGCGATCGGGAGGGTGCACGCTCCGTTCTGGGAGGGTGCGCGTACGGTGCGGGTACGGTCCGCGGATCCTCCGTGGCCATAGATATCACTAACTTTTTACCCTAATTTCCTCAGGAACTACTGAACAGATTCACACCAAATATGCAAAAGGCATGAGTCTGAACTGAGGACTACCTCTTTGCCAAATTTGGTGTCATTCCGTTCAGCGGTTCGGGCTGTAGCTGCGACAACAGATCCTATGGGAAATTGCATGGGGAAAACACGTTTAGGGACCCCCCTTTTTTCTCGGCCCCCGCTTCATGGATCACTGCAAAACTTTAAGGGTAGGAGCGGAGCGGATCTGGCCAAAGGTTTGGAGAATTTCGCGAAGATTCGTCAATCGGCGCCAAAGATATTCCCAATAGAATTTTGCGGATTTCCTATGGAAAATAGGTCCTAACTATAACTATCTACTGGCGACCGCCAGTAGATAATATATATATATATATATATATTCACTTAAAAAACCATAGGTTTCACACATGTTATAGTTAGCTGGACATTTCACTCATAAAAAACCATTGAAATTCCCCCGTTATAGTTAGTTCAGATAACTATAACACGCGCGCCCGCAATCCACTGCTCATGACGTCACATATTACATCACTCATGACATGGTCAGTGGCATCACTCTTGACATCACTGATGACATCATCCTTGTGATAGAGTGGCGGTCGCGCAAGTTATAGTTATCTGAACTAGCTATAACGGGGGAATTTCAATGGTTTTTTACGAGTTAAATGTCCAGCTAACTATAACATTTGTGAAACCTATGGTTTTTTAGGTGAATTTGCAAGGTTTTTTAAATGCTAAGTTATGTATGTATTAGTATATATTTTATATATTTATTTTACAATAAACTACCTATGGATATAGTTATAGATTGAGTGTATCCTGTAATATGGAATGGCTTGTTTAAATGTATTTTTTTTAAGGTTTTTCACGGTGCGCACACCGCGATTTAAAAAAAAATAATGTTTTTTTCACCCTTCGGGGTCCTTCAGGGGCCCCCTGACAAAGGCTAGGGGGTCAGGAACTCTCTACCCTGCCCCCTTTTCACGTTCTCCACCTTTGTTTTTCACTGTCGCACTGTAAACACACAAAATGGCGGCCGACACTTCCTGATTTCGACCGATTTGAATGTTGACTGACATGTAACCACCAATCAGAATTACGCTCGCGAACGTTAAGGTGCGCGCACCGTGCGCGCACGGTGCGCAGCTATAGATATTTAGGTGCTTTTAACTGCAATTTTCTCAGGAACTACTGAACAGATTGACACCATATATGCAAAAGGCACATGCCTGACCTGAGGACTACCTCTTTGCCAAATTTCAAGTAATTCTGTTCAGCCGTTCGGGCTGTACCTTTGACAAAAGGTCCTATGGGAAAATGCATGGGGAAAACGCGTTTTGGGACCCCCCTTTTTTCTCAGCCCCCGCTTGACGAATCACCCCGAGACTTTCAGGGTAGGAGCTGAGCGGAGCGCCCCATTAGTTTTGAAAATTTCGCGAGGATTCGTCAACCGGCGCCAAAGTAAATCAAAATTGAATTTTCAAATTTCCTATGGAAACACGGTCCTAACTATAACTATCTACTGGCGACCGCCAGTAGATAATATATATATATATGTATATATATATATTAAAATGTACTAAATAATATTTAAAAATAATGGGTCTACTGAGGGTAAATTTTCAATACCTATTTTAAATAATATTTTTACTTTCAATTAATATGTTTTGTTTATTTCATTATTTATTAAAGATTAGTTTTATGTGTTATTATCCTGTACCATTTTATTTTCTTACTTCTATGTTAATGATATTCATTTTCAAGTTTTTAAATAATGATTACACTTTTTTATTTTTCCTTAATTTTTACAATAGGAAGCTCTCAGCTCCTTCCCCTCCATGTGAAAAGGTATGAGTACTTAGGGGCCGATTACGATATTGGCCAGATGGCAACCATCGGGCTGTTGGTTGCGATCTGACCAATATCTTTACATGCAGTTCGACCACCACATTATTATGCGGCGGTCAGAGGCACCTAGCAGTAGGGCTCAAGGAGCCCGTCGGGGTAGCGATCGGAAAGTGATCAACTACAAGGAAGCAGTGCCTGCTCATAGGGGTCACGATGAAAGTATCAGGCAGCCTTTCAATGGCGGTCTGACCACTATTTGAAGGGTGTTGGAAACTGACTTTGGGGACCCTGTCCCTCAGCGGCCTCTGCTAAAAGGCCTGGGGGGCACCTGAGGTGCCACCCCAAACATGTATATTCTGCATGCCAGGCACCAGATGGTGGCTAGCTCATGGTGAATGGATGTTTGTAAATTGAATCGCTCAAAAGATTTATATACTGGTTGCAGATTATTTTTTCCAAGAAACTGATTTTGCCTCTTCACTAATGGCTCAGGAGATCCGAACAGAAACTTAATCAATAGAATAATCCTATACCTATTTTGACAGATGGTCAGACATTTTATGGCGGATGCCCAACCACATATAGAGTAAGCACCCCCTCTGTGAGTTAACACCCCTACATGAGGATGTACCACCCGATGGCTGCCATCGTGTTTGAGGAGGTCATGTCACTTTCTGGATCTTCCCCAGTATTCCCCCACCGTATAGTCTGAAATATTGTAAGAAGTAATTTCCAATCCCTGCATTTGCTATGGTGCAAGAAGCCCCTCCTTTATAAATAGTTTAAAGGAGCCCATGCCATAGTCTGCCATTGTGTCCCTTAAGGTTAATATGTATTGTGTAATAGTTTGCTTTTGGAGGAACATATGTAGCCATCTAACTTGTTAGGTGGGTCAGGAAAGTCATCTTGCTGAATCATGGAATGCAGAGAGCATTGTCATAGCACACAGATGACCCCGCCAACATCCAGGCAGGTGATGCAGTGACAACAGTCGCAGTACATCAGATAAAAAGTTAAAACTACCCCACCCGCCCTTGGACAAAGTGAGTGGAGAAGTCGGGGTGATAAATAATCCAGGCAGTGGTGCAGTACATTTACCTGCAGTGTGCCCTATCAAAGTAGACTACAAAGAAATACTGACAAAGAAGCTTTCAGAAATATTTTGTGGGTCTTTCCTCAGAGCCACAGAAGCATGATGGACCCAAATAAATGAGTTTAATCTTGTATTTTTTAACCTGTGACAAAATACACCACTTTCGCAAAGGTGGGTTAGCTCAGTAGTTCTCGCAAACAATGTGAGAGCTTAAAAATAAATAAATACGTAAATCCATTTATTTTGGTGTTTGAAAGTTTGATTGCTCATAATTTCCCATTATTTGTTAATTAGTCATTCAAAATCTGCAATAATGTCAATAACCTGTAGAGAGATATCACACACTCTTGTCAGCATTTTTCAACGGGTGGGTGGGTTGCTTGCATTCCCTCACCCCCTCATTTCTTGTCCAATGCCAAGGTGCTTGATTTTTGGGGGGAGAACACGGTGTTGCTTTTAACTGCCACAATAATTTTCTAATCTGGGAACAAGGCGACAGGACAGTTGTAATCTGTCCTAGTTCTCATTGAGAGAATGAGGGTGCAAAGACTGGGATAGATATCACCTGTCTCTGAGCCATGTTTGAAATTGGAATTATATGAGGTGATCCATGCCACAACATTTTGTAGAACAAGGACTACAATAGCCGCTCAGCGTTGACCCAGTGTCCTTTTCTCAATTACAATCTTGTCTTGGACCTCGTTCACATTTTTTTTTATTAGGTTAAATGCTAACCTGAACAAATAACAGCTGCTTCGGCACCATTGCTAGTTTCGAACAACCACACTGTTAGCGCTTTCCTATGTGTTAATTTCGGTGACCAAAAAGCGCCATTGGAGATCCATGGCCGAGGAAGAAGAGGCAAATGTCTCTACCTTCTTAAGTAAGGCTCAGATGATAAAGTGTAAAAATGTAATAAAAACCTGTGAAACAACACTTTTTGCTCAATGCTGAAGGATGAGGGTAGTCGGTTGCAGGAACTAGACTCTGTCAGGGGAAGGAGACAGCAGCCAATTAGAGCACAGCTTCATAAGTAAGCACCAAATGAGAACACGTGGATATCACGTTAAAATGCCAATGCATAGATCTATTCAGAGCCATACTAATAAATTTCAGATAAAAGCTGTTTCCAAAGCAACAATGTTCACATCGACCAAAGAAACAAATAAACACATACAGATGAATAAAGACAAACAAACTGTGGGTACCCAGATCTGCTAGTTGGATTTCAACCATTGTAATAATGCATAATAAATGAAATACATTTCACGTTTATAAGTGGAAATATTTTACTGCTTCTATGATTTGATTTATCAAGTTTTCTAATTATGAAACAGTCTATTGCTTCCCCATAATAAACATAATACAAAACACAATGAATCAATCTTATGTTCTTGAACCTGTAGAAAAACTACATATATTGCTAGGATTACGACATTATCCAATAATGATCTGTTTCATCATGTAAATATAATTAGTATCAAATATTGAATGACAGACTTACTAAATTCTGATAAAACACTCATTATAAATATCATATTAAATCAGAAATTGAGCCTGCAATCAAGTTATTTTATGTTCCCATACTATAAGTCCTGTAAAGTAGGTACCAGCATCAAGCTGATTCTCATTTTTGATCTTGAGTTGAAATTATGCAGTCTAGGTATGGAATGTAGATACATGCAATATGTGTAATAAACTATTTGTGGGGATGCACGGTATAGCACAGATGCTTAAATCCTTTGATACACGCCATTGTCCATTTCTTTTTCAACAATTTATTCAAGAAGGTATGCCTAAATATTCCAATAATAATCAGTGCTCATTGTTAGTTGCAATTTGCAGAAAACATCATTAAATAAATAAAACATTAATATAAAAAAACAGGCATGTGTGTAATATTTTTTGTATTTTGCCATCAGGGCGTTCTGGTGATGTTTACAAACCACTCAGCCTCTTGCCTTATGTCCTCATCAGAACCCCTCGATAGCAATATAGGACCATAATACATTGTTACCCATTGAAAATACAATATCTATATACTATTTGGATTTTTGTCCCACTGTTTTCTACTCATATTTGATAAATTAGAAGACTCACATCTGGATTGGTCACTCCATTGTTTCTAACAGCATTTGACCCCTCAAATGACAATTTGCTGATTAATATAATACCACTCTACTTTCTTTCTAATATGATTCTCTTTGGATGTTTTTTGTTTTTTCCACACAAGTACATATGACTCTTCACTGATATTCTTTCTTCTATGTCCATTATGTATTCAATAAAAATTAAATTGTGAGCTGGTAGAAAGGTATATTAACACTATGAAACTGAATTGTTTTGAATTTGTATATATTACACAATGAAATTGATTAGTTTCATATCAACGTTGAATATTTTGTTTAAGGGCAAGTAAGTATATTGTCATTGTCCATGGTATATGATGACGTCTTCAGCCGTATGGTTTGTGAGTTGTATTTTGTAGTATGTGTAATACTAATGTAGTACTAATTTACATACTACAAAATGAAGTTTATGAGTTAGGGCCCTTGTGTTTAGGTCCAGTTATGCCTGAATGCACAGGATAGATCAAAATATAATTCAACAGACGACTGATTGTACGCTTCTGTCAGGGCCACAAGATTCATACACTATAATCAGTTGGAATTGTTCATCATCACGTCCCTCAACATGTTTCTAAGTCTTATGATGTGAAGGGTTCTGTTAATTTGGCAAAACACTCATATTAAAGTAAAGTAAGATATTATTACCATACCTAACCATAATTTCACTTTAACCTTTGGTTTTTTTCAGTGTATTTCTTGGTTTTTTGATTATATTCACACAACTCATTCACTGATCATAGCTTTTGACCTTGCACAGAAGGTGGAGGGATGCAGGGCCTCCACCCCATTAGGAGCCAACACCTATTCCTGGCCAACCAGAGTGGTTGTTCAACCCTCAATGTACACCCACCCCAAATTTTCAATTTCGCTATTTTTTTCAGAGTACTGTGATATTCCTGCAGTTCTGTCTCAAAAAGGCACACCAAGGTACCATACAACAGTGCAAGCGTTATCTTTTAATGCTTGCATAGTTCCATGGTACTCCCAAGGGACCACATGGGGAGCACTCTGAGTCCTGAGATACTCCAGCAGGTCTTCACTGGACGCCATGCTGGGTCGGTAAGAATACAGAGTCACCCGTAGCACAATTTGTTTTTATTTTGTCCAAAGGGGGGGGCCTCTAGGACCACCCTCAACAAGGGCCAAGGGGTCAGGGTTTCCCTACCCTGCTCCCTTGTATCCTATTTTTTTTTAACTCAGGACACAGGACCGAGTTCTCAATGGCCGCAGCAACATTTCTGTTGATGTTGCAGACAGCCAGTCAGAGTCCTGCGGTACCCAAGGGGCTGATGGGAAAAAAGCTCTCTCAGCCAATCAGAATACTCTATTTTTAAACATTTGCAGTGCTCCTATGCAGCCATCCATCCGGGTATCACTATAATTTGATGCTTAATTAATCTAAAACAGATCTACATGAAATCACAAAAATCATACTTTAGAGTGAAGCTCTAGCTTTCTATCAAATTTTCTGTAATTCTGTTCAGCAGTTTTTTCGGTATTGCTCACAAAATGCCTATGGGAAATTACATGGGGAAAAATTTGTTTTAGGTAGGCCTGGTTTAAACTGTAATTAAACAGGCGTATTGGTGCAGTTTAGGTAATTTTGAGTAACAAAATGCACATGCCATTACACAACATCTCATCATTTCAGGGAGTAATTGTGACACAAGATTTACTGTTCAGGTAATTTTTTAACACAGGCGGCCTTCATGCTGAATTTTTACCCAAGCAGACCACTCGGGTCATTTTTGAATGTGAAACTTCAAATCCGAATGCAAACAGCAATGTTTTGAATGTGAGCAGCAGTTCCTATAACGTGGGCAATCAACAAATATTTCAAGTGGATTTTTTACCAGAGTGGACATCTTAGGCAATTTGTGAACGCACAACAAGTTAATCAAACATGAGCTGCAGTTCTTTGAATGTGAGTAACTGGAAACCAATTCAATACATTTTAAAGTTTTTATCCAAATGATCTGTTATGGTAATTTATTCAGTGCAAGATGCATATCGCGTAATTTTGCTGAAAATTCCCATCATTACGCTGCAGCATATTATGCAAATTATGCAAACCCCACCTTTTTCTTGGCCACTGTTTGACAGATAACCCTGAAGATTTCTAGGAAGGGGCTGAGGTGGATGAACGTCTTTTGGAAAGTTACTGAAGGTTTGTCAAATGGCACCAAAGTTATAAGCAAAACAAAAAATGATCTTACTATGGAAATTTTAAACCTGACAAAACTATATCTACACAGCCTCCTTCCCATATCATCAGCATTGTGTGGCAGAGTGCGAAGCCTTGTAATTCAATGCATGACAGTTTCTTCCAAATTAAGTGAATAACAATGCACTCCTGAGCATCCATGCCACTAACTTTATTGTGTAAAAATTAGCATCAGACATACATGGGAAACAGCCTTTACAATGAGGTTTGTACCTCGCCTTTACAACGCAATTTTAGCGCGGATATTTTTACCGCAAATATGCATTTAAAATGCATGCCAATACAACGAATTTAAAGTAAGTTGGGGGGGTCTCTCACCACAAATATATTGTTTTTAAATATAAAAACAATGCATGGTATGGGCATTTGTTTTAAATGCATTTTCGCGGTAAAAACATGCATGCTAAAAAATGCGTGTAAAAGGCATGCGAAGTAATTGCATGCAATGTACCATCATACAACCGACATACATGACACATTTCGGCGCAGAGCCTTGATCATGCATATACTGCCAATTTGAAGTGATGAAAGTAATCCTTTTTATATTTTTATTTTTTATTTGGAGGTTCAGTTCTATTTCTAAGTTATCATCAACACAAGTTCAGCAATATCCAAAATTCAAATAGATACATATAAACGTTTAAATACATTGAATACATACACTTTTAATTTTCTTTCAGCTGTGCCATGTATAGTAGACTTGTATTTTTTAAATATGTTGATTTGATTATTTCATCCTTTATATGGCACGACTGAATCCCAAAACCAGCACTAAGAACTATACATAGAGACACGGAAGATGGATGTTTAGATCACCCAAGCTCGAAATCGTATTACTATGGACATTTTGCATATTCTGAATTCAGGTTTAGAAAGATTTGTAGATCACATAGATGGAACTAATTCTTATTTTATTGGTGACACTTTGGGTAAAAGCATTTTTCAAGCCAACAATATGTCGCTTAACCATGGAAAAAAATAAACACAGACAGACAACTGTTTTCCTGTGTTTGGTAGTCTGTCTTCAGCCATTGTAATAATGCATGTTAAATCAATGACACTTCAAATTCATGAATTACTGTGTCCCTAATTTATTTTATCAAATATTTAATTTAGAAATACAATTATTTCAGATTAATAATAAATATCATAAAATAACTATAAATTAATCATATAATATGGACCCTGTAGACAAAACACACATATGTTGCTTGGTTTCCAATATCACTCCTTAATGATGCAAGTGATCATGTAAGTAAAATTGGAATGCAATACAGACTTACTCAATTCTGTTAAATGCCACATGTATTCAGAAATCAAACCTGTATGGAGTATATTTGTCTTCTGGTTCAACACTATGACCCCCTAAAGCAGATTAAGCTCATCCTCTCCGTTGACACATAGCTATGATTCGCAATGATGGCTGTCTTAGTATAGCAATTAGATACATGCAATTTACATTTGAGACTGTTTGTAGACCTGCACAGTATGGCACATATGCATAACTCCCCTGGCCCTCACCACTATAAATTGTTTTATCAACAACTTATTCATGAAAATTAAACCTATATATTCTAGTTCGAATCTGTGCCCAGTGCTAGTTGCAATTTCCAAGGTCACCAGCCTAAAATAAACATGGGGCCCGATTCACAGAACTAACTTAAGACAAAATCCTAAACTTACTACCATTTTGGTATTCACAGAAAGCACTTACTCATTTTGGTATTCACAGAAGGCACTTACTCATTTCGGTATTCACAGAAGTTAGGAGTCCTAACTTTAGGACTCCCAAATGCCTTCTGTGAATACCCAAAGTCTTAAAGTTAGGATTTTTCTCAGTTTTGGAGTCCTAAAGTTAGGAGTCCTAACTTTAGTACTGCTAAACTGAGAAAAATCCTAACTTTAAGACTTTCGGTATTCACAGAAGGCATTTAAGAGTCCTAAAGTTAGTAGTCCTAACTTTACTACTACTAAACTGGGAAAAATCCTAATTTTAAGACTTTCGGTATTCACAGAAGGCATATAGGAGTCCTAAAGTTAGGAGTGCTAACTTTACTACTCCTAAACTGATAAAAATCCTAACTTTAAGACTTTCTTAAGTTAGTTCTGTGAATCGGGCCCATGGAGTATAACAATATTTAATGAGTAATATGTGTAAAACGGTCCTAAAACGACATCTCAGTGTTCAGGTGACTTTTACAAACCATCGTCCTTGTGTTTTATGATGTCTACAGAACCCCTTGACTGAAATATTGGACCATTTTACATGTCAACATATTGTCTAAACTATATATATATATGACAAGGATGTTTTGCGCCAACTTATATTTTACTCATAATTGGTGGAATATGGGATTTAAAATCCTCAACTAGTCGCTCCAATTTTTCCAAAGCATTTTTCCTCTTTCATCACTAATTTAAAAATAATATATTAACACTTTGGTTTCTTTCTAATACTATTTTATATACATGTTGTCTTTTTTTCCACATAGTCACCTAAAGAGGGATGATGCCGTACTGATTTCCTTTCTTCCATGTCCATTATGTATTTGATGAATATTAAATTAGGATTTGGTATTAGTGACATTAACTACATGTAATTAAATTATCTTTCATTTGTTTAATAACAATCTTGAATATTTTATTTAAGGACAAGGAAGTCTGTTGTCATTGTTCATGTTACATGTTTGTATTTATTTTCTAAGTGCGATGGGTACTAAATATCTTGACAAAGGCTTTTTGTAAGCTTAAACATGTTGATGTACACAAGTGCAATTAATATGTAAACCTCATCCTGGAGTGCCACTTTGCTGATTTTTTACTTTGAAAACATCTTGGAAATATTACACACATACACACACGCACATACACAAACACAAACACATGCACACACCCTCACACACATATAATTTAAAATTAGTTCCTATGGGGTGTTATTCTAATACCCTTTTTCTTTTCTATGGGAATGTGTAGCAGTATCAGTCCCTTTGCCGTTTTTCCCTTTGAACACATCTTGAAAACAATTCACACACACATAGGGCATGATTACGATGGTGGTTGGGCTGCAACCTACATCTTGTTGTTGTGGTCCGACTGCCATCTGCTGCTGCAGTCCGACCAAAGCATTACAATGTGTGTGATCGGAGGCAGCAGGCAGATGGACCGTTCAAAGCTTTCCGACAGGCTCAAGGAGCCTGTCCGTGCATCGGAATGACTGCATAATCCCTTAATGACGGCGGGATTATCATGTCGGTTTCCGACCACCATTCCATGTTGGCCTTTCTGACATGGAAAGGCTGTCAGAAAGCGACATTGGGGGCCCCTAGCAGAGCCCCCTTTCCCCCTGCCCCTCCGCATTGTGGCCTGGGGGGCACCTATTCTGCTCCCTTAAACATCCCTGCACCATGTGGCAGGCACCGCATGGTACCTACCACACGATGCAGGGTTGCTTTTAAAGTGTACATGTTCTATTGCTGCTTGTGCTGCAGTGCGCAGTATATATACACTTTGTGACCACCGTGAAGGCGGTCGCATTGTAATAAGGGCAGCGGACCGCCGACTCCTTGTGCGGAGGTCCTTCTTCCGCTCCGTAATGATGCCCATGATTTAAAAGACACAAGAATGAAATTAATTTAACATTAGTTGTTATGGGGTGTTATTTTAATACCCTACCACCATTGTTTTTATGAGATTGTGTTGCAGTATCAGTGGCTGGCCATGAGTGGTGCTTTAAGACTGGCTTGGGGTACACATGTGAACTTGATTGGAAACTTTCAGGGCTACAGTAACTAGGGAAAGGGAATGGTCATACTCTTTTGTGGGTGAGTTTTTCATGTTAGCATGCACCGCTCAAACCTCTCCAGAAATTTCCCTAAATCACTCTCATTTTGTAGTAATTATTCATGACCATCCCAGCCCCTCCCACATTGTAATGGAACCGCTTAGCTGTGACTGTTTTGGAGATCTCAGTAAAGATAGATAGTTGTCCGGATGTAGGTTTGTGAATTTCATATTGTAGTATTAATATAGTACTAATTTACACACTGCAAAATGTGAATCGGGACCCTAGTGTTTGTTTCACAAATGCTTCAATGCAGAGCAGAAATCAAAATATAAGCCAACAGCGGATCAGCGGTGCTCTTCTGTTAGGGTCACAAGATTTTTACACTATTATCAGATGGAAACATTAATTATCTCTTCAACCAACATGTGTCTAAGTCTTATGATGTGAATTCATCAGTTCATTTGGCAGTAAAAGACAATAACACACAGCTGTGTGTCTACTAAATAATATATCACTGCTAACGTGTGGCTGTTACTAATATGAATGAAGCGTCTTGTTACTTATTTGTGAAGGATGGGTAGGGCTCAAGGTTTCTTGGCATTTAATTTTTGGCCATTCATGTCTGTACATATCTATATTTATTTTTTGCTTATTTTTTTCTGTGCTTACCCATATTTATTTTGGATTTTGTGAACAAAAATGAATCAATCAGTTGAATGTTTTCAGACATTTTTAACCTATAAATGTACACACATACGTGACTGGCTAATGTGTTATTAGTTCTGAAGGATGGGAGTTCTTCCCAAGTAATAAGTCCTCAACTTTCTGTGTACGGGAAAACAAGTACCCCGTTTTAGCACTTAACTCCCTCAGGGTGTCAAAGCAGAGCAGTCCAAGACCTTTTCAGGAGACGTGGTGGTATATTCACAAGGAAGTGGTGCAGCGTAGCGCTGCAGAACATTATGCAGCGCCATGTCATTTGGAAAAGCACAGGAATGCACCATATTCACAAGTATACGGAACACCCCAGTGTTTTCCCTTCCCTTGCTCTGGTGTTAAAAATAGCTGCCTAGCCTTGCGCCATAGTGCCAGAGTGCCTGCATTGCAGGGAATCATCCCTTCAATGCAGGCACCTGCACCATTATTCAAGGGTGTCTGTGCAGCAGGGAATGATTTTTATTTGCAGGAAGGGACACCTTCCCGCACATAAACAATCTGTAAAGGTGATTTTCTCTTTCTATGTGTGCAGCACACATCGAAAGAGCAAAAAAAGAGGAGAAATAAAAGTATTTCTCCTCATTGTGCGAATCTAAGGCCTGCTTTTGCATGCCATTAGTTTTTGGGGTAGCCTTAGATTTACACATTCTTGTAAATCTGGGGCAGCATAAAAAAAGCAATGGATGTTGCGGTGGGACACACTCAATAAATCACTGTCTAATCAGTGTTTTTAACTGATAAAAAGGAGCCTTTATTGTGCACACATTACCCACGTCTATGCATTAATTCACAAAAACATACACAATTACAGGTGGAAATACCTAGAGTGACACCCTCTTAACAGTTCCCATGAATAGAATAACTCAGTCTTAACTTTATCATTTTCAATATAGCATTTCAATATACCCTGTGCATGAGCACCATTGTACCACAAGAGATGAATTCAGAAAGTCCCATTGTATCCAAGTCCAGGGTGCTCCAGCATCCTATAAAGCGGTACAGTCTTCTGCATGGTCCTGCAAAATTAATCTTCTATCTCTTTCTCCACTATGCAGAGGTTTCAAAGTGGGGGTGGAAAGTTCCAGAAGGTATGTGCCTATACCAAATTCTGAAATGACACATCATCGATAGGGGTTTGTGAAATTTACGTAATATGATTTGATGTAATTCCTCAAAATGTCTTGAAAAGTAAGCACAATTATGCGTAATTGAGCGAAATGCAAATCGATCATTTTGTCCTATATTTTGCGTGAAATGCATCCTTGCCCCAGCTCTGGAGCACACAAATAACCACACCACACACAGAGCTCGGTAGCGCAAGTCTTTAATCTTCGACATGCTCCCAGTAGGTGAACGCACTACATCATAAACTTTATTGACCACACTCAGACACACCCAGATACCGCTCAACTGATTATGTAACGTTGTAAGGAGTCTGCCGAGGACCAAAAAGGTCCTACTGCACATGATTACATGACCCTGCATCTCCCCCATGTTGAAAAAAAAGAAAGGACAACATATATGCATTAGAGCCCGTAATTGTTTTCCTTTTGCCCACTGCCGCCATTGCCTGACTAGGGCACCACGAGTTCCAGGCTCCTTAGCGCCAGGAGGCACTTTAAATAACAGCGAGGGCTCCCGCAGCGCGGGTTGCTCGTAATTGTTTTCCTTTTGCCGCACTGTCGCACTGCCGCCATTGCCTGACTGGGGGACCATGAGTTCCAGGCTCCTTAGCCCCAGGAGGTGCTTTAAATAACAGCGAGGGCTCCAGCAGCGTGGGACGCACGCGGGTGTGCCCGGGCCGCACCCTGGCAAAACCCGGGCCAAGGGCGGGACAGTCTGCGCCCGTCCACGGCAGGAAAAGGCTGGGCTGGGCCCCCCTCTTGGCCCAACGGAGGGAGTAAAGCCACAGTAAGAAAAGCATCTTCTTCTACCCCCCTATTAGTAAATACTAACCTGGGACAATGAGTAAAAGGAATTTAACTCCTACTAGCGAGAAGCGGTCCTTGAAAAGCATCCCGATTACCAATTACTTGAAAAGTGCTATGGGGATGATTAATAATGAAATCAGTCAAGTAGAGGAGCAACTGGCAGCTACTAAGACGGCACTAGATGCTGCTTCAAAAGAGTCTGGGCCAGATTTGACAGTATTGGTGGATTCAGTTCTTGATACAGAAATTGTTTCAGAGGCACTGGGAAACTGTATATACAAGAAGGGTAAGGAGAACACTGTTTTGAAAATAGCTAACCCCTGTATATCAACATCTCCATTAAAGATATCTGCCTTATCCAACAACTCTGATTCAGGTTCCCCACCAGCTGATAAGATTAAACAACAATCATTGAAAATCATTGCACCACCATTAAAGCAGCCAGTAAATTTGAAAATCAAGGCAAAAAACCTCTAGAAGATGTTAAAGGAACAGGGGCCCGTGAATCATTGAATCATGCGCAAAATGTGCAAAATGTTGAACCCTATTTAATTGATAATATTGAAAGACGTTTGATGTTGGAAATCAAATCAGTGCAAAAAGATGTCACTTATCTAACTGACCTGGTCACAGAATTATTACCTTCAAAACCCCCCCACAAGGTGACATTCGAAAAAGATCTGAAGGAGAGGCTAAAAGAAGGGGAAAGTTCCCCAGTTACAACTGAAAACACCCAGCCGAAGTTGATATTACCAATAAAGGAACACCTTAATGTACAATCTGTGGTAAAATCTAGGGACTATAAAACAAGTAATCCTTATTATATAAGGAGTTCAGGCATAAATCAAGAGAATAAATTGAATGGGAACTTATGGCCTATGAAGCCCGGTGAGGCCATACTCCATCTACCACTGCAGGCAACTCCCTATGTCATTGTCCTGAAAAATTTCCCAAAAATAGCAAACAACATCACAGAGATACGGGTGCTTCAAAAAATCAGGTTGTTCACTGGTTTGCTTCAAGTACCAATTTTTCCACAAATGTACTCTATCAAAATATAACAATGTTGCGAAGAGTTAGCTGAGTGGCAGTACTAGGAAATCATGTCAGGGAGATTGTGTAGTTGTGAATTTTAGTAATAGGGAGATTGTGGGGTCCCTGATTGAAGATCTTACAAACAAATATGTTGGGCCTCCCAACTACCTGGACGAGACTATAACTGCTGTCCCACTCGGATATTTTATAGACCTAGAAATGAGTCTACACAATTCAATGACAATGCACCTCATTACATTGATCCATTCCTGATACCTCCCATGTACAATAGGTCTGTAGTGAAAATGATTGACAGAGGGAGAATGTAGTGTGATGGTTAGGTGGTATTAACAATTATACTCTCACTAATACTATAAAACATATTCCTAGTAGTCTCCGACTATACTGGCCTTTGTCTATTTCATCATGGAATGTTGCAGGGGTAAAAAATAAGTTAAGTGATTGGGAATGGTTTAAAACAATACAGAAATGTGCCCTAATTTTATCACAATAAACTTGGCATACGGAACCCTTTTTTTATTGATGGGTTCAAAACGATTTCTACACAAGCGATTCCATCAAAGGTGGGGAGAGCAAAAGAAGGCTTAGCGGCCTTAATTTCAGTAACCTCACCTTTAATCTTACGGAAGGCCTATACCAAATCACAGTTTTTTCAGTTTTTATGTTTCTGTGGGGAAACAGTGCTTAATAGTAATTCATTTTTATAATAATGTATTTGATAGTAAAAAACACAGGGCAATTGAGACATCAAAAGAAAAGCTAGATGATTTTTTAAAGGGGGTGGGGCGTGATTATCTACTCATCTGGGCTGGTGATTTTAATTGTGAAATGTGTAAAGTTTTAAATGGAGTACAATGCGGGCACTGTGATCAACATGGTGAGCCAAGCCCTCATTGCCCATATAATACATATAGAGAAGCAATTAATTCTGCTGTATATAAATATAATTTTGAAATTTTGGAGTGAGGTGATCACGACCGGGAGACCAGCACTCAAACGTATGAAGGAGTGAGATCCTCTTCGAATATCGACCATGTCCTAGTATCACGGAACTGTAAGGGTTCAGTGGATAAATTCTTCATCCGGGCTAGCCCGTTTAGTGACCATAACCCGTTATTCCTGATCCTGAAGCTAAGACTGCCTCAACAAGTAAATGGGTGGATAGCTGATGTAGATATTAAAACACAAGGAGAAAACAGTGTTTCTATTAAATGGTCGGGTGTTAACCCTACAATGTTTATGGAAAATTTAATTGGTAAAAATAAAAAAATACATTAATACTTGCCTGGATAGATTTTCCTTAAACATAGATATAGTAAGTGCTTTTTATAACATAGCAGCTGAAATATCGGGTGAATTGAAGATGAAAAATAAGAAAAATAGTCATAATCCCGATGGTTCGATCGGCAGTGCTCAAAGGTTAATAAGGAATTAAAAATAGCCCTAAAAGCAAGACCAAGGGATACTGGAAGGATCCGCACATTACGGAAGAAATACAAATATACTTCAAATAGAAGAAAAATGGAAATTCAGGAAAGGGCATAGGAACAACTGATCCAAGCAGCTGAGACACGTGACCCAATTTTATTCTGGAAAACCATAGATCATCCCTTTTTTAAGTATACATCAGCAACAAAATTAGAAACCCTAGTAACTCCTGATAAATGGATGATGCACTTTGAGCGTATCTTAAATCCTGATAACGAGAGCTTTATGAGAGATGGAAATAGTCATCATATTTTAGTGGACAATGTTAAAATAGAACCTATCACCCTAGATGAAATCAAAATTGCTTTAAATAAAAGTGCAAATGGTAAAGCTGCGGGACCAGACGGGGTTCCTATTGATATTTTTAAATCTAATATAGATTTTTGGTTACCAATTCCATTAAGTGTTTTTAATGTAACCCTAGAAGGAGTGTTACCCGTAACGTGGGTAGAAAGCATAATTGTACCCATTTTTAAGAAGGGCGATAGAGGGAGCGCAAAGTGCTACTGTCCAATATCCCTCCTTGATTCTACATTTAAACTGATGGGCAGAATTATGTTGGGAAGACTGGAAAGCTGGGTAAACGAGAAAAATATCCTAACTGATGCCCCATATGTATTGAGAAAGGGCATTGGGACGGTGGAGCAATGTGTTAACCTTGAGCTATTGATAGGGAAATACACCCTCGCTTAAGAAGAACAGTTACATCCCTGTTTTGTTGACCTCACCAGCGCTTTGGATTAAGTTAATCACGTTAAATTATGGCAAAATTTGAAAGGGATGGGCGCTCCACATGATATTATAATCTTTTGGTCTCAAATATACACTTTTTTACCCTCAAGAGTGCTGGTTGCCTCAAAAGCTGAATGCCCCACCGATTTTAGAGTTACATGGGGGATACGACAAGTATGCGTCTTAGCACCTCTTTTATGTCCCCTATAAATTAATAATTTTGACCTATCTTTACAAAATGTAAGTGCTGATGCCCACAAAGTTGGTAGACGGGTAACCCTGGTATTCCTATATGCAGATGAAGCAGTCCTATTTTCAAGGACTGCAAATGGCTTACAATGTCTAATAGAAAATATTACGCAATTCATGACTGAAAAAGACCTACAGCTGAATCTTAGTAAAACCTTTGTCATGACTTGTGGGAAAAACAGATTGAAGAATAGGCAACACTATGTGGGAGGTGCTCAAATTGAAAGAATATCATCTTTTACTTATTTGGGTATTCTCTTTAATAGGAATGGTACATGGGGTACACACATCGATATATGTAAACTAAAATTCCTGCGATCAAGTGAGGGCATTTTTAGGTTTTCTACAAACATAGGTAACAAACCAGTACGGGAAATTCCTACATTATATAGGAGTAAGTGTATTACAGGCACATGCTATGGAGCAGCCATATGGGGGAGGGCAAATACATCCTCGTTGCAAATCCACAAAATAAGTTCTTAAAAAGGGTCTTAGCTGTCCCTAATCTTACTGCCTCATATATAGTCCACAAAGAGCTGTGTGTTTCTTATATTAGTGATTTTATTAGCAATTAGCATGGCAGCTCTCACATTCTGGTATGGAATTTGGACTAAAGATGAGACCAAGTTTACTAAGGATATAATAATGGAGTGCCTTGCCCTTCAATACAGAAAAAAAATACTGTGATTACAGTATATTACTAATCTCCTAAAAGAATGTAAGGTGGACTTTGATCCTCACGATCCAATGTCAATCCAGGATTACAGTAAAAGGGATCTTAAGATAAGGCTAGCAAACTCAAGGGAATTAGCAAGAGATGCAGAAGAAGGTTCAAAGCAGAGTGTTAGATGTTTTTGTGAAGGTCCGCTCTTGATGCACATCTAACCGTACCTCATCTTGGTAAGAAATTTGCAGCATAGATTTTATCTGACAAGGTTAAGGATGGGTACCTTACACTATCATGTAGCCTTCCCTTGAATAGGAAAGTGGAGTCACAATCTTCCAAGCTGCCCCTGCGATGGAAAGTCCTTACAGACCACGTTGCATTTTATCCTGTAGCTTTTATCGGGACATTAGGAAATCTGTCTTAAAACCCCGATTTTAAGCTAATTAATTGTATTCTTACAAAAATGCTCTTAACTATATTTCCAGCGTGGAAAACGTTAAGGTCTGAATACAGTTATTGCTTTCATACTAATGGCAATCAGGAGAAGAAAGGATAATTCCCATCTGGAAGCTCTGATATATGAAAAGCTAGTAGACACTTCCGAATGAAATCAGCTATTGCTTTGTACCTATGCACTTCATTACTTTAGTATTATGTTTACAAAAGTACTGTGAATTTGAAACCCGAAAAATGAATTATTCTGTAATGTATTAGATGGAAAGTTTTAAATATACTTTTAATTATATGTATTATACCTTTTATATAAGTGTATTGTATTATTATTTATATATGAACTGTGATTAATATTGTAGTAGTAATATGCCTTGTTTCTTCAGGTGTCCCTTATTATAGTTTATATATTGGCTGCAATTGACATCAGAGTAGTAACTTGTATTGGAAACTAAAGATGGAGTGTCAATATGTAATTAAATGTTTTAGAATGTTTAGTGATTTATAGCAATGTGTTTTTTATGATTAGAATGCATTTATGGTTGTACATCATTGACCGAATAAAGCTTAATTGAATTGAATTGGCATTAGAGCTCTTCAATGGGCCATTGAGGTGCTCTCATCAATGTTCTAGATCAAGCCGTGTGAGGTGAAGAAGCTGCACTGTTATGTGGCATCGTAGATGTAGACTCAGAAGCTTGGCTTGGACACTCAGATGGACTTGTCTCACTTGTGATATCTGGAGCCGAAGAACATTGAGGAAGATGCTTGAAATGTCATGAGTCTCTCATATGGAGTTTCCAGGATGTTGAACGGTCACCATATATCCTTTACTTGGCACGACTCTCAATGGGTCAGCATCAAACCCAGCGTCAGTCTTCCTCCTCTGTTTTTGTTTGACTAGGACCCGGTCTCCTTTTTAAAAAAGCGTGTCCCAGGTGCACTTGCACTTGCACTTATCGGCATAAGAATTCATTTTGCTTTTGTGAGAAGTGTCTGTGACATGAATCTCATCAATATCTACTTACTTTCTTTGTTTCAGCAGGGAGCTGGGGCACAACCCACATATGCAAGGCTACCTTGCAGCCATCCGACAATCTGCCAGGTGCTCGGAAGTGCATAAAACTGGCCACCAGTCACCGCAGTGCAGGATTTACTTTCTTTGTTTTGGCAGGGTGCTGAGGCACGGACCACATCCCCCAGGCTCCCTTGCAGCCACCGACAAGCTGCCAGGCGCCCGGAGGTGCATAAAACCGGCCACCAGTCGTCGCAGCGCAGGATTTCGTTTCTTTGTTTCGGCAGGGAGCTGAGGCACGAACCACATCCCCCAGGCTCCCTTGCAGCCACCGACAAGCTGAGAAGCTCCCGGAGGCACATAAAACCGACCACCACAGCGCGGGTGCGCCCGTCCGCAGCCGATTGAGGCTGGGCTGGGCCCACTCTCTTGGCTGGTTGATATTGGAGTGGATGCAAAGTGAGGGATACACTACTTTTTCATCTGGGGAGGAGCCCTTACATCACCATTGCTGGTTAATGAAGTCTAATAAAGGTCTAAATTCTATTGTGAATATTGACTTGACAGTGGCTTGTTTTGTTTTTGTGTCTTGGCTTTTTCACCTTAATGGGAAGAGTTCCACTAGTCAGCCACCATGGGGAAGAGAAAGGCTGCATACATTGATCCTCCTAATAGCAATAAGAGGGCTACCATTGACTCCTTCTTGGGGAAAGTGGTGGGGGCTACTTCGAAGGAGATTGATAAAGCAGAGAGGAGACTTTCTTTGGGCTCTATTGGTCCCCCAGTACTTTTGCCTGGCGAAACTTCGAATATGGTAGCTCGAAATTCCTTAGCCACTACCTCCAATAATCCACAGGATTCCACTAAATGCGCCTTAACACCTGTTGTGGGAGATCAGTGCCCTAGTACTCCCTCTACTGGTCCAGTGGGGAATGGTCATGGGTTGACCTTAGCCACTCAAGAGGGATTGGATCCAGAGGTATAGCCAGCACCCAAGAGATTATGGAAAGCAAAGAAGAGAAATGAGGCCCCACAGAGAGAGGAGGAACCAGTAACATCAATTAGCTTGACAAATATGGGGGAATTTTGGAACTCCTTAAGAAAAATATTTACGGATTTGCTGGCGGGTCTGCTATTGCAGCTTTTGGAAAAAATTGATCAAGTATTATCAGAATCCAGAGACACACTTGGTAAAGTGGAGAGCATGCTGAACACTATTACTAAGGTGCACCCCCACCAAATGCCTAGTTACAGGCAGCATGATCTCGATTGCCCTCGCAAAATAATCTAAAATGTAGGCCACTATCTAATATTCTTCTGATGGAGAAAAGGTCTATGAGATATGAAAGGGATCCTTGTACAGCATCTAACTCCCAAACAGGTGGTATGGACAGGGGTGTTAGGGAGGAGAATTCTGTTTCAAGAGACCTGGAGAAAGCCAGGGATAGTCCAAACATTATAAACTGAGTAGGTCTACCAGTAATTGAGCCACCTCCAGCCATTTGCCCCTATACTGTGGTTCTGATTGGGGTCCCAGGCTTGAATACGCACAGTGAGGAATCCACAGATAAGCTGATTAATAAAGTGGCGCACTGGTTAGGAAAACATAGTATATTTAATGTGGCAGATTATGGTCACATCATGATGGCCAGAAGGGTCTCTTTATTTGGACGGTCCCAAAAAATATTTGAGGGCGATACTGTGATTGTCACATTTATATTCCTAGCGCTGGCAGGCAATATTTTGAGACATTCTGTTGAGTTCCCCTTTTATGCCTCTGACAACAAGCCACTCTCATTAGGTTTTTTTATAGGCCTGTTCCTAACACTTTAATAAATGGCCATGGCTCAGATCTGGAGCGGGGTGATCGTGCTTGGGAGGGTCTAGAGGTGTCGCTCAATGTCTATGCCCCCTTGTCGGATCTTAATGGTCTAAACTGACAAGTAGAGGGCACTGACCAAAGCATAGTGCATGTGACACCGACTGAAATACAAGCCAGGACAATAAGCTTAGTGAGTCCCGGCCAAGTGAGAATGTAGGCCATTCCCTGAGTTGCTTATATTCCATCTACCGAATGGGCCCCCGGGGGAAACTATAGCCTCTCCTGCACCCATTAGGAGGATACGTGGGGGAGATGTAAGTTTGATCTCCTGGAATGTGGGAGGCCTAGCCTCTAAATTTGAAGGCGACAGGTGGATTCAATTTATAACATCATTTAACATTATCTGTATTCAGGAGACCTGGGAGGTGGAAAATAAACTTTTTCTGGAAGGATATAAGACATTCTTCCTCTCAACAGAAGGGTCGACCTCTAGAAGAGAAAAGGGAGGATTAGTTATTTTATAGCACTTGGGCTCTGTGCGTCCGTGAAACGATTGATTTGGGACTCTAAAGTGGCACAAGGACTCAAACTAGTGATAGGGAGAGCGTTGCGGTTTACACTAATACATTTTTACAATAAAAAAAACAAGAAACAGGGCCCCTCCAGTCTGGTGGAGCTAACTGGGCTTCTGGAATCACCTCAGGGTTATGATCTCCCAAAGGAGAACCTCATCCTGTTAGGAGACTTCAATTGTCATTTATGCTCTGATATTGAACAGAGCTTGGAAGACCCCCCCACATGCTGGGTATCAGAGGAATGGCATATGTAGCATTCCCCAGATAGCCGTGACTTAAACGTCCTTCTAAATACTTATGATCTAATATTCACATTAGAGAAGGCATCTAGTTCCCCTATTGGTTATTACCCACCATCTTATAAAGGTTAGGGTTGTGCTACAACTATTGATTTTATTCTTGTCTCATCATCTCTGGGTTGTATTATATCCTTTTTTTACATGTTATACAGTTCCTATAGGGATCACAACCCTCTGGCTTTGGGGCTGGAGGCACGGGACTCCCAGTTAGTACCAGGCAACAGGAATGTAGGTACAATACTGTCAACTGATCAGGGGAGGCGCCTGCGGTGGTCGCAGGTGGATACCAGTGCTCTCAACCATTCCCTTTTTAAACTGAGGCTAAAGGAGATTCTGAAGTGCCTAGAAACATCGCCCTCAGAAAATGACATGACCAGTTCATTTATTGTTATCGCTCAGTCACTTGCTAGTTTGTTAACTGTTCCAATAGTTACCCCCTGTTCGGATAGTCCAAGATGGTTCAACAGTGGGTGCTCTAAGGTGCTTAGAAACCTTAAAATGGCCTTGAAAGAGACTCCCCGTAATAGATTACGGGTGGCCAGCTGCCGTAATAATTATGAAAGTGCTCTCAAGGAACGGAGGTCTTTATTACAAAAACAAGCCTGGGATGAGCTGATACAAGCAAGTGAACTAAAAGATAGTACCCTTTTCTGGAAGGTCAATAATAGTCCTTGCTTTTCTGAACCGGATAAGCCTAATTGATGTCCTCATATCACTCCTGACCAGTGGAAGGATCATTTCCAGGCGGTTTATAATCATGGTGAAGGAGAGCAATGTACCAATGATCTTGAGCCCCTCCCATGTGAGGTGCCTATTAACTTTCTTCTTGAAGAGGTTAGAATTGGCATTGAGGGATTGTCCCAGAATAAGGCCCTAGGCTAGGATGGGATTCCCCTCGACCTGTTTCGGAATAATATAGATGTGTGGGCCCTGGTCCTGACTAGGGTATTAAATGCATCAGTTTTATCATCTATGCCCCCGTCTTGGTTTACTGCCACTATTATCCCAATCTTCAAAAAGGGTGACAGGGATAACCCTCACTGTTACCGCCCCATATCCCTGATGGACTCTACTGTAAGGTTGATGGGTCATTTCCTATTAAATAGGCTATCTGAGTGGGCAGATAAAAATCAAATCATTTCAGAGGTGCAATATGGCTTCTGCATAGGTAAATCAACAGTAGATCAATATCTGAACCTTTATCTTTTGAAATCTAAATATACAATCGCCAAAGCGGGTTCTATCTATTTAGGTATTATGGACCTTACTGCAGCGTTCAATAGAGTGAACCGTAATAAATTGTGGTTGTTACTAGATGAGTTAGGAATCGAGCGCGCAATAATAAACGTTTTAATGACTCTTTATGCCCATACAACAGCAGCAGTCAGATTTACCCAATAGGGGGGACTCACTGACAATTTTAAATGTTCAAGAGCAATGCGTGAAGGGTGTAATCTAGCCCCTTTTTTATTCACCTTATACATCAATAGGTTAGAATCTACCCTGATATCCCTGCAGGCCGATACCCCGAGAATAGGCAGTAGATCAGTGCCAGTTCTGATGTATGCAGATGATGCTGTGCTTATAGCACGTACCCCCAGAGCATTGCAAGTCCTAATTGATGGGTTTGTTTCCTTCATGAATAGGCTGGATTTGTCTCCTAATTTCACCAAATCATTTGTGATGGAGCTAGGTTGCAGAGGGACTAGCTTGACAACTTACAAGGCAGGCACTTTTAGTTTAACCAAGGTCCCGGATTTCACATATCTTGCTGTTTTATTTGATGTCAAACTAAACTGGAATAACCTTAAGGCAGAGAAGCTAAGGGACATGAAAAAATCCCTGGGAGCTATGGCAAACTATGCACACAGATTGTGCACATGGTCCCCGGGGGTAATCATAAAAGTATATTAGTCTTTTTGTATTTCCAAGGTCCTATATGGGAGTGAGACCTGGGGGTACACAACAGTTGACAAATTACAGACGTCGCAAAATAAATTTTTAAGACGGATTTTTAAAGTCCCCAGGTAACACCCACTTGCTCTGTACATGAGGAACTTGGGACTAAGTATATTACTGATTTAGCTGCAGTTAAACCTCTGTTGTTTTGGGTGGATGTTTGGTCTAAGGAGGGGGTATCTTTTAATCGAGCAGTAATTTTGGACTGCCTTTCTCTGGACAATGTTTTTAAAATCCCATGGTTAAGATACATTAAGTAAACTCTCGGGACCCTGGGAAGATCAGACATCTTTACAAAATGTGACACAGTGAAGTGACAGGATAAAATATTGATTAAAGATTAGTTTTTTTAAAAGCTGTCGCAGAGTGTGAGGACACGGCAAGAGGACATGCTGTAGTCAAATCAGTGCAGGGTATGGAGACGAATCTTGCCATTTTATATAGTGCCAATGATAGAATTGTAATTACTTGTTTTAGATTAAATATGTTCCATCACTTAGTGGCCTCTCCCCCAGGCTCTGTCTCAAGAGCTGAGGATAGAGGTCCCTGTGGCTGCGACAATAGGTCTCAACAAGATATTTTATATTTTGTCTTTTAATGGAAATATTTTACGCACCCTAGGCAATTGTATCTCAAACCTTATTTAAAAGAAATGGGATTCAGGCACGCTCGTATTGCACTTTTGCACTTGCAACTTTTGCAGAATGCCCGCACACTGTTTGTAGTTACAAACTTTTTCAGAGCAACATTAAGATCAAGAACCTCTAGATACGATTGAGATAGACAGGGGCATTTGTGATTTGTATTGTGATGAAAAATGGTTTTAATAGACTTGTCATTGTTTTTTTTTAATCTATTGTATCTTTTATGGTCGTGTTTTACTGTCGAATAAAGATTGTTTATATATCATCAGTGTCTATTACTCGACTTGTGGTACATTGTGATTGCCTTGTCCCAATGGCTCTCGAAAACAGCAAGATGGCAGATCTTTCACCTGTTTTGGAATAGGGATATTTCCAATAGGCATGAAGGGCTGGACATAAGGCTGAAGTGAGATCGATTCCCTTGAGCACAGCGCACTGAACCACTTTCTTTAGGGTGCCCATAAATCATTCACCGCCATTTGCCTGAGGCCAGAGAGGTGTGCTTTTCTGATGCTTGACATTTAAGTGACTAGAACATCCTTAATCTCTCTGCTATTGAAGGGTGAATCAGTGTCAGATTTAAGATTGGAGGTAACACACCATACTGTGAAAATATCATCCAGCCTCTCAATGACTTTGTAATGGGTGGCTGATGATAAATCTTCCACCAAGGGAAAACATGGGTAATCATTGATAACTACCATGAGATGATGTCTATTGTTTAAGGGTCCAAAGAAATCAGCTGCAATTTTTTCCCGCACATGCTTAGGAAGGTCAGACATATTTAACAGATGATGTGTTGTGTGGGAGATAAACAGTTACACAGGTTACATGCTTTCAGTTCCTTCTCAGCTCCTTCATCTAGGTGAGGAAACCACACTCGGTCTCTGAGGACTCTCTTTGTGGATACAATGCCACCATTCCCTTTGTGTGCCAGCTCAATGACATGTTGCCTCAAGCTCTCAGGTATGACAATTCTTGAACCTCTTACTAAAGTACCCTCGGGCCCGATTCACAGAACTAACTTAAGACAAAATCCTAAACTTGCTACCATTTTGGTATTCACAGAAGGCGCTTACTCATTTTGGTATTCACAGAAGGCACTTACACATTTCGGTATTCATAGAAGTTAGGAGTTCTAACTTTAAGACTCCCAAATGCCTTCTGTGAATGCCGAAAGTCTTAAAGTTAGGATGTTTCTCAGTTTAGGAGTAGTAAAGTTAGGACTCCTAACTTTAGGACTCCTAAATGCCTTCTGTGAATACAGAAAGTCTTAAAGTTAGGACTTTTCTCAGTTTAGGAGTAGTAAAGTTATGACTTCTAACTTTAGGACTCCTAAATGCCTTCTGTGAATACCGAAAGTCTTAAAGTTAGGATTTTTCTCAGTTTAGGAGTAGTAAAGTTAGGACTCCTAACTTTAGGACTCCTAAATACCTTCTGTGAATACCGAAAGTCTTAAAGTTAGGATTTTTCTCAGTTTAAGACTAGTAAAGTTAGGACTCCTAACTTTACTACTCCTAAACTGAGAAAAATCCTAAGTTTAAGAATTTCTGTAGTCACAGAAGGCATTTAGGAGTCCTAAAGATAGGACTCCTAACTTCTGTGAATTCCGAAATGATTAAGTGCCTTCTGTGAATACCAAAATGAGTGCCTTCTGTGAATACAGAAATGGTAGTAAGTTTAGGATTTTGTCTTAAGTTAGTTCTGTGAATCAGGCCCTTCATGAATGACATAAACTTCGTCCTGCACATTTTTGATTTTTTTGTATTCAACATCATCTGTGAAAGGTCGGGTAGAATATGTTTTCTCCATAATTTCGTTGCAAATATATCCTTGAGTGTGAGCATGTGTCTCTGTCAGTGTTGTTAGCAGCAACAATTTGCTCAATGGATAGAGCTGCAAGGGTGCTGGACTTTATTCTGAAATTGATGTACTCTTCAGACGTTTCAGACGTTGCACTATGACGATGTAACAGCACTTCTGAGAAGTAATCTGCAGGATTTTTTAATCCTTCCCCAGCTTATGTACAATAGTGTAATCATACTCTTGCAATTGCAACCCCAACCTCTTGATGCGAGAGGGCTTCTTAGCTTTCAGATTTCCAAAAATGATGAGCAATGCCTGGTGGTCAGTGACAAGGGTGAAATGCTTGCTGTACAGAAACACATGAAAATGTTCATAAGACAACAATACAACCAGGCTCTCTTTTTCTGAGATATGCACTTTCAGTCTGAGATAGACTTATGCTAACAAAGGCCACAATGTGTCTCTGAGCATTTGGATGTCCATTGTGTTGTTCAAGGATCGTGCCCAACCCTACAGGGCTAGCATGTACTGTGAGCTCATTATGCAACTTTGGATCAAAATAAGTCATTTCAGTTGTATTTTTAATTACGTGTTTGATTTTCTTGAAACTTCGGTCACATTCTTAGGACCACCGGAAGGGAATATTCTTCTTTGTCAGATCTCTTAATGGGGCACTCACCGTGGCAAAGTCAGAACTGTATCTGGAGCAATAGCTGGCCATGCCAGTGGCATAACATGGGTACCTGTAGCCCCTGCGGTGCCGGGGACCCCCAAGCTCCAGGGGCACCTTCAACACAGTGCCATGGCTGGAGAGCTCCTGATTAAGATGGGGGCCCTCCTGGTACTTTTCAGGGGGGCCTCCTCAAGTTTCATTACTCCACTGGACATGCCTTAGAAGGATAGTAGCATAGTTACATCCTCCAGGGAAAAAGTGGATGACAATTGTTGTACTTTTTCAGGGTCAGGATTCATTCCCCCTTCCGAGAAAATATGTCCAATGAATTTGAGTTTGGTTTTGTGAGACTCACACTTTTCTGCATTCAAAGTGAGACCTGCATCAGCAAACATACAGACTACTTGTGTATGAGCTTTTTCATGCTCCTTTCGTGTGGCTCCAAACACTAATATATCACCACTGTAGTTAATAGCATGGGTGACAGGTTGAATTACTCAGTGAATGACATCCTGAAAGATTTCTGCAGCCAACAACACACTAGAGCTGCATCTGAACAAACCAACATGAGTTGAAAAAGTAGTAATGCACCTACTGTTCTTTTCCAACTTGAGTTGATGGTATCCTTTGTTTAAATCAAGATGCGAGAAGGCTTTTACACCATTCAGCTGTGTAATCATGTCTGTTATGTGTTGACCTGTATGTCTTTCTCTCTCAATTGCTTTGTTGGCCTAGCACATATCAACACAAATGCACACTGCATTGCCACTGACCTTTTTTGTCACTACCACTATGGTCGAAACTCACAGCACCGGGCCACAAGATCGCTTGATGATGTCATGCTTTCCTAATGTATTTAGTTCTTCATCAGCGTCCTCCTGTAAATGAAAAGCGATCCGACTGAGCCACTGAGCAACAGGCCCCACGTCCTCATAAAGGCTCATTGTCTAGAGTTTCCCTAGTCCATGAAACAAGAAAGGGAATAAACTTACTATTTCAGAATGTGCATTGAAGATGTAGTGGAAGGATATCAGTCCCATATCAGCAGCAATGCCGAAACGGAGTAAACATACACTCAAAGAAGTACCTTCGAAAACATGAATTGTTGTGTGTATGGTTGTTTTGTAATGCCTCATGGTCGCTACGAATGACCCTTGACCTTGCAATGGCGTTGAAGCAGCAGCATGATATTGATCGATGCACCACTGTCTATCATTAAGGTTGAGGGGCAGCTATTCACCTTTAGTGTGATCTGGGGCACTGTACAAATGAGCTTGGTTGCTTCACATGGCGATCTGTCTTTGACTTTTGTTTTTTGCAAGCACCCAATCCTACATGTGCATGTCATTCGGCAGTTGACATCACCATTGCACATCCATCGTCTTCACTGTCGCTCGATAATGATATTGAAGAGCATTTGGAAGATGAATTGGCCTTGTGGGAGGGGCTAGAATTCTGCTGGAAATTTCTGGCGTCCATTTTCTCATCTCGTTCTGACATGCTTAATTTCTCTTTGACTTTACAGACAGTTATGAAATGGTTTTCTTTCCCACCGCCTTTGCATAGCTATCCAATGGTGACCTTTATCTTTGTGTGTGAATGAGAATCCACATCGGAAACACAATTTGTTTTCTTCATCGAAATTGTCTTATTGGCCTCCACTTTGTCTTTCTGCTTACTTTTCATGATCAAAGCAAACAAAAGGAGATGATGGACAGAGAGCTGAAACTTTTCAGACACTCACCCCCAGTCACAGATCTGTGTTGAATTCATCATCGTTCTTTAGCTCACTTCGCCACCCCAGTTCAGACCCAGCCATATGAAAATCAGTCTTGACCCTGTGCCTCATGAGAACAGTCCAGCCCAAACTGCCAAGCCAGGTCTTCCCTGGACCAGAAAAAAGCATCCTGGGACCGGTTTCGGGGTAACACACCTCATCAGCCAGGCTAGCTTGAATCCACTGGCAAAGTGAACAAGGGACCCACGTCTGGGCATACCCTGCCAACTTAGGGCAGACAAAGCAAACAAAAGGAGATGATAGATGGAGAGCTGAAACTTTTCAGACATTCACACCTAGTCTCTAGAGCATCTATGAAGTCATCGAACGTTTCAATTCATGCAGTCCATCTGGTGCCAATATTTTGCTTTTTGACTTTGTAGAATGGTGGTGGAGGTTTCAGGAACACAACTGCATTGTATTTCGTGCTCCTTTCTGTAGCCATTGAAAAATTTCACTATTCCGACTGGCATTTCATCAGACTGGTTGCCACTGGCTACTTTGGATGCACCAGCCTCTGAGAAGGCCCGATATGAAGTCGGGTGGCGCTTCTTTTGCTCGCACTTGTGCGTGCACTTGTACTCTCTGCAACTGGTTGTCACTGCCTTTAACGTTTCTTTGCCCATGGTTGTCTCTGCCTTTGCGCTTTCTTGCACCTGGCTGTCACTGCCTTTAGCGCTTCTTCGTACCTGGCTGTCGCTGCCTTCAGTGTTTCTGTTTTGTATGGACAATGGCTCTGTGTTACGCTCTGGTGCAGTATCTTGACTTTTGGCCGTACCAGTAGGCTTTTGGAAGGCATTCTGACTGTGCTCCTCTGTAGGGCCTTCACCTTCTTCGAGGGCCTTGTAAGAGCTAGAGCAGTATTTGGACTCCACATACGCCAACTGTAGACTACTACTTGGGAAGCATGTGGCACACACGAGCAGTGTACTGGACCTCTGCAAACTCTCAAGGAGACCAGTATTGTTTCTTCGGGGTTCGTATCCCCTACTCGTCCCCAGTGGTCACATCCTCCCCAGCTCTGGAGCACTCAAACGACCACACCACACATGGAGCTCTCTAACACAGGTCTTTATTCTTCGGTATACAATCGTTAACTTAATGAACTAAGTTACTAACTTTATTGACCACACCCCGATACCTCCCAACTCATTATGTAAGTTTATAAGGAGACCGCCGAGGACCACAAGGGTCTTAATGCACATGACCACACAACACTACAGTCTCTATGCCTAACTGCAGAAAAACTCTACTTTGGGGCAGACTTTGCTCATAATGAAAAATACAGCGAAGCATAAGCCTTTTCTGTGAAGCACACCAAACTTACATGATGAATGGCAGCTCACATGATAAGTGCTACACATGTTATCACCAGTCCAAAAGGGTCCCTTCTGTGACAGGCTACCTAGGCTCATTAATTAGGCTGAGGTAGAGAGTAATACCACTCACCCTACACATGTGTGCAGTCCACCCAGAGCCTCCTACACCAGCTGTGCAGCAGCAGACCCTTTTTTATGAGGCATACACAATTGGGTAGCACTCACTGTTACAGCGTGAAGTGTGCTCGGAAACAAAATATATTGTATTCACTCCTTTAACTATACTGGGCCTCTGGTGACTAAAAGAAATACTTTGCTCTTCATTTGCCACAGAGGTAATGATCCTACAATGAATCTCCGCCGATAGGAGTGGTGGAAATTAGGGTGACCAAACTCCACGTTAGCTGTCTAATGAGGACCTTTTCATTGATAGCCAACTCACAAATTAGAATTCAGAATCAGATTTAACACTTTTAGGACCATGCAATAGAAATAAAGAATCAATATGGGTAAACCCAACCTCCTGAAGAAGTTATGTCGAGCTAGTATCATACAAACCAAGAGTTCTGCCACTGCGACACAGAACAAGAAAATCAGAACTTGATGCTCAGTAAAGGCTCATTGATTCTCCCTACACTTCATTAAAATCATTTTAAAATGTACTGTCATAATGGTGGAAACAACATATTCAATAAGAAACTTGGACAGGAATAGATTAAAATTGGTTATTGTATTAGAGATTCAAAAGTCATTAACACAAGCAAGTTCCTTAAAAGCTCCATTTGAAATAGCACAGCTTTTAATAAGATGCAAATCATTTATATTAATTTAGAGGATGGTTCTCCCCTCCATAGAATAAGTTTACAAAGTTACGGAGTTCCAATACCATTAAGGCAGATGGGCAGTCCAATCGACTAACAGATCAGAGTCGTAAGGCAAAGGGCTCAGGTGTAGAGTCCATTAAGAGAAAGTCCATTAGCGTATGCAAATAAATAAAGGAATCGAGAAAATTAGAAATGGTTCAGCAAAGAAAGTTCACTACATCTGCAACCAATTGTAGCATTCAGCAAAACAGTCCTTAATTAAAAGGATGATTCTGAAAGCATCAAAATTGATCAGCATAGCATCCTCTCATTCGGGGTAAAGAACAGTATGGATCGCTCAGTCAAGGAACAAAAAACAATCAACTGGCTGCACTTTGGGGTTTCTTCTTTTATAAAGTTTGTCGCAAAGTCCTAGGTGATGTAGTATCACACCACCATCGAAAGATCATCCCATTTCCATATCCTCATAGTGTCACCTAAAACACTTGCAACGTTAAGAAAGGTTGACATGCTAGTCATGAGAAACCAGAATTTTGGATTCCACATACACTTAATATTGAAAGAAAAAGTAAAAGTGGTGCAAACTTATAGTAGCAGCTGAACTCCTGTTCCCCCAGGAAACATATTGCAGAAACAGTCAGGAACGTCAAGGCGCAGGCACGTTCAGAAAATAATATGATACATTTTTCTTCAGCAGAGTGAATGTCTTTTTGCATTAAATCAGGAAAAATTTCAATATTTAGAGGAAACATTTTGAATAAGAAATAAAGAAATATAGCTTTTAAGTTAGCATTGCATGTTCAAGTGAAATAAGCTTTTGAGCAATATGTATAAATGAAATAATAGCAAATCAATTCAGTAAATTCACATAAATTCTTCAAAGATTATCACATAAAAATAGGTAACATTAGAAATACCCAAATTCCACTATTTTTCTACGATAGTCATGAAAATGCACGTTTTTCTAAATTCATTCTACAAAATTTGATTTTATACTTTCATAAACTATAGTATCTCTAGTTATACTCTACCAAGTTTCAAGCTTGTACTTCATTTCTACACACTTTTGACCTGATATTAATATTTTAGGCATATTGACATAAATAGCATTAAACCATTAGTCCCTTCACTTATTGTATTTACAATTTGTAAAGCACGCTGTGTCCAAAATGGTATGCTGGCGCTTACTAGACCGCTATGTGAAGGAGTCGACTGAGAAGAATCTGAAAAAGGTAAAACCGTCTGTTAATGAGGAAAAAGACATGTTTTCAAAGACCTTCTGAACTTTAATAGGTCAGAGTGAAGTCTTTATGGAGCTGGCAATTTATTCCAAATCTGAGCAGCTTTTGCGGTAAAAGCACGTCCTCCTTGTCGCACTTTTTAAAATCTGTATTTTTGGACATAGTTGGAAGTGGCTGATCGGAGGGGTCTGCCAGGTGTATATTTTATTTGTTTGGCCTGTAAGGGTTTTGGTCCTTTATTGTGTAGTGCCTTATGTACAATACAGAGCAATTTGAATAAAATCCTCACTTTGATAGGCAGCCAATGAAGATCTTTCAGGGCACTTGTGGCAGAGGAGTATTGGGGTCTGTTTAATGTTAGCTTTGCTGTGATTATCTGAATGCGTTTAAACTTCTTTAATAGAAAACTGGGAGCTTCCAATAAAAGGACATTACAATAGTTCAGCCTGCTTAATATTACACCTCTAGAGATCAGTGATCTGGCTGGGAGGTCAAGCAGTGGATATAACTTCCCGAGGGTGCTAATCAATGCAAAACAAATCCCAGTGATTAAATTCACTTGCTTTTCCATAGAGAGACCTTCATCTATAATACCCCTAGGTTTCATACTGCAGTTGAATTGCCCAACAGGGTTTCTGTGGGCAAAGGCCAGAAATTAGGGGATAGGGAAACAGGAATTTTATTAGACGGCCAACAAAGTAGCTCCGTTTTCATCTTAAGTGAATTTGCATTCATCCAGTTAGATATGTCCAGGATACATGCCTGAAATTTGCACTGAATGTCATTCTGATCTTTATTTAATGATAAAATCAGCTGGGTATCGTCCACATAATTAATCAGCTTCATCTTGAGGGATTTAATGAGAGAGATTAGGGGTTTAATATAATTGTTGAATAAAGTTGGGCTGAGGCAAGAACCTTGGGGGATGCCATTTGGAGTCATTCTAAATTTCGATACAAATGGGGGAACAGATAGAGCCTGACAGCGGCCCAGCAGATACGAATTTAGCCAGTTTAACACCGAGCCACCGACAGCCACTGACATAAGTCTAGACAGAAGAGTGCATTGGTTCACCGTCCATTAGTATCTCATTCATTATAAATTATTAAGCAACTTGTGCATTAGGAATTCTTATCAGTACAACTCGTTTATATGTATCAATATTACTCTATGTGTATATTTCTTTATCTCTATGTTTAAAGCATGCTTTTACAGTGCTTCCACTGCACTTGTCTTCATTGTGTGTGTCCCTGTCTCTTAAAGTGTGCAACGTATGATTTCAGTTTGATGTGTTCTACTGATTCTGTATCAGGTATTATGATTCTTGAAAATAGTGCTGAATCAGTGGTTCTAGACAGTCTCATCATATGTACTGTGATAACCTCATGTGGTAACAATCCTGTTCTTCTATCTGGAGTACTTCTTAAACTCATCAACACAAGCGGCAGTGCATCTGGCCACTTCAGAGATGTCGAAGCACATACCTTTGCTAATCTAGACTTCAATGTGCTGTTAATCTACTCCAACAAGCTGGAAGCCTCAAGTCGTTGACTGCAATGGAGCTTCTGCTCAACCTATAGTGCTGCACTGTAGGAAGGGAGGATCATTCTGTATGGTTACCCCCACATTTTGCTTGGTGCTAAACCGTATTTTGACTAGTCTGACTGGGATCCTGCTAATCCAGACCCCACTCTATCTGCTTTCTCCCTATATTGTTGTGTTCAGTACTTAGGTACCCCTATAAGTCCCTAGGATATGGTAGTAAGGTACACAGGCCATAGGTACCTCAGAGGTCTCCCATGGGCTGAAGCATGTATTATGCCACCCATGAGAGACCATTCAAAATGGAAATACAGGCCTGCCATTGCACACTGCGTAAGTTGGTGCTAGCACCACCTACTAAAGGTATAGGTTTCCTTTATCTAGTGTCACTGCACTAAAAAACCTTATAAGTCACCCCTATAGCAGGCCTTTGCAATCCTGGTTTTAAGTGAGAGGGTGCCCCTGCATGAGCAGGACACCCCCGGAGCCTATGGAGTCCTTTCTCCCGGGTTGTCAGCAAAGCAGCCATATACTATGTAGAGGCGCACTGTGTAATTACATGATGACCATCTCAAAACAAGTGAAACGAATCCTATCATGTTTGGTATCAAACATGGTGGAATCATACCCCCACACTGTAAATGGTGTGGGGAGTATGACTGTGAGCACTGGCAGAGCCCTCCGTTAGGCTCTCAGTGTTCCTGGTACCAGCCTTCTTGACCCAGACAGTACAAAATGGTTGTTGTCGCTCAGAGACACGATTCTGCCCTCCTGCTGCTGAGCCAAGCTCGAGCACGGGAAGCCAGAACAATAGGCATCCTGTCACATGGAGGTGTGACCACCTCCCAGACAGGATTTAGTGTATTGGGATGGGGTGGGTGAGCTTGTCAGCGCCACTCAGTCTGCATAAGGGACACATTTGGTGTCTCTGTACATAGTCCAGTTCAAACCAGTCCTGGGAGCCGTTGACTCGCGCTCTGGCGCGAAACTGGGCAAAGGACATGGTAGTAACCTCCCCCCTGTCCAGACCCTCCCCTGAGAGGGTCCCTGAATCTTCCCAACCCTTTCCCTAGAGTACTTAAGGGCTTACCTGGGTGTAGATCCCTAGATTCGTCATGGGATAAGATTCAGATCAGACACCACTGCACTTCTACCGTCTGGGCACTCTGGACTTTGCTGGAATTTGTTTGGGCCTGACTTCATCTCCCTCCCAGTGTGCTGCATCATCTGTGCCTGTGCATCATACAGGAACCTTCCAAGGCTTGGGAAGCATCAAAGACACTTGAATAAATCTCCATTGGCATGAAGAAGTCACTCCCCTGCATTTGCAGGCACCACAACTAAGTTGAACGGCCTGCAGATCTTGATATCCTCCAGACTCCGTGGGCTCTTCAATACAGGTGGTAGTTTTGCACAACTCCATAGGCCTGCTCTGCCCTCTCGCTAAGTTTGAGGCCAGCATCCCTTACGGGGGTTGCAATAACCTAACCCCTGTGCACTGCGTTCAACTTACAGTTACAAAGGCTTGTTGACTTCTTCCAAGAAGATCTTCGAGCTCCAAGTAGCCCCAACCTCGAGCACCTCCAGTGACCAGAATCTTCAGCCTCACCGTATCGTGTGCATCGTGGCCTGCATCGTTTGGTGAGCTGCTTGAGGTCCCCTCGCGACTCCAGTGCCTCCGACCTGTGGGTCCACTTGAGGGTCACCTTTGTTTCTTTTGGGCTCCCCTGATTGCTTGGGCCTGCCCTGAATCCCCTGCCTTTGGTGAGTCCCCTGGACCTTGCTAGTCCTGACTGCTCCTGCTTTTATTCCTGCATTGCTTGCCTTTGCCAAAGCTTTTTGGTGCTCCTGCCTAGCACCGACCCCTCAGCACTCGACATCCTTTGTGGGACAGCTGTTGCATGGCTCCTGGTCCTCCTCAGCATCGCCTGGTCCTCACAGCTGCAGAGTGAAGGTCATCGTCATCCATCCTGCAACATCCGACATCGGAGGGCATCCGTCTTCCAAGTCTCCAGGTCACTCCTGAGTGACATAGACGCTGTCCCCTCTGCTTGCAGGTATCTCTCATCCAGAATCCATCCTCAGACCCTCTCTCCTCTTCCATCAGCAGCACTTTCCTGAAGTCCTCCATTGGGTTCGACAGCGGTTTCCGACACCACTTCACACATATGCACCCGGCTTCTCTGGTATAGGTAACGTGGGTACTAGGGTATCCACGGGTGAGGTGGCTCTCCAACCTTCTGTCTTCCACGGGGTTTCTTCAGGGTCTACTGGGAAGGGGCCCTAATCTTTAAAACTCCAACCACGACTTTGCACATAGAGTTGTACGGATCACGCGGTCGTGTTCCCACACTGCACACGCTCTCCGTGGGGTCCCTTTCTACTCACCTTGGGTGGTTCCTTGGGGTCCCAGCACTTCTCCGTCCTCCCAACACTGTTTTGACTCGAGTCGTGGTTCTTATACCACTTTCTTATTATATGGTTTGGTCCCCTCCTGGGTCCACTGTGTATTTCGTGCTATTTACTGTGTTTCTTTGCTGAACTATTGTGTGTATTGTGCATATCTCCAGATAGGAGATATTTCTATGTGTTACAGAGTATTATATAATAAATACATATTTTTATAAATACTTTTTGTGGTTCCTTTTCACTTAATCTATACTATAAGATTGCATTCTGGCAAAACAAGCTGCTTTACACTCCTTCTAGACTAAGCCTGAAGGCTGCTCTCCACAGCTACCACTTAGAGAGCTTTCTAAGGTTGTCTAAGGCCTCTGAAATCGCCATAAGGGTTGTCTGGAATGGTGCAAGGTGCCCACTTACATTTGTGGACATCATATACCAGGCCAGGTTCTCACATGAATGCAACATCTTCAGGATGTCATTGTTAAAATGAGTTCCACGGTCTGACACAAGAGAAGCCAAATTCAAAACGCGGATTCAACTGTCTTAAAAGTAATTTTGCCACAGTTAGACTGTCATTCCTACAAGCAAGATATGCCTCAACCCACTTTTAGAAAATGCACACAATGACGACCACATATCTTAAGTGGTTGCAAAAGGGCATCTCTATAAAGTCTATTTGCATCCGGCTAAAAGGATCTTCTGATTTACCAATGTGACTCATCACATCCTGTGTTTTTCTTCCTGGGATATGTTGTTGTCTGAATATACATCTCCAACATCCCTCTCTTAGCCAAAGTGCTGGAGAAATGTGTGCAACAGCAGCTAAGTCACCACAGCAACAACTTCCACCTCCGTGATGACTTTCAATCCGGTTTTAGACCAGGGCACAGCACCTAAACCACCTTGCTCCACATTGTGGATGATACCCACCAAGCCCTCAACCAAGGCAAAACCTGTCTCCTAATCCTCCTGGACCTATCCTCGGCCTTCGACACAGTCAACCATGAAAAATTACTCGAACGACTCAAACTCAGAATGGGATTAGATGGCACTGTTCTAGATTGGTTTAGGTCCTTCCTCCATAATCGGTCACAGAGATTCCTGATCAATGGCAACCTTTCAACACCATCCTCGGTCACAGTTGGAGTCCCTCAAGGATCAACCCTGTCCCCCACCCTTTTCAACCTCTACCTAGAACCGCTCACCAAAGTATTGCGCGCAGCTAATATCTCCTATCATATGTACGCTGATGACACCCAGATCTACATCAAAACCTCTTCTCTCAAAGAGATTCTCTCCCTGAACGAAGCCCTGAAACTCACCGTCCAATGGCTCGCATCCAATCAACTCAAACTCAATGCAAAGAAAACAGAATTTCTCCTGATCTGCCCTCCCAACGCCAACTCAGAGATTCAAACATGGATTAAGGCTATTACAGCCTTAAATTGCTCACCAACCATTGTGAACTCGGCTAAATCCCTGGGAATTACCCTTGACACCAACCTTAACATGCATGACCACATAAACTCTATAGCTAAAACAGCCAGATTCCATGTGAGTTACCTTAGGAAATTGAAACCCTTCCTTGATGCTCCCGACCTAAAAATGGCAGTCCAAGCACTCGTCATCTCTAGACTTGAATACGGCTGCTCTACCCTCTCGGGCTTACCCAAGATTTCCCTGGCACCTCTTAAAGCCTGCCTCAACGCGGCCGCTAGACTACTTACCGGCTCAAGGAAATACGATCATATTTCCCCACACCTGAAAACTCTCAACTGGCTTCTCCTGGAGGCAAGAATACAGCTAAAACTAGCTTGCATCACGCACAAAGCCTTACACTCTAACTCCCCTGCATACCTGACGCAGAAACTTGCGATCTCCGGAGGAACCAGAAACTCCAGATCCGCCAGAGATCTCCTGCTCCAACCTGCACGATTTCGAGAAAAAAAAACCATACAATCGGGCCTTCTCAGGGGCTGCTCCTAGAATATGGAACTCTCTCCCACCAAACATCAGAAGAATTCCCACACTGACTTGTTTCAAAAAGGATGCAAAAACCTTCCTTATGGGCAAATTTCTCGTCTAAAATTACCTTAACTACTTTTATGGCACGAACTATGGCGGCCTACCCCCACCCGAAATACCGGATCTCCTGTAACATCAGAAACCTGGGGCCTGTTCAGAACAACTGAAAACGTACTCTGTAAATATGGTATCTCGCTTGTGTAATTTGATTAAGTAAACTGCATGTACATGACCCCTTTACCCTATACTCCGCACCATTGCTACTCGAGCTGTAATTGGTTGATTCTAAATCTGTCTGTATATCTTTTTGCTCTCCTGTAAAGCGCTCTGATACCCTAACGGGTCAAGTTCGCGCTCTATAAAACACATAAAATAAATAAATAAATAAAATACATCAATGACATAGGGCTTCTGCAGTTACTCTAAATCTAGGATTGTGCCACATCTGTTGGAAAAGGTGCATCATTGCATCTCTCTCAACATATGCGGGACCATGGTAATGCCTCGCCATTGGTGACAACAAGCTGTCAGGCAATACCGGGATGCCATCCGTATAAACCCATACATCATCCTCCCTTCTGGTGCAGCCTGTTCTCACTCAACCTTGCCCTTCGGCCGCTGTCGCTTCAACCTGTAACTTTCAAACCTCCTTCCGCGTTTCTAACCTCAAAGTGCAATCTGTGACTTCGGATGTGTTTTTCAAGATCCCTTCATTGAAAGTGTGTGCATTCAGAGAACAATAAAGTGCCATCTCTTCAAGCGTAGCGGTTACCAACTGTAATATAGTCAGTACCTTGTCAATGAGCAACACATTTAACAACAGCAGTTTGGGCAGGCAATTGTAAGGACTGCAATAAGATCCTCACACACTCTCCATTCCTTATAAGAGAACCAGATGATGCTATGAACCCACGCCGTGACCACAATAGCCCAAAGTCGTTTGCGACTCCAAAATCATACTGACAATTTGTGTAAATTGTAACTCAACGCTGTTCTGAAACGGTACATGCTTGTATCAGAGCTATGACCTCTGCCACTTGCGCAGAAAACACTCCTTGTACCCATGGCGCTTCCAAAACACCTCACACTTTACATTCAGAATATGTAGCTTTCAGATTGCCTTCATTGTCTTTCAAACAAGAACCATCAACAAAGAGCACATGACCTGATTCAGTCAATGGTTTGTTAGCAATAGCAGAAAGCAGCTTTGCACACAACTCAGTCACATCTAGACAATCATGTTCAGCTTCATCAATCACAATTTCACTTCCGGGCAATGGCATCAGCGTAGCCAGATTCAATACAGTGCGTCGCTTCAGTGTCACATTCTCTGCACCCAGCAAAATTTATTTGTACTTTGTGAGTCAGCTATTGGTCAAATACTGTGTTCAGGGACAAGTCAACAGTGTCTCCACTGAATGGGGTACAAACACTGTCAGTGGGTAACCTATAACAATTCTCTCACATTGTTCCAGATTCACACATGTAGATGCAACCACTTTCAGGCATCCAGGCAAAAGCAGCTGCAACAGGATCAAGAGTTGCTGAAAAGTAGGCAATAGGCCTACGGTTACTTCTGTGCATTTGTGTCAACACTGAAAGAGTGCAACCTTCTCTCTCACTGCAAAATAACACAAAGCTCTTATTGTAGTCTGGTGCGCTGCATAGGATTTCTTGCAGCTCTGTGATGGCAGTCATGCAATCGTCATCCCACGGTATCAGATTTGACACATCCTTGTGTGTCAGCCACTTGAGAGGCTTTGCAGTCAAAGAAAAACTTGGTATCCACTGTCTACAATAGCTTACCATTCCCAAAAACATATGAACTTCCTTTTGGGCAATGGAGGACTCATATTAAGAATTGCTGATTGTCTTTCCTATGACACTTTCCTCGCTCCTTTCTCAATGTTATGTCCCGAGTATAGAACTTCAGTTTGGCAAAATTGTATCTTACTCTGGAAAACTTTATGTCCAATTTCTGCGAGGTGATTCAATAAGGCAATATTGTCAGCTTTACAAGCTTCTATTGTATTCAATGCCACCAAGAGGTCGCCGATGTACTGCACTAATAATGAGTGATACAGCATTATCAGATATTCAAGAATCTTTTTAAGTATCTTATTAAAGGCCTTTCCGTACACCCTTTTGGGACTCGGCACTATGCCAAAACACGACTATTGAACCGAAAAACGAATACAAATTGGCTGCCTTGATGCAATGGAATCGAGAAAAAAGCCTGGCACAAGTAAATGGCCTGAAAACCATCAGCCTCACAAGGAATTTGAAACAAAATCACAGCTTTATTGGGTACCATGGGACAACAAGGAACAACATTGCCATTCATCTTGCGCAAATCTTGGGCAATGTGATATTTGGTTTCTGCAAACCCATAATAGGAGAGTTACATGGGCATCTTCCTATCTCCTTCAAATTTTCTTGCTCAGTCATTAAGTCAATCACAGGAGTAATTCCAGCAATGGTATCTGCAGACAAATTCAATTGTGGGGTTTTGGGAAATTCTGCATTGGGTTTAATTGTAATTCGGACTGGATCAACACCTGTTATTAGTCCGATATCTTTCCCTGTGAATTTCCAGACTTCAGGTAGGGCTGTGTCTCTTAGTTCTCCAGGCAAATCCTTACACGTCAGGATAGGATACATGCCCACATACATTTTCTGTTGGGCAAGTTTAAAAACAATATCCTCATCATTCGTATGAAAGTCAATTCCTTGGGGTGTACAATAAATTGAACAATTCAGCTTACAAAGTAAATCACGTCAGAGCAGATTCACTGGACTTGTGTTGCACACCACATATTGATGACAATCCTAAAAGGATCCTATTTTTTATAATAACTGGTTCTCAAATTGAGGTGGACAATTTTCTCTCGAGAGGGGCAGGTTTGGAACCTCTTCTGTTCCTGAAGTAGTGCTGGTAGCACCAGTGTCGACAAGGAATGAAACAGTATTCTCATACATTTCTCCGTCTACATAAGGACCATTCTAGCCTAGAAGGGCCTCCATCTCAGGCTCGCTTTACGACCTTCACTGGCTTAGGGTGGAGAACCGCATTAAAATCAAGGCCCTGAGTTACATGCATAAAATCAAATCGCGACCAGCACCACAGTATCTGAGTGCGTTAGTCCATCCCTACCTCCCACCGCGCCTCCTTCGATCTTCTACTCAGGCCAAATTTTCAGTCCCCAGGACCAGACTGTTGCACATGGGAGGCCGGTCTTTCTCTTGCCTGGGCCCTTCTCTGTGGAATTCACTACCTTAGTCACTTCGGAATGAAACCATTTATACGAACTTTAGCAAAGGCCTAAAACGTGGTTATTCAATCAATAGTCTCTTCTCAATCTGCTTGTGTCCGATGGCGCCGGGAAAATCCCAGGTAGCTGTGCGCCTTATAAAATTAAATAATAATAATAATAATAATTCTGGTCTACCTCTAGAGCTGTGCTAAGCATGCAGTACTCCTCACCCCTCAGTCACCGTCATGCTAACGGGTCCTGAATACTATTGTCTAGTTAAATTAAGTACTGTTGTGCTACATTCTTATTCTGGTAGGAATTTTGTTTTGCATTGTATCTTTGCACCTGAATATTCTGTTGTGGCATGGGAGCTTGGGGCATTAGCATCTGCTGTGATACATTACAATTATACATTCTCTGTCCTTGCATCTGTTGACTCTGTCCCATGTTATTCACTTGAGACTGTACATATTCCACATTCTGCATTCCCTACACTATTCAAAGAAGCCTTACACTTACATCTCCAATGTCCAAGCTTTCTGCACGGATGACATAGATTTGTCATTTTCAAAAGCAACAACTCAATAACTGTTTAGGCTCCACAGGACCACCACGACCTTAGCTTGCAAAAGGAAATTCAGCTGTTGTAAACCATTTACACTGTAAATGGTTTTTTACACCCTGCATCATCAGAACCTGACTATAGCTTCTCTGTACCTGTCCTGTGTTTTCAAAACCCCTGTGATTTGGTCCTTTCTGCATTGCATTTATCTGAGCATTCATCAGCTTTTTCTTAAGCTTTTGTGCCTTATATATCTTCTGCACAGTATTTTGAGAAATTCAAAATGTAATCTACAGATTTCCTTTGCCAGCAAAGTATTTATTGTCCAGTCCTTTCAGAAATCTCTGGTCTCACACCCATGACAAATTTATAAAGCAAATCAACCAACAAAACCTTGGAAATTTGCACAAATCATTTGATTTGTCTATAACACTTCACTGGCTTTTACCTTAATCTCGGGTATTCGTTGACAAATGACAAAATATTTTGTCTAATCCATGGTAAGTGAACATACCCTGCTGCAGGTACTGTCCTGTAGTTCCCACTAATCCGTAGGAACTGCACATTTGGTGGACAACATAAACTTTGGGTGAGGTGCCTAGACTGATTTCAAGCACCCGCAGGATATGTTGTTGGCCTAGATCCCAGCTAGCTCACAGTGCCACCATAAGCCTCCCTAACCCTTCCATGGATTGAATGGTTTCTGGCAACCTCTTAACATGACAACTCTGACCCTTCAGGGATCGTGGTAAATGTAAATGTAAATGTCAAGGTACTTATAGAGCGCACCTTCACCAGACAGCCACCTTGCGGTGTCGCCTTTTGCGGTTTCCTGGCACTGATACTCATACCGCTGTGGAACCCCTCCTGGCTTTCCCTGTGAAGTGTCCACTCCCAGGCACCCCCAGGGTGAAGCCAGGCATCCTTAGTGCTGTTGGGGCCGGTGTGGAGGCTAAGCAAGCTATTGCCCAGAGTTGCAGCGTGGGGCCCGTGATTAGAATAGGCACCGAGGCGAGAACAGACAGGTCCGAGGAAATTGAGCCCAAGCCCTGCCGAGGCGGGAATCGAACCCTGCTCCCTGGCCAGAACTCTGCTTCAGGGTCTGCCGCTCTAACCATTGAGCCACACTCCTCCACCAGATCAGAACCTTTTGCTCAGTCACTTGTGCTTATTTATTCTTAGAGAAATATACAGAGAATACACAGTGGGACGTTTTCAATATATTTATAACCAATGTTATTCTTGTATAAAATACATGTGCTGCGATAATCAGTAGACAGAAGAAGATGAAAGTGATTACAAGCACCAAAAGAGTAAATAGTAGATATAGTTCTACCATGGTGCTAAAACAGTGTATATATGCAGGCATATGAAACAAGGTAGTAATCAGATATTCTCCTATTCAAACCCTACTCTGTGTATGTCGAGTGTATGTAGGTGTAAAGCCAAGAAGCCCCCCAAGGGATGATCCAACCCCATTACCTAGCAGGAGAGAATGCAGGACCCCGTCGTGGTCCCGAACTGGAGACCCCTCACGAAGATGTTAGACATCTGTGTGGTGAGGTCTCAGCATGCAGGGAACCTTCGGTGTCAGCTGAAGCGCCTCTTCTACTAATCCTATGAGATGCTGATTATTTAAATTAAAAATCATCCTTGCGATGTACGTATTGATTAGCAATGTTTTGAATATGTGGATAGCCATGTCGCCCCGTGGATGAAGATAGAACAACATTTGTTCATTTGTGTGGAAAGGCCTTGTATTTGGTGTTCGAGGCATCGTGATAATGTTATGCGAAACTAGATGTGAAAACAAAAATAGTTTGTTTCACGGAAACTAATCCAACATTGTCACACACACAAATATGTGCAAAATGTCACAGCAGTAATGTTATTGTGCAAAAGAGGACAATGTAAGAAAATGAGCAGCTTCACTACATGGCTCTATTTTGGGCACATAACAGTATCTCTCTCTCATAGGAAGCATTTGTACATCCCCTACACTGCCTTCGAAGACATCCGAAGGTGACTACACACAAACTTGCTTTGTTTATTTTCTTTTCGACCATGTACCTTCCCACTTCCTTCTTTGTTCCCACTTTCTGAGTAATGTCATCAGCTCTTTAATCTGTAATTTCTTTCCTGGTATTCTCATGTTTTCAATGTCTTTGTCAGTAAAGTCCATCCTATGGGATCTCTGTAAGGCCTTTGAACTTCAAGGATCTATACCATATTTCTGAGTCAATTCAAGCAATCCCTCATATGTCGAGTTTGCTCGTTGTGTGATCTTTGTACAGAAAATTAATAGTTCCTCATCCATGTAATTCTCTAATTTTGCTGGGCTAAGCGTTCCCTAAATCATCTCTCCTAACTCAATTTTTAATCCGCTCACTTCTAAAGATGGGATATTTTTCTGAACCGACGGTTGAACCAAACTTGGATCTGCAACCGATCTGGAGTGCATGATGAATTAAGGATGGAAGATTGGGATGGAACTGAATACACAGTTTGCAATGGACAGTAATCCCACTCGCTCTACCCACATATGTGTGCAGCCGACCCAGATCCTCTTACACCAGCTTTGCAGCAGCAGACCCTTTTTTTATAAGGCAGACACAATTGGCTAGCACTCACCATCCACTTTAGCAGGGCTTACATCTAGTGCGGCTAAACTAGGGAGATTCACTCACAGCATAAATCCGAAAACTGAGTAGTACAAAAGCAAACATCTAGGGGGTTAAATGGCTTGGAACCCATTTTCCTATGAGTATGATATATATTTATAAAAAAACAAGAACACCTGGGTACTCTAGCATAAAAACATTTACATCTGCAGGAGCTTCAGCTTGATTGGGAAACATTTTCTCTGCCTTATTGCCTCGAATTTTGTTAATCTCCAGCACATTCTGCCTAAAAGTAATGGCTGTTACCATTATGAATCACTGTTAAAAACATAGTTTCCGTTTTACATCTTTAAAAATAAAGGTGATAAGTCATGTGATTGTGAAATGGGTGATTGATTTGAAGATTATAAAGAACAGTTTTCTTCCTTCCACCCTCCTACATTCCGAACAGGACGTTAAGATCTTATAACGCTGGTCTCGTGATACTTCCACGTATTCAAAAGGCCAAATGGGGTGGAAAATCTTTCTCCTACCTTTTTCTGAAACTTTGGAACTCAGTCTGCGAACTGACTTAGATGAGGTCAAATTCAGAAAGTGTCTTAAAACTTGGCTATACCCCAAGTATTTTTCAGGTCTAATTTTTAGTCCCACGGGTGTACGATCTGACTCTCACAGCACTGGGATGCCTTAGGATAGCTATGCACTTTACAAGTCAAGATAAGATATGATAACATTTCATTCATAACTTGCTTTGTAGTCATCTGGCCGGGAACACAGACGCTACCGCGTACACTTCAAAAATGCTTTTCTGTTATGTTGCACTTGTAACTTGATTCCAGGTAGGAGGACGACTGGGGTAGGTGGTATAGAGGCCACGCCGGAGCAAAACTCACTAGAAGGTGTGTACGCTCGTCCCCTAACCTATGGAGCATTATTCTCCGTGCCTTTAGGCTGTCTATCCTGGTGCGACCTGACTCTCACACAAAGAGCAGTGCAACTTCGGAGTGTTCGCCCGGATAGCAAACTGAGGGTAGTATCCCTTAGAGCACTTGCACTTTCACTTTTTTTGGTCCTGAAGAAGCGCCAGGGATCCTTTGTTTCGGACCATTGGGGCGCGAAACATGTCGACCGCTTGACCACACACATTGTTACCCATTGATACATTAATTTCAAAAAGGTAACAACCGACCTACGGGTCTTTTATTATGTCAAGGGTGCTCTTCACATTAAACTTTATCCTAGTAACCCTTAGACATTTTTAGGATACCACTTCACTATTACACTCCACCACCACATAGTTCTTTTTTTGTTAGGACCCAAACCACACACCCGCATGCACCAAACGGCGTTTTCTCAAAAAGATCTCCGCTAAAGCGACCCTTCGGGGGACCCGTAGGGCATTGCAGCGCCGGCCCGACGAGGAGCAAACGCCCAATGATGAAGCATGACATCCTTCGGGGTGTGTGAGGGCAACATGAGAAACTAAGGAATGCCCTCCCCTATCCTTAGGTAGTTGGGCCTAATACTAGCCTAGACTTTTTCGTTTCATTTCTCCCTTCGTCTCTTCAGGAACAGTGTCTCCATTGCAATACTGCACTTGTAACAGAACCTTTGCCAGGCACTGAACTTTCTATTATATTTTTTACTTTTACTTATAAAACTCTTCATGGCATGGTTTAAGAGTGCATGCCCTTTGGGAAGGAACAGAACGTAAGTCTGACCTATGTAATGCTGTTTCCCACACTTGTTTCACAATCCCAGGTTTTATGATGAAATAGTACTTTCACTTTGAACATCAACAGCTTTCTTGCATTAGCTTACAGGCCTTTCACATTGTTTTTCTGTAAAAAAAGAAATTGATTATGCAGTAGGTGTTTGGTGAAAGTGTAAAGCTGTACACCATGGGGCCTAGTCATCACAAACTGAACTTTGTAGTATGCTTAGTAGTTCTGCAATACTACTACTCAAAGATGATGTAATGCTATTCACAAACATACTGGCAGAGACCTCTGCCTCCCCCTCACCTATCTTTTCTAGGCAGAGGTCTCCATCTCATTTTCAGAGCTCTCCATACACCTAGATATCAACTGTAGTGGTAAATGTAGGAAGAACCTGGGGGAATGGCTGGAAAACGAGGAATACTTACTACTAGAGGGAAAGTGAACAAACTGCACTTCTAAAGTTACTACATTAAAAAAAGATTGAAAACAGTAATAAATGTACACTAGCACATTTTGTACTTATAGTTGTTGCTTACGAGAAGCAAAACTGCGCCTCTTTTACAGCCAGCCTTGCTTCTTGTAAGCAAGCACTATAAGAACAAAGTGTGTGTTTATGCACCGCTTGCAGGTTTTCAAAACATATAAATAAAAGGCATTGCCATTTAAAATGCCAATAGCTAAAACTCTTGCATTGCAAATGCTTGTTTTTTTCTATGGGAGAGTACATTTAAATTGCCATGTGTTGCATCTTGGCTTACTCCAAACCAGAGGTCCTTGAGCAGGTGAGGTTTTAAAGTGTTTTTCCTTTAGTCCTTTGAGTGCTGCTCTGGCAGCATCAGCACAGGCCATTTAACAACTCCAGAAACTGGGTGCAAAGTTACCACAGTAAATTATAACAATGGCTTACATCTCAGAGCTGAAAGCCTAAAGCAACTCAGTGTGTCCTAACATGCAGCAAACTCATTTTCAAATCTTTAACAAATGTGTTCGCTGAGATTTTGTCGCTTTACATCTAATCTCACAAGATTATCAGCCATTTTGAGTTTGGATTATATGTATAAACTATACACAATGTTGGGGAGTTGGTCATTTTCAACCCATTCCTAAATTGTAACGAGTTTGGTAACGTAACTTACACTGGTCTTCTGCTTTAATGCTTTTGCTTAGTCCGTTGTATTTGCTTCTGTGTATGCAAAAGCTATGTATGATGGTAAATTTAGGTCCGAGGATGCAGTCCTGTTGCTTCTTCAACTGCTAATAGCTCCGTTCCCACAGAAACTGCGTCTTAGAATAAAGCCACAGAGCCACACTTACAGAAGAACATTGCCCAGCTTTGTTGCACCACAGGATTACAGCCCAGACCTGCAGCCTTGAATAACTGTGACATGGACAAACTAGTTATCTCATCCGGTAAACTAGAGCCTGCCTTCAAACCCGACATTACAAAGTACTAGGCGAGCGTGCGCAGCACAGTACAGAGCATCAGCCTCAGCTTGCAAACTAGCAATACCGGGGCCTTGTACAGTACCCGTGTGAGTCTGTGCTGCATACAACCCTGATTGACACAACACTTGCTTTGCCTTGCTACCATTAAATTCACTATTAACAGTTTGTCAACTTTGGTTTCTTTTTAGTTTTTCTCTTAAACAATACCCAAGCTCCATTGCAACTCATTTGTTTAATAACATTCTTCTTCACAAATGTTTGTAGTGGCACAGATAAAGCTCACTGGAAGAACACGCAGCAAGGTTAATAATTTATTGGTGGAACCTGAGGCACAGGCGCAATACAAATAATGACAGCCACAGCTTTTTTTTTTCCACAGCAGGTGCCCGCTTTTATAAGACCACTGCAGCCGCCATTTTTTTAGAAGAAAAAAGGCCTGTGCCACTATATAAAAGCGGGTGCCTGCTGTTAAAAGGAAAAAAATCTGCGGTCACCATTGTTTGTATTGCGCCCATTCCCGCCTGTGTCGTTGTTCATATGAAAGCGGGTGCCGTGATGAAATATTAAGCACAGCGCCAGGGCGATGAGGAGCAGACAGCAGAGAGTTGAAAAGTTGTCCCTTTCAGGAAAGCATGGATATTGTACAATAGGAGAAAGTCATTTAAAAAAAATAGTGCGCACGGACTGTAAATAATACACACAGAGTAACAGCACTAGTAAAAGGGCCAGTCCTTATGGGAGGTTACTAAAGAAACATGGCGGTACTAAGGAGGGACTAGGATGCCTATTCACCAATCAAAAGCAACTATTTAGAAAGGAGAGTAACAGGAGCCAATTGAAAAGATGGGCGGAACATGAGCGGAGCTTCAAGTCCATAACTGAATACAGCATGTCTTGAAGAGACAGCGCAAGCGCTGCCTAGGCGAGACCTAATGACAGTGGCACATAAATAAAATAACAGTTCATAGAAAACAATGTTATGTCATGTGCATTTGTACATTGTGCAACTCACCCAGTAGGGTATCCCGCCAGTGAAGCAGGAACTGCATGGACCAAGTCAGGGTCGGAGCTTGGTGAAGAGACAGATCTTCAGTTTTTTGTGGAATTCAATAACGTAGAAGGCAGCTCTGATGTGCAGAGGCAGGTCATTCTGCTGTTTACAAGTGAGGTTGGGGAAGGCACGATGGTCGGAGCTGGTTCTATTTATGCAGGAGATGTGTACGAGTAGGAGTCAAGCTGAGCAGAAGTGTCCAGTGGGTTTGAGGAAGAATATGCAGTTGCTGAGGTATGTGAGTCTAATGTTCTGTGAGGCTTCTTTGTATGTGTGCATGAAGAGTTTGAACAATGCTCATTTGTAAATTGGGAGGCATTGGAGTTGTTTGAGGTGCAGGGTGATGTTTGTGCAGGCTGGAGGTGAAGAGTGAGTCTGGAAGCTGAATTTTGTATTGTCTGTTGCCTTCTGGTCAGTTGAGTGTTGAATCCTACATTAAGTACATGCAGTAGTGCAGCTTGCTGGTGATGAGGGTGCAAGCGCAGAAAATTGTGAAATGTTTTTTAAAACATCCCCACCCTAGATCTTACTCAATCGACACTTCAGTTTCACACCAATTTCTTCCCCAGGTCACTAAATCTTTGCCACCATATTAGAATGGAGCATAACCCAAATACATTGCCATACTAATCATCAACTTACAGTTATTTTAATGTTCAGTCAATTACAAGAGGTTCGACGAAGTTTTAAAAACTTTATTTTTTCTTAAAGAGATTAGTCTGTAATGCTATTGTTTATTCAGGTTATTCAGATAAGTATGATTACAGAAATATCAAGAAAAATATGGTTAGAATCAGCATACAAAATAACAGCATGTTTCATTAAGGGTTTAGACCCTATCTAAATCTAAAGGACCTAACCTAACCTAACAAGAACTCATAAAGAGTCCGTTTGGAAAAAAGTAAGAGATTTTTGGAGCAATAAGCTAAAAGCCTTGAAAGGTCAAACTCGATTGACAGCATTTGCAACTTTTGCTTAACTGTGGGAGGAGTTAAAAGAATATGCCGTGTGCCAGCTTGCGTCGGAGAGAGCTTATCTTTAAATCCCAGAACTTCCTCTAGGATAGTATGTTTGTGTGACTAACTGAGCGATTTATAGCACGAGGTGTAGCAGGTGGCCCTGGATGATCAGTAGGCCCCAATCGCAGCACAGCACAGCAGGGACACACATATACTTGGTTGGCAGCTCGGTGAATGATCACGTGCGATCACCCCCGTTTATTTATCCCCTTGGACCAAACCCGGTCATGAGGGGTGCATATGGATACATTTTAGGGGAGAGGCCGGGTGGCTCTCTACACGAGGGAGCCCACATGTTGCTGGAATTTAAAAAAAAAATTGTTAGGGTTTCATCCTCCTAACAGGAAGTCTCTATTGCAGCTCTATAAAACACCTCACACTTGCATTCCAAGGCAGAAATGCAAATCTGCCATCGGAAGGGATTTCCCACAGCTAAGTAGTGACCTACCGCCCTCAGGAAGTCAGTCCTCCATCACCGGCAGCGGCGACGGGGTGGGATGACATAAAATATTTGCTAGGTGGCCACAGCACCGACATGCGCTGTCTGGATCAACAAGCATTTCAAATGCAATAGGTGTTGCATTTACAAGAGTTTGAGCTATATGGAATTTTAAAGGCCAATTGCTCAAACTTTTGTAAATGCAAGACCTATAGTATTTCAAAGAAGCGGCCGCTTGGAAAGTAAAAAGCGCGCATGGGGCGCTGAATGTAACGAAAACATGTCGTGCAGCAGTAGGGCAAAACCTATGAAAAAAATAGTGCTTACAGACTAAACAAAACATCCTGTGTCGCAATATGAGTAAAATGGCCAGTCACTTTCGGAAGTTTCAAATGAAGACAAGGCGGTACTAAGAAGGGACTAACAAGCCTATTAATGAATCATAAGACAGCATTTACAAAGGACAACGACACAAGTCAATGAAAAATAGGGCGTAGAGTGGGCGGAGCTTCAAATCGCTAACTCAATACAGCATGTCTCACAGAGCAGCGCATGAACCGGTCAGGCGCAACCTAAAAAGGGGTAACTGTCCCAGGCTTCTTAATGAAGGCTCAATAGGTAAAGTTTAAAAATTAATAAGAAGTCGAGGGTCAAACAACACTTCCAGCGCATGCTGAAGGCTGGGACTAGTCCGTTTTAGGAAAGAGTTCCATTGTCAGGGTAAGGAGTCAGCCACCAATGAGAACACTGCTTAATAAGTGAGAATCAAATGAGAACCCGTGGCTCTTATTTAGAAATGTTAGAGCATACATCTATTCAGAAGCAACATATGCTCATTGACCAGCTTGTTTTTATTTAACACGCCTGGGGACTCTGATGTACTTTCATTAAGTTGTGTTTTGGAAACATCATATAACTTTGCCCCAAGCCCAGAGCAATTTGCACTGAATTAGAATTTAGTTTTTTGTATTTCGTACTGTTCTTCCTGAACTGAATGCCAATTGGTCGAGTTGGAATAAACTCATTAACACTATCACAATGGACCCTCTATAGAAAGGTAAATTTACATGTGTGGATTTGCTAACATGTAAATGTATTGTTCCATGTAGATGTGAGTCTAAACTTTTTACTATTGAGCACCAAATGGGTAGATTTACACCTCAGTGCAGACTTACATACCTTCGCCCCCTCAGTTCAGTGGGTGGAGACATATATGACTGAATTTACAAGTGCAAGGTAAGTTACTACCAGTACATTTGCACACATGGGGTGGAAATCTCACTATGGTACAGTTTACCAAAATATAATGAAATGTAATTCCTAAAAATATACTATACATTTTAATTTGAAAGTAATAAGTAAAGTAATTAATATTAACCTATTGCTAATGACATAAGAATTGTATCGCCTTAACTCATCAACTGAAATGTTTATTTCATAACTAATGAAAGTAAATCCAATAATTTATACATATAATTTTGATCAATATTTCAAAAACATCTTCACTAGTTTGTTCATATTTAATTCATTATTACTATTTATATATATATAGTAAAACATTTTCGTTTTTAAACGTTTAAAAGTGAAATGTAACTATTTTTTATAAAAATACATCATACATTTTTAAACGTATAAAATATTACATTTTAAATCAACTAACTTTATTTTACTTTAAAAACAATTATTTATACGGAATTTCAAAGTTGAACATTTTTTATTAATTTAATAATATTTCCTATGTGCTGGCATAGTAAGTGCCTGACTACCTTATTTTCTATAGACGTGAGTGGCAATGTCTAGTGCTACAGATACCCGAAAGCTGAGCTGAGTATGTTTCTACTGTTCTGGGTTCCTTTGAGCTGTAGTAATTTTCAAATATTCAAAGTGTTTTGGGGCTTTTATTGACAAAATGCAAGAGAGAATTAGATAGAAAAGGAGAGAGAAATACAGCGAGATAGTTAAGGAGCTTCCTTCAGATCATGAACAAACCATGACATGCTAAATCAACTATCATGGCATAGCATGGCAACTTTGATTGTGTGTTGTATGTTGTTTCTGTGTGTATGTATTTTCCTTTGAGCATTTGCAAACTCATATGATGGTGCAAACATATTATGTGCAGATAATAATTAACTGTGTTCAACTGTAGGATTCTGTCTCTAAGGGGGTTTATGTATGAAGTGTGTCTTGTGTATGCATTTGTTTTGTCTATATCATTAATTTTTTGCTCAAAAAAATAGTCATACCAACTTGGATTGTATGTTTAATGTACTTTGCATGTGTGTCTCACTGTTTTCTATGAAGCCCTCAACAACACCTAGTGGTTTTGATATAAATTCAAATTCTGCATGTTGCAGTGTGGTATTGCGTGTGGGGGTTGTATTGATGGTGGTGATGCATGTTGTGTGTATGTCTGTTGTGTGCCCACCTGTTTGTTATTCTATGATATGATATGATATGACTGTGGGGCCTTATTATGTGATACACTCACAAAACTTGTCTTGGGTCAAGTCAGATTAATTTGTAATGCTTGAGCTTAACCCTGAGTAGCTGTGGCTTCAAGCAGCAAGACTTAGCAAAGGAACCATCTTTAAAACATTTAACGGTACCAAACAACAAAATAAGAAAGTTACGCAACAAGAAAGAGACACAACAACAATTTATAAAAATACAATGTATTTGTATCATTTTTGAGAGACCGTGGTCATCAAAATTCACCAGAGGGTTCTGGAGATACAGATTTTAGAACATTTTAATATTTTTAAATGTAATCGCAAACAAGCATTAGTCAACAAAAAGCGTGTGAACTTGAAAAGTTTGAAGAAGTTAGTTCCACAACTCCAGCCCAGCTTGGGCAACCAAATCCGACCGGATGGAGGTCTAGGGAGCCAGAGAGAACACTTTAAACAGATATTTGCCCACCAGAGCGTTGTTAGGGCAAGTTCCAAGCTCTACAGGATGATGGCCATAGACTATAAAGGAGTGGTCCTGATGCTGGGGATGCAGGCTAAAGATGCCCAAAGGATGCTCTGGTTAAGGAGCTATCAATTGGCGTGTCTTTGTGGTTTTCCCTCGGGTAGTAAAGGGTGAGTCTGGCCACAGCGATCGAAGTCCCTTGAAGTCCTCTAAGCTACAGTAGCAGGCCAACCGATGCTGGGCTACTGGTCTCGCTGCACCATATTGGAGACAAATTCCTTAGGTGACGGCTAGTGTCCCTGGAGTATGATGAATTCAGACTCTGATAGCACTCACGGTTCTGGCAGTCTCGGGTGCAGACTTAGGCTACCTCATATTTGTCCTTGCCCAAAAACTGGTAGCAGCAAATCTTCTGCCATGGCTACCAACTTGTCGGTTCTTGCTCTTTCAGTGATTGTCTCCCAGGAGCTGGTTCCAGCGGATTAGCCACCCGATCCTTGGAGTCACTGACGTGAGATGAAGCCAGGCATCAACTTTTCCCTGGGTCAGGAGCTGCAGGCACAGTCCAAACTTCACTAGCCAAAAGTGCAACAATGCAGTCCTTCCGACGGTGCAATCTCTCTCTGTGTAGTTTCAAAGGCAGCAAGGTATCCCTACTTCAATCCTTTCTTCAAATCAAAAGTGATCTGGTGAGCAGGGAGCCATATTTATCCCAGTAAAGTGCCATGAGGTGACCACACAGTAACAAGCCAATGGGCTACTGGTTCCCGCCAGCCTAGTGACGTTTCCTGCTAAGTGTGACATTTAGCTATCCCAGAGTTCACAATTCTAGCCACACTCAAAATATCCAGACCCTTCCTCAGCTACCAGGAGCTCAGTAGCCCACCTTAGGGGTGTGGCTACCTGTGGGTGACCCGCCCATGGGAAAACTGGTTTGGGGTGGTTTTTTTTCTCCTTGTCTCTGTTTCCAATTTTTCTGCATGAACAAATGGCATCCTGTCCTTCAAATGCGACTTCCCCTTTGAAGCTCATCTGTAGGGCTAACAACACGAGTGGCCTTCCTGGGCAAAGAGATAACACCTTGCTATGTTGCAACTTCCTTTGTTCCTTAGCCTGGGAGTCATTCACAAGTCTCCCCAGGTGGGCATAAAGTTGTCTATGTGCTAAGGCCTTTGTGAGGCCAATTGACTAGCTGGACACAGACTGGCAACTTTCTAACAATTGTTTACTTTTAAAAATGATATAAATCTCGACTTGGGCATCAAGTCGGATTCAATACCACAATTAATTTTATACCTTACAGATCCCAGTTAGGTATGCCCATTCAGAAGTTAGCCACGCTGGCATGCCAGCCGGTAACCCTGTGCTAACTTTTCCTCAGCACAACGACAATTTTGAAGTGTTGCTGTTAAGACACATAAAATGATATATGTCTTACTCAGTTATATAAACGTCTCTGCCATATGACTTCAGAGGCCTCCCTTAGGGGAGTCTGATATATATTGTTAAGGGAGTGGTGCCTTTGCCATTGGTTTTAATGGCAAAGTCAAATAAGCAGCATACACACTATCCCTCCAATCTGCAGTGGCCGGCTGGGGGGCATTTTGTCCTGTGGCACAACCAGTGCTGCAGCCCTGTGTGTTCACTGCCTTACATTCCCTGAGTACCCTGGCCACTATATACTAGGACTTTATAATTAAGACAATACTTGCCAATTGGTTAGAGCCAATTCAACATACTTTTGTTAAGGGTTAAGAACTCTGGCACTGAGGTCTGAATAGCAGGCCTCAGTGCACTCTCAGAGTCAAAAACAAGCAGCATCAGTTCATAAATATGGGGGTGAACATGCAAAAAGAGGCATTTTCTTACAGATGTTCACATATATGTTGTTTCTAGCCTAACGGATCAAAATAATGCTACTAGAGAATATGCGGCAAAATGACGTATAATTGGTGGTCCCTTGCAGCATAATTTAGATAAACTTGCTGCATATCATGGTCCTCCAGTTCTAAATAATCCTTATAGCATGCCAATGGAAAAAGATTAGAGAGACCTGGATTACAAGTGGCCAGTTAATTCTGGTGGGTCCATTGATTGCTGTTACCAAATTCTTAGTAGTTCTTTTATTTTGTTTTTTCATAAAACTCCATTTGGAAGCCCGAGCAAAACATGAAGAAATCAGTGCAGAAACACTTATTCTCTGTATGTTAGTCACTAAAAACTTGTATTTGCCCACCCCAGAATTATCAGGATCCCCAGCAGCAGTAATTCTGAAGTGGGGAAATGAAAGGATTTTTCCTGGTCACTTGAAAACAGAAACACAAGAATTTTGGGGGAAGATATCATGATGATGAAACATCATTAGGGACCAATTAATATTTGCAATATTTCACAATGTACTGTGAAATGTGCATGTTATAGCCCTTCAAAGAAATGTGGACTTTTACATCTCTGCATTTTCCACAATTAAATCACTCATACATTCAACAGTGCTTTTATTGTGCAAAACGCAGTAGAGTAAAACCGCATTTTTTAAAGGGAACAATGACAAATGGGAAATTGCATGGTTTCATTTTGAAATATGGATTTCATCACCATTATGACAGCCTCAAACCACTCAGCAGAGCTTTACCATTGTCAACGTGTTGTCTCACAATATTATTTTGATCCATTTGAGCTAAAACCAAAATATGTTGTTGAAATCTGCTAATTATGCTGCCACTTTGAGACAAATGTGGAGAATGGATAGTTATGTGGCAAGTGCTTTGGCCACAGAATCACATAATTAGACTTCATCCTACTATTGGGCATTGTTTTTAAACAAGTTATTAGTGAAAGGTAAACAAAACTTGAATATTCTAATTGTTTCAACCAGATTACATTGTTAGATGCACACTGAAGACAATAGTTTTGCCATTATTTCCCTTCTAAAGACACAGGGGCCTATTCACAAAGATAAATTTGCATGAGTAAATCCACACATGTAAATTTACTTTTACATTTTATAGTGAATGTATTACTTTAGTCACCATTTCTGAGTGTAAATTTACTACAAAGTGTAGATTTACATGTATCCACCCCCTGAAGCAGGGTTGAAACCAGGAGTACAAGTGTAAAGTTACTCTAGACAAAAAGGACACAGGAGTAAGATTGGCATCACATATGACCAACCACTGATATCCCAAAGCCCTCCCAAATTAAATAATGGAGGCAGACACTTATTATAATAGACCTAATGTCTATACCATATTCCCTATTTCTAAACCACAAAAAGGTGTTTATAAGACAGTAAACCTCATCCACAGTTTGGTGGCATGCTTCATCCCGGGTAACCCATTTTCGTCCTGTGTTGGTAAACAGGATTGGCTCCACCTTTTATGGGACTTTTTAATATAGAAGTGTGGTCCGTAACATTTGTATTACCTCTGGATATCCCCAATAGCAGGTCAACATTAGAGGTTCCATTGTTAAGGAAAATCAACATATTGATCAATGGTGTAAGGTGGTAGCACTCCATTCTATTGTGAGAGTCTCCCTGTAGCATAATTAGATCTCTCTGAGCCTGCTTCTCCCCTTGGAACTGATAGGGATCAGGGTATCTAAAATATGCCCACTACCACGGATAGAGTAATCACATAGTTACACGCACATACACTCACCATACGCTAGGGCCCATTTCACTAACATACGCTCAAATACTCTACCAGCAATAAACCTGTGGAAAGAAAACACCTAAACACCCTGCATCGATATCAGGTCGATCAGATCTGGTTTTGTGACTGTCCTAATCAATAACATAAACTACACAACATATACAATAATGATCAGAAATATAAACTCAATAATTGACAAGAAAGAAAATTCAACACCATGTTTAAAATTATATTGCTTTATCTAAAATTAGTCAAAGTAAATCAATCAGAATAAATCATTTCTCATAGTTACCTATTCTAACTAAGTGTCAGAACGGGTCAGGACAAGTCTCTCGGTAAAGTCTCTCAAGACGAAGTCCTCAGCATCGATCCTCAGCAACGCAGATTCACGCGGCAAAGGCAAAATGGCAAGTGGCAAAAGGGTGGCCAGAACCCTCTCTAAGCTAATAGTTTTTATAGTAAAAATTACAATGGAAACACACATAAAGTTTGCAATATACACTAAATCACTGAGCAGAGCGAGAAGGAAAGGATGCAACATTGCAACATTTGTGAACCTCCGCTCAGGAAAAATACACATAGCGAAGACTACGGAACAGGAACCAAGAAAATAAAACATGTATCACATTAATCCGGCTTCTCCTCGGCCATCGAGCCACAGTTCAGAGTTTCCCTCTAAGGCTCCTTTGTTTTTCAAAATTGCCAAGGACACTTTCACTTCTCTTGGAGAACTCCCAAAAACTGCTGCTGTCCTCATGGAAAGTTTCTCAACATGGACCATGGTCAGTTAACTTCAAGACCATTTCCAGCAGGGGTCTCCCTCGTCTCAGTTTTCACATATTCACTCGAGGCCAGGCTCACAAAATCAGCCATCATGGACTAGGCCTCCATAGGCCACAATAGACCATCTCAATTAAAAGAAATAAAAACAACGTTACTACAGCATAATGATTAAACAGTGTTAACCCCACTAATACCCTTATGTGTATGCATTTATCTAGCTCTCGCAACATAAAAAGCATTAATTCAGACAGCGTTTTGTGCTCAAAATAAACAGCACACAGCAACGTTTAAACATGAAAACTTGCACGTTATTTTTTAGAAAACAGAAACAGCACACACATGCTAACCCTCGTGTAACTTTCTCTTATGTTAAGACAAACGGATTGATCAATAAAAACACACTTGCACAAGACAAATAATTAATTGTTATTTATTAATAATTAATAAAACACATAGACATACTAGAGCTTCAAAAGCCCTGAATTTTCTAAATGAAAACTCTGCTCCAGCAATCCCCCCTTTGGTGATTTTATCACCAAATAAACCCAAAAAAAATTAATGAAAATTTAGTCCCATTTTAGGAGAAATCAGAAATGTCTTTTCCCCTTACACAACATTAAACACCAGTCACTCTTTCATCATCCCTTTTTGTCTCTAAATAAACACTCTCCCTCAATTCTTCTAGTTCAATTTCTTGAGGTTCTCTCTTCAACCTCTTGTTTTTCTTTTCCTTATTCAATTTCTTCCTCCCTCCCCTGTTTTTACAACACACACACACCAATCTTATTATTAATAAAGCCACAATTATACAAGACAAAGGAAACAATATTCTACCTATAATAGTACTACCTATCTTTGCAATAAAATCCTTAACAGCTATCATCTTATTAGCTATTTTAGTCCACAAACTCTCAGCTTCAAGTGGTACTAATTCTTCATGCAAATCAGTAATATTTTTGATATAGACCTTCAGGTCTTTACTTTCGTCAGGAATGTAAGTGAAACAATGTTGAACTTTCAATATTCCACAAACTCCACCCTCCTTGGCCAATAGAATATCAAGGGCAAGTCGATTTTGCATAGACATGGCACGTACAGCACTTAATTCCGTATTCACCAAAAGAAACCCTCCTGCGGTATTTGTCGATAAGCGATCAACCACTGTGGACAGTTTTCGAATTCCATAAGCATTTAAAGAAATTCCCACTGCTGGAATCAAAACCCCAAAAATATCACCCACAATTTCAGACCAAGTTTCTCTCTTAAAACGTGTTAATAAGTTAATATCTTCTACATCTCTTATTTTATCTGTATGAAAAATTTTAGGGAAAACTAGGCCCACATAACATGTGCCATACCAATGGTCAGGCAACTTGTAATAAGCCTTGTTCCCACAAACATAGTACACTCCTGGAAAAATCGTATCTTCTCCACCTCTGAAACCCCAACCTGTCGCAACGAAGTATGTATCATGGCACTCACTAGTCCCCACAAAATATGTATCATATTGGGATTTCCTTCTTGTAATGCAAAGTTTACCCTTCTGCGGTGCATCTAAAGCTAAAGTTGGACTAGCCCCATTCTTCAACTCTTTTCCCATCTCAATGTCCCAAATTGTCTCACTCACTTCATATTTTCCCGCTTTCTCATGCATGTTCACTCTCCTTTCTTCTACCATATCCAGGAAAGCTTTCTCCTCTTCTTTCAAACTGCAAGTTAAATTATTCTTAAAAATGTAATCTAATGTTAATCCTTTTTCTTCAATAAAAATCTCACCAAAAGTGTTAGCTTCTTTAGCTGGATTCAGCTCTTTGTTCATTGGCAAGTGCCCAAAAATACTATCTCTGTTAGACATCTTATAATCTACCTTCCCTAACAAATAAAAAACACTACTTAAAATACTACAAGAAATACCATATGTAGCTGGTAAATGATGATAAGTAACACCCTCTGAAACGGATGCAGGTAATTGCATACAAACGTAGCAATCCCTCACTTCCATTGTCTTCACATATTCATATAACAGTTTAGAAAAAACATTACTAGAAAAATTATTAATTGACCTATCTTTGTGTGTATAAGCATTACTAATTCTAATTGGAACTACTTTTTGTGAATTCTTCTCTACATTTGTCACATTTTCTATATGCATTCCAAACTCTACTCTAAAAGTAACTAATACAACTAAAACACCCCATAGAAGCATTAATAATCCAGTACAACAGCAGCACATCCTACACCACCTCTTAAAGAAGGCACATCTATTTCTATTATCCTCTATGTTAGCCATTTTAGTTTAGCCTCTACTACTCCACTACTGTTTGAACTTCTTCAATTCTTCAACAATTCTTCAGCTTTCAGTTTATCCAAATGATCTCTCCGTTCACTTGATCCAAGTAAATCCTTCTTTCACTCAGTTTGGATACTTGTCATTCTTCACTTCAATTTCTTCAACATCAAATTGTATCAGATCTCCAACATCAAGATCCTCAGTACTCGACTCTTCTCCAATGTCAGTCAAGAGTACTTTCAAAATTTCACCAGTATCTTCCTCAACCACTTCTCTCAAGACCACTTCCGGATTATCTCGAGTCACTGTTTCTTCTTTTCCTTCTTCAGACAGTGCCACATAAGACCATTCCGGTGATCTGTACTTTTGGTTGGGTCTTCTTACTCTTTTTATTTCCACTGGTTCGTTTAACTCCTTTGATTCTTCTCCTTCAGCTTTTGAACTTTGACTCGAAACTTCATTCACTTGTTCAGCTTTCGATGAATTTGCTCTTATTACTCTGTATCTCAGCCTCTTAACTCTGTTGTTAGGCCAACGGTCTCCTCTTAACACCTTCTTCGGCTTTATTTCTTTATTACTTCTTTCTCCAATCCAAGTTCTCTTTCTCAGAACTCGACCCTCTGTTTGTTCATCCTCATCATCTGTTTCAAGTGCCTCTTGTTTCCGTTTTCCAGCAGCTTTCTTCTTCTCCACAGATTTTTTCACCACTGTTTGAGACTTCCCTACTCCTGTCCCTCCTCGGGTCTCCGACACGCAATCTTCTTGCTGTCTACTTGTCCCTTCACCTGACTCATCAAGAATGTTCCCTACACCTCCTCGGGGGTCTTCCGCAATCTGTCCCTCTCTATCTTTTTCTAACCCTACTTCTTCAAGTATAATCTCAAGTGGTTCTTCAATCTCCTCCTCTTCTGATTCAGGAGTAGTCTCTGTGTGATTTCTCTTTTCTTTTCTTTTTCCTTCGCTGCTGTTTGAAACTTCAGGCTCTCTTACAGAATTTGATCTTCTCTCTGATACTCGCAGTGATTCTCTTGAAGCTCTCTCTGCTTCTTTTCTCACTGATTCCGTATCTTCAGTATCTTCACCATCACTGGAATCTGACTCTTCAAAATACTCTTTACCAGTCCCTTCTTTTGGGTTTGGAACTCTCAGAGTATGACTTGCATGTACCCAGTGCTTCACTCCAGCACACTTTACTGCAGTCGTCGTAGTCAGAATAACTTGTCTCGGCCTTCCCCACCTTGGAATCAAGCAATTTCTTCTTCTGTGCACCTTAATCCTCACCCAGTCTCCTGGACTCAGATCATGGGCTTGCTTCTTCTCAAGTGTGGTAGCTTCTTCTCCAACCTGGTGAAGCACAGAATGAACTGCGTCAGCCAGGCCTTTACAGTAATCCAAAATCATGTCATCAGTTATTGTCACCAACTTATTGACAGGCACGAATGCATGGCGCATAGCACGTCCCATGATTATCTCATGCGGGCTCAAACCAGTAGTTCTATTTGGAGTAGATCTCATTGTCATCAGAACTAGAGGCAAAACATCTGGCCATTTCATGCCAGTGGCTAAGCACATTTTTCCAATCCTATTCTTGATCGTGCCATTAATCTGCTCAACCACACCAGAAGCCTCTGGTCGGTATGCACAATGTAGCTTCTGCTGTATTTTCAATGCTTCACAAATCAAACCCATGAGCTCATTTTGAAAATGTCTACCTCTATCAGACTCAACTGTTACTGGAAACCCATACCTAGGAATCAACTCCCTCAACAGTAACTTTGCCACTGTCAATCCATCATTTCTTCTAGTCGGGTAAGCTTCCACCCACCTTGAAAACAAACAGACTACCACTAAAACATACCTCAGTCTGTTCACTTGGGGCATCTCAATGAAATCAATCTGCATTCTTGTAAAAGGACCTCCTTCTCTGCCTATTGTTCCCAGACTCACCACTGTCTTTTTCCCAGTGTTAAATTGCTGACAAACTAAACACCTCTGACAGATGCTTTCTGCAATTGTCCTGAACTTTGCATTGTACCAGGTTTGTTTAAACGACCTAACCATCGCGTCCCTTCCCAAATGTCCCAGGCCATGATACATCCTTGCCATTGACGACAAGATTGAGTTGGGCATTACTGGTCTGCCATCTCTGTAGACCCAAACATGGTCTGTTTCTCTTGGAGCACATCCTGCCTTAATCCAATCTTGTTTCTCTTCATCTCCTGCCTCATCTTGTAACTGCTTCACTTCATCCCAGGTCTCTAGGACATTAGTAAACATCACAGAAAGAAAAGACATTTCCCCTTCTCTGTCCCTATTAATGGACTGATTCGTCTTGGCGCAGTATTGCGCAACATCATTGGCATATCTGTTTCCAATCGTTATGAAATCCTCCCCCTGACCATGGGCAGCACATTTTACAACTGCTAACTCCTTAGGCAGCTGTATCGCCTCAAGCAATTTTCCAATCATTTCAGCATTCTTTATTGGAGTTCCACTCGATGTCAAGAAACCTCTTTGTAGCCAAAGTTGGCCAAAATCATGCACCACTCCAAATCCATACTGACTATCAGTCAACACAGTCGTCCTCAAATCTTTCCCAATTTCGCAAGCTTTTGTCAATGCTATTAATTCAGCAACTTGCGCAGATTTTACTCCCTTCAATGGTGATGCTTCCATGACCTCTGAAACTTTGCACACCGCATATGCTGCACATAGCACACCATCATCATTCCTCAAGCATGATCCATCCACAAACAACACATGATCATTCTCAGGTAAGGGAATATCCCTTATGTCTGGTCTTGGTTTTGTACAGTACTCAAGCACATCCAAACAATCATGATCATCTTCCATTTTCACACCCACATTTTCAATGTCTGGCAAAAGTGTCGCTGGATTCACATTCACACATCTCTCAAGAGTCACATTTGATGCTCCCAGAATCACTTTTTCATACTTAGTCAATCGACTATGTGACATGTACTGAGTTCTGCTTCTTGTCAAAAGAATTGCCACATTGTGAGGTACGAATACCCTTACAGGATATCCCATTATGATTCCCTCACTCTGTTCCAGACTCCTGCATGTTGCAGCCACAGATTTCAAACAACCTGGTAAACCCACAGCTACAGGATCAAGTGTTGATGAGAAGTACGCAATAGGCCTTCTCAATTGTCCATGTTTCTGGATTAACACTGAAAGTGCACATCCATTTCTCTCACTGCAGTACAGCTCGAATTCTTTTTCATAGTCAGGCATACCCAAAGCTGGAGCTTCACACATTTTACTTTTGAGCTCTTCAAATGCTGCCATTTGTTCTGCATCTAGATCCAATGGATCTGTCATTTCACTTTTTGTCAGTTTAATCAGTGGCTTTGCTATCAGGGAAAAATTAATTATCCACTGACGACAATATCCCACCATACCCAGGAACATTCTCACTTCTCTCTGGGTCTTTGGAGCTTTCATTTCTCTGATTATTCTGATCCTGTCAGTAGTCACTTTTCTCAGACCTTTTTCAATATTATGTCCAAGATAATGCACCTCTTTCTTACAAAATTGCAATTTGGCTGGAGATACCTTTAACCCTCCATCTGCCAGATGATTCAGTAAAGCTATGGTATCCACTTCACAAGCTTCACGTGTCTTTGATGCCACCAATAGGTCATCAATATATTGTACTAGCACTGAACTCTCAGGCATGATCAGACTTTCCAACGATCTTTTCAATAACTGATTGAATATCGAAGGACTCTCCGTATACCCCTGTGGGATACGACACCATGCTAAAATACGCTGGCCAAACCTAAATGCAAAAATCGGCTGGCTATCATGATGCAATGGAATTGAAAAGAACGCATGACACAAATCAATCACTGTATACCACTCAGCATCATGTGGAATTTGATACAGAATCACTGATGGATTTGGCACAATAGGACAACATGCCACCACAATTTGATTAACTTTTCTCAAATCTTGCACGATCCTAAATTTCCCATTGGGCTTTTTCAGTCCCATTATCGGTGAATTACACGGACTACTCAGTAGTTCTCTCAGAACTCCTTGCTGAATCATTTTCTCAATTATAGGAGTTATCCCTTCAATTATTTCTGGTGTCATTTTGTACTGAGGAATGTTAGGATATGTAATTCCCTCTTTCACTGCAATTTTCACTGGATCTACATTATTCATCAATCCCACATCCTCTCCTGTAAAATCCCAAACTGTTCTTTTCACTGTGTCTCTCAGCTCATGAGGCAAATCCTCCGGATTAAACACAGCAAATGCACCAATTAACTCACTTTCTCTATTTTCTAGAGTCATTCGGTAGAAAACATCATCATCTGGTGTCTCAAAAGCTATTCCATCTGGTGTACAAAAAATTGTGCAGTTCATCTTACACAATAGGTCCCTACCTAACAGGTTCACTGGACTCGTGTCACAGACAATAAATCTGTGCATATCTGAAAATTTCCCTATCTGTACTCTTACTGGTTCAGTAAGACGTGTTCTGATTTGTGTATTAGCTACACCAACTACTTGGATTGCTTCATCCGAAAGAGGAAGATTTCTAACATCTGTTGACCTGACAGTTGATCTTGTCGCACCTGTGTCTACCAAAAAAGTAACACTCTCCTCATTTATTTTCCCATCCACAAATGGTCCTGCCTGGTCTATTTCTAGAGTTGCACCAAGTATGCACTCTTCCTCCTCTCTTCGGCACCGTCAATAATCACCCTCAGACTCACTCCCTTCACTCTTTAACAAGTACTGCTGTACTTTGTTAGAACGTCTTGGTTTGTTTACCTGCTCATCATTGTAGAATCCTGAATCCTGATTATACTTTTGTAACCCTCTATTCTGCGGCAAGGGCGGTTTTGGCTCTTGACTCTGCTGTCTCACAACTTTCTGTTGTTGCTGTTGATTATTTCCTTCATTCTGGTTCTGCACCTGTTGATTTAAAGGTTTACTCTCATTACTCACTAATGGTGGATTAGGACATTCAGATCTCCAATGTCCCAGTTGGCCACAGTTGTGACAAGGGAACTTTTTCTTCGCTTCCTCAAGACTTCCTTTCCCTTTTCCTACATATCTGGGTCTATTTCCTGCATTATTTCCTGGATTATTTGCCTGTTCCACTAACTGTGCTTCCTGTCTTTCTGCAACTTTCACTTGTGCCCACATTGCTTTCTCTTTCAGCTTTCTTTGTTTTGCTTCAATTTCATCACTAAAGTATTTTGCATGTCTCAGGATCTCATCTACTTTTTTACTCTGCCAATCCACTGTGTGCTCACGAATTCTCTCACCAATTTCAGGTCTAAGGCCATATACAAATCTGTATACAAAGTGACTCAAATCTTTGTCACCCAGGTGTTCATCTCCACTGAATTGTTTAAAAGCCAGTATCAGCCTCTCGTAAAAAGCATGAACTGATTCTTTTGCTTCCTGTTGTGTTCGATCTATCTTAACCCAGTCTGTCTCTTTTGGAGGAACTTTACTCTTCAGGTATACCATCACCTGATCATATTTTCTCATTACTTCTGGATCTGGTGCCCCTGTTCTTGGATCTCTTGGATACTCCTCAGTAGGCCAACTCACAACTATTTTACACTCAGTCCACAAATCTGCTGGAACAATTATATCAAACAGACTATTCAGATCAACCCACAGCACTTTTGACAATTTCACAAACCTATCTACCTGCCTATACCACTCGACGGGCTTTTCTCTCAATCGAGGGAAATCATTCGTAAATGATAAAATATCCTGTCTGGTCCATGGAACATGTACATATCCTCCTCCAGGTATTTCTCTCATAGGATAATTATCCACTGGTTTCTCCTTTTCTCTTACTGGAAATGCTGAATAGGTTGTTCTATCTACAGATTCCTCTCTTTTCTTATACCACCTATCCTTCCACTTTTCTACATCACCCCATCTTCGCAATAATGCTACCATTTCTTTAATCTGTCCTGTTCTACCAGTAGCATTCAAATTTTCAATGTCCTTCTCAGTAAAATCCATCCTGTAAGTTTTCTGTAAAGCTTTCACTTTATCAATGTCAACTCCCTGCTCATTTGCTATTGTTCTTAGCCTGTCATGTGTATGTCTTGCTCTCCAGGTAATACTTTTACACATAAACATCAGCTTACCATCATGATGACTCTTCAGGATTTCTATTGGAACTGTTCCTGTCACAAGCTCTTCTAATTCTATACGTAACCTAGCTACATCAATAACTTGTGAATCCTTATCCTTTTTCTGAAGAACCTTCATCCAATCATTCAAATCATCAACTGTTATTTCAGCAGTTTTTCTCACTGGAACCACTCTTTTCTGCGGTTCTAAAATTGGCATCCCTGAACAACTAGGTTCACTAGCGTCCAATAGTTCACTACATGTGTCATGTCTGGTTTGTCTCAGGTCACTTTTCCCTATTCTTTTATCTGAATCTCCTGAAGGACCAACTGAATTTGTCAAATCATTCCAAACATATGGAATCACCAGTCCATTTTCACCTGTCTTCTGTTTGTCAAACACGGGCATAACCGGACCTATAGTTACAGGCACCGTAACAGCTTCCAGATTCTTTGTTAACTCCCTAATTTTCTCAGTCAGTTCTGTTGTCGTTTTTGCTAATTTTCTAGCATTTTCCTCACTACTTCAATTCTCTCTCTCCCTGAAAGAACTACTACTTCTTGATTCAGGTGTCACTTTTTCTTTCTCCATAATACTGACTGTATCTCTTATCGGAGAAACAACTGGTGTACTCTCATCTGGTTCTGGTCTATATGGAGGTGGTCTCTTGTAAATCATGTCATTTAAGACCTCATCATCATACTCATTAACTCCAACTGCTCCTTCTTCAATTGTTCTCATAGGATATAATCCCTCTGACATATTAACATCTCGCCACCTTTTCATCCGATCATGATGTGTTTCACGATCATGTCTCCTCCCAAACATATTTCTGTAATACCCTCCAGATCTTTGCTTTTCTCGCTCATGAACTTCCTCTTCCCATTCCACTAAAGCCTCGAACTCTGTAGGTCTTGGCTTCGGGTCCAGACGTACCATCTTTTCCCGTAAATTTCTCAACACGGCTAAATGAAATGAACCATGTTCTGGAAATGCTAGAACACCATCTTCTTTAGTATACCTAACCCAATTCTGCAACCATATACAGGTATGTAATCCATATTTCGCAGCCATGAAGGATGCAGGTGTTTTCGCTGGAGGTAGCAACTCACCCTCTCTCGTTTTAACCTCTTTATCCTTGCTAAACCACTTTTTAACTTTCCCAAAGAATGTTTTTTTCTTTTTTTCTTCTTGGTAATACATTTTAGCGTTTACAAAGAACTCTCTACTCTTTCCGTATTATAAATGTACAATACGAATTTTCAACCAATAACAGCGCGACTCACACTAACGCACCAATCCTAGAGCGTCTACGTCACTAAACAGCTCTTCCAATCCTTGCGCGGCTCACACTAACGCACCAATCCTAGCGCGAACCCTATTCTGATCCACTATCCAATCAGAGCGCGGACTTTCTGACGTCAACAGTCGCTGACTGCAGCTTCTCCTCTGTCTTCTGTCACTCGTCTACCCCTCCTTTACAAAATCTCTCAGTAGACTTCGTGTCAAGATTTCTACAAAATCTATTAGTTACAACATAAAAACATCTCCATTGTCTGCTTCGCTAACCACAGAATAGTAAAAGAGAGTCTATTTTTCAAGAGTCAACAAACTTTCATACATCTCCTAACTGTTTCCTCTAGGACTTATCCAAAGAGTCTTACAATCAATAAATGTATATACATTCACGCACATTCATGCAAGAAAAATATAGTACATGCACACAGAATCCTGCTTCCCGAGAACAGCGCACAATCTGTCCCACTACAGAATTATAACGTACATTAACTAAGCAACTTTCTTTGCCCAGTTCTTCAAATAAGCTCAGAGAATACCTATTACTCCTCCCGCGATAAGCTTTAACGGAAATCCTTTTACGGATCCCTGGGACTTAAGACCAGAGTTTCAAAGATAACCTTCACTACGATACACACTCCTTATATACCAGAAATATATTCTAATTGTAACATACAACAATGTCACTGATTCCGAACCCAGACAATGTGAACGCACAACTTCAATTGTCACACGTTATTCCTTACAATCCCGTCTTTCCCGAGAGCAGCATATACCTTCCTCTGCCCTACTACGGAACTGCTACCACAGCTTCCAAATTCCAGAAGCACTACATATAACTCAACATGACGACTTCAACATATAGTATTAGTACATATACCAATATCGACAAAATAAAATCAATAATCAATAAGCTAATGTACAAGCAATCTTATCAGATCAAGACAACCATCAAAACCATCAATCTCTGCTACCAGGAAATTGATAGGGATCAGGGTATCTAAAATATGCCCACTACCACGGATAGAGTAATCACATAGTTACACGCACATACACTCACCATACGCTAGGGCCCATTTCACTAACATACGCTCAAATACTCTACCAGCAATAAACCTGTGGAAAGAAAACACCTAAACACCCTGCATCGATATCAGGTCGATCAGATCTGGTTTTGTGACTGTCCTAATCAATAACATAAACTACACAACATATACAATAATGATCAGAAATATAAACTCAATAATTGACAAGAAAGAAAATTCAACACCATGTTTAAAATTATATTGCTTTATCTAAAATTAGTCAAAGTAAATCAATCAGAATAAATCATTTCTCATAGTTACCTATTCTAACTAAGTGTCAGAACGGGTCAGGACAAGTCTCTCGGTAAAGTCTCTCAAGACGAAGTCCTCAGCATCGATCCTCAGCAACGCAGATTCACGCGGCAAAGGCAAAATGGCAAGTGGCAAAAGGGTGGCCAGAACCCTCTCTAAGCTAACAGTTTTTATAGTAAAAATTACAATGGAAACACACATAAAGTTTGCAATATACACTAAATCACTGAGCAGAGCGAGAAGGAAAGGATGCAACATTGCAACATTTGTGAACCTCCGCTCAGGAAAAATACACATAGCGAAGACTACGGAACAGGAACCAAGAAAATAAAACATGTATCACATTAATCCGGCTTCTCCTCGGCCATCGAGCCACAGTTCAGAGTTTCCCTCTAAGGCTCCTTTGTTTTTCAAAATTGCCAAGGACACTTTCACTTCTCTTGGAGAACTCCCAAAAACTGCTGCTGTCCTCATGGAAAGTTTCTCAACATGGACCATGGTCAGTTAACTTCAAGACCATTTCCAGCAGGGGTCTCCCTCGTCTCAGTTTTCACATATTCACTCGAGGCCAGGCTCACAAAATCAGCCATCATGGACTAGGCCTCCATAGGCCACAATAGACCATCTCAATTAAAAGAAATAAAAACAACGTTACTACAGCATAATGATTAAACAGTGTTAACCCCACTAATACCCTTATGTGTATGCATTTATCTAGCTCTCGCAACATAAAAAGCATTAATTCAGACAGCGTTTTGTGCTCAAAATAAACAGCACACAGCAACGTTTAAACATGAAAACTTGCACGTTATTTTTTAGAAAACAGAAACAGCACACACATGCTAACCCTCGTGTAACTTTCTCTTATGTTAAGACAAACGGATTGATCAATAAAAACACACTTGCACAAGACAAATAATTAATTGTTATTTATTAATAATTAATAAAACGCATAGACATACTAGAGCTTCAAAAGCCCTGAATTTTCTAAATGAAAACTCTGCTCCAGCAGAACAAACCAAACAAACCCCTATTCTGCTTTGCTCCGGAATCAAACCCAAAAAACAAGAAGCAGTGCACTATGTCCACCTTATTACCAAGAAATGAGCACTTCATGGCTCTGAAATTTTCAGATCCCATAAAACAGGAACTTGGCATTTATTGAATCATGATTTGGTCTTTGTATTCTGGTGCTTATAAACTTGAATTTTAAACACCGGACTCCAGTTCCAGAATGCAAAGGAAAAATCTGGACTGCACAATCTACCAAGACTGTCTCCAGAGGCGAGAAATTCGAAAACACAGAAAACAAATCATCCTAGGTGTGGGCACGTATTTCTTACAGGAAATTTGCCAACAAGCTGGTTTTGACTGTGCCATATCCTACAAAAGTGAAGAAAGTTAAATAAAGGAACAGCGTTGCGTTGCCAATGCTCATCACCCTTACAATACAATCGAAGCTCCAATCGAAGCCGCAAAAGTCTGTACTCCAGAAGAGAAAATAATGTATAATGATAAATGAAGTCAGGAATGAGGCTGAGAGGTATAGAAAAAAGAGCGGCGAGAGGTCAGAGAAAGAGGGCAGAGTAAAAGAGGGTAGAGAGAGGCGGGTCGTCAGATTGGCTTGTTATAAATTTACAATATTATTACTAAGGGGGTGATTACGATGGCGGGCGGACTTGGTCTGCCCACCATCGTCGCGGTGTTTGGGACCGTCCGCCAGACATGCGAGCGCATCCTGGGCTTTTAACATTGTTATAAGTGCTTGCGCTGCATTTCCCTGCACTATGTGGCAGGCACTACGCGTTGCCTGCCACTTGGTGCATGGAAATGCAGGGGGGTACCATGGGTACCCCCAATACAGTGACACCCCCCAAACAAGGGGGGCCCGCAACAGGCCCCCAAACCCAATCCCCACCAGCCTTTCCATGGCGGCATCGCCTTTTAAAACCCACATCCTAATTTGGTGGACGGTGCCTGCTATTAGTGGCCCTGCTCCGTCTGCCAGGCAATCGGTGCGATTGCCTTCGGTGGTGAAGCGGCGGACGGACTTTGCATCCGCCGCAGTACCCACTGCCATCCTAATTTGGTAGTGGGTAAATCACTATGTGATGACGGAAGGACCGCCACCGCTGGCCCGGCAGTGGGGGTCCTTCTGCCATCATAATGACCCCCTAAATCCTATCTTCCTCGCAGGCAGTATACTACCTTCTAATTACTGGTGTATGTAAGACCTATTCATACGGAGCGTAATTTATTTTTTGAGGATGGTAAAAGAATCCCTACCATTTGTTTCTTGCTATTCATGCCATAGCACCTGGGCACGTTTCCCCCTCTTATTTAAGTTGCAATGTTGGCCTGTATGCACTTGTAAAGAGAGCCCTACGTACAAAAAAAACCCTTCAACGATGAGTAATTTGGCGCCATACTGGAAAGAGGAACTGGCTTCCCTGTGCCCTTTAGAGGCACCTGGTCTAACTGCGAGTGGGGTACTAGGAACAGAAGCTGCACAGGAGGTTTAGACTCCAAACACCAATCCTGCCATTCTTGCATGCATTATAAAGGTGAGTAAAAAAGAAAAGGAGGAGGAAAAATGAGGCTAAGTCCTGTAACTCTGAAAGGCAGGCAGTTCAGCCGAGTGTTCTGAGAGCCTTGAGTTACTAGGCGAGTGCCCAACATGGACACATTTTTTTGGCTCCTGAGTTCGGGTTTCAAACAGTGAGACAAGCTGGACAGCTCTGCCTGAAAGACTGTTACAGTGTGAAAGGCGGATTGCTATTAAAACTACACTTGCGACTTGTATCTCCATCAACTTAACTAAGCAGTTCTCTACAATCCTAAAATACTCTATTTTCTTTACAACAATATAATGTCTTGTCAGCTTAATCAAAGAGCAGTGCCCATGGGAGTACAAACGTGGACGAACAGGAAACAGTTTACATTTAGAAACCCGTGAGAAATGTGAAGCAACTTGCCATTACAAGCCCATCTGTAATTATGACAAATTCTCGGCGTTGCTGGACGGGTTTATACACATCCGTTGTAGAGATTGCCTCTGTGCCTAAGTATTCCAAGCCAGCATGCTGGGTGTGAAATGAAGCCCAACCAAAGCAGGTTGAAGCACCCACAAACAAATGTCCCACTAGGCCAGACCATCAAAGCATTATGCACTATGTGAAGTATAAGTTTCAATTTCACCAAATGCGCAACCGCAAAGGCAACCCTTCCTCTCCTTTTGGTACCACTCTGCAGAGTATGCTTGTACAGGAAGTTTCCCAAGGCTGAACTCAACATACCTAACACAAGTTTCTTGCCATATTTCCTCGAGGTATGGTTCGTACCCTTATTGCACGTCACTGGAGGCCCTCAACATGTTGAACAGGTGAAGCTCCGAGCCAGGGATGGCAGCGCGCCTGGTGTGAGTGCACCCCCAGACCTTTTCGTAGAGGTTGGAACCTGTCTGCCTCTCTACAGCACAGTTAGTTATGCTGTGTCTCCAGATAACAAGGACCCACTAGGCGACGGCTACTTCTTAATACTTAGAACAGCAAAGAATCAACACAAACAGCAGGTCAAATGACAAAAACAGGACTTTCAGGCTGATGACTTGAGATATCACTAAACCAAGAATGGTGTCAGAGCTCACATATTAACTAATTCATCCACCTATACATTCACCACAGTCAATAAAGCACCCATTTCAGAGATCTGTCTGCAACCTCCATGTCACTCGTGCCTCAAACGGACATTTTCTGTGAGAAATGAAAGCTAGCATTAGTCTGCCCTGCCAGATCTGTTCAGTGGCAAATAAAAGAATGTATGTATCGCCTTCTGTGAGAGAGGGAAGTTTGCTTTGCTACTGTCTTGTCCTGGTTTCTGTGAGGAACTAAAACTTGCACTGCTGCTTTCTGGTTTGTACCTGTGCTGTGATGTGAAAGGCATGTGCTGATCCTGCCTTAGCTGTGTCTGTCCTTTGAAGTTGGGAAACTTGTGCCCAAGATGTACCTGTTCTAGGAAGAGGGGTGTTTCCAATTCTGTTACCCCATCAGATAAAGATACAAAGGATATTTTGAATGCACTGGCATAACATGCCCAGGACCAAAGCCAAACCCTACTGATGGGCCCTGGTCCAGAGACCCTGGTTTCAAGCACTGCTTCCCAATGTGAACCTTGGCAATGTATCTTGCTCCCTGTGTCTATGTTCCCATGGTCTCACATCTGAGGGCACCTTCAAAAAATGCACTTCAGAATGCACGCTGTAAAACAATCTCTCTTGTGCATGGTGTAAAAGACCATAAAGTTGTTCTATCTTAAAAAATAAAGTAATATACATGAGAAAAAAGACAAATGATGACCTGTCTTTTCAGTCATCAATACAACCGTCACAGCAGCACGTTTTTTGGTTAGCTAATTCTAATGAAGTTCACTGTGTTCAGTGATATAATCTAAGGTGCTAGAGTGAAACAATGCAGGTGTGTACCCCAGCTGTAAATAAAGTGGCAGTCAGCGACGCTTGCAGTAGGGCAGTAGGTCAGGATGAGCTAGGAGCTGTTCTCCTCAACCTCCACCATGCTGCTTTTCCAGACAGGATGCAACAAACACAGATCAACTCAGAATTATGAGACCCAGCCATCACTGCGTCACTACAACTGCCCTGTTGGCACTGGTAGGGAAGCATTCGATGCTTTGGTGTTAGGTGTGTGGTTCGCAATCTCGAGACCTATGAACTCTCACTTCCCACACCCAGTCAGCTGCAGGTGTGACTTGGCTGTGTGGGCATGGCTTGTTTTATAGTGCAGGCTATGATTACAGTGACTCATGCTGTAAAAGTTGCTGCATATGCTGACAGCTTTGCCAAAAGCATGTTGCAAGATCTCTTCAAGTAGTAGGGTTGGAGGAAATGTGGCCAATCAAACCAGTGGCTTCCCCCCATTAGAGGCTGGTGAAATGCCCTATGAAGCAGGGACTGTTTCAGAGCATTTGATGTGAGATACCTATATTCCAAGGGTAGAGGCCTGAACCCACAGGGGCAATATTCAAGCACCAAAACATGTCAATATAAAAGAGAGATAGGGTTTGTTGCTCGGCCCTCCTGTATTTAATCCTGTGATAAGAAAAGACCAGTAAACCACCTTGTAGCTCACCCACATACACTTTAATGTAGGTCTGACATGTTAACAAAGGCAGAAAAGAAATGTTGACATAAGTGACATAGCTGCACCAAACTAAAGAATCAATAACTAGTCGACTTACCACCACTGAGCAGTAGCACTCTTGAATGCTTCCCATTGCTAGATATGGGACCCACTAGGGAAGCTTACCACACTGGGTAGGTGGCTGTTCATCATCCTATAAGACTACATAAAAGTGTGTTCATTTCAAAAGAGGTTTGGCTGCTTGTAAGGACTAACATAGCGAAATCTTTCACCATGGTGGTTGGTATATCCCCCACCATTTTATAATCATGTTAAATCAATAATGAAAAGTTATCCTATGTCCCAACTTCAACTTTCTCGTACATGGGAATCCCCATCCATCAGAGGGGTACCTAGCACCATCTAATCGAAACAAGGGTCGGTAGTTTCAATCAAAATCTGGAGGCAATATTTAGATTCACTAGGAAGTTAGGCTCAAGACTGATTAACACAATACTTAACATCTGTAAAGCTTGCTCGTGCTCTGTTACTTTGCATGGGGCTGGAGTATGGGGCTCTTGCAATCCGGCACATCTTCAAACAGTTGAGAACAACTTTATGAAACGTTTGTTGACAGTTCCCAATAGTCTTCCCGCCATTGTCTGTCATCGTGATCTTGGTTTGACCCCTTTGTCTTTTTGCTTACAAATTGCACTAATTTTACTGTGGCACTCAATTTGGGCGAAGGAAGAGCCAGCTCTTAACCGCGCCATTATTTTAGACTGTTTTAAACTTGACTATATGTTGAAGATACCATGGCTCAGCTAAATGAAAAAACAGTTAGAGACTTTGGGGCTGGTGGACTGTTTTCATAATCCAGCTAATATTGCTAAGACCCCAAAAACTAAATTGAAAAAGGATCTCCTGACTTGTCTAAAGCTATCCAGTGAGAACCTAGAGATGGTAAAAAGATAGTCTCGGAACACTCTCTCCTAGTACGTTCTCAAGGTGTTGAGCCTTATCTCTCTTTTTACTTCAGCCACACTCAATTCTTTATCTTATCAGATTCAGGTTTGGCCTCCCGCACTTTTTGGTCTCTTATTCCCGTAAAGCCTATTGTGATGCTAAACTGAATCTGTGCCCTTGTGACTCTAAGTCTACACAGAGTACACCTCATTTTTGTTCTTTTGTCAACTCTATATCAAGCCAAGGCTTGATTTTTATCATTCCTCTTCTAAAGTTTTTTGAAATATTAGGAAGTGCCCGCCAGCTTTATATCATCTTCAGCTTTTATTTGATCAATGTATTTGTTTAATGATTTATAGATACATTTCTGCAGCTGTTTGTTTGTGTAATATTTTTGGGAAATGATTTTCTTTGTCCTGTCTGAATGATTTATTTCTGGATTTTGTGGCGTAGGGGACAGGCGTTCCTCATTAAGTTTATTTCACACTGTTTTTAGTTTATGCTGCTATTTTGTAGAAATATCAATTTATTGAATTATTCTCACTAGTCCTAACTAATAATTATTACTGCATTGAAGTATTTTACTCATTGTCTGTATCATACTTTTAACTCATGTTTTAAATGTTTTCTTTTATGATGCATTCTTTTATGGCTGCAAGTCAGCCAAATAAAGATATTTTGACTGACTATTACTTGTGTTAAAGAAGGTTGTGCTACAGCTAAAAAAGTTGTACCTTTATTGTCTTGTGAACCTCGGTATAATATAACGTGCACTACACATTAGATAAGAATGATTCACATTCAAGACATAGCTCACAAGGCGACTTTGTAAAATTTGAAAACATAGCTGACAAGTGCATTGTATGCCCGGGTTCTGAGTCCATGATGACTGAGTCCATGATAAATACTACAGGCCCCACAATGCAAAATGTTGAATGAAAAAAAACAGAAGGTGTTCTCATATGTCTAGCACCAAAACGCAGAGTTTTAAGATGCAAAAGAAAATTTAGTTCATGTCTTTCCGCTTCCTTTCCTGTAGGCAATCAGAGGTTAAACAGCCTAGGGGGTGGGAGAGCAGAGATAACCTCTCTAAATGCAATGCCAGCATCTAACTAGTCATGAGTTAACATTAACACTACTTAGAAAACCTACAAAAGGGGTCATTTAACAGAACAATGTGAGAAACAGCAGTTAGACTTGTCCAGAGACACGCAGAAAGGAAAAATAATGTCCTCTTGCTGCAATTCGTGAACACATCCTCAGTGTCGAACTTGGAATAATATTGATGGTGCGCTTATAGTACTTCTGTGAAGTGCCCTGCGCTGAAGAAGTGCAGCACATGCAGCACATGCAGAAGGCCGCCAGTGTTGCACCTGGTTCAGTGGGTAGCTGCCTGATAGGATCTCTTGCCTAACATTAGGTAAAACTACCTCTAATTTTTGTTGCCAGAATTTCTTCATGATAAGCCTGCTTTCTGACTCATTTATTTGCGCAGGATTGGACCAGAAATAGGTGGGCCCTATTTTTAGGTCGAGTGTCAGCGCGCATGTGCTGTCTGCAAGATCTGTTGTGTGAATAAAACCACTTTATTCCTGCCCGCTATTTACCATTGGTTCAATCCTCTGACGTTCTTCTTTCCTGCCTCCTAAGTTGTTCACACAGCGATCCATCACTTCCAGTCAAAGCTAAGGAGCACCGGCCAAGCACAGTCTCCTTACGCTCAATTTCTTCATCTTTTTTCCTACAACACTTTTCTTTCAATGTACGCCACGCTGCTGGACCCCAGTTTGATTTAATTTGGCTGTCCTGCTTCTTTTAATTTTTTTTTTTTTAAATTACATTGAGTTTGTTCTTATTTGCCAAGGCAGCTCTCTCGCCACGGAACAGTCCACCACATCACTGCCCACTCTTCATTGCAGACATCAGCTGCTTCGGTCAGGTGGCTTCCTCCTACTCCCATTAAGCAGCAGCACCCTACAGGCAGCAACAACAGCCTGGCACTGGCGCTGATTTGTTCCCGGTTTCTCCACATTGGGTGAGTGCATTTATAATGTGCATGCTGCCTTTACCTCCCGCCTCTCAGTTTGTTATCATTTGGCCGGGTGCAGTTTTTGTTAAGTTACCCATTCGGCCCGATGATTTTCATTGATTTTTTTATTTTTAAGTGCACTTTGATCCCTCAATAAGTGCAAAACCCCCTTCTTCGTGGCTTTGCACATTGTGACACCCCCGTCTGCTGCTCCCAGTTTGTTATATCCCAGAGTATTTTTTCCACACCCAGTATTGCCTGAAAGCATGTATGTGCCATTCAGTGTTGTTGATTAAAGATTTCCCTGCGTGCCTTACTGCATAATTCCGATGGCTGGTGTGCCTGTAGAAGTTTGTTTCATTCACACATGCCACTACTTGGTATTTACTCTTGATGAGTTTGAATGCCCTTTCCTCTTTAGAAACAAACATACCTCACTTGTTCGGGAAACGAGAACAGTTCACAAAATGTGTATTTCTCCCGTGTTTGGACTGGGTGCTTCTGCCGGCTAATTTTACTTGAGTGCAGTTTCCTAAAGGCCTTGACACTTAAAAGGGTCGGTGAGAAGGTAGGGAGCCAAAAGTGGTTGGATGCCTGCAATTAATTGTGAGGTTTTGACAGAAGACACATTAAGTCTCTCCTTTATCTGTACTTTGGGGTGCTCTTTGTTCCAGTCAGACTTCACAACTCTCACCCCCCCTCCCACGCTTTTCTAGGGTGCTGGGAAACTGTCTGTCACCACCACTCACCACCTCCATGGTCTGCACTCTGCAGCTCCATGTGCTGTAGAATTTAAAGAGAAATGAAGCAGCAGCGTTTGCTCTTTGCCTCAATTGGACAGGTTTCCACAGCAACTACCCTCAGGGATGCACAGTAAAATTATCTTTCCAAACAGGGCTGCTTCCTGGAAGGGGTTAGGAACTATGTGAGCGCAGGCCTCCTTTATTAAGAAGGCCCAGGTCATTTCTGCAATAATGTGAAAGCGCTGCATCGGCGCTAGTAAACAAATATTTGCAATGCAATAGGTCTCGCATTTCCGAGAGTTTAAGCTATTGCATTGCCAATACATCAAACTCTTGTAAATGCAAGGCCTATTGCATTGCAAATGCTTGTTTCTAATATGTTCGCCACATGACCTAGCCTCCGGCACTAGTTGAGGTTGTCCAGAGTGATAACTTCATGCAGTGATCTGTAAATACACTGGCATTCGTATCCCTACAGGCATTACTGCACAAACTAAGCCTAAAGCAGACAACTAGTTAGACCCAATTTCTTTCCTAATTGGGTTAGCGGGGTTTCTAGGCTTTGCCGCAGTAGCGCTCTCAGCAGCCAGTTCTCAATTTCTGGCAATGCTGAGATGTTGCGGAGACCACACAATTCTGCTGCTCGAGCAGCTTCTGCAACGGCCTTTATGGGGTAAATTTTACTTTGCATTGGCGACAGCTCATGCATTCTGACAGAATGCTCAAGCTGCATTTTTATTGTAGCAGTAACACTTAAAGCATCTCAATAGGCAATGCATAGTGATTTCTGTACAGCATCAGCAGCGAACACAAGGGCTGCTCTCTTATCACCTCCTGTTTTTGGTGAATTTAAATTGAAGCCAGCTTGGTACATTCCCAGGTAGCTTATGAATATGCTCAATAGGGGTTCTATTACACATCCCTGACGTCAGGTTTCCCAGTTTGGGGTAGGCATTAAACTCCGCTCTGCTTGCGGAATTCGCATAGTTTTGCCCACTCTGCGCTTCACTTGGAACGCGGAGTTCAACAAAAATTCTGCCAACTACCATGTGGTGAAGTTTTTTCTTGTACACGATTCGCCAATGTTAAATTGCTGAGCAGGAGCAAGAAAAAAGAGTGGTAGACCGCCTCACAGCAAGATTTCTCAATGCGGGCACCTGCAGTAGGTCACTTCCGCTCATGTTGAGAAAGTTGCCACTCGTGTTGTGAAAGCTGCCACTTGAGTAGAAAATCTACTCGAGTAGCAGAAAGAAGCAGCGCCCTCTATGGCACCACATGGTGTCATTCGTGCTGATTTTACAGTGTGGGACAAACTCCCAGCACTAAAGATTAACGCAAGCAGGCAACAGACCAGAATTTTGCCGCTTGTGGAACTCCACAGAATCTCACTGAGTTTTTAGGGAACTCCACGGAATTCCACTGAGTAATTTTCCATAAGTTCTGGTCACCCCAAATCCCAGTAAACACTAAAAGCTCAATTCGTACATTTGCCAGCTCTTCCGAACCTAGCCCTTTCAGTTGTACTTTCATGGTGAGCTCGCAGTACCACAATCATCCAATCTGGTATTCTTGTTTGCTGCAAGACCTTCCAAAGTAAGCTTGAATCCAAAGAATCAACATTATCTTCATGTCAATAAATGTCATACAAAGTGGTGCTTTCTATACTGAATGTAAGGAGATTTCATATGCCTCATCACCTTTTTTGATCGCACTCCTGGCCCTCTTGAATCTACCTTGGGCAATACTTTATATAATGTTGTCGTTGACTTATTCCTAAAAATGACTTAACACTGTTTTGCCGTAGATATGTCATACTTTACCCAAGCACGAAATGGGATGATAGTTTGGTGGGTCTCAACGGTTTGCGTAAACAATAATCGCTGACCTCCAGGAACTCGGAACACAGGTGTTCTTGATAACTGCATTGAAAACAGTGCACAGTATTTGCGACCAGGCGTGGTGGTCCGTATAGTATAGAGCTACTGAGACCTTATTTGGCACAGGGCTATAACATTTTTTTGCTCTCAATTGAATTTAAGATCATTGCTGTGGTAATGTCTGGAGCCACTCATATCAAGGTGGTGCTGGTTGGGCGAGAGGCCGCAGTTATCTCAAAGTAGTTTTTATTTCCCTTTAGATCCAATGTCACCGGTTCACAACATCTTTTAGTGTCTTTGTCTTGCACTGCTTGTTTCGCTGCATCCATTGTCCTCTTCATGACCTATCTTTTTTTAGTGTTTGAGAGTGTTTTAAATTCAAATGTGTATGTTTGAAGCAGTTCCTTCCTATATTTCCTTGCTTGTCATGCTGTGAGAATGTGTTTAGTTAATTTTTCTTGGTTACACAGTATTTTATGTACCGGTCTAGATTGTTGCGCATCCTAGATGTTGGCCAATTTTAGCCCATAATTGTAAAATAGAAGGAGACATCCTCAATTCATCCTTTGAATCTGGTGATGTGTGCTAGATCATCTGCTGGTAATCAGCAGCCTCGACCATTATGTGCGGCTGCATTAGGCGCAATATATGAGGGGCCAGCTTGGAATAATTTGCAGGTTTCTATTTAAAAACCTCTTGGCTGTTGGAAACAATGATGTTGCCTATTGCTAGAAGGTGGCCCAACATATTTGTCTCCCTGCTTAGTTGTGGCATTGCATGAGGGTTATCAGAGACATTGCCACTGTCAATGCTTAGTTCCACTTACATGTCATAGGCTGCCTACCAGGCTTCCCTATTTATTACTATGTAAGTGATAATAGTAGATCTCTTGCTGGCCCTATATATAGATCAAGCTGGTGAATCAGATCCTGTACAGACATTAAGTGCTCCTAGACTTATTGCAGTACACAGAGAAAATGATCCCAGTAAACAAAGTACCAAAGCACAAATTATAATAATCAAAGAACAATTACTCCAAAACAAATAGTTATCATTTGAACACAGTTTTGTTGAATCACACCGGTTGTATGCATTAATCATAGTATTGTACAATTCTTTTCAAAAAGGGCCCCTAATGTGGGTGGGGGAAAGAAGGGGGAAGTGACGTGTTTAAAAAGTGAGGATAGGCGATCGGTAGGGAGTGCAAATCACACACATATATTAATACAAAGATGGGCTTATATTCAAACCCAACGCATTCTTATTATACACAGGTATTCAGTTAGCCATACATATATACATTGTCATAGTGGAAAATCACTGTTGATCAGACTGGCTATATACAAAGAAGTTGACGTTTCGACCCCTGGTTCATAGGTTACTGATTCCCTTACAGCGGGGTCTTCATCAGGACAGGGTCATGGGGATGGGGCCTAGGGATAAAGCATATGTTGGTCTATTAGGGTCAGGATGGAAAATTATTTAAAAACAACCAAAAGCACACCTGGCTCAAACAATTACCATTTGGAAACCTCCACGTGTAGTTGGAGGAGAGTGGTGGGCGGGTGGGCTCCAAAGCGAGAGCGGGACCAGACGCACCTGGGAAAGTAAGGTGCACCGTCAAAGAGGACCCTGGTGGTAACATTAAAACATATAAAATAAGTGGCACACAACGCCGCCACTCACGTGTTTGGAAATAACGCCTTTCAGCGTTAGGCTGTTCAGACCGCGTTGTCCGGTTGGGGAACAAATCCTAGATGTTAAAGAAACATTCCAGTCAAGGCTGGAAGCCAGATACACGTATACAATACAGGGAAGTCACTGCAATACTCAAAAATTAAATTGAGTTGAAAAATAACCAACCACCATTGGGAGAACAAATCTTAGATGGTAAAGAAACATTCCAGTCAAGGCTGGAAGCCAGATAGACGTATACAATACAGGGATGTCACCGCAATGCTCAAAAATTAGATTAAGTTAAAAAATAACCAACCACCCAGGGGAGTGGGAAGTTATAACATTATGGCCAATTCGTACAAAGTTAGAAACGAGTGCCAAGAGAAAATATACCTTTGAACGTCTCAGGAGACTAGGTCAAAAATTCAGACGACCTAACGGGCGAGGAAAAGTTGCGGTTATTATAACCGAACTCAAGGGGCTCGGCATGTTATATTGTCAAATCGACGTCAGTGTCAAGGGCTTACCGTAGTGAATACATCGGAGTCCATAAATGTGACTGAACGTAGAGGCAAATCCTTCCGCTTGTAAAGAGGATGGGGATCTCGACACAGCGGTTTAAATAGGTAGACTTATTGCAGCACCCATTATTGATTGCTGCTTCCACCTTCTAGTTGTACACTTCAGGGAAATGTCTGCCTGAGGTAATTCCCATGCACTCTCTCCTCGTATAATACCTTTATCTAACCATTGGGTTTACATAGCCTACCCAGTACTCCTCATGTGACTTGCAATGCATGCTAGAGGTATTAGAACTCATTATTTGGCGCCAGCCGTCTACATTAGAGGTTGATTTGTGGAGCTATACTAGCCTTACTTTGCAGATCCTATGTGATACTTTTACATTTGCTTGTTAATGTTGCAACAACCCATACCAATGGGTTTTTTTTATGGTGAGGCTTCTTTGTCCATATCCTTTGATGTCAACATATGCTCCATTTAGCCTATGCGATCGAATTTTCCTTGTATGTTTGCAGTATTTTCAGCATGATTTGAGCTGGGTCCCCACAGTAACTTATATGCTTGGAGTTCTGTTGTGTGCCGAGGGGCGTTCAGCACTTAGAGACAGGATTTCTGGATACATTTCCTGCATTGAGGTTAAAGTCCTTACCCCCAAATATTGGAAGGTAACTGTTTGTCCAAGTACAGTTAGTACTAGTGCTATCTTGATCCATGTTGTAGAGACAAGTCCTACAGATTGCCATGCTTTTTCAGTAGCATAGACATTATAAGGTTAGGGCAAAGTGGGCAATTGCCCAATAGCCCCACCTTCAAAGGGTCCCCCGGGAAAGGAATCTTTCTTTCGCTCTGTCTATTTATTTAACTCATCCTCTTCCCTTCTCTCAGCCTACCTCCCCTCTACCTGTGACTTCATCTCTCTTTGCCCAATATGAACTTGACGAGTTTTGGGGCTCCTGGAAAGACATATATTAGCTGTTTTTGTGTGAACCCCTCCTCTGAAAGCTTCTTTGGCATCATGCGGACTTCAATTAGCAGATAATGATTAATAAAATTCAAAGTTGTCACGAACAGGGGGGATCAAAATGTGTCTCGCCTGGGGCCAAAAACATCCTTAAGATGATAACCTGGGGTAGGAATTTCACGAAGCCCATATCCTTCGTGGTCTGGAATGACCTACGTGAGGTTCAAGATGTTGCTTCTGCTCAAGAGTTTGTGCCGGGCTAGTGAGGAGAATAATGGTGTAAAAATCTTTGCATGATTTTTGAGTTTCTCTTCAATATTCCTAATTTTAGATGTTACCTTGTTTTGCCCTTGTTAAGCATTCTTTCATTGATTGATATCTATGGTAACATATGTATTCTAGGTCTTTCTTTAACAACATTACTTTTACGCCTGCCTAGGTGGCGATCGTTCAACACACTGAGCACTTTCTAACATCTCTTTATCTTTGAGTCAGGGCAAATGATGGCCTCTGGTTCCTGGTGGGAATCTATTTATACAGGTATGCATTTTACATATTACTAAGCATCTTAGGCACTCTCCCTGTGTCATCTCACAAGCTCTTTCTTTCTGATGAGATAGTTTATTTACATGGCATTTTTTTATTTTCTAATTTGACTCTTTCTTCACCTGTTTGTATCACCTCTGGTACTTCTCATGTCTTAGCCAAATAGCGGAGCAGTCACAAATACAGCTTAGTCTCTCTTCAGCGAAATAGTTAGACAAGGCAATCTGTTAGTTCTACTGGCTAAGCATCTCATCTCCACACCCATCCCACACCATCTTATAGTGAGCATGAACGTGCCAGTCACCCCAGGGCAGGTTAGCAGGATGCAAAGCCCAGGGCAGAATGATGGACCACTATTATGCTATTGGTAAATAGAAAGTGTCACCAACAAAGGCCATATTATGTCATTGGTGGACACATGACCCTTACCCATCTCCATCCTAGGGGAGTTTGGGCCTTGCCCTGTTAAAAGCTTGCATTTGCATAATACTGGTAATTCGGGTATGTCTTATTAATAATATCATAATTGTTTTCTGAACACTTAGTCGGTACGATTGATGTAACATGCCTGTAAGCAACCCTACACCTGCTCACCCAATTAAGCATTCACTCATTCGTCCAGACATCCATGCACACAATATCCAATATTTATCTATGCACTTTGTCATTCACTCATTAATTCACCATCTATACATTCACTCATTAATAAGATCACTGACTTACTCGTGCCAGCATCCATTCACTCATCCACATCGGTGCACATACAAACTTACCAAACAGTAGGTAAGCACTTTTACGTAGAAAATAGAGAGACATATTTGTTTTTACCTAAGCTTATTTTATATGAATGTAGTGAAAGGCAAAGGAAATGATGGGTTTTGAGTAAGACACTGACAAGACGTACAGCAGCTCAGTGATGGAATCTGACATCAGGGGATTACTCTGTGGTTACACATTAGGAAGATCGACAGGGGAATCTGCAGTTGGGTTTCAAGCTTCATTGGAGCACAGAAACGGCCCTGTCTGACATAAAAGAAGGCAGCTTGCAATTGTGTACACAAAGTCAGCAGAAACTTTGGACCTTTTCGAACTCCTGTCTGCATTTGATGCCATCAATGATTCCATTCTCTTTAAATGACTGCAATATATGCTGAAGTGTCCCCGGAATCGGGTTAGGTCCTTTCTTTCTGCAAGATATCCCAGGTTGTGAAGGACAGTGCAACTCCATACTCTCTTTGTGTGGCCTCTAATCACAATGTGTCCTTCCTCGAAAGAATTAAATAACCTGCAGCTCTTGTGGTTATCGTGAACACGATAACGGGTCTAATATTAGCCTTTATGTATTCCCTTAGTAGTATATAGGTATAGCTTCCATCAAACTTTCCTGGCCGCAAAAGTGACAGGTCTGGTCGCAAACGCTGGTCTTAAATTTGACAGGTCTAGTCTTAAATTTGACAGGTCTAGTCTTAAACTTCTGGCCTTAAATTTGACAGGTCTAGTCTTAAATTTGACAGGTCTAGTCTTACATTTGACAGGTCTGGTCTTAAATTTGACAGGTCTAGTCTTAAATTTGACAGGTCTGGTCGCAAACGCTGGTCTTAAATTTGACAGGTCTAGTCTTAAATTTGACAGGTCTAGTCTTAAATTTGACAGGTCTGGTCGCATACGCTGGTCTTAAATTTGACAGGTCTAGTCTTAAATTTGACAGGTCTAGTCTTAAATTTGACAGGTCTAGTCTTAAATTTGACAGGTCTGGTCTTAAATTTGACAGGTCTAGTCTTAAATTTGACAGCTCTGGTCGCAAACGCTGGTCTTAAATTTGACAGGTCTAGTCTTAAATTTGACAGGTCTAGTCTTAAATTTGACAGGTCTGGTCTTAAATTTGACAGAGAATTAATCAAAGAGAGGGAGTGAAGAGGTACTAGGATAGAACCTACCTCCTATCTGATATTTAATAAACAAAAGTGATTCTACCCTGTCAAGGAGTGAAAAAAAGTGATTATAAAATGTTAATTTTTAATTTGAATTTATAATTTATAATTTACGTAATGATAAGTAAAGTGAATTTAGAGTGATCCATGAGATGTCACGGAAAACACTATGTGTTTTTAAAATACCCCTCACACACTATGAATCCCATAGTGTCATGCTTCATCATGGGGGTCAAATTTAAGACCAGCGTTTGCGACCAGACCTGTCAAATTTAAGACTAGACCTGTCAAATTTAAGACCAGACCTGTCAAATTTAAGACTAGACCTGGCAATTTTAAGACTAGACCTGTCAAATTTAAGGCCAGAAGTTTAAGACTAGACCTGTCAAATTTAAGACTAGACCTGTCAAATTTAAGACTAGACCTGTCAAATTTAAGACCAGCGTTTGCGACCAGACCTGTCAAATTTAAGACTAGACCTGTCAAATTTAAGACCAGACCTGTCAAATTTAAGACTAGACCTGTCAAATTTAAGACCAGCGTTTGCGACCAGACCTGTCAAATTTAAGACTAGACCTGTCAAATTTAAGACCAGACCTGTCAAATTTAAGACTAGACCTGTCAAATTTAAGACTAGACCTGTCAAATTTCAGGCCAGAAGTTTAAGACTAGACCTGTCAAATTTAAGACTAGACCTGTCAAATTTAAGACCAGCGTTTGCGACCAGACCTGTCACTTTTGCGGCCAGGAAAGTTTGATGGAAGCTATACCTATATACTACTTCCCTTATTTGGTACTATCAGACTCTACTAATTCTATTTTCAGACTCTTCTATCTCTTTTACAGAATGAGCGAAGTTTAAATCACATTCGCAGAAATGTTTGCATCGCGTGTGCCTGCTGTCTAAGATGCACAGTTTTATTGTTTATAATGCTGGTTTCCTATGATCAACGTGACAATCGAGATGACACATTTGTCGCCATGATTGTTTGGTCTCACTGATCCTTTAGAGTCTTCAAGTGCTACATTTGTTTTCATGACATAAGATTAAATTGGCACTTAGAAACTATAGAAAATTAGGTATTGAACCATAGTCAGAGGGACTTTGTGCTAAGACAATTCATGCCAGAGGTCATGCTGATTTGCAGCGTCAACCAGCCTCAGTCGAATTCACCATCAGGAACAGTGAGAAGAGTGGCCTTCAACCTGTCACTGTTTATTTTCCAGCCTCGAAGAAGTTTTGATAGAGAAAAGCTGACTTGCCATTTCATAATAAAAGCTCCAAGTTGACAAAATTCAAATTCAAATAGAGGCTTGCTATGTTGCTTTTGCTAGAATTAACATAGAGCTTAGAAATAGCCCAAGGGTTTTAGGATGCTAAAAAATCAGCAATCATTTTAGAAATGAACCTGCTATTCTCGTAGATCATAACATGTTTAGTTGCATTCATTTTTGCATTCTATGTGGTTACCATTATTAAGCTCAAGGTAAAATAAACATTTTAAAATATATGTCCAGCTTAGTGCTATTTTTTACTGTGTTATTCATTCACAAAAAAGGGTTTCAAGATATGTCTTTTAATTTATTGTGTGGGACTGCTCCATACCAGTAAACACCTGCTGCACAGTATTGTTCAGTGGGTTGTGTATGGGTTGCAGTCTAAATCGATTTCTTATTCGCATTTGTGCAATGACTCAGTTCTTGCACTAGGAGTTTAGAAATCTGACACCTGCGGCCCTGAGAATAGCCCGAGTATTGTATCATTTTGGTGCCTTTACTGAGGTTCACATTATCTAGATTGTTGAGTAGTTTAAGATGACATACTCTTTTTTTTATTGTTATTTTTTAGTTCTCATCTCACCTATAAACTGCTTGCAGGACTTACCCGCTCTAAGTTGTTAACGGGGCACCCTCCGACCGCCTGCCCTTGTTTAGTTTATCCAACCAATCCCCTTTAATCATCTGGGATTTAGGTGTTAATCATAGGACCATGTTGCTTATCGACCCTAAGTATCAACAAAGTCTCAATTCCTGACCCAATCTTAAGAATGGTGCCCAGAGCATAGGGGTGCTGGGGCTAGATCTTATTATTTCTAGTCGAGCCATAGCAAGTGCGGACTTTAACCAATCTTCAGTTTTCGGGGGGAGGGGGTCTTTCCATTTAAGACAAATTTCCCTGCGAGCCAATAAAATCAAGCATAACAATAACCCTCTGTGGGACTGTTCCAGATGAGTGGTGGACACCCGCTCGGTACAACTAGGTAGAAAGTCCGGGGTAACGACGGACAGAGCGTTGCCTCACGCCCTGAGTTGTAACCAGGAGCGTAGGTGCATCCCTGACTTCTTGCGGGTGATTAAGTTACATCACTACGGTGCCACATATCCACGGATAAGTAGGTACTCTGATAGGTTGTATCGTTCCTTTTTATCTTACTTATCACTTACTCACTTTTTGTTGCAGTAGTGTTACCTATTGGTCCTGACGAAAGCCACAGTCATTGGGTAGACACAGGTTGGCTGAAACATGTTGACCCACGTGGGCGCGGCCCTATAACGTTTGTGGACGCGCTCCCCCCACAATTTCTGCTGTTTTTAGTTTGGTGTCATTGGATACAGAATAAAATTTATTTTCCAATGATGATCAATTTTAAATCACATTCTTATTTCACACACTGCATCTAGATTCACCACACTTAGGACAGTCTTCCTCATGCTGAGATAATCCGTCCTCCCAATCATAGGAACCAAAACATCCCTGAGCTCCTCCTTGTTATAGTAATCGAAGGAGTCGTAGCTCTATAACTACACCAGGTGTAGTTATGGGAGGTCCCAGATGATGAAGCATGCCACTTCGGTGGGTGATGGGACTTGGCCCTCTTTATGAGGACTTCTTTCTTTTTTTGTTCGTTTGAATGTGCTGACATGTCGCTTCTTTTCTCTTGAGAGATTGGTTTAGACCCGCAGACTTTACTTGTTGTGTTTGTTCAATTGATTCGGGGATTTGTCTGCGCAGGTCTCTAAAATTCCCTTAGACCCTGTGACCAGTGTTCTGTATTGACACCTGATCATTGCCAAAAAAGATCAAAGATCTATTCAAAACAATATCAGTTCCAAATGTCTTACATAAATACCTACACACCCCTTTCCAATATGTATCTAGTTTAAGACATTCATAAAAGATATGTATATCATTAGCTTTGGGGAGCGAACACCTGGGGCATCTCAGTTCAGGGATTGGGGCAAATTTCGAGATTTTGTCCGGAGTGTAATAAATTCGATTGGTAACAAAAAAATGGTTTTTCTTCAGACTAGCTGAGTTGCTATATTTATAAAGCAGAATCATGGAAGGTTCCAAAAGATTTCCAATATCGGCTTCGAAAGGAGAGTCATTCCAAACTGACACCTGTTGTGGGATACCTACATCATCTGCATTTATCAGGAACCTGTACCAAATTGAAATTTCCTTCTTCGGATGTTGAATGGTTTTAAGCACAGCTTCCACCTCACCGTTACCCCTAAAATTCTCCTTTTCCGTTTCAAACCAAGATCTTAATTGGATGAACTTGAATCTTGAGAATAAACATTGGGTTATTCCCGAGCAGACAAAAGTAACAGTGATAAATTTAAATGTAATGGTTTACAAAAGAGAGAGTCCCCTCCATAAGTATGTGGATTATCTTCTTTATTATTTCCGTTGTTGCAGGTGTTAAAAGGTAAATCGTAATGGTAAGTTGATCATAGATGATTGTAGTCAACACGTGTTTCGTCAAAGGGCGGAAAGCCCAAAAGACTTCCTCAGGGCTACAAAGTGATGAAAAAATACTGATCATACAACTTTGTTACAATTATATAGTGATAACATCTCAAAACAATTAACTATAATAAAACCGCGACATTGATCAGCGAACAACCCAGAATAGAAGAAAAAGTAGAAGAAATAGAAAGTTGATTGAAATCAAATATCAAACTTGGTTGTGTAGCACTATAGACGCTGAAGTGCATATAAACAACCTCCACCAAAACGACAAGAAAATATAAAGAAGTGAAAGAAATGAGTAGTCAGTGTAGAAATAAAATCAAATGATGTGTGAGTAAAAAAGATCATGCCTGAATATAGATGCTTCCTCTGTGATCAACTAACATCTCTCCTTCCTGATTTGTTGTCCATATGTCTGCCATTGTGACTTATGTTGACTTGGAGTGGATTTACTCTGTATGTCTAATTGTGTATTGGCCAATGAGGAAGACTTGTGGTTCTTGTATCGTTTCTCATTTTGATTGTTATATCAATTTACATTCGAGATACATTATGACTTTCCTTAGGAATTAGAGTTCTACTTTAGAAATTTACGAATTTATATATGGGCCAAAATCATTATAATTTTGGCATTTATATTATATTTTACATCTTTTAAGATGGCGATTACGATATTACATTAGTAATGTAGGCGTCTTGGTTATTGGATAGTTTTTTATCGTATTTGGGTTTAATTTGTCCAATATATATTTGCGACATATCGTGGACTTTTAGCAATGAGATAGGTATTTATACCTTGACGAACTCACAAATGAGATAATCCTTTGCTAGTTTTGTATGCGACACTTTACACCTCTCCAAGATGGCGACCCTGATTACATACGTTTTACGCGATAGTCCTTTTTCTATTTCTTATGAAGGACGTTACTGCTGAGTACCGGGCCTCGTATTTATTGAGGAACACTATGGCGCCGGTTTGTTCACATGCACCTGAGTTTGGATATCAATCGGAGTACTCTCCGCGTTACGGGTATGTTAATTAGGTCCGACCGTTAACCCCTCTACTTATTTAACCTGTATCTTGTAGCCTTTATGTCTTGTGGTTATCTTACATTGTGTCCATATATTATAAGTAATTGAAACCAATGCGACATAACACTGCTGTTTCATGACTCTTGGTTCTTTGTTAATACTATTGTACAGGCAACCCTCGTATTGAGTGTTGATAGTAGCCCTCTATGTGTGTGCTCGTGTTTTCGCTTGAGCCCCTCTCTTTTTTGTACATGTTGAACTTTTGTATGTATCATTAGCACTTGAGCTTATTGACAGGAATCTTACTGTGTGGTCTACTATTTCGGCTTGGATCTTTCTGAATATTTTATTTATTATTTGTTTGCAGAATCCCCAATTTTATGCTGAATTTATACTCTGATTGTGATATATTCCCGGAACCATATTAGAGGTACTTAATTGCTTTTTTCTTTTTCTTTTTAACTGATGGAACATATCTCAAGGAATAATTTTACGGAGGTCATCCTCCTATAATCAACTCTATATATTGTCATTACCGCATTTGCTAAATAGATTGTATGTTGCATATTATTCTCAGTTCACCTGATATCACCTGAGGAAGCTTTTTGACTGATTTACCTGTTTCCGTTTGTGACACTTGTCTCTCGCCCTACACATCATCAGACCTAAAATATATTGCTAATGGTGAGTGTCATCTTTCACCTACTCTCAGACCGGTTTACTTGCTGGTACTCTTGTTGTATGTATGTTTGTACATATATAGGTTTCAGTATTTTGACGCAAGCGGCTATTAGTTGAATCCTTGTGTTCGGTCCGATAGTACTAGTCCATCTTTTCTCTTAAGGTATGATTTTTAGAGGCTTATTCTGATATCAGTTTTTCTGTCACATTCTTCCCCGTGCACTTATAATGAGGTTATGAAATATTCTCTCTTTTTTCTTTAATTTTACTTTTCTCTTTTTTACTCACACATCATTTGATTTTATTTCTACACTGACTACTCACTTCTTTATATTTTCTTGTCGTTTTGGTGGAGGTTGTTTATATGCACTTCAGCGTCTATAGTGCTACACAACCAGGTTTGATATTTGATTTCAATCAACTTTCTATTTCTTCTACTTTTTCTAAAATTCTGGGTTGTTCGCTGATCAATGTCGCGGTTTTATTATAGTTAATTGTTTTGAGATGTTATCACTATATAATTGTAACAAAGTTGTATGATCAGTATTTTTTCATCACTTTGAAGTCCTAAGGAAGTGTTTTGGGCTTTCCGCCCTTTGACGAAACACGTGTTGGCTACAATCATCTATGATCAACTTACCATTACGATTTACCTTTTAACACCTGCAACAACGGAAATAATAAAGAAGATAATCCACATACTTATGGATGGGACTCTCTCTTTTGTAAACCATTACATTTAGATTTATCACTGTTACTTTTGTCTGCTCGGGAATAACCCAATGTTTATGTATCTATCTCAGGTTACTTAGTAAAAGAGATCTTTGGGATTCAAAATGGCTGTCTCCCGTTTGTTCCCTTGAGCATCTTGTTGATTTGTTTATTTCACCTTAATGAATATTGATTTTGCCCAATATATAACCTTGCCATGGTTGAAAGCTTCTCTTGAATCTTGAGAACTCCGAGCCTATTCTTGCTTTTAATACCTCCCAATGGTGTATACCATTTTCATTCCCCAAATCAGACCATATGGAGACTCCCGCTCTTTTTATGGGAAGAGCCATACTGTCCTGAAGACAGAGGGGTTTCCAGGGGAGTCCCAGATCGGAGCCTGATCGGAATAATAACCTATCCCACATCTAGTACGGATGTTATACCAGACTTCCAAAGCATTTTTGATGACCTTTAACCTCACTCTTTTAAAGAATTTTGGTGATCCGTACTTATAGAGAAACCCGGCCTTACCCCCCCTCCTTCAGTGATGGCCAACTCCCCCAACAGTTTACCCCAGGCGCTTGCAGTTGGTTCGACCAGGAGCACCCTAAAAGCCTTGAATTGAAAAGCAGCCAAATAGCAGCGGATATCGGGCAGTGCGAATCCCACTTTGGCTAGACGGCGCCTCAATTTTTTCCAAGATAACCTAACACCCTTCTCCCCCCAGATAAAACTCCCGATTTTACTTTGCGCCTTAGAAATAGAATGCTTAGGGAAACCTAGAGGGACCGCATTAAACAAATAAGTTAACTTCGGGAGGATGATCATTTTTACTAGATTCACCCTCCCGAAGATGGACAGAGGAAGATTCCTCCACCTTGCAAAAAGTTGGTCTATTTCTTTTATAGTTTTTTTCCAAATTGATTAATTGAATTTTTTCAAGATCTTTCAGAATTATAATCCCAAAATATTTAAATGTATTGCTGGTGGCCCCACTCCACTGATCGATGTTCCAACACATAACCTCTGTCTTTGTGGAATTAGCCAAGTACCCGGAGATTAAACCGAAATCTTCCAGCAGGGACCCAACCTTTAGCATTGTTATCTCAGGATTATCTGTATATATAATTATGTCATCCGCGTATAATGCAATTTTAGACTGATATTGCTGAGTCTTAAACGGGTGTATAGTCTCATCTAGCCTTATAGCCTGAGCCAAAGGCTCAATATACAAATCAAATAGTAGGGGTGAAATAGGGCAACCCTGCCTAGTCCCTTCTTGAATTTCAAAGCTAGGAGTAAGTAGGCAATTAATGAGAATTTTGGCTGAAGCATCCTGATAGCACCCTCTGAGGGTGTGGAAAAAAAATTGGACCAAAACCCATCTCCTCTAGTACCTCCCAGAGGTAGGTCCAACACACCCTGTCGAAAGCCTTGGCAGCGTCTAACGCGACCACTGCCAAGGGTTCTGCTCTAGTAGTCACCAGGTCGATATTTCCAATAAGGAGCTGGGTTTGTTCCTGAATATATCTCCATTGATGAACCCTTTCTGGTCTGTATTGACCAGTCCATGAACTAATTTACCCAATCTCCCTGCCAAAATACCCATAAAGATCTTATAATCTGCATTCAGCAGGGAGATTGGACGATATGAGTCCGCTTTCGCTGGATCCTTCCCAGGCTTGAGGATTAAAACAATAATTGCCTCCCTCCATGAACTGGGGGTGTGACCTGTTGGGCTATAAATTGAGTGAAACAGGGATCCCAGGACTGGGGTTACTTCTTCGGAGAGGGACTTATAAACTTAATTTGGCAGGGCATCCGTACCAGAGGCTTTGTTATTTTTTGAAGTCTTATCTCCTGCAATGTAATTGGCGAATCAAGGAAATCTTTATTAGCCTGGGTTAACGAGGAGAGGGATTTTGAGCTCAACCACTCACGAATTAGTTGTTTAGAGGGGAATAAGTTCTCCCTATATAAATCCGAAAAATTGGTAAGCATGGAGTTTTGTATATCACCTATATCTGTCGATCTGCCCCCTTGACTATTTATCTCCAGCTCAGCGATATCATTTTTCGAGCGGTCAGTTCTTGCCTTCCATGCCAGAAGAGCACCAGCCTTCTCCCCATATTCGTAGTTCTCCATCTTATTCCTTTCCCATTGGGCCCTGCACTTCTTTTCTATGATTCTTCTATAGTTTTATCTGGCCTGTTCAAGTTCAACCTGCACCTTTCTTTGTCCTTCAGGGGATTTTGAAAGCTTAAGGAGCTCAGATTCTAAAAATCCGATCTTTTCTTCACCTAATTTTAATTTGCGTCCTTCAGCACGATTTTTGAAGCATATGATGCTGTGTAGCCGGCCTCTCAGGCTAGCCTTAAAGGCATCCCACACGACCTCTATGGCTACTGAGCCTATGTTGAAGTCAAAAACCTCCAAGGATGACGTTTTGACTGCCTGAATTAATTCTGGATCTTCTAACCTTCCTCTGCTGAGTGTCCATCTCGATTGAATTTTTTTTGTTAAATTTTTAATGTCACAAAAACAGGGGAATGATCCGATAAATGACTAGGAAGAATGGATATATCTGAACCCTTGTCAAGTAAACTCTTACTGACTAACAGGTAGTCAATCCTAGAGGAATGATGGAATCTCTTACTATGAAATGTAAACCCGTCCCTATCCCCTTTCATAAACCTCCATACATCAGCCAGGCCTAAATCGTGAATCAGGTTCTTCATTGCCCGAAGATGACATACTCTTATTACAAATATGCAGAGAAGTTCCTTGTGAAATTAGTTCATGTTAAATAGGGACCCCCTGTTTTCTGTAGGTTTGTCAAGCTTGACTCATAAGGTTATTCATCATATACACCTGCGATCCATGACATTTTAAAGATTACGAGCTACATCTCAATCCAAAAGGTGAGACTGAAAGAGCCAGCAAGGAAAAGGCTGAGCCAGAGTCTAGGAAGATGCAGGGAGTGAGACAGAAAAAAGGATTAGAACTCTGTCAAGTCAGGGTAAGACCTGGCGTGGTTACAGTTTGAGGGACCCTGATTGAACCCCCGGATTGGTATCAGTATATTGATAGTCGTTCTTCCCCTTCTTTTCAGTACTCTGACAGTTAAATGGCAGAAAGGACTGGACAGACTGAGTATCGCAGAAATAATGAGTATGTCAAACAGAAAGGTGAATCAGGACTTGAAGTTGAGTTAGTGTAAAAAAGAAGAGGGTCTTGACTCTCAGACACATTTAAAAAAGAAGAAAATGGCTGAACTAACTGAAAAACATGGCCTGCAAACGAACAATACTTCTGTGAAATGGGACTTGAGCAATAGGTATTCTAGGCAGCATGGCAGAAGTGACCATAGTTCATCAGACTCTTCAAGAGCTTCTTGTAGTGAAGCTTACTGATGCATTTATAAAGGTTGAAAAACAGGATAGAAATGTAAGCCCTACAGATATGGCCAATATTGTAAAATAAAAATAGAGGGGGATATGCCAATCACAATTCAAGTAATATTTTGGCCACATTTATCAAATGTTTATGACATTATTCTTCCAGAGGACGACTAACCTCCAGTCTTTACAAGGGACACAGTCCAGGAGAGGAGATAATAATGCTGACCAAGGAGGGCAGGTTGGCATCGGCAGTGGCAGTGGGCTGACCACCGAGGGCAAGCGCAAGGGGGCAAGTGTGTGCAGATAGGGAAAGGAGGACAGATGTGATGGGGAGGAGGCAAGGGCAGAAAGTTGACCGCAAAGGACAGGATGGCATGGGTGTGGGTAGCAAGCTGATCATGGTAGTCAGGAAGTAGACAGCAGGGGCAGCAAGCTGTCCATTCAGAGCAGGCTGACATTGAGATAGACAGCACAATGTCCTACAGAGAAAAGAGGGGACCAGACAGGGGCACTTACTTGGAGAACAAAGGACAAGGGAGGAGGCAGAAGCAGAAAGTTCACCATGGAGAAGAAGCCGGTATGGGCAGGCACAGCAAGCTCACGACAGAGAGGAGGCTGAGAGAGAAGGTGCTCACAGATGGAGAATGGAAGGTCCTGAGAGGGGGGGGGGCAGGCAGGGTCAGCAAGCTGAGCACGACAGCTGGCAATGATAGGCAGAGAAAGTAATCAATAATGTAATTTGAGATATCATCAGTGATGTCACCAATGAGTCTTTTAGCATGCTATGGGTGATGTAATATGTGAGGTCATATGCAGTGCATAGAGGGGGAACAAGTTATAGTTAGCTTAGTCAACTATACTATGGATGGGTGATAAATTCCGTCCAGCCACGTGGCAGAGTTTTTCTCATGCGAGGCTCACCAATGGTAAGTTTGCATATGGGATTTGTCATCCCTTAGCACCATTTTCAGGCACTGAACGGGACCTAGCGAGATTTTCTCAATGCAGGCGGTTGCCACTGTTTGTGGTGAGAAAGTTGCAGCACAAGTAGAAAATCTACTTGAGCGGCAGCAAAGAAACAGCGCCCTCTGGCGCATACTGTGCGTTGATTTTGCAGCATGGAACAAGCTCCCAGTGCTACAAATCAGGGCGAGCAGCGCAATGTGCTGATTTCCACCCATGCACAGAATTCCACAGAATCTCTCAGAGTTTTCATGTAACTCTGTGGGATTCCAAAGAGTGAGACTCCAGGAGTCCTTCCCACCCCTAAATTATACCTGATGGTTTTCAGTGGTTATTCGAGTTTCAAACATGATGTTATGATTGGCATTTTAACCTAATTATAAAGCCACTTTAGCTTTTGTTTTTGTTAGTGAATATGGTATTTGTAATATAAAGTTAGATGTTATTGCCATACCTAACTATAACATCACTTTAACCTTTGTTTTTAGTAAAAAATATATTGTAGGGTACTCCATATAAAGGAGCTGCTGTCCAATTAAACTTGGTCACTACTCAGAGTCTGCTGCTTCCTTTTTAAAAAAGTTGTATGTGACACTTTAACCCTGATAGGGTATTGTCTTGACTTATACTGGGAGCTTCCTTTTGTTTTGATTTAATTAGAGGGATACATATGTATTAAGCACTATCTAATCTTATGCCTGTGTTCAGGAAAAATATCCCAGAAATTTTTTTGGGGCATATTATCAAGCCAGGCGATAAAATTATCGTTGCTTTAGCGGCAGAAAACTGCCGCTAAAACGGCGATAGTGAGCTTGATAATATGCTCAAGCCCATGTTTGATGTCCTTCACATTTAACATGGGCTTCAATTGGAATTCCATAGAGCATATTATCAAGTCCATTATCGCCGTTTTAGCGGCAGTTTTCTGCCGCTAAAGCAGCGATAATTTTATTGCCTGGCTTGATAATATGCCCCATTGTGTGGACAAATATGTCAAGAATATCGAGCACAATAATATTGTGAAGGTACGTTTCTATAGGTGAGCAAAGTTCTACTATATATAACTGTATATATATGTACCTTGCTGATATATATATTCATGGTACGTAGATGTGAAGTTAATAATAGTAAATTTATACTGACCTATTTGCACGTACCTTCTGTTTTTTTTGGTCCTCGATTTAAACAATATTCTGTCCACTAGATATTTTTGTTTCTGAATTTCTGTATGTGAGTCCATATTCTTAAAGACTTTGTTGAAAAAATGGCAAAAGGCTGTGCACTCCAAACCAACATTCTAGACCCATCCTCTCAGCGACCAGGAAGCTACATGAACCTGAACAGATCTATGGGATCTGACCTGAATCTCTTTCCTGTAGCCAACAACTCCAAGCGCAAGAGGTTCCAGGCCTCCACAGTCACCTGAAGTGCAACAAAATCAAATACAGACTACTGAACCTGCAAGGATGGTGGTGATGGTGGATGGTAAGAAATGGTCCTCAAACTGTTCCTGTATACTTTAGGAGAGTTCACGATGGACATGACCAATACCACATCACCTGTGCGCCCACCTCTAGGGGATCTCCTTCCTCCCTGGAAGCCACCTGGAAGCCCCCTAGATACCAGCACAGGCATGAGCGTTTAGGGAGCGCTATGAAGTGAAAATCAGACAAAGCTGGTTTGCATCAAGCAGAGGAGGTGCTAAAAAAGGACAGAGACAAATCAAGGTCCCCCAGAAGCAGGGAGCAAGTGATGTTGGAAGCAGAGGAGAGACCTGACCATATCATTTGCATGCCAGCCTCTGGTTGCTGACTGGTTTTCGACAGTTTATTCTCTTGTTATGCGATCCTCTGTTTGAGACATGTTTATCGTTCTCGTTTAGCAAGCGTGTCGCGCTTGACTTCCCAATTAATCTTCAACACGATACCGGTGCCCTCATGACTTCTCAGACTGACCACCCACAGGGTTGAAGGGGTGATTTGGCTGTCCCAGAATCACCCAGTGACCCTGCGGCATGGCCCCTTCTGATCATCTACCTTTACTTATCCCCTCAAATTGACTCACAATGGGTCTTCACCTATCTGTTGGGATACTTGATAGTGGGTGGCTGCAAGCTTTTATTCATGGTCTCACATGTTCCCCCGGGGGTGATGCCCTGACAATGCCTGCACAGGTTGGAGCTAGACCCAAAGTTTAGTGATATCTTTCCTTTGGGGTCTATACCCAACAAAGGGGCCGATTTCGATGTGGTCGGAAACAGCTCCGACCGTGGGTCGGTTCCGACCGCATCAAAATGTCCCATTCGGATTCCTCTCCGACTGACCCATTTTGATGGGGTCGGACGGAAAGGAATCCGAATCGGATATCCGAATGGGCTCCGACCAGCTCGGAGAGCCCGTCTGCCATTCGGAAAGCATCCAGTAATCCCTCAGGCGGCTCTTTCCGCCCGAGGTATTACGATGGCAGATTCCAACAGCCTTTCTGTGCTGGCCTTTCCGACACAGAAAGGCTGTGGTAATCTGACTATGGGGGCCCCAACAGGGCCCCTATGGGTGCAAGGCCTCCAGATGGTGTCCTCAGGAGCACCTATGGTGCCCCCCTGTTGATCCCTGCACCCATTGGCAGGCACCTTGAGGTGCCTGCCATGGGGTGCAGGGATGAACTGCACCTCAACTCTTTACAATGAGAGCATGCTTACTGGTTGGAATGCATGCTTCCATTGTAAAGAATAGGAATGCAACCGAACAGTGTTCAATCGCATCCTAATTGCTGGGTTGGGACCAACAACAGGAGGGCATTTGGTCCCAGTTCCAAAATGATGTTGGACGCACTCAAGTCCGTCCAATATCGTAATTGGGCCCTAAGTGTCCACTCCCCCTCTGCTCCACAATGTGTCCCCTGTTCCCTCTGCCTCGACCCTCCTCTATCCAGATGCCAGATTTGCAGCAGAATTTTACGTCGTTCACACCACCAATCTCCATTAACATCAGAGGCATATCCCACTACTCCTAACACAAGAAGATCCTACAGTACCTCTGCATCAATCATACTGATATAGCCCTGCTGTAGGAGACCCACTTGTTGCAGGTGGAGTTGTCAGAGCTCAGATAGGAGTGGATGGGAACAGTATTCAGCAGTAGCAGATTCGTTAGCGACCAAGGTAAGGTCTCCCCCTCGACCTGTTGCTCGAAAAAATGCAGAGTGGAGATCCTTATAGGGAAAGGCCTCCTGAGGGGGGCCACTGGGTACTGGCCAAGCTCCAGATCCCGGGGCAAAACTTTCATTGTGGGCTCCAAATATGCGCCCACCACTGACAAAACTTGCTTTCTGGCGTGGTTTTCCAGACTCTTGTTCAACCTTAGCAAGATGCCTGTGCTGTTGAGCGGGTACTAGAACTTTGGCACCCAGCCTGATCCTAGACAGGACTGGGCATGGGGATGCAGAATAATCAAAATGACAAGGCCCTGCTCTGTGGTCTGGTGAAAAATGCATTGGTGAAAGTCTGTGGTCTTCTCCAGCAAAGCAACAAAGAATACATTTCGACTCTACATCATGAGCCCCACTCTCAAATAGACTACTACCTGCTCCATGAACAACTAATATCCCACGTCACCCATTGTGAAATTCTAGACGTAGGACTTGATGATTACAGCTCAGTTCTACTGGGTATTGGCATAGGGAGAGCAGCACCACCCCCCTACCAGTTGCGAATGAAAGCATTAGCCTACCAGCAGCACAAGATCAAAGACCAGATGCGTACCCATATTAAGTCTTAGTTTGCTGATAACACAGGATAGTTAGATTTGCATAGTGTGTTACAGACAGCCAGTAAGGCAACTTTATGAGACAATATGATGGCTGATTCAGCACAGGCCAAATGATCACTTTGATCACCATCTTCTATAAACCAGTGTTCATACTCAGAATCACAATACATGGTAGCCCCTTCCCCAACCCTTCAGAAGAAAATGGAGCTTGCAAAAACACGCCAGGATTCATACTTTTCCAAAGCAGCTGAGAAGACTCTAGTTAGGCTGTAACAATCACAGAATGAGCAAGGGAAAAATATGGGTAAACTTTTGGCCACCGAACTAAATCAGATAGAAACCCACCTGGCTATTTTTTTTAACGATCCGTGACGCATCGGGGGAAAAACTTTTCAACAACTCACCCCCACTCACAGATCCATCGCTCTTTTACTTACTATGCCACCCCATTCTGACCCAGCCTTATGCAAATGAGTCTTGTCTGTGTTCCTCATGGAAACAGTCCAGCCCGAACTACCAGGCCAAGTCTTCCCTGGACCGGAAACAAGCATCCTAATGTCTGGAAATTAGCAGAGCTGGCCCATCATAAAACTAGGCCTGGACGGTAAATTCCGTTCCCCTCGCGGAATTTGGGTACTTTTGCGTTCCGTGGAGAACTCGGAATTGCCCAAAATGCGTGTTTGCGAGATATTTCTTCCCGAGCACGCAAACAGCGTTTGCGAACAAGAAAAAACCATCACAAACGGGCAGAACAAGCAATTCCGCATGTTCGCGGTACTTTTGCGTGCTCGCAGAGATTTTTTACTGTTTCGTGGAGCTTTGCGTAGCGTGACTAGGCAAATTCCACCCACCTCTACATAAAACCCATTACTTTAACATGTGAGAGGTAGAGAAACAAGCAAAAAAATCCTTTAGCCTTCACCCATGAAAGAAATTATTTTTTAGGCCGAGCCTCTTAAAGGCATGTTATATCTACTTTGAGGGCTTACAGCCCACCCATTGCTTTTCATTTGTTTATTTCAGTGTCCTTTAAAAATTCATGCTTCCAAATGTTAAACTTTCCTATTTGTCCCTCCTTTTCATCTATTATTCACTGCCACAGAGCAGCCTCCCATTACTTGTAGCAGTCTACTTGTCCCATTTTAGTTACATAGCTCGGGAACTATTTTTTTAATTCAGAAAGAGCACTTCAAACAAGCGTTTCCGCTTCTCCTGATCAGCGCGGCACCTGCTTCAAAGTCACCGCACTTTATCTTTCAGCACGGTGGGTGCTTCGGGAAACCGCGCGCCTTTCTTTTTTCTACATGGCGCCAGCTTGTTGTAAATTGTACCTTAAAGCTGATAAACATGCATGTTTCTACCAGCATCTGTTGCGTTCTACTGGTTTTGATCTCTTTCATCCGTCCAGTGTATATTTTTAACAATTTATTTGCTGTATGTGGTTTTGGTTTTGTTTTGGGCTACTGGCAATGCAAGCATGTCTCAGGCTTGTTTTCAAGGGACATAGTGATTGTACTAAGTAGTCGCAGCCTGTGCCCACTTCCTTTATTTAGCTAATAGTAGTCTTTTTAAGTATTACAAATCTGTCTAGTATGTTTTCGCTGCTTAAGTGAGTTACCCAATTCCAGTCCCTCGTTCTTTAGTAGTCTCAAGCTAATTGCTCTCATGTTCCTTCTACACAAATTTTACACTTTCATTTCTATCTCATTTTCCGTGTAGATGTCTCTGTTTACTTTCCTTTAAAGTTACATTACATACATTTAACTCACCTGACTTTCTTTATATGTTTCTCCAAATGTGTAATGTATAGCTGGCAGCCGCCAGTTTAAAATACAGTTCGTAGCTGTGAAGATTGGACAAACCGAAACTTTTGACTACAGTGAGCATGGTGTGTTTGTGTACTACAGCTTGTGTGGTTTTATTTTACAACTGGCCAATGGGTGCATGCGTGTCGGAGCTAAACACATTTTTCCTCCCGCGATTGGCTATCTTGTACTCGGCTTGCTGCTTCCCTTCACTCCGAGCCTGGACAAACTCCGGTATTCCACCGAGGACCATTGTGGGGGTGCCCTCGAGGCCCCGGAGGGCTGCACTGCAGACAAGGAGTATTATGTGCCGGAGGCCGCTGCCTAGCCATATCACCCAGGGAAAGGAGAGGAGGGCGTAGCTGCATTGTGGATTGTGCTGGTGGCCCGAGGGGGCTGTGCTTTTAAGGAAAAGGTCTTCAATGCTGCCTGCAGGAACACCACTGATCTGATCATTTACAATGAGCCCAAGGCAGGCAATGCCATTGTGTCTATGTCTCACGTAGGTAGGAGTTCTCTGTGACCCCTCATACACACAGAACACCCACACACCCAACCCCTTGCCATGCCCATGACCTACATCACTAATAGACCCTCCCCACCTCACTCAAGTCTGTAAGGGGTTCACTAGCAACATAGTCAAAAGATCTCATCAGGTAGGAGAGTTCCCATGCCCTCTCAAGATCACCTCCACAGCCCTAAGTACCACCCTATTCTACAACTGTAAGATACTCCCTTCCAACATAGGAATGGGTACCTCACAAACTAGGCAGGCACCATAGTCTGTCTCCATAACACCTCCACACACAGCCCTCTGGTACCACTGCATTATACCTCTGTAAGGGGCATACTCATAAACATAGATACCTCAACAACAAGAAGTGTCACCCCTGAAATCCTGTCTTCGGACCACCTCCACACACAGCTCCTAGTACCACCATGCTGTACCTCTGTAAGAGACTTCCTACCAGCAGGAAATAGACATGGCTCCAATGAAGAGTACCCCAATCTCTACACATTCTATCAAGATCCCCTCAGCATGGAGCCCTCCCCCAATGTTCCTTCCCCACAGTTGCCTTCCGACACACCATATCCTTAGATAAACCACTTCACATTACTGGTGTCTCAGTCTCAGCACTAGAGTAGGAATGCACACAGCCTTGCACACCAAGCTACCCAAAATGACCAACACAGGCAGGCCATCTCCCTCCACTTCCCAATTTCACACCCGTCAACACTGCTTGCTGTGTTATAGTAAAAGGCTCTAACACTAGCTCTGTGTCTCTTTTTTTTTAATACCCTATTGCACACATGCTCGAGTTGTTACCCCTCTAACGTCAGAAGGTATTTAGGACTCAAAGATCCATGTGTCATAGGAAAAAAAAAACAAGGTCTTTATATAAGATGTGATTTTCATATACTACATCTTGGGAGAAGGAGGGGTTTAAAAGCTCTAGAAACATTTGAGACATCTTGAGAGTATAAACATGGGGATAAAGACTGTTCGATAAGGTTCATATGGCACGGGAGATAAATCTGTTGTTGTTGCAGCACTTTTGGTTCATTTTGTGGTCGAAGTCTAAGTCTGCTTTGCTGATGACATCTTGGGGACATTGGGAAAGCTTCCCTGGGAATGCATTCCACCCTTTGATTACCATTGTCTTTGTGGTTTGTAACTCACATTTGCTTGATTTCTATTTGCTGTGTTTATTTGTTTAGACTGTCTAGCTTGAGTTTGTCCTTCCAGTTGCCAAAACAATATTTAATGTATTATTTAACCAGTACTGAATTTCTATAAACATGCCTTTAAATCTTGTTATTATCTTGTCACATTTGCTGTGGATTCAGAGACAGAGGTCATGTGTCAGGCTCTGTCTTCCAGGGAGCTTGGTGTTCATTTTTCTTTCTCTGACTTCAACTTGAGAGAATTTATGTGACAATCATGCTGGCTCCTGGCGGTGTGCTTGAGGAAGGCTATATGATGTTATTTTTATTTCTAGCACACAACAAAATGTTAATGCCTGTAAATGAACTGTGCAGATATTTCAGAATATTTCAGAATTAGAAAAACACAAATGAAGCACAGTTTGTGGTAATTCTGAAGTGTAGTGGAAACAAATACATTAGTACGATCAACATAAATCTATACGCTAGGTTATGACATTTCCACACATTATCATTTGCGAGTTGCATACTTTTATCAGTAAAACTGTATGTATGGACAAATGTATTGGGCATTTCAATTGAAGATATGTTGTCTGGATTGGAAGTATATTTATTGAAGCAATAAGTTTCTTGTGTAAAATACGAGCACTGCAATTATCAATAGAAGGAAGCAAAACAGAGTAATCAGCATCACAAGAATGGTAAAGAAAATGAACAATTCAACCATTGTGCTGTTACATAGATTATATGCTTGCAAATAAGTACAATTATAATTGTGCTCCTACCTAGTTCTCCCCATTCTAGTGTGCCTAAGGTGGGACAATCTGCCAGAATCCCTGTAGGGTGATCTAGCTCCCCAATTACCTGTGGGTATGTTTAATCTCGGATCCCATCTTGGTGCAAAGCTGAGCACCATCCTGCGCAAGTGGTATATAGGATTCAGCTGGGCTGGAACTCTAGCATGGAGCAACCTCGATAGTGTCATCTAAATGCTTCTCTAACTACACAAAGGAGTAATGTCTTTTATATAATAAACTTTACTCATTTTGCCATGCCTAAGTCCCAGTCAGGCCGTCATTACTTCTATCCTGATAAAGCTGTCACCGAATGAACAATAACAAACAGCAAGATGTTGTGCTGTGAACCTTAGCTTGAGTACAGATTGCTCAAGGGTCTGATATAATGCCTATGAAGATGTGTAAATGTAAGCAAAGTTATATCATGGAACATCATCCCACAGAAGCCGCAAGCAAATGTGTGTCAAATGTCAACGTTCAAGAAAACGTTAACTTTAAACGTGGGCATGTAAAATGGTGGTGTTTTTGCCCTGCCTAATATGACCATATGAAACTCTGTGCCACTACACTCTGAATCACTTCACTCTATGCCAATTCTCTATGCCACGCTACTCTGCAACACTGCACTCTCTGCCACTGAACTATACTCTGCACCACTCTACTAAACTTTACGCCAGTGCACTGTACTCAACTCTACTCTGCATTGCTCCACTCCATGCCAATTCAAACTAAGATGTTCTCAACACTGCACTCTATGAGACTGAACTCTACACCACTACATTCTACTCTAAAACAATCTACTCTGAGCCACTTTATTCCACTCTATACTATTTCACTCTGCTCCAAAGCAATCTACTCTTCTCCACTCCATTCCACTTCACACCATTTTATTCTACCCCATTGCACTCTATGCCACTTTACTCAATGCCAATGCAATCTACACCACTTTACTCACAATACACTCTATGTCACTGCACTCTAAGGCAATCTACTCTGCACCACTGCACTGCATGCCACTATACTCTACTGTGCAACACTCTACTCCATGCCACTGCACTTTACACCACTCAACTCTACAACATTGCACTCAACGTCACTTTCCTCTGCACCTCTTTACGCCACGGCACTCTACACCAATGCACTCTACATCACTATACTCTGCAACAATGCATTCCCTGCCATTGAACTCTGTGCCACTCTACTCTGCACCACTACCCTTTATGCCACTGCACTCTAGTCTGCACCACTCTACTCTATGCCATTCTACACAAATGTGCCCTATGCCTCTACACTCTACACCACTCTAATCTACTCTGCACCACTGCACTCTATGCCACTTCACTGTACATCTCTCTCACTCTTCTCTGCACCAATCTATTTTACCCCACTCTACAGTGCACCACTGCACTCTTTGCCACTGCATTCTAAACCTCTCTAGTCTATGCACTCCACTCTACGCTGCACCACTGTACTCTGCGCCACTGTACTCTGCAGCACTACACTCTACGCCACTGCACTCTACCCTGCACCACTTCACGCCACTTCACTCTACTCTGAAACATTCTACTCTACGCCACTACCCTCTACTCCAGTGTACTCAAAACTGTACCACTCAACGCTACTACACTTCATGCCACTCTACTCTTCACCACTCTACTTTATCCCACTGCACCCTACGCCACTTATCTATCCCACTCCAATCTACCCTGCACCACTCCACTATATGCCACCTCACACTACTCTGAAACAATCTACTCTATGACACTGCACTATATGCCACTACAATTTAGGCCACTGCAGTCTATGCTGCACTCCTCTACACCACTTGACTCTACTCTGCACCACTTTACTCTATGCCACTGTGCTCTATGCCCCACTACTCTAAGCCGCTGCACTCTATGCCAATGCACTCAACACCACTTTACTCAAACCCAATGCACTCTACGCCAATTACCCTGTGCTACTGCACTCTACACCACTATACTCTACTCTGCAATTCACTATGCCACTGCTACACCACTCTATACCATTGAGTTCTGTGACATTGCATTTTACGCCACTCTACTCCAGTAGCGGCTGCTACGGGGCAGTAGTGGTGAGCAGGGAGGGAGGGGGGATTAAAAAAAGTAAAGGGGTTGAGAAAAAAAGTCACCTACCTTCCCGGCGGCCACTTTCCTCTGTTCTCTTCTGTCAACGAACCAGGAAGCACCCAGGCTCCCGACTCCCCTGACCAATCACAACGCTGCTATGCTATGGGTGGCTGGGCATGTTCCCACTAGGCTGTCCGCCACAGCCCGGTGAAAAACATGCCAAGTGCATATGATAATTTGGCCAGCCCAAGACGGCTGGTCAAACAGTCATGCGCACTTTTGAGAGTGGCACCACTTCTTCCCCTGCTCTTCGGGGAGCGCAGCCCGCCCTCCCGCAGAGGCTTTACATAGCCAATAATAAAAAATCTAAAGATAATAACATTGTCATTATCATGTTATTTTTCTTGTAGGGCGATGCTCCTCCGCATTAGCGGAGGAGCCGCCACTGCTCTACTCTGCACCACTGTACTCTAGGTCACTGCTCGCTGCACCACTCTACACTGTGCCACTGCACTCTCAGTCACTACACTCAATGCCAATCTACTCTGCAAGACCGCACTCTCCGCTACTAAACTCAATGCCACTCTACTCTGCACCACTGCATTCTATGCCACTACACACTGTGCCACTCCACATCATTGCGCTCTACATCATTGCACTCTATGCCACTCTATTCTACTCTGCACAACTGTACTCTACGCCACTCTACTCTATGCCACGGCACTGTATACCACTGCACTCTATCTACTTTGCTTCACTTAACTCTATGTCACTCTACTGCACTCTCTGCCAATGCACTCTATGCCGCTACACTGCAAGCCACTCTAATCTATTCTGCATCACTTTACTCTACGCCACTGCGCTCTATGTGATTCTACATCACGCCCCTGCACTCTACTTTGCACCACTCCACTCTACACCACTTGACTTTACTCTGAAAGAATCTACACTCTGCCACTGCCTTCTACTCTGCACCAATCTATTCTAAGCAACTACACTCTACCCCACTCTACGTCACTGCACTCTATGCCAATTCACTCTGCCTCACTTTACTTAAAACCAATGCACTCTACGCCCCTGCACTCTATGCTAATCTACTTTGCACCACTCTACTTAATGCCAATGACACTCTACAATAATTAACTCTATGATGCTCTACTCCAATAAACTCCACTCCACTCTATGCCACTCAGCTCTACTGCACTCTACGCCACTCTATGCCACTCTCCAATTCTTCTCCTCTCAACGATGCTTCTGTCACTCCATGCCACTTTACTCCACTCTATTCTGCGACAAACTACTCCATTCTACTCTACGCCACTTCACTCTATGCCACTCCACTCTACAACAATTTACTCCTCTCTGCGCCACTCTACAACTCCACGCCACTCTGCTGTACCCCACTAACTTGTAGCCATGCTGAATAGCAGCCAAGCTGGTGTACAACATGGCTAAAACATATTGGCAAAGTAAATAGCTCTTGCATGGGTGAGACCTATTGGCTTTGCCAATGCTTGTGTTTCTTAGATGCCCATCTCCTGGCATTCGTCCAAGGTGGCTTAAATAACTTGCATTCCTGCCCAGAAACCATAAGGGAAGTTGGGACACGCCCCCAAGCACCGTCTCTGTGAAGTAAGAGCTATTTTGAAAACTGCTTCCACACACAAACACCACACTGCTTGGGCCCACAAGCCCCAACTTCCTCCATGCAAAGTGAAGGTCTCTGTGGTCGAGTATTGTTACGTCACAAGTCGCTTATGCTGGCATAATAACCGGCAAATATAATACTTTACAAAATAGATTTAAAAAATATCTGTACGATTACCCAAAATCGATTAACAAAATACATCGAAATCCGTTTGTGTTAGGAACATCTTCGTAAAAAAAATTATACATACCCTTTAAATAAAAACAAACATAAATATGTGTGCTGATTACACTAGCACTGTCCGTCGTTCCTGTATTAGGTCTGAGAAAATTCAGCACCTTTTGTAAACGTGCAAATATTACATAGTTTGTGTGAACGGTGCGGCAGGGGGAAGGGGCTGCAGGGAGCGGTAGAACTGGTTCTGTGGGTTCTGCCTGGGAAGGGGATGGATGCGAGTTGAGATACTCTGCGCTCCTGCCTTCGGGCTGAGGCGCGCTGACCTGTGAGTCTGTCTCGACAACATCATGTGAGGGGCGGGGTTCTCTCGGCCCCAGGCTGGGCCATCCGGACGCTCGTCTCAATAAATACCCCGCGAGCCCAGACCCTTGCCTCACTCTGATCTTGTCTCTTCCTGCAATCTTCCTGTTGAATAGCTTCCTCGTCCACGCCTGCACGATGTCCCACGCCCCGAAGAAGCAAAAGTTCCTCATCGACGTGGACTGTGGGACGGATGATGCCCAGGCTATCATGATGGCCCTGGCGGCTCCTCATGTGAAGGTGCTGGCCGTCACATGTGTCGGGGGCAACACCCCACTGGACAACGTCTGTAAGAACGTGCTGCGGGTGCTGAAAGTCTGCGATAGATCTGACGTGAGTACAGAGCTTCCGCTAGACGGTGAGGTGGGCCTGTTATATTCAGTTCAGTCTCACCCCTTCCAACCTGTACGACCGCGATAATTTATGAGTTGTATAAAGCAGGTAGGGCCAGCTCAGCCTTCCATCCTTCCGATTAACTCGATAATATAGCGCCTGATGTTTTGAGAGATTAGTAGTATTTGGGCATATATGCGCTATATACACACTGATCTGATATTTCAAGGTGTAGAGCAGTAAACATAGAGTGGCAGATTTACATGAAAGTGACGCATCTGTAGAGATGCGTCACTTTCCCTGCCTTACCGTGGGAAACCCTTGCGCCACCATGGATCTGCCTAATGGCGCAAGGATTGACAGATGCGTCAGAAATTCTGATGCATCTGTTGGGGCAAAAGTCACGCATTGCTGGAGTCGTGTCGCAAGCACGACGCAACCGCAGCAATGCATTTTTAGGCCTATTCCCACTACACTGTGGTACTCCTTATGCTTGCAGTGGCGTCCTAGAAGTGACGCAGTGAAATCTTGTAGATTTCACTGCGTCACTTTTAAGAGGCTTTCATGCGTGGGAACGCCCACCCTGCATTCATTATAAATGACTCATGTATAATGTGTTGCAGGTCTTTACAACATGACACATCTCCCTAGATGTGTCACATTGTAAATTGCCTGCATTTTTTACACCGCCGCTGCGTCACAAAAGTGACGCAACGGTGGCGCAAAAGTGTTGCACGGGGCTTGTAAATCTGCCCCGGACACAAGTATCACTACTTTGTCCTGCTTACAACGGTCAATGCGCCTGCTGCAGAAAGTATACGTGAAAGTTTCAGGTGAAAAACGAATCAGTCTCAATTTAGCTTTTTTATCCTGCGGGGAGGCTAAAATGAGTTTCATTACTATATTGAAGCATACAGGGCTGGACAGGGCTTTCATTTAACCGCCATGACCCCGGTAAGTGGGATGGGGCCTCTGGTGGGCAATTTCAAAAGCCTTCACTATTAGAATCAAGTGTCAGATTCCATCAGGCTGCACTACACCTTGGGTTTAAATCCAATGGATCAATTTCTTATATTTATTTTCTTCACCTTTATCTTTGTTTAAACGTACAATTTTTTCACCATTTACTCTCCTTTTATCTTCAATTCATTTTATTTAAACGAAGGTATCTCACAAAATCTCAGGAGTCAGGAGTGGGTTCCACAAGCCGTGACATTTATTAAAACCGCCCAATGCATTTCGGGAAGTTAGTTCCCTTCTTCAGGGGCATCTATAATGTCCAAAATAGAATAATTTAGCTAATTTCATCCTCTTTCATAAAGCACTGCATTAGAATTAAAAAGACAAGGTATTTCAGTCATAAATCAGCAACATAATAACCACTCGATTTACGCATTGCATTTAGCCGTGTTTAGGCCCTAATGGCATTCTCATATCATTCATATGCCCTGGTTTCTTCACAATGTTTCCTACAAGGTTCACCCACTTCCCGAAATGCATTGGGCGGTTTTAATAAATGTCACAGCTTTTGGGACCCACTCCTGAGATTTTGTGAGATACCTTCGTTTAAATAAAATGAATTGAAGATAAAAGGAGAGTAAATGGTGAAAATTGTATGTTTAAACAAAGATAAAGGTGAAGAAAATAAATATAAGAAATTGATCCATTGGATTTAAACCCAAGGTGTAACAAGGCAGGGCAGCCTATTGGAATTTGACACTTGATCCTAATAGTGAAGATATTACGTCACAGCGCAAAGAGACGAAGCGTGAAGCAGGTCTGGCACGCCATCACTAGCACAACGACAAAGAAAGGATTACAATATGGAGTACGCGGCGTGCATCTCTTTCCCTTGAACTGCATCAGTACAATTTCGAAAGCCCACAGGTGCTCCTTAGGCGTAACGGCCAGAGCTACCAATTTAGGAGTTGGGAAACCAGGTTCGAGTCTCGGCGTCATCTCAACATCCTGTTATTCTGGAGAAGTCACTTAATCTCCCCCGTGCCTATTAATAGCTGGTGCCTGTGTAAAGAAGGCACTCCAATACCTTTGGGTCGTGTTCGCGCTATGAAAAAACTGCACACCAAAAAAAATCCCAACTCGACGAGTTTAACTGCGGCAGACATGAGGACGCTTCCAGAGCGGGGATATATTAGGAAGGTAGAGAGAAAGCAATCAAACGATGAGAGGGAGAATGGATCGATGGAAAGAAATTGCGTGAGGAGATGAAGGGAGCACGTCAAGTTTGAGCATTTTTGCCTGAACTGGTCTTGCTTCCCCAGTCTGGTCCCGGAAAGTTAAGGGGAGCAGCGCAACAACATTTGCAGTATTGTGGCAGCAAGCGGGACATATAACGAAAGCATCATGACCACTTTTTAACCAGTGCTTAATTTGAGCTGGTGGTTTCCAGTGCTCGGCACTGGCACTTAATTGTCAGCACCAGAGTTTGTGACAGACTGCCATAAGGTGGCGATGTCTAGCTAATTTAGAGATGACCACAACAACAGTTAATTATTAATGCTATATTCATTATAAATGAATTGCGCTGTGTTACATTACTCCAGATTTATCAAGCCACTCAGGGCCACGCAAGGTGGCTTTGCATGGCTTGATAAATCTAACTTAAGAGTTGCGTCGCTCTTGCACCGTTGCGTGGTGCAAGGGCGGTGCAACTCTTTGATAAATTTGGCCCTTATTTTTCCTTAAATCTCTATAAAGAAATTAGCAAGAAGGAGAAATTCAAAAATAAAACTGTTCTGTATTACTTAATTGGTCACAGACAGGCGGCTTTCTGAACATCCTATGGGATAAGGCACCTGTTGCAGAGATCTACCCAAAAATGTTCAATATATTATAATAATGATTAGATAGCTGATGGTTAATGTACTTTATGGAGAGATCTTTCATTTATCTAATCACAGTTTTGGCTCATCACATAGCAGAGAGGGATAATGTGCCTGCTGCAAGCACAATATGTAACATGCAGATCACAGATTTGCATTTTATGTAGATAGTTAAGTTGGTATCCACTAGTGTCACAGCAATCCTTTTGTTACCTGTAGCTCTCGAGGTACAATTTTACTATAGCTAAATGAGCTATGGACCAACATCAGGAAGTTGCAGCCAAACTGTAAGGCATAGGTTATTTTTCTCAATAAATAATTATTCTAACATTTCTAAAAGTGGTTCCTTTGGGTAGTAATTAAAGTTATTACATACAACCCCAACCTCTGTGTTGCATTTAAATTCATGACTTCGTGTTTCTACAAGTATGGTTGTAAAGTGAACCCTACACCTTGTCACTCTCATTGTCTTGTCACAATTTCTGCACCTTGATTTACTCTTTTGAATGATTCATTGTCTCTTCATAGTGTGTGTGTGTACGTGTGCGCTTTGCATTGTCTCTGTATAGTGTGTGTGTGATGTAAAGCACTCTGACATTCTACATTGGGATGGGTAGTGCTATAAAAGAACTTTAAAAATACATACATTAGCAAGTGCCGTTTAAGTCGTTAACTGTATGAAATACTTATAACGGTAGATATTTGAGACATTTTTATAGTGCATGCATATCTATTCCATAAGGGGTGAAGAAAGACAAGAATCAAATCATAGTTTCTCTTAATCACTTGTAAATTGATAACAAGCTGAATGCCTGTTTCACTCCATGAAATTGGCATCTAGGCAATAGGCTCAAGTGGCCGTATTACAGAGTGCCCTGGGGTGCAACATGCGTTTGCGCCCGCTTTTCGCACCCGGGGCACTTTGGTATTCAGAAGGGGCCGCAGATGCTTGTGTTGCTCCTTTTGTAATACCGATAGCACTTGCGCACATAAAGTGCCAGTGCAATGCGCAGGGGGTGCAACCTCATTTGCTTAGGTGCGTACCCCTGCAAATGAAGGACTCCCTTTGCCTCTGCACCAACGCTGTATTACAGACCTGGGTGCAGAAGCAAAGAAGCTCTCAGGAGGCACACTGACAGTGTGTCAAGTGAGAGCAGCCCTCTGGCGGTGGGACATGGGGTCCCATGGACCCCCAGACATCCCTTTGCAGGTGAGTGCAGTCGCTGACTGTACCCGCCTGCAAGGGGATCTCTAATCCCCTTTAAAAGGGCGGCCGGGTTGCCACCTGCACTGTGAAAACACGGAGCGGCTTCAAAACAGCCGCTCTGTTTTTCACAGGAAAGCACTGCCCCTAGGGCAGCGCGAGTTTGCGGCTACCGCAAGGGCAGAGCATTCCATGTAATAGGGCTCACTTTCCCTGTTTGTATCTGGCACACCTGATTTAAGGTGCGCCGGGCCCAAACAGGGAAAGTGCCCCTTTACATAATAGGGCCCCAGATAGCTTTCAGCCAGGATGAGACACCAGCAACAGGAGGGGAGGTGACTTTTATGTGAGGACTTTGTATTGAACCAAGCTGGTGGTGAACATAAGAAACCACCTTCGCCATCTGCAGGTTGCTGCTTCAAACAGAAACCAGACAGAAAACAAACGGTACAGCCTCTGATGGCAATTTGCACTGGCAAAGATTCAGGATATTCACAGAGGCTGGCCTGGATCAGGCTCAATAGTAAGTGGCATACCAGGGATCTGACGGGCTTATTTCTTGCACTACCTGTAGGTGAGGATGGAAGACAAACCTGGGAGAGCGTTAAAGTGCAAAAAGGTAAAAAAAGGTAAAAAAAGAAACATTCCTGGCTACGGAAGGGATAAATCTTACACTCAGATTCTGTAATGAACCTCTGCTAGTCGCTTACCCTTACCATAACTACTGACACCCATATTTAAATTTGATAAGTTGGCCTCATCTTTTCCTCACATTATCAGCTTATGCAGTGTTTCCGATTCTGCACGAACAGACAATGTAAGAACGCTTTATTTATAATTTACAACATTTTCAGATCGCAAAAAAGATTTTCAGAAGTTGCGAGCCACTTGCACACCTGGGGCCACATTACTCAATAAGCGAATTTTCATTGTTAACGCCGGGCGCACCTTTAAAAAGGGGCGCTCGGCGTAAACAATGAAAATGCGCCCTATTACTATGCTGCCCCCAAAGCAACTTATTTAGGTGAAAAATGGAAAAGCTGTTTTACAGCTGCTCTGTGTTTTCACAGTGCAGGCGGCAACTTGCCTGCACTTTTGAAGGTGATTAGGTCCCCTTGCAGGTGGGTGCAGTCACTGACTGCACCCACCTGCAGTGCGATGTCTGAGGGGTCCATGGGACCCCCTTTCCCCCACCAGTGGGCTGCCATCAGGGGGGGCACTGACAGTGGCACACTGTCAGTGTGCCTCCTGAGGGCTTCTTTGCCTCTGCGCCCACGCCTGTAATAAGGCACGGGCGCAGAGGCAAAGGGATTCCCTCATTTGCATGGAGCATGCCCCCATGCAAATGAGGGAACGCCCCCTGCAGATAGCACTGGCGCTTTAAGTCCGCTAGTGCCATCGGTGCTACAGGAGGAGCTGCACAAGTGGCTGTGGCCCATTCTGTAATACCAAAATGCACCGGGGACGAGCAAAGCGGATGCAAACGCCCTTTGTGCCCCCGGGGCACTTTCTGCGATACAGCCCCTGTACATAATTGGCGAATGCTTTCAGTTATCATTTCAAGAGTTACTGTTTGTGCAGCAGGACAGGGTGCCCTGTGTCAGCTGTGCACAACCTATGCCCTTCAATCATCTCTTTTAATTATGCTTCTGCCACCACAGACCATGAACCGTGGGTCTTATACAGCAGTACAGGTCTAGTCCAGTGAATGAACACATGTGATTAACATACCTTCGTACTTACCACATAACTCGATGCTAACCCTTATCCTGATAGAGGCCGAGGTTGCCAGGATGCAAGGCCACACCAATTCTCATCACCAAATTAGACTGAACAAAATTGTGCCATGAGATCATGTCAGTATCGAATAATCAACAAAATTACATCTTTAAAAACAATTATGCATCTTTATATGAGTCTAATTGTCATATCCAAGCTTAAAAATGCACCTAGTTATATAACCACTCGAGTGAATCTACTCAGGTGGTAAAATTGGGATTGATACTCAGCAACCCTGTGTCCACACTGGACCATAGTGTCAATACTTCAGACGGGTTGTAACATAATACCATCTCCTACAAGTCTACAGAGTATCTGTTTCGTCACTCTGCTCCTGTACCTCTATGCTGAAAAAAAGGTCTTGTGCCATAGTAGCTGTAGGCGCTATTTAATGTATCCCTGTCAAACTCATTTTGTTATTCCGAAATTCATCTGTGAGACACAGTACCACTACTGAATAACATGGTAGTCATGAATTATTGACTTTTGAACCTGCTGCGATTGTAACTTTACAATTACATATCTTTTTTAGCGAAAGCTGAGTTAATTACCGATGCGTCATGTATCCCACCCATTAGAGATACTCACTCCACAAATATAAAATAGAGTCTCAAATTCTCACCTAATCTTGAATTGAATTGTAAAATATAAGCCCAGGACATTTTATTGGCCGGATTGTGAGGCAAAGCAGTGTTAAACAATCATTCCACCCTGGTCCACTTTTCGCAACAAACAATAATGACGTGGCACAGAAACCCGACACTGCATGCTGGGACACACCTTAATATGCCCATCTATCTTTCTGCCTAGCAGTGATTGAGGGAATACATGAGCCTACATATTTACTTAAAGTGTGTAAATATGATTTTGAATGTTTGTGTCTATATATTTCTAATTATATGCATATAGATAATATTTACACACTGTCATTTAATTATGTAAAGCAAACATATATAAGTCAGTATGTGTGTATATGTATATCTATATGTATATCTATATTCACTGAAAAAACACAAAAGCTGAAATGACTTTATAGTCACGTAAGTAATAATATCTGACATTACATAAAAAAAGTAGAAATTCACTATAAAAACAGGTAAAGTGATGCTGCAATAGTTAGGTGTAGTAATAGTATAAAAACTATTGTTTTAAAACAAAAAAAATGCAATTCATCAGTGTTGGACAAAAAAATGGAAGGTGCACTCTAATGGAAGTCAAAAATAGAAAGTACACTGGAAATCCAAAACGATTCTTCTTTTATTCATAGATGTTTTATTTATTTATTTATTTATTTATTTATTTATTTATTTTTAATATTTGTAAAGCGCTGCATATACCCGTAGGCGTCTTGGCGCTAAAAACCAATATTGACAAGGAAATGTGAGGGGGTAAACCAGTTAATTGAACAGATGTGAGGGAAGAAAAGAAAAAGAGGTTAATGAGAGAACAGCCAGGTTTTCAAGAGTTTGCGGAACTGAAGCAGTGTAACACTTTGTCTGATGTTAAGGGGCAAGGTGTTCCAGAGTCTGGGGGCCGCCACCAAAAAGCGTCGGTCACCCCAGGTAACTGTTTTGGTGCGAGGGACGACCAGTTGGCTAAGAGTGGCTGATCGTAAAGCTCTTGTGGGTTTGTAAGATTGTAATTGGTCTCTTAGAAAATGTGGTCCTTGATTATTGATTGTTTTAAATACTATGCAGAGTGATTTGAAATGAATTCTTTTTTGCACAGTAAGCGAATGAAGATCTTTTATGTTTTTGGAAATGGGTTCAAACTTTGTTTTGCCGGTAAGAAGGCGAGCTGTCGCATTTTGTATTGTTTGAAGTTTTGCAATTAGTATGGTTTGAGCATTGAGGAATAGCCCATTGCAATAGTCCAGGGATGAGAGGACCAGGGCAGAAACCAGTGTCTTAATGGCAGAGTCAGGGAGAAAAGGGCATATTTTCCGGATCATTTTTAACTTCAAGTGTGCTGTTGATACTGTTTTGTTGGCGTGGTTCATGAAATTTAGTCCATCATCAAAGATGACACCAAGGTTCCTAACCTTCGAGGTGGGCGTAGGAGGAGTACCGAAGGTCTCTGGCCACCAACAGGTGGACCAGGCTGGAGAGAGTGGACCGAAGATGAGTACCTCGGTTTTTTCCGAGTTTAGCTTTAGGCAGTTTGTAGCCATCCAGTCTCCTATATCTAGGAGCCCTTTCTTAAATTTTTCAGCTACTTGCTCTCCGTCGCCTTTAATCGCCAACACTAGTTGGGTGTCGTCGGCGTAAGAGGTTAGGCTCATCCCATGTGCTTTGATGGTCTTAGCAAGGTCCGACACATAGATGTTGAAAAGTGTCGGACTCAGGGATGAGCCTTGAGGAACTCCGCAGGGAGCAGAGAGTTGAGCTGATTGAAAGGGTCCCAGAATGACAGCCTGCGTTCTTTTGGCTAGGAAGGACGCTATTAGGTTTTTGGCAGTGTGGCAGATGCCAAGTCCTTGGACACGGTCGCCCAAGGTGTTGTGGTCGACCGTGTCGAAAGCCGCTGATAAATCTAGCAGAACCAGTATGGCAGTGCCACCCTGGTCCCTGATGACCCTGATATCATCAGCGGCTTTGATCAAGGCTGTCTCTGTCCCGTGATGTTTTCTAAACCCAAACTGCGTGTTGTCGAGAAGCTGATGTTTTTCAATAAACTCGGAAATCTGGGTAGTCATGATTTTTTCAATCATCTTTGCCATGAAGGGTAGACTAGCAATTGGTCGATAGTTTTTTAACTCACTTTTGTCCAGTGAGGGTTTTTTTAGCAGAGGTTTTAGTAAAGTGTTTTTGAGAGGGTCCGGATAATTGCCCGACAGCAATATTAAATTGCAAACCTGCGTGAGTGCCGGTATAATGGCATCCATTACTGGTCTAAGTACAGATAAAGGGCAGGGGTCCAGGGGTGAACCTGATTTAATGGTAGATAATGTATTTTTTATTTGGTCCGGGGTGACTGGTTGGAAGCAAGGGAACGTGTTAGCTGGGGGGAGAGTGGTAGATGAGATTGAACCCGGAGGTGATTTGGAAGAGAACGCCTGGTAAATATCATCTACTTTAGTGTAGAAAAAAGAGGCAAGAGAGTCACACAAAAATTGTGACGGGGGGGGAGTGAGGTCTGGGGAATTGCCTGATAATGCTCTGGTGATTAAGAATAGTTGTTTGCTGGAGTTCTTAGCTTTCTCAATTTGATCACTGTAGTATTCTTTTTTTGCTTCCGCTATCATGTTTTTGTATAGTGCTAAGGATTCCTTATAGACAGATTTACTACTAGTATCATAGTCTTTTCTCCAAGTTCTTTCCTTGCTACGATTTATCTGTTTTTGTGTCCTTAGTTTGTCATTGTACCAAGGTGCGGTGGGTTTAGCTCTATTACTAGAGTGTTCTTTAGAAGGGGCTGATTGGTGTGTTGCCTGGCCCATCCAGTCGTATAATTGCTGGAGCGCTAAATTGGGGTCTGAAGCGAACACTGGGTGGGTTTGTTCTAGTATGAGCTTCAAATCTTCTTGATTTATATTTTTCCAATCTTTAAAAGATTGTTTAGGTATAGGTTGAGGATTATTATTACAGTGATTATTGGTGGCTATATTTGCAAAAATTGCAGAGTGGTCGGTCCACGGCATAGGCAAAATATTGGTGATTTGCAGTCCTTCTAGGTTAGAAAAGATGGGGTCTAAAATGTGGCCTGCTTGATGGGTAGAGGATGTGACAAGTTGTTTTAGCCCTAGGGTACCTAGATCAGAGATGAGGGCGGCAGAATCGGTAAGGGGACCTAGATCTAAGTGAAAGTTCAGGTCACCTAGAACCGTGAAGCTACTTTCTGTGGCTACAGATTCCATCATGGTGTTTATGTTGGACAGGAAGGTTGTCTTTGATCCTGGAGGACGATATATTAGTATACCCTTGAAATTAAACAGGGGGGAAATGTTGATAGCAAATTGCATGGCCTCACAGGAAGTGGATGGAATAGATGTCGTTCTGACAGGATATGAATCTCTGGCAATTATGGCCAGCCCACCCCCTCTTTGTTTAGGCCTGTCCTGACAGTAGGCTTTAAATCCCTCTGGAACGGCGATGACCAAGTCTGGCTGTGAAGTATCATCTGTCCATGTTTCGGTGATAAACAGTATATCGAGTTTAAAATCAGTTATCAGATCAAATATTTCCTGCCTATGCTTACCGAGTGAGCGAGCATTTATAAGGGCTATGGAAGTGACAGCACCTACATCATGTTTGGTTGAAGAGCCGTTAGTTTGGGGAAGTATTAATGGGATAGTGTCATAACAGTGAGGGCAAATGATGGCAGTATCCTTATGGATCTCTGAGGGATTGATTTTTGAACATTTGGCCATATTGAGTGGTCGAAGCGCATGTAGGTTATGGCTGGTGTATGTTTTAAAGTCTCCTGATACCTTTTGGGCAGGGGTTGTGGCCCTGGGCCCGGTCCCGGCGCGGACGGGCGCAGACGGGCTTGCCTCTGGCGCGCCTCCGGCGCGCTCGCTGCGCCCGCCCGCTGCGCGGACGGGAAGTGCCTATACTTTTATACATCGAGGGGGCGGGAAGGGGGGGAGTGCTGGATAGACTGGAGCGCAGCCCTTCCCTCCTCAAGATGGCGGGTGAGGTAGGAGAAGTCACGTGACCGCGACCGAGAGGGCAGCGCTGTTGGGGATGAAAGCTGCAGTCGCGCTTTGCAGCGCGCGATGATTTATAGAAGGTAAGCGCCAAGGTTTAGCCACCCAAAATGTATTTAAAAATACATCGAACTAATCATTGCCCTATGCACGGACAATATCAGCTAGTACAAGTGCAGGTACAAGTTTTTAAAAATAAAGGATAGAGAGAGAATCCCCCGGCTTCCGCCTCAGGGGAGAGCAATATTAAAATAAAGGTTTTTTACTAAAAAAGGCACACAGCCAACGCGTTTCGTTCCCTAGTGCCACAGGGAATTTCGTCAGGGCTGTAACAATCAAAAATACATTTTGTTACACATAAATATACATATATATACATTAAAAAGTACAAAACAAATAACCAATCCACAATACAACACAATAGGAGAGATAAAGTGAAAAAGCTACAATTAATCATAAATACATATAAATATTCTGAGAAACATAAAAAATACACAAGACAAAGATGAGTAGCCCAGTTGTTGCACTTGATCTTTAATATACAATACTATTGAAATTGAGGTGCTTGACCTTGGTCAGCTGTTGTTCTCTTAGTTGTTTTGTTTTAATTCATCAGTGTTGGACTTGGCCCTTTCTGCAGGGTCATCCCCAAACGTTTTGTTTTAACTCCTCCTATTTCCTTTTTGCAGAATTCGTTTTTGTTGCCCTTAATACTCTGTGTACTTTACCACTGCTAGTTAGTGCTAGAGTGCTTGTGCTCTCTCCTTAAGACATGGTAACATTAGCTTTTACCCATTTGCCATATTTGCTTACTTGTAAGTCCCTAGTAAAGAGGCACTACATGAGCCCAGGGCCTGTAATTTAAATGCTATTAGCGGGTCTGCAGCACTGATTGAGCCACCCACTTAAGTAGCCCTTTAAATACATCTCAGGCGGCTTGCCATTGCAGAGCTTTTGCATGCAGCTTTAAACTGCCATATCGACCTAGCAAAACAAATCTTTTGCCAGGCCCAAACTTTCTTTTTTGATACATTTAAGTCACCCATAGAGTAGTGCAAATTCCAAATGGGAACAGTTAATCCCTTTATGTTTGGTGTTTGTAGAATTGGGGTAAAAAATTCAAACTTATGGTGACGTCAGATTTTTTCATCACAACTTTGAAAATACAACTTTTAGAAAGTTGGAAAGAAAGCCATTTAGTTCCTGTAGCCTTCAAACTCGGAAACCAAAGGATCGGCCAGGAACTCACCATCCTGTTCAACCATCCTGTTTCCGATGCCTGAAAACATACCAAAGTCAGACCACTACTCAAAAAACCCTCCGCTGACCCCAGCGAACTCAAAAACTACTGGCCAATCTCCCTGCTGCCATTCCCAGTGGCGATACTGCAAAAGATCATCAAGAAGCAACTCATAACACACCTGGAGCAGAACCAGCTACTCAACACCTCCCATTCCGGCTTCCACAGCAATCACAGCACTGAAAGCATCCTGATCGCATCCACCAATGACACCTGAAGCCTCCTCGACTGAGGAGATTCAGCAGCTCCTCGACCCCTCAGCAGCCTTCAACACCGTATCCCACCACAAGCTGATCAAAAGACTCCACCACATCAGCATCCAAAGGGACACGCTCAGATTAATCACCTCCTTCCTCACCAGAAGAACCCAAAGCATCCACCTACCATATTTCACCTCTGTACCAAAGGAGATCACCTGCGGTATCACGCAAGGCTCATCCCTGAGCCCCATGCTCTTCAATAATTATATGACCCTGCTGGCCAACATTGTCAGATCCCACGGTCTCAACATAAATTCCTACACAGACGACACCCAACTCATCCTTTCACTCACCAACGACCCCACCACCACCACAACCAACTTTCACAGATGCATGGCAAGCATCGCAGACTGGATGAAGAACAACATCCTGCAGCTGAACACAGACAAGATAGGAGTACTTATCTTTGGTAACAGCAGCAACGCATTGAACGACTCCTAGTGTCCATCAGACCTAGTACCTGCACCCACTCCCTCTGACCACACCAGAAGCCTTAGAATCATCATTGACAACAAGCTCACCATGTAATCACAGATCAATGCAGTCTCCTCTGCCTGCTTCCTCACTTTGTGCATGCTACTTAAGATCTTCAAGTGGCTATCCCTCCACACGAGATGCACCCTGGCATAGGCTCTCATCACCAGCCGACTGGACTACAGCAACACCCTCTACATAGGAATCACTGCACCCCTCCTACTGAGACTTCAGACTGTACAGAATGCTACAACCAGACCCTTCCTCTGCCTTCCCTGATGAACCCACATCACACCCCACCTCAGGCAACTCCACTGGCTCCCCATACAGAAGAGGTTCCTTTTCAACTGACCCACGCCCCCAAGGCTCTGTACAACCAAGCACATGCCTACATTAACCACCGCCTGAACTTCCACTGACTGTTGAGAAGACTACACTCTGCGTCCGTCTCACTTACTCTTACTCCCTGCATCTACCAAAGCAGAAGTGGAGGATGGTCCTTCTCTCACATCGCTGCAAATACCTGGAACAGAAAATCCTCCCCAAGCAAATCCGGACCATCACCTCACTTCTGGAATTCCAAATGGCCTCATGACCTGGCTGTTCGAATAAGCCTCCAGGACCTGCAAGCACCTGATACCCTATCGGGTGATTAGCCACGCTTTGTAAATGCTGATTGATTAATAGTTTGCATCTGGGTTATATTACTGGGTGTAGCTGGCAGTTGATCTTGTGTATTCCTCCTAGACAGCCACATACAATAGAGAGCTTAGGTTTGGCTGGATGGACCATCACTGGCAGGATGGGAGGGCAGAGCTGGGTACAGCCCCACTTACACTTGAATAGGCTATGCCCTGCCTCCACACAGAGGGCTGCATGCCCCATGTAGTTAGTCTGGGGCCAGAACAGGGGAGGCAGGGTGCCTGGGGACTTCAAAGGGAAACCTCTAGAAGCTTCTCCCCGACCTCAAAGGCTCAATTGGGTATAGATATTGGACCTCAGACACCAACTCTTCAGGACACTTCTGGACCTGTGGGTACTCTGCCAGGATAAAGGACAGATGTGCTTCTGAAAGGACTGCCAATCTGCTGGACTGCTGTTCAGAAAGGACTGCTAACCTGTTGTGCTGACCTGCTGCCTGCTGCCCTCTTGTCTGGGTAAGAAGGACTGGGCCTGCATCACTTGAATCCAGAACCCCAGAGTGACTCAAAGGGCTAGTTGGCTGGCCTCCTTATCTAAAGTCTCACGGACACAACAGGCTTCCAACAACCTTGCACCCACATTTGACCTCTAACGATCTGTGAGTCTACCTTGCCAAGTGGTGCCACTCTAGTCATGGATGCTTGAAGTGAACCTAAGGTGCTTCCCTGTCTCCGTGGATCTCAGAACCGATGCATCTCCTCTGCTGCATGTATCGAACACTCGCAAAGACCTGCATAGCCAGTGCATTCCTCATAACTGATGCATTGCCCTGACTGCACGAAGCATGCCTGGCACAGGCCCTCACATCTCTCGTCGACATCAGCCACGATGGCAGACTCCACATGGCAGCCTCGCAGCTCTCCGGAACCAATGCAATGCCCGACTGCGCAAGGCATCCTCGACGCCGGACTTCGCACCGCAAGCCTTTGTCAGCGGGATCCTCAATGATCTTGCACTGCAGCCTCGCCGCACCTTGGAACCAACAAATCGCTTCGGCTGTGCAACATATTTTCTATGCAAATCATCGCAAAGCTCCTCAGCCCAGATTTAATTTACTTTGTTCAGCAGACCTTACTGGGTCCCTTTAGATAACCACGCTCCATTATGGTCAGCCTGAACTTGTGACTTTGTCCCGGTTCGGCGCGACTAGATATCCAGTTGACGCTTTGTGATTTTAGGTGCTATTTTACTAAAATCCTTGAAATCGAATTTCTCTGGTTCTACTAAGTGGATTTTTGTTGTTTTGGTCTTGTTTTATTTATAAAAAAAATAATCTATTATACTACACCTAGTGTGAGGTTCTTTTTGGTGTGTTGTCACTATGTCCTCTTTGGAATGTTGTACAAATACTTTACATATTGCCTCCAAGTTAAGCCTGACTGCTCTGTGCCAAGCTACGAGTGGGTTGAGTACAGGTTAATTTGGGGGTTGCTTGTGCCTTATCTTGGCAAGGATTGCGGTTGCTGCTTGACCAAGGCTCCAAAACCAGTCAACCAAAATCCCATTTTTTACAGTTCCCTATTAACAATAGTGAGAGGATAAAAGGATGGGGGACACAAAGGGTGTATTTTTTAGTTTTTAGTTTCGATTAGGTCTCTTGTGTCTCTGTTTTGGGTTGTTTAGTGCCCTTTATGCTCAGATGGGGGCGGATTTTCTGCAACACCTAGGAGCCATTTATGTGAACCAATGGTACAGTCCAAACTCATTGTGAATACATCATTTATCCCAGAGAGCTTCATAAACTGTTTCACCCTGAACACCTGATAAATCACTTAATGGTTTTATGGATATAATTAAATGCACACTAAAGGACTAAACCACCTGTAAAAAGAACGAAGATCTTGGAATATTTCCATTTAATGGATAGTGTTATAGGATGTCTACAGGAGACAAAGGTAGGAACCAATGAAACAATTTCTCTCAGAAATACCTGCTCTGTTAAGGTAACCTTCTCCCTAGCCAAGGATAAGAGAAACTGTGTGGTTACCTTGGCAGCAAAGAAAGCTAACTTTAAAGCTATTTCAGCAGAGGTCAATGATGAAGACAGATGGCTTATATTCAGTCTGCAGAAAGATGATTTTTGTAAGTTGTATATTTTAAACTTATAAACTCCAAATGCATCTCTTACTGAGTTTTGGCCGAAGCTACAAAATGAGTACATTCAGCAAGATACCATGTTAATTCCAGGGTGGATTTCATCATTTGATATCATAAGTGTTGAAATATTAGTTGTAAAGGATGTGAGCCTTCACAAGTAATAGGTTCACACATTTCTCTTCACTAGGAACTAAGTACTCCATTATAGCACCTGACTCTGTCAGGGTAGCAAAGCAGAGCAGTCCAATGCCCACTCAGGGGAGGTGGCATGGGATAGTAACCCCAGTTTGCTGGTATGCATATGATCAGGGAGTCTCTGATGGCCTAAGCAAATGTACATCTACCCTAAAAGCACACCCCCAACCTCAATGAAATTGAAACCACTTCTGTATTCCTTTGGGACCGGGGGTCGTGAGACCCCCAGGCCGTATTTATTCAACAAAATTAAAACCACACCCCCCAATCTTGAGCTCACTGCCACAGGCCAGCATAGTTCACCTACTATCTGGGCCCCCCCCTGCCAACCGAATTGTGCTGGCCTAACCAGGCCAGCAAGTTTTCAAGAAACATTGTGTTACCTTCATAAGGTAAATGCACTCCATCCTGCAAGAGAAAACGCTCTCCCCTAATGCAGCCATGAGATATGGCTGACAACCTCTCCGTCCTGAATAACTTACCAAGTTTCCAATTTAATCTTTTCACTGATTCATTGATGGCTTTCACTGACTTACCACCTTGCCATTTCGCCCTCAGAATCATATTGGACCAAACGATTGTGGCCCCCGGGAATTTCTTTGCCAGCCCACACATTTCGGAAATAATCAGCTCACACAGGTCTCTCCGACCCAATTCAGCGATGTGATTGCATCCTATATGCACTATTATCACCCCTGGAAGCGTAAGCCTCCGGGGCAACATTCTGTCCAGTGCAGTCCTCATTCCAGACACACATAGACCACCTTGGCCACAGAAAGTCAGCCGATAACCGTACTTTAATGCTTGTAATGCGTAGTTACCTGCAAAATGAACCATCTGGGCACGCCTCACATAGGAGTGCCCTACCACCAGCACATCTGTAACGACTCCAGCTCCAGCGTAAGCCGGCGGCAATGAGGCGTTCAACAGCCGGATCACCCTAACCTCTCCACCACCTGCATTGGTAAAAGACAAAAAGAGGGGTAAGGCACCAAAACGCACTTCACGGCGACGATCACAACATGTTCAACCTTACGTATCGTTTATAGCAATCCGACTTCCAACGGCCTGTCCTTTGTACCACCTGTCCTGTCAATCCCATGCTGGCGTCAGTTGTTGCTGTGCCAATACAAAAAGAATGGGAAGCGTACTCTGCAGGGTCCAAACCTGCCGCCCCTAAGGCTGCCATTACCCGGGGCATTACCCCGGGTAATGTCCCCTTGCGGCCGCCTCAATCCAAAAGTCCCAAAATGCCTTTCACCTATGTGACCACCATCACCAACAACGCTCCCTCGCACTAAGTTTACCTACGGGGCCCCCTAGCCTCCCCGGAGCCACGCCCGAGAGCCCTTAAACTCTTGGGTCAGGTGAGTATAAACTCAATAACCTGCACGGCTCCCAGGGAGGTTTCTTGCAAAATCCGGGATGACGAAGGCCCCAACAGCTCCTCGACTCGCTGGAGGATGTCGTGCTGGGCCGGTGTGGATGGCCGCACACTGGGGCAGACAGGAAGCAGAGACCAGCCTGCCCCAGTGCAGCTGCTTAAGTAGGGGCGGGTTTGCAGCGCGCCTCCCCCGGAAGCAGGGCAGGTTCTAGGTTGGATGCTTCCAGGAAACCACGTGCCTGCATGGCCTAAGCAGGTCTAGGCCTCCCCTTGCCATGGGCTTAACAACTTTGTGGCCACCTCACTCTTCATGACAAAGGTCCAGGGTTTAGCACTGATACCTTCATGCCTGAAACTGTCCCTCACGTCACTGACTGTTCTCCCTCTGAAGAATACAGAACCCAAATAACCTCACTCATCCAGATCACAACACTTTAAAGATGCAGATGCAGGCACCTCACAGGACCTCTAACCCTCACCGACAGCACTTAGGCTTGGAGCTATAGCTGCCATCAACCCTATGGAGTGATTGACTTTCCTCACTAAAGTACAGCCTGCTCAAACCAGAGTACTCCCCTTACAGAGCGACACCTCTTAGCAGCCCCACCAGTAGCAACTATCCTGGGAATCCCGTCTTAAATATCATCTGCAAGAATTGGATCTAAACCCCCCACCCATGGACTCTTAAGCCCCACTGGGTCAACAAGAAGTGCCACGGCCACTGTGTAGGCATATCTCACCAAGGCCCACATCAGGTCACTTCCAGGCCTCCCAGTGGTTAAGCTGGAGACAAACTAAGAACCCTACAGATCCCCCTGTGAAATGTAACAGGTCACTCTATAGGCACACGCTGTTGCCTTTCCTCTCACTCAGTTGATGAGCAGACCTCACAAACTGAGTACATAACTTGCAAACCATGACTTCTTAGGGGTCTCAGGGACTTGCATCTCCAGGCTGGTGCACCCAAAGTGAACCAGGAAGGAGTCTGCGAAGACGGAGTCCTCTGCAGCCTATCATTTCAACAGCTCAGACCTACAATCCTTCACACAAGTGTCTGACACTAATCCAGACTGATGCTAAGAATCCCCTCCCTCTACAACAGGCATCTCTCAACCACCTCGTTGTCGCTGTGGTTTCACTCACCTCTTACGCCACAACAGCTGAGAGTTGTACTCACCAGATGAACCAATCCCTGGCAAGTCATGACTTCTCAAGGGACCTAAGGGCCTCACATCCCAACACTGGTACACCTACAGGGCACCTGCTAAGACAGAGCCCCCCACAGCCTGTCCATTTGACAGCTCAGAGTGACAATCCCTAACAAAATAAGTTTCCTCCCACCAGACTAATGTGCAGGGTCCCCTCTATCTGGAGCTGGTACCTTCACTGCAGGCTCACCCGCCTACTGCACCTTCACTGTCTCATGGGCCCCTGTTCCTTGTGCATAGGGTCTGATCTGACAGGAACTACCTGAGGGGACACCAGGCTGGGCATCATGACAGCCTTCACCTCAGGGTTAGGCCTGGGCAAATTATTTATTACGCTATAATAATTGGAGTAATTTAGGTAATTTTGTATTACTCTTTTTATGTGAAATTACAGAAATGTATGCAATTACACACGTTTGCAAAACTATGAGTCATTTGGCATAAAATCCCCTACAGCAGGAGCACAGGAACAATGAATTTAGTGCGAGCGGCTGCAGGCTACTGCGGTCCCTGTTCTGTTACATTTAGCTCAATTTTCTTGTCACAAAATGCATCATCGGTTCCATTTTGGATGCAAGGGTGCAAAGAAAATAGTGCTAAGTGCTGGGTTTCACTCCTCACAGAATTCTGCATAATCTCATTTAATTTTGCAGGAGGTTTGCTCAATTATGCTACAACAAGTTACTTGAGTTACTCCCACCCCTACAATAGATCGCACAAAACAGTTGATAGGATGACATCCTGTACTATACTGGGCTGTCGCCTACCTTGCCCTGTCATCAGAGCCCACCACTAGCCCATCCCGGGAACCTGGAAATTCTGCCATCCCTCTCAAATGTCTTCTGTGTCAGTCACTAGCCAACCTGGGGGATTAGGGCACTCATTTCCTATCTTCTATCACTTCAGGGGCTACCACTACACCTTCTACCTCAGGAACCCTCCCCTTACCTGGCCTACCACCTACATGAGACAACTGTGAATAGCTCCCTACTATAGCAGACAACCTGTGGGGACCTTGGGAACCACAACTTTTTCCCCCTCCATGGGAAACTTTCTCAGGGACCACGCCCCTCTGCTGGCTGGAACCCCTAGACTCTGTCCACAACTGCAGGAATTTCCTGGAGCCCCTAAATCAAGTCCTGTAATTCAAGAAGCAAGGCTTGCATCTTCATCTCAATCTATGGTGTAGGTACATGTCTCAGTCCCTAAACCTATTTAGAAGATCCCTCATCATATAGGCCTTGAATATATAGTGTTAGGATTCAATGAGCACTGGTTCCACTGCTGCCACCAATGTAGGAAAGTGGGTTATTAGCTGTGTGGCCTGCACAAGTAATAAGTCCACAATCCCCTTACTGGGAGCCAAGCGTCCCCTTGTAGCGCTTGATTCTCTCAGGGTAGGGAGACAGCGCAGTCCAAGGACCAAGGCTTACTCTGGGGAGGTGGTGTGACCTAGTAATCACCATCCACTGGCGCACAATATTAACACTCAATAAATGATTAGCCAGTCAGTACTTTTTCATTAGAAAAAGGAGTAGTACAATTTTTGCACACAAACTACTGAATACTATGCAATAATTTACAAATATTTACATTGGCAGGTAGAAAATATCATATATGACTTTGTAAAATCACTTGTGACCCTCTAAAGGTGTAACACAACCCTATCAAGTGAGTTTATTGGTTTTGTCAAGTTGAAGAACAGCAGTCACATGTTAAAATCCTCATTGTGTAATAAAATGCATCCGCCAAAAACAATACTCCAGCATGAATGCACTTATTAATACTGATGCAACATATATACTTTGAACAAAAATCATTGTAACCTATATACTGTGAACAAAAATCATTGACATCATTATGGTGAACCAATAAAACTTTTGGAATGCGTGAAACCTGTGTCTGTGTACTTTTTGTATATTTTTCACCGTAAATTGCACTTATAAAAGCAGCCCCTAGAGAACGTCACGTTGTAATGATACTGCATTGCAACCAAACATATGGCCCCTAGATGCTGTCTCAAAACATGTACTGCCTCTAGCCACCTTTAGGCCTTTCAGCCATAATGAATGCAAACATACACATAACCCTTAGAAAACACAGCCATCCTGTCTATAGAACAAAAGGGTCAGGTTTGGGAGTGTTTGAATATATAAGAAAAATCCTGGGCTGTTAGTATTTTCAGATTCCCGCCCAACTTACGGTAGGGACTTTGGAAATTCTTTTTGGGTTAAAGGCAGTATCCTCCTGAATTTGTTGGTGGTAACCCCATTATCCTGGGGCCAGCAGAAAGGGAGAAACATGGCCAAAACTAGTAAAAAATCACCATGCCCAGCAGGGCATTATGGGGCGCTCCTCCAGGAGCAGTGAATCTTGAGTTATCAGATGTCCAGCTGAACAGGAGAGCTGTGATGCATGTTCTTTTTTTGTGTTGTTTATTTTGCTTCCTCATGCTGCACCGTTTTTGTCTCGGTGGATTTTACATTTGGGGGCAGCTCGGGAGCCCATGTCCGGCCACCCATGCTGGTTCCCTGTGCTGGCAGCACTCCAGTGCAAGCAGGCACGTCATTGGTGTCTGGCCTCTTGCTCCCCCCAGTTCCAGACACGGGGAGCGGGTGGCTCAATCACAGGCTCGGGGAGCGGGTAGGCTGGCCACATAAAGGAGAAGGCAGTGCTCCCCCTCCCCTTCTCCTGGGTTGGTGTCTTGGGCTCCTTCCCACGATTGCGGGTGAGTGCAACGATGCACCCTCAATTTAGTATCTCCTTTTTCTCTGGATGCATTGGGGGTCCGGGGTTGGGGTGCCTAAAAATCTAAATATGCCCAGAGGACAGGCTCCCTGGGCAAAAAACTTCAAGAGAGGAGGGGGTCCCATACATGCCCTCACTCCGGCAACATTTTTATATATGCCTTATTCCTTGTGCCATTCCCGGGGCCTGTTCCACAACAGGGGAATTTTACCCGCCAGGCAGTGGAGCCACGTGCTCTCCAGGCAGAAATGGTGGCCAAACTTTGAAATGCCATAACACAGTCGCCCTTTGTCCAAATTGGATGATCCTGGGCTCATTTTACATCTGGTGGAGAGCTCTAGACACCAGCTGCAGTTGCAGCAACCCTTCTCACCTCCAAAGTGGTGCAGTCTTCTAAGAGCTTGTTCTCCTGGTTCCCTGCATCAGCTTTCCTCCTGATCTTGGCTTCTGGGCACACAAAAGTCCAGGACTTTCCCCCAACTGGTCCTCAGTGGGTGTAAGGGGGGCAGCCTCACTGGCCCATGGGGAGACCCACTGGTCCTGGGGTCAACTGGGCAGAATCCTTAGTCCTGAGTATGGATCAGGGGGTTCCTCCTTCCAGTCCTCCATGGCGTTCCCTAGATCCAGCAGCGAAGTGTAGAAAAATCCACAAGATTGGTGATCCCAAAGAGAGAGTCTCCCGTAGTGCCAGAGTTTTTAAAGGGGAGAGGAAGGTTCCAGAAGTCAAACACCCTTGGCCAATCCTAGGGTACCTTATCACCTCTCCATCCCTGTCCCAACCTTCTTGCACAGCATGCTGGGACAGTCCAAAATGGAGTCATTCAGGAGTCACTGGTCACATCAGCTCCTGGGGCTGACATCACTGCCAGGGGCTGGCACACTGGAAGGTACAACAGATCCCCCTTTGGGTTGGCTCCAGTTGTCTGGACTCTCTACTCTGTTCAGTGGGCTTGGTCAGGCCCATCCCTGGTGCAGTGTGGCAGCTGAGTGATTGATGTAGATCATTTCACCCCACCCCTTTCCTCCTCAGGAGCTGGGTGAAGTGCTGTTAATTGCTCCCTTTGTGTGGGGAGGACTTTGTTCCTGCTGCTGGAGAGACATGTATTTAACTGGGCATAGCAGGGTGATAAATGGCCTGGGCACTGATCCTCAGCTGAGCCAGAGAAATATGATAACTCTGGATGACCCATAAAGTGTACAGATATCACTTTCAAAGTTGCATAATTGATTTTCCAGCACAAGTTACATCCCAATTCAAGACCTCAATGGTCTCTATTGGCGAAAGGGGAGCAAAACTGCACTCTAAGGAAGTACTCTCCCTATCTGTTTAATAGATTGTCACTATAGAAAAAACAGTCAATCAGGCTGGCTTTCCCTATTAGTGCACATTAACATAATAATACCTATCCCAGGTGAATATCTAATCCTGCAGAATCCCCATTGCGCCAGGCTACGTGTGTGCAGTTACTGGGCTGTGCACAACAGTAGGCTTCCATGCGCATTTCGCAAAATGTGTGCACACACGTGTGCACACTTGTTCATGTGAAACCAGCCAGGTGCCCCTTACCCTTGCTGCATCTCAGCACCCTTATCTTAAAAGGCAGACACTGGCAGTAAACACGCAATCTGTTTGCCATATGTTTACCATGAGTGAGATACCAGTAGTGAGATGCACTCGCAGTTAAAAGTCCAAAATCGGGTGATCCAAAAAGCAAAGAATTCGGGCATACTAAATGGGTGGAACCCTAATGCAACACTAGGGATCCCTCCAATACAATTAGTTTTATGAATGCTCACTTCATCATCAGATCATTTCAAAATGCAAAACAGTCACATTAAACACAGTTAATACATCAAGCATCAAGGGCTCCAGAAGGAGTATATGTGCTGGAGCTTTCTTTCCCACATATTAAGTTCCCAGTACCAATCCTTCGAACCCCTCCCAGAGCCTTGCGTTCTGATATTTGCGCTTTAATGCATAGGTAATGTCCCCCAAAACTGAACTTATCACATGTTATTGGTGTGTCCCGGAACTGGATAATATTGATCCCAGCGCTGTCAACCAATGTAAGAAATTAGGTTACTAGTTGCCAAGGAAGTGAGTTCCTTCAAAACGGACAAGACCACACTTTTACTGGGAACCAAGTACACCATAGAAGCATTTGACTCTCTCAGTGTAGCAAAGCAGAGCTGTCCAAAGCTTACTTAGTGGAGGGGGGATGGGCTAGTAACCTCAGCTCACTGGCACGCAACAACGACAATCAATAAATTATTGTCCAGTTAGTGCGTTTTCTTATAAAAAGGAAAAGTACTTTTATTACACACTGCTAAATATTAAATGTTAGTTACTAATATGTGCAATCAGGCAGATAGAAATAGGTGACATCCCTATAACACGTTTCACCCCTAGTGGGTCCTGAACTCTATGACCACAATACCGCTAACTATGCAAGATACGATATCACAATACAAGGGTGTGTCAATATCAATGAAGTAGGTTTCCTGCCTTTGTCAGCGGGTCAACAAATTACTAAAAGCAAAAACAGGTTGTAATCCACCATTGCAACACCGTTGAAATCAATGGGGATAGTATCAACATTCAATATTATTCATGAGGATATAAAACTTTGCATTTTCAATCATCACATTGTCATTGAAGAACTGGATTGAAAATATGGGCCCCAGAGTCATATTTATATTTTTTCTATGCTGCTACTGCAGGTTTAGGATCAACCAGTAGATACCCCCACGCTCCAAAAGTAAGATGAAAATCACCAGGTACAGGAGCACTTTAATTTAGGCAAACCCTCTCCTTTTGTAATAAATGTAATCCCCTGGTAGTCTTAGTGCTACCTTTGTGGGGCATCTTCTGGGGAGTGGTGCACTTCCTCCATCTCCCCCGCCCCCACAACTCTGCAACACTTGAAAACTGTAGGTGGTATACTCTGCCCATTCTGGGGTACCACATGATTGAAATATGAGGATTTTACTACCCTTACAAGAGAAAGAAGTCTTTTCAACACATGCTTTACCAAAAGTTACGCTTATCATGCAACTGTTACCTCATAGGTAAGTATTACGCATGTCATTTTCTAGCACTTAACAACGTGAGACTTTATCATGCATGTATCTAATTTTAAATATATTTTAATAAAGTAATTAAGGGGAATTAAGAGGTGTAAGGGGTTTTAAGGGGTTCAGGGTTGGGTATGGGTAGGAGTAAGTAAGGGGTAGTAAGGGATTTTTAAGGTTCAGTGATAGATAAAGGTAGGGGTAGTAAGGGCTGGGTAAGGGTGCAATGGTGAAATGTTTTTTAAGTTTGAGGGTTGGACATAGGTAAGTATGGGATAGAAGGATTTTTAGGGTTCAGTGATGGGTAAAGGTAGGGGTTAGTAAGGGATAGGGAGGGCCTTTTGGGGTTTCAGGGATCGGTAAGGGTGCAGGGAGATAACAGTTTTTAGGATTCGGGAATGGGTAAATGTAGGTGTAATAAGGGGCAGTGGGCAGTTGGTAGGATTCAGAATTGGGTATGGGTGTGGGGTAGTAAGGAGTTTTTAGGGTTCAGGGAAAGGTAAGGATTTTGGGGAGTAAGAGAATTTTTAAGGATTGTGGGATTTGGAGAGGGGCCTCAGAGAAAATAAAAAATACATTTAAATGCTGTGGTTCTATACCTTGGATGCATGTTTACCCTAACATTGATACCTCACTGGACCCTGTAGGACTGCGTGGGGTGAAATTGTACTTGGGTGTAGATTTTGCTTAGAATGTATAATTCAGTTATGCACCATAACCTTTCAGTAAGCACTAGAGAACTACTTCATGAATACCCTCACACAAGGACTACCATAGGTCAGCACCTATCCTTGAAGGATGCCTTCTGAGTCAGGCTACTTGTGTGTAGATACCAAGCTGTGTGTCCATATGTGTGCACATGTGTTCACAAGTAACCAGCCCAGAACCTCTTACCCTAGCTGCACAGTAGTGAACTTTCTTAAAAGGTGGACACTGGCAGTTAGCACTCTCAGCACATTTCCACAGAATATACTGTGAGTGATACACCATTGGTGAAAATCACGAACAGTAGAGGTATGAACTGGGTAGTCCAAAAGCGAAAAACTCTGACAAGTTAAATGGGCACAACCCATTTCCTACAACAGGTATATGGATAGGCAGGCTGACTGCAAGTTTAGTCCCTCCACATCCCACAAGTGTATATGAGAACTATTTGACTGATTTCATATAAAAGGTCATTGGGGGATGCAACCACCAGAAACCAAATAATTAACTGTTTCCCCCTTCTCAAACTAAACATCCCCCAGAATTGACTACATAATGACAGATGGGCCGATTTACCCTCGACTTAAAAAAGTATAAAGAACCCAAAAGCTTTTAAGATCATTCGTGCATCTCTGTGTCAGGAAAATAGAACTTTGTTGAGCCAGTTGGAAGGATTTGGAGAGTGAAAGATGAACTTCTTATAGAGAAAAAGTCCATAGGCCAATCTCAAAATACCATTACAGATTTTCTGTCTCTGCTCTTGACATACATTCTGTGGGATGCTTTTAAAATGACTCTCATACGTTTAAAAGTAAAAAAGCATGCTGTGAAAATCTCTCACTTGGAAAAACAGATAACAAAATTAGATGCAGAACATATAACAAATAAAGGAAATGCCATATTTCATGAGCTGATTGGTGTAAATATGAATACAGCTGTCTTCTTAGCACCAGATCAGGGGAATGAAATATGAAACAAAACTCTTTACATTTGTGTGACATGAACAGGGCAGGCAAAATCGAGTTGGATATTTAAAATAAAAAAAAATGGTGCTATCTTTGATTAAAGATGAAACAGGGTTTATACACAGAAGAGCAAATGGAATTGTTAGGAGCGTTAAAAAAAAAAAATCCCGGACCTCTATGTTTCCATACTCCCAATCCTACTATAACCGAAAATTGTAGAAAAAAGCAAAAGATCTTCAACTAACAACTTTTTTAGACAGAAGACAGGCTTCTGTTAAGCAAATTTATAGGCCAATATCTCTCCTAAACTTGGATTGCAAAATATGTGTCTAGTGCTAGCAAAGCGATTAGGAGAGATTGTTCTTGATCGAGTACACCCACCACAAATGGAATTTTTATATAAAAGGTTCTCAAGTGACAACAAAATACTGTTCACTCATGTCGTTGACAAGGCGAAATATATGTCATTGCTACGGTGTTGGCTGTGGAAGAGGCATTCAGCAAAAAATCCTGGTCTTTTTGGAAAGTGGTTTTAAATAAATTCAATTTTGGTGATACATTTATTTGTTTGGTGATGGATTTATACAATTTTGATATGATGAGGGTTAGAGCTAACACTTCGATCTTCAACTGTTTCCCTTTGGGCCAGGAATCAAACAAGGGTGGTCTCTATCATCGTCACTGTTTTAATTGAACCCTTATTAGAACATACTACATCTATCCCTCACATTGTACTGATACATTCTGGTTTAGCTATCTATAAGGCAGCCACATATACCGATGACATTCTTGTTTTCACGGTATAAGCGCCTGAGTAATTTCCCATTCTTCTTGAGACCCCTGATCATTATTCCTTGGCATCTCAATACAAATTAAATAAAGACAAGTTTCAAGTGGGGCCTCCTATTTTTATCTGTACCCCGGGTGTGTTGATAAGTGTGGTCCTATCAAGAAAATAAAATATGTTAAATCACTGAAAATCTGGTTTAATGACAATTTTAAAATATCAGTTAAGTAGAATGAATAAATTATTTTGGACAAAATGGAAAACTTTCAGGAAGGATGGAAACCAATGTTCATATAATGGGGTCATATTGAAACAATTAAAATGGTAAACATGCCAACTGTTAACTATCTCACCAGTGTGATACTGATTAGAATCTCAAAAGAGTTTTTCGCAAAACTAGCCCCTTTGCTAACTCTTTTATGAAAACTACAACAAGCCTTCCATATGTGAGACTCACGGTTTCACTGTGGGGATGTCTGGACACAACATAATAAAGACACAATTTACTGTAAAGTCTTCTAAAATAACTTTCACATGCTATCTAACATATGGTGTATAAAATGCTTTCAAGAGTTGAGTAACACTGTACAGCTAAATGTTCTTATGGATACAAATGGTTCACCTGCAACAGGGTGCCGATCACGATCCGGCAAACACCGGGTACGAACCGTCGTACGGGGCATATTCTCCATCCGACGCGTACCCGGTCGCACCAAAATACAAACATGGAAGTACGATTCGCACGGACGCAACAGTTCCGTACGAATCGTACAAAAGCCCGACCGACTAAAAAAACCATACAAATGTGATCCAGGAAAGCGCCGACGCGACGTCGGGACGCACGCAGCCTGCCATTCACGAACCAGGAATCACGATTCGCACCGACGTCATCCCGCACGGTGAATATTTTCCGACAGCCAAAAACTCCCGGGAAATCAGGACGACGCGAACAAGGAGTACCTGTACGCGACGGACAGACATGGACCCGAACCTACGTGTCCTCCCGGCCCTCATAGCAGTCGACCTCCTCTACAGGTTACGACGCAGACGCCGCAGAAGGGAGGGGGGAAATGGGGGGGGGCAGGAGCAGGGGCAGGCCACGAAACCCCCACCCAAGTCACACAGCACACATGCCCTGGACATACCTGACCCCCAGGCCCTGGTCACTATGAGGGGGTGGGGGCGTGTCCAGCAAAGCCAGCGGACGCCACAACGGAAGTGCCTGATGACGCGAACCGGCAACACAACCATACAGGTACGTCCCGTACCCACGCCTTAAGAGCGTGGGTACGAGTCGTACCCCGCCCACACCCACGTCATCCCAACAATGGCGGGACGGCCGTACCCACATGGCAAAGGCCTGGGAACGGCCCGCACAAGCATCACATAGCGTGGGGACGCATATGTACGGACCATACCCCCACCCCAACAGTGTAAGTACAACACGTACCCCCACCCGCGGACGCATGGAGCGTACCCCCACCCCAACAGTGTAAGTAGGACACGTTCCCCCACCCGCGGACGTATGGAGCGTACCCCCATGCCAACAGTGTAAGTACGACCCGTACCCTCACCCGCGGACGCATGAAGCGTACCCCCACCCCAACAGTGTAAGTACGACACGTACCCCCACCCGCGGACGCATGGAGCGTACCCCCACGCCAACAGTGTAAGTACGACACGTACCCCCACCCGCAGACGTATGGAGCGTACCCCCACGCCAACAGTGTAAGTACGACACGTACCCTCACCCGCGTATGCATGGAGCGTACCCCCACGCCAACAGTGTAAGTACGACACGTACCCTCACCCGCGTATGCATGGAGCGTACTCCCACCCCAACAGTGTAAGTACGACACGTAACCCCACCCGCGGACGTATGGAGCATACCCCCACGCCAACAGTGTAAGTACGACTCGTACCCTCACCCGCGGACGTATGGAGCATACCCCCACCCCAACAGTGTAAGTACGACCCGTACCCTCACCCGCGGACGCATGGAGCATACCCCCAGCCGTGTATGTTCTAAGCGTACATATCCTGAAATAGGAGGTGTGTGTGCAGAGTCCTCCCAGCAGTGCCCAGACATGAGAGGGGTGTGTGCAGAGTCCCCCCAGCAGTGCTCAGAGACAGGAGGGGTGGGTGCCTATCACTCCCAGCAGTGCCCAGAGACAGGAGGGGTGGGTGCAGAGTCCTCCCAGCAGTGCCCAGACATAGGAGGGGTGGGTGCCTATCACTCCCAGCAGTGCCCAGACACAGGAGGGGTGGGTGCAGAGTCCTCCCAGCAGTGCCCAGACACAGGAGGGGTGGGTGCAGAGTCCTCCCAGCAATGCCCAGACATGAGAGGGGTGTGTGCAGAGTCCTCCCAGCAGTGCCCAGACACAGGAGGGGTGTGTGCAGAGTCCTCCCAGCAGTGCCCAGACATGAGAGGGGTGGGTGCAGAGTCCTCCCAGCAGTGCCCAGACACAGGAGGGGTGGGTGTAGAGTCCTCCCATCAGTGCCCAGAGACAGGAGGGGTGGGTGCAGAGTCCTCCCAGCAGTGCCCAGACACAGGAGGGGTGGGTGCAGAGTCCTCCCAGCAGTGCCCAGAGACAGGAGGGGTGGGTTCAGAGTCCTCCCAGCAGTGCCCCGACATGAGAGGGGTGTGTGCAGAGTCCTCCCAACAGTGCCCAGACATGAGAGGGGTGGGTGCAGAGTCCTCCCAGCAGTGCCCAGACATGAGAGGGGTGGGTGCAGTGTCCTCCCAGCAGTGCCCAGACACAGGAGGGGTGGGTGCAGAGTCCTCCCAGCAGTGCCCAGAGACAGGAGGGGTGGGTGCAGAGTTCTCCCAGCAGAGCCCAGACACAGGAGGGGTGGGTGCAGAGTCCTCCCAGCAGTGCCCAGACACAGGAGGGGTGTGTGCAGAGTCCTCCCAGCAGTGCCCAGACATGAGAGGGGTGGGTGCAGAGTCCTCCCAGCAGTGCCCAGACACAGGAGGGGTGGGTGCAGAGTCCTCCCAGCAGTGCCCAGAGACAGGAGGGGTGGGTGCAGAGTCCTCCCAGCAGTGCCCAGACACAGGAGGGGTGGGTGCAGAGTCCTCCCAGCAGTGCCCAGAGACAGAAAAAGGCTGGAGTACCCACAGATCCAATTGCCACAATTGTCAGTCAGGTGCACAAAGACCCTGCAGTACATGTAACACATGTGTGCGAGGCTGGGAGTACACACATGCATACAGACGAAAAGGGAACATGTCCACATGAAGTCATGTCAAGGGACTACACACACAAGTACAGTGATCACCAAGGATGCCACGAATGATGCAGGTGGAGACATCGCCCTGCATGCATGGCCAAAGTTGAAGGGGTCCGTCACACACCCAGCCAATGTAGACACAGCTCTGCGCTAAATATTGGGAACACCCTGCTGGGAAGATATCAGGGTACACAGAGGAAGGAATACACCTTGGGACAATTTCACCATGCAGTAACTGCTTACATGAACAAAGAAAGTTAGCTAACACCTTGTGATGGCACACAGATCCCAGGGTCCCCCCTATGAGCAGCACACTACTACATTTCCCACACACCCAACACATGAACACCACCCAAAACCATGTAGCAGCCCCACCAACAGCAATACCAGCAAAGCAGTAGTGTTCTAAGGGAAAAAAATAAATTGCTTTATTCAGCATGATCCAAAAAATATTGTATGTAGGAAGTTCAATATTTACAAAGCCCATAGGGCAGTCCAGATTTCACAGCTGGATGGGGGACACAGTGGGATGCGTGTCCCCTAGCTTGCCTGCACAGTTAGATTCCGTCGTCTTCCACAGGGGTGAGGGCATCATGTGGGGGGAAAGGACCAGGCACCGCAGGGACATGAGGGCGAAGGGTAGGCGTCGTGGGTGCAGGGATGGAGGACTCCACCACAGAGGGTGGGGCAGGCCCAAAGGCGGAGGCCAGGATGTCGCTGCACACCTTAGCAAGGTCCTCCAGGGAATCCCCTGCACCCGAAGGAACCACAGGCCCCAAGGAGGGGGGGGTCAGAGGGATGGGTCGCAGCGCCACTGGGGGAGGGTGTAGACAGGGGGGGGGGGACTCAACCACCCTGACCGGGGACTCCCTTGACCGCTTGCGGGGTGGTGTCACTGTGGGGCTCAGGGACAGAGCGGCCATGAAGGAGTCTTTGTGGGATATGTGGCCAGGAGAGCTGAGGGGAGGGGATTTGGAGGGAGTTGATTTTGTGGAATGCGGACTGCCACTCTGGCTGCGTGTCTTACGTTTGCCCCCCGACCCAGTGGGTGTGCCTACTTCACCCTGTGTGTGCGTGCCAGGAGGTGTGCGGGTGACTTTCCCTGCTGGTGTGGTGCCTGTGTCCGTCGTGGTGTGTGCATGCTGATGTCTGGGTGTACGTGGGACAGGCATGGGAGTGGGAAGTGTGGATGGGGCAGGGGTAGGGGGTTGGATGAAGCGCTGCAGGAGACCCACTGCTGCAGTCAGTGTCGAGTCTATCGACCTCAGCAAGCTGCGTTGGTCAGCCTGCGATGAGTGAATGCCCTCCAAGTATGCCTCCATGTTGTTGAGGACCTGGCTGTGGCCACGGAGGACATTAAGGATCGCAGCCTGACCAATCTGCAACTGCCGCTGGATGTCCACAGACTCGGCATTGGCGGCAGCAGTGGAGACAGGGGCAGGGGGTGCGGTGCCTGGCATGAAGGAGACATGCGGTGACTGGGCACGCTGGGAAGGGACACGAGCAAGTGGGAGGTGGCTGATGGCAATGGAGGGGGCAGGGCGAGATGTTGTGCCGCTGTCAGCTGCTGGTGCAGCCTCCGCCCACTCGGAGAGATCATCCTCGGACCCGTCAGCTTCATACTCTGTCGTGACAGTCGACAGGTCCCCGGCTTCACTCTCCTCCGCCTCAGTCCCACTCGATGTGCCAGCCACGATGTCACCGCTGGCACTGATGCTCGGTCCCTCTGCTCCGTCTGTGCCCATGTCTCCCTCCGTGTCCCCCGACGATGCTGTGGGCAGGGTGAAGAGACAGAAATTAATCATACACCTGTACACATATGTCACATGAGTCCAATCTACATAGGTTACAGTGCATAGCCTGAAACAAAAGAAGAGTTACATCTACAAAACAAGGTACATATGTAGGGCATGCAAGACACAGTTGTTTGACCCACCATGCCACTGAAAAACTATGGAGAGCATGACACAATAGCAAATGAGATGAAATGGAATTTTGACTGAGGAGCCAGGCCCTGGGGACAAACCAGCACTGCAGCTGCACCACACAGCGTGGCAGGAAATAGGGATGAGCAGGGACCATATCCAGGAACTAGAGGCACATGCAGCATAGGTTATACTGAAAACATGCCCACCCTGACTGGCTCACTGCACCTTGAGTGTATGTCCAGACAAACATCACACACTGGCCAGTCCTAGCAAGGAGATATCAGGTTTTGACATGTAGGCCATGCCCGCACCAACCACCCCCTACATGAGACAGTTCTTTGGAGACACAGGAAGCACTTACATCTCTTAGTCTGGGTGAAATACACATGGGATGCAAAAATTCAAGATTGCACACAAAATACCCAAGGTGCGCCTGTCCAAATAATCATGTACAAATGGGCATCATCAGATGATTGTAACAAGACACACAGGCACTGGCCACCGTGAGTATGAACAAGGAAAATCAGGTCAGGCTGTACAGTGGACACTTGTACTACATTTCACGTCAATATACATTGGGCCAGGGGACAATGGCACAGAGCACAACCTATGCTGTAGACACAGAGATTGTCGACATTTTCGGATTACACACATGATACCTAGGAAAATATGCCCCTGGGGACAGTAGTGGCCACACAACTCCATGCTCCTGAATGGGAATGACTGCAACACACGCTACCATCCCTGCACTATGCATACCGCACACTCATGCACATCATGTCACAGGCCACCACATAGGACATGCGTGCTGTAAGGCCTCACACTTGAGAGACTAACTCCCATGTCTGGACTCAGCATCAGTGCCAACTGACATGGAACCCACAAGTCCAGAACTGGACAGGGCACAGGCAAGGTCCCAAAACCTGTTACACCCCACCCCCACACATGATGCTGCAGGCATTGTACACGTGGAGAAGGTGCCAGGCTACACAACCTTGTGAGGAGTGACTACACACAGACCAGGGAACACATTGCAAGGAGGGGAAGGGAGGCAGGAGAGCACCGCTATACTGTGGGTAACAGGATCTGCACAGCACCTTTAAACCCTGGCAGTGTATCCATGGAACTGTGCACTTACAAATGCTGGTGAAACACAACAAACACACATGTACCTACCCCCTTCCTGCTGCTGCATCTCCTTTAAGCGCCTGTCCAAGTCTGGAAATACCACCGCCAGCACACGCTTGTGGATGTGGGTCAGACGGTGGCGCCCGCGGTTCTTATGGCTCTCAGGTGAGTCCCCCAGCAGGACCCGTGCGATCCTCCCCGTCCAGCACCGGATATCCTGCCAGCGTTTCCTCACCTGGGACAGGCGCCGCTTGCGACCATCCGCACTCCTCACGGCACTGACGGCGTTCAGCCAGATCTGCTCCTTGGCAGAGGCGCCTACCTGTGAGGATGAACAAGTGACACTACATCAATACACCTGCAACATGTCACAGAGACACATATGAGAACAAATTAGCTGGTTACAACAAGGCATGTTATGCAGCCAACGCATTGCACCTTTGTCATAGGGACATTCTCCTCTGGGGAAGGGCAAAAGCAGTACGTGCCAGTGAAAGTACACAGGTGGAATGAGGGCAAAGACACAATCAATGATCAAGGCTCACACTGTGCATCACACCCACCCCTCCTGCGTCTGGGCACTGCTGGGAGGACTCTGCACACACCCCTCTCATGTCTGGGCACTGCTGGGAGGACTCTGCACCCACCCCTCCTGTGTCTGGGCACTGCTGGGAGGACTCTGCACCCACCCCTCTCATGTCTGGGCACTGCTGGGAGGACTCTGCACACACCCCTCCTGTGTCTGGGCACTGCTGGGAGGACTCTGCACACACCCCTCTCATGTCTGGGCACTGCTGGGAGGACTCTGCACCCACCCCTCCTGTGTCTGGGCACTGCTGGGAGGACTCTGCACCCACCCCTCTCATGTCTGGGCACTGCTGGGAGGACTCTGCACCCACCCCTCTCATGTCTTGGCACTGCTGGGAGGACTCTGCACACACCCCTCCCATGTCTGGGCACTGCTGGGAGGACTCTGCACCCACCCCTCTCATGTCTGGGCACTGCTGGGAGGACTCTGCACACACCCCTCCCATGTCTGGGCACTGCTGGGAGGACTCTGCACCCACCCCTCTCATGTCTGGGCACTGCTGGGAGGACTCTGCACACACCCCTCTCATGTCGGGGCACTGCTGGGAGGACTCTGCACACACCCCTCTCATGTCGGGGCACTGCTGGGAGTGATAGGCACCCACCCCTCCTGCGTCTGGGCAGCACCTCGAAGCAGTCACATGCCACAGGCCACTGACGCCACCTCAGCAGAGTACACAGACACACACAGGCACAGGACATTCACCTGCCATTGCCAAATGCAGCAACATACCTCACTCTGCACATGTGCCACTAGACGGGGGGGGCTCACAGGTGTGGGGCTGGCTCTGCACATCAGACACACAGCACTGCTCCCTGCTCACATCAGATGGCCTGGTAATATCCATCCCTCATGCAGCCCAGGTGCTACACTCAACATATGCACTCACCCACATGACAGGGGACTTACACACACACACACCAATGTCCAGGGGACAAACACATCATTTGGACACTCTCAGCACACGTACACTGAACAAACACACATCTGTGGGTACTGCCACCTGTCACACTGGGGGGAACACAGATTCACATGAGGACTGTAGTAAGAACATTACCAGGAGGATTACACAGGCTGAATGTGTAATGCCACATGCAGTGATTGTCACAGTACACACAATGCAAGTGAGGAGAGCAGACATGCACCACAGCATGCACTGGCTGGGAGACATCAGGCAAATTCCCCCCTGGGACCCCCCCTACAGTACATAGCATGTGTGTCACACCTGGACACAATGCCAGAAGTCACAGTCACAAAAAAGGGACACAGTCTGTGCTAGTAGCCTCTGCACTCACCTGATACTCTGGTCGCCCATACAGCATGGGGTACTGTGGGAGGATCACATCCAGCAATGCCAGGTTCTCCTCCAGGGTCAATGGCTGTGACCTCTCCACAGACCTTGACATGGTTCCAGGGAATCAGGAGCAGCAGTAGTGTGGTAGAATCCAAATATGTGCAGGCAAGTGCTCCCTCATGGGACCTGGCTGCCTTATATCTGCATTGCTGGCCTGTTTCATGCACAGGAGTACAGAGTGATTGGTCACTCACATTTGCATCCTATGTTTCCTCCAATCCCTTCAAACCTAGCACACTCATTTGTTTTTCATACTTTTTTTCTTCAGCATGATGTCAACTCCAGAACCACATTGCAACAAAGTAGATTCATTCAAACTGACTTCTGCTGTGCACCTTCCAGAAAAAATTCAAACTTTTAAATTGGTCTCCATGACAACCAGCATGCATGTAGGCATTTATACTTGTCCCTCATGTGTCCCCTATGTAATATGGTGTTTCACACACAGATACGGTGCGTACCGGTGCCCTAGGGCACCCCAAATGCATAGCAACGGCCCGTACGCGCGTGTGTATGGCCCGTATCACTATGGGTACGCTCGCGTATGCATGCCCATAGTGGTAGTGAGCGTACGCGCGTGTGTACGCTCACTATCACTATGAGTACGCATACGCGAGGACACCCATAGTGGTACGGACCGTACACACGCGTGTACGCTCACTATCACTATGAGTACGCATACGCGAGGACACCCATAGTGGTACGGACCGTACACACGCGTGTACGCTCACTATCACTATGAGTACGCATACGCGAGGACACCCACAGTGGTACGGACCGTACACACACGCGTGTACGCTCACTATCACTATGGGTGTTCTCGCGTATGCGTACTCATAGTGATAGTGAGCGTACACGCGTGTATACGGTCCGTATCACTATGGGTACACATACGGCAGCACTCCCATAGTGATAGGGAACGTACACAGGCCCTCTTAGCGGAAGTACGGTGCCTTTCACACATCACAGTGGTGACAGGCAGCACACAGGAAGGAATAGGGCTGCCATGGATGGACATCAAGGCATTGTCTGGCCAGTACTACATGTGTGGGGCACAGGTGTGAAAGGCTGTGATGTGGCACATTACTCCTGAGTCGAGAAGGCACCAGATGTATGATGAGATGTGTACAGGTGTTATGTGTGACGGTGCAATGTGTGCCAGGCATGCCCTTGACTCCTTTGACATGTGTGCATGTCGTACTGCACACTTGGGATGAGCGTCACTGGCATGGCACGGTCAACAACACACGCAAGTGTCCCCTGATGGCCGCCGCAGGGGTTACCACACCAGACATGTCACTAGCCACGGTGCACGATGTGACTATGTCATGTATGTGTCGGGGGTTCCCATTAGCCTGATGTTGGAGCTCCCTCAACAGCATCAGCTGTTGCGGCAACCAACATGTGTCTGTGTGTAGATGGACATGGCACACTGTTACGCACACCAGGCCACATGCGGTATCGGATGTGAGGTGCCTATGTATGCATGGGACACGGAGTAGCGTAACAAGAACAAGTCTGCATCCTCTCTATGAATGTGTGGTGAGTCATTACATGTACACCTTCATGGCAAGGTGTGTGGGCTGTCCTAGTGTAATGGCATGTGACCTGTGGCTCTAGTGTTCCGCTACCAGTCTCTGCAATCGACATCCTACTTCTGCTGATGTGTGGATGTATGTCACTCCTGTGTTGCGTCTGGCTGTTCACTTACACTGGGACACAGCTAATCCCATGCCATGGCATGTGGAGGTTCACAATCTCTGTGTGTAGCTGGGTCTTGGTAGGAGTGTCACCTGGCAGCCATACGTGTCCAGGACATGTGGCACATACCTGCCTCTGTATGTCGCATATGTGTATTGACAGATTAACATGTGCTCAGCACCAAATCATTGTTGTTGTAGTGCACTCACTCTTCCTTGTCACTTCCAAATTAATGCAGGGCGCCGCCTCTTCCCCGACCTATTCCGGACTTGGCTGACATGCGGGAGAATGACTGTATCCGCTGCTACCGCTTCCCCCAACGGTTGATTGAGGAGTTGACGGCAAGGCTGGCACCACACCTGCAACCGCTGCACAGGTATCCTACGGCACTGACACCCAAGCTGAAGGTAATGGCAGCCCTACATTTCTTTGCCACGGGTACCTTCCAAAATACCATTGCCCATGTTGGTGGCATGTCCCAGAGCATGTTCAGCATGATTTCTTAGAGGCCATGTTGCTTCACCTGGATGAATTCATCCATTTCCCAACTCCTGAAATGTTGACTGGTCTCAAGCGTGGCTTCTATGCCCTGGGAGGGATGCCCCATGTCATTGGGTCCATAGATGGGACACATGTGGCTTTGGTACCACCACAGGAACAGGAGGTAGCGTACCGTAATCGCAAGCACTACCACTCCATCAATGCCCTTGTGGTGTGTCTGTCCAACATGGTGATTTCACATGTCTGTGCTCGTTTTCCAGGATCAGCACACGATGCCTACATCATGAGGCGTAGCAGGGTGCCTGAAATGATGACGCAGCTGCGCGACGAACGAGCATGTGTTGTTGGTGGGTACACTCTTGCTGTCCTGTATCTGGCGTAGCCTTCCAGCCCGACCGCTTCCCCTGTCCTACTGATGTCCATGTTGTTTCCATGTAGGGGACGCTGGCTATCCCAACATGCCATGGCTGATCACACCTCTCCGCAACCCCATCTCGCCGGCCCAGCTCCGCTACAACACCGCCCATGGCCGGACAAGGCGTGTGATAGAGAGGACATTTGGCCTCCTGAAGAGCCGATTCCGATGCCTCCAGAAGACCGGTGGCGCACTCCCATATGCCCCGGCGAAGGTCTGCAAAATCTTCATGGTGTGCTGCATGCTGCACAACATGGCAGTTGAGAAAGCTGTGCCACTCATCCTGGATCAAGTTGATCAGGACCATCCACCCGTGGAGGACGAAGGGCTTGGCAATGGGGCTAGTGATGTTGAGGATGTGGGTCCGCAAGAGGACATCCGGAGTCGGCTCATACGCGACTTCTTTGCTTAGTGGTGAGTACCAGTGTCTGAGTGTGCACGCATTGGTCCCCGTGTGGCATGTGTTGTGATGTGTGTGTCCATCTGCATGTATGGCACGTGAGTCAGAGGTGTGTGTGGATGTGTCACTCGAGTGATGGTGCCAGTGATGTGTGTATTTCCCCAGTCATAATTGTGACCTAGCATGTTGTCATCCTTACATGTGTTGAGTACATGCACATGCAGGTGGCTGTGCATTTTGTGGCTGACTTCTTGTGTGTCTCTCTTCCCCAGGTACTTGCGCATGCCGTCTGCTGCTTGCATTGTTGTGGCACTGCTATTCCTCATGGACACGTCATCGTGTGCTGACTCAGCGTTACACGCACGGACAAGTTTGGAAGTCTCCTTCGGGTAAGGGATGCATCAGGGGTGTATTGGGTGTGGCAGTTGTTCACGATGTGTGCACTATGCCCCTGTCGATGTTTGGTTCCTCTGCAGACATGTTGCATCACCATGGTACACATTACATGTAGCTGGCTACACATGAACAGATGGTCAGACTTGTTGACAGTCAACTGTAATGGGATAGTGGATTGTGATGATGGCATCAATGTGTGTAACAATGCCCTCGGACACATACGGTTTGCTTTGGCTTGACATGGTGTGTGACTTCCACATCAGGCGATCAATGGTGTATGGCAGCCTCTCTGTGAGCAGCAGGGGGTGTGGAGCTGTTACCCGGCACTTGTGTGCACGTTCCATGGATATCACGCATTTGTGGGGCAGAAGGGGGATGCCAGTGTTGGACCCACATGTTCATCCACATGACCTGTGTATGTGTACTCCGAGTTGCCTCTGCATTCCGGAATACATGACTAATAAAGGTGTCCCTATGCCTCCAAGGTGCCTCTTCTCAGTCAATGCTGGTGTGTTGCCACGGTGCATATGACATGTCTGGCATGGTTTTCAGTCATAGTGGCTATGTGTCTATGTGTAGAGTTGCAAGTTGCAAGCTGTTTGTGTGGGATTGGACTCTGTCTTGTGCATGATGTCCATGACTGCGTGGGTATTGTGACATGTCCCATCCCCATGCATCCAACGTTGGCCAGGCCAACATTCTCTGCATCCACAAGACTCAAGCTTGCAGGACATGGTCCTGCCACCTGTCTACACTTACCTGGGTGCCCCCCCGGACACTCCACATTATCCCTGACCTCTGTGCATGACTGTTGCTGTACTCAATTAGTCTGTTGGCACGGTAGTGCGGCCACCCCCTCAGCTGGTTGGGCCCATCACGGGTGTGTATGGTGCTCCATGTCTGTCTTGCCTGATACATTGTGACCCATGTGTGTCCTGTGCCGGACTCATGCCCCAGGGTGTGGATGGTTGAAGTCATTTGAGATCTCAGGCATGCTTAGACTTTACAAGACACATGTACGGTAATAATGCAAGATGTAGGCATCATCTCTTCAGCGTGTTAGTTTTTATTTGTGTTGGGGTAGGGGGGGGGTATGACAAGAGGGGCTATCCGGGTGTGTGGAATCCAAAGTTCACTGGGGGAGTTGGTGTCCTTGCCATTGAAAATCCTCAGGGTACATGCCACAGTCTTTGGCCACATTGGTCAGACAGTGACCTGCAAGTCCATGTGGCAGAGAATGTCATTTGCTGCTGTGCTGCTGTTGCTCCAGTGGGCCAAGTGCCAGGCCAGGTGTCCTGGGAGATGGTGCTGTTGCTCCGACCCTCACGGTTTTTTCCGTGGACGACCTGCCCTCCTGCGGGAACCCTCTGAAGCAGGCCGTGACGATGCTTGGGAAGCTCCGTCGGATGTATCCTCCTCCTCCTGATCCCTCCCTGTGGGTGGTGATGTTCTTCGCCTGGTGGCACAGGGAGGGTTGCCCATGTTGTCGGCTATCGACGGAGTGAACGGTCAATTCCCGTGAACAGCGTCACGAGCTCAGCCTGTCTGTCCTCCATCCGCCCTTGGTGTCGCAGTAGACAGGCATGTTGCTCCGCATGTTGCTGGGCCTGCTGGGTCTTCATCTCCTCGAGGGCCCCCTTCATCTCATTGAGGGTGGTCACAACCTGGCTCATGCCAGTGGTGTCCTGCCGGTATGTGTCCATGATGCCTCTGACATGGGCATATACCGGTTCCGCAGCCAACTGGTCAGGCTCGCGCCTCGGCCATCCTCCACTCCCACCACCACTGCCCACTTGCACCTCGCCTGCCCTTGTGGGCACATCGGGTCTCCGGGACCCCTGAGGGGTGGCATTTGCGTTGTCGCCTGCCTCCTCCTGGGTGCCCGGTACACCGTGTCCCTCCTGGTCAGCCTGGCTGCGTTGTGGTGGTGGGGCAGGGATCCTGGGTGTCTCCTGGGATGTGGCAGGAGTGGGGGTGGTGGTTGGCCCAGTTGTACCTGAGGCAGGTGCTGCAGGTGGTTGGACACCAGAGGGGCCAGGTTGGTCGGGGTCGTCCACAGAGTGGTGGGAGTCGTCGCTGCCGGTGGGGTCGTCATCCCGCAGAGCCGGGTCCTGTGAGTCTTCCCCCCCAGTGTTGGGGGGTGATCCACCACGTTGACCTGTGTGTGTGAGAGACAATGTTATTATAGTTCCATGCAACATCCATGTTTCATTAGTTTCAACGTTTGCACATTTCCTCTGGGTATTTGGATATGTCTTGCATTCCACTCACAGTGCACTTGTGCATGAGTATGTCCCTTGTCCACAGCTTTTGAGACTTTACCTATGTGTGACACAGTCTTACTTGCTGCGTCAATTGTGACTGCAGTCAGCAGTGGAGTGGGCAGGTGTGGCAAGCCATGCATTGGCGCCTTCCGTGTTGCACTGTACGTGGGCACATGGAGTTGTTCCACACACATATGTAATGCAGGTAGCTGTCGTTGTGCTCGTGCACAGGTTGAGACATGGCCCAGTGTTTTGCCATGGAGTAGAGAGGGGGATACATGCACTGGCCAACCTTGTCTACATGCACGCAGTCCACCTGCTGACGAGCATACATTCCCACTCCACCCAATGCTGGATTGTTCTCCCTGTGTATCCCTTTCTCCCTCCCTCTCTGTCCCCCTCTCCCTCCCTCCCTGTGTCAGCCTCCTCCCTCTGTCCGTCTCCCTGTGTCTCCCTCCCTCTCTGTCCCCCTCTCCCTCCCTCCCTGTGTCAGCCTCCTCCCTCTGTCCGTCTCCCTGTGTCTCCCTCCCTCTCTGTCCCCCTCTCCCACCCTCCCTGTGTCAGCCTCCTCCCTCTGTCCGTCTCCCTGTGTCTCCCTCCCTCTCTCTCCCCCTCTCCCTCCCTCTGTGTGTCACCCTCTGTCACCTCAGCCCAGCTTCCTAGGCACACACTTTTTGCAGATCTTTGATTGGCCCTTGGCTTGTTCATGTGAGTGTGTTTGTGATCTCCAGGCACCCATTGGGTGTATTGTGTGTGTCTGCGCTGCTGCTGTGGTGGTGTGTGCTGCCACTCTTACACAGTGTTGGCTGCTCATTGGCTGGTGTCATGTGCAAAAAGGTGCCTTCTAGCCCATGTCTTCATGCTAGGCGTGCGCCATTTGCAGGCAAGTCTTTCCTGTGTGGGGACACACTGTTTGTCTGGGTGTGACCTGTGCCATATGGGCAGAGGGCATTGTTGTCTGTTTCTGAGTTGCACTATGTTATTTTTGAGGCCCACACTCCCACCATCCGGGTTCCCGTGTCCTGTGTTGGTGTTTTCTGTGGCCTGTGACTTGGGATTGTGCAGCTGGGTGCATGTGGCATGGTGGCGCTAAAGGCATGTGCGTGTTTCTGGGGTGTGGTTGAGTTATGCGATAGCTTTGGGGTGGTTGCGTGCATGATTGTGAGTTGGGTTGTGGATGAGGTTCCCCCCATGTGAGGTGAGTTGTTTGTGTACTCACCAGGCTCTCGGAGTCCTTCTACTCCGTCGACTGCCACCACCGGCAGTATGGCCATCACCCTCTCCTCCCAGGGCTGGTATTGTACGCGTCTGCGGGGCGGCCCTCCTCCAGTGATGTTGGCGTTGTTGTGTTCGTCGGTCATTTTGGCTCGGACCCTCCTCCGCAGATCGTACCACCTGGCTTGGCATTCCTGCCTGGTCCTTCTGGTGGCCGCAACAGCATTCACAGCATCGACGATCCTCCGCCACATGGCTGTTTTGTCGGAGATGCTGGTCTGTCTGACCAATGTTCCAAAGAGGTGTGGCTCGACTCTGAGGATTTCATCGACGAGGACCTCCAACTCTCGGCTAGTGAACTTTGGATTCTTGTTAGTGGGCATGGTGAGGGGTGTGGGTGTGGATGGTTGTGGGGGGTGTGGGTGTGGATGGTTGTGGGTGTGTGGGTGTGGTTGTTTGTGTGTGTGTGTGAATGTGATGAGGGGGTGTTTGTGAAGGTGTGTGTGTGTGTGAAGGTGTGCAAGTGTAAGGTGTAGTAAGTCTGGTGTTGTAGGTTGTCTGTGGGGTCTGGCAGCAGTGAGTCTGTTGCAAAGGCTCATGGTTTGTGTGTGTGGGCCCTTTTTATTGGTCCATTGGTGGGTGTGGCTGTGTTTGAACTTTGGGTGGGTGTGTTATAAGGAGTGGTTGTGTTTTGGGCCTCTGTTCGGGATTTTGGCTGTTGCAGGTCAGTGAATGTGTTGTATTTGTGCTTTTTGGACCTGTTTTGTGGCTTTGTGCCATTCGAATAGTGTATTCTTGTGTTGTTGTGCTTTGTCCTGGTTGTGTACGTGCGTTTTTTGCGTGTGTAGGGTGTGTACTCTGGCTATTTTGTTGTACAGTGCTGTCCTTGTGTTTGGCTTGGTACGACTCGTACATGCGCGATGTTGTGTGAAGGTGCTGGTGTTGGGGCCTGGGGTGCGCTCAGTACTTAGAATGTTGGGGTGGCGGTACGCTCCATGCATACGCGGGTGAGGGTACGTGTCGTACATACACGGTTGGGGTGGGGGTACGGTGCGTACATACACGGTTGGGGTGGGGGTACGCTCCATACATACGCGGGTGAGGGTACGTGTCGTACATGCACGGTTGGGGTGGGGGTACGCTCCATGCATACGCGGGTGAGGGTACGTGTCGTACATACACGGTTGGGGTGGGGGTAGGGTGCGTACATACACGGTTGGGGTGGGGGTACGCTCCATGCATACGCGGGTGAGGGTACGTGTCGTACATACACGGTTGGGGTGGGGGTACGGTGCGTAGATACACTGTTGGGGTGGGGGTACGCTCCATGCATACGCGGGTGAGGGTACGTGTCGTACATACACGGTTGGGGTGGGGGTAGGGTGCGTACATACACGGTTGGGGTGGGGGTACGCTCCATGCATACGCGGGTGAGGGTACGTGTCGTACATACACGGTTGGGGTGGAGGAACGGTGCGTACATACACTGTTGGGGTGGGGGTACGCTCCATGCATACGCGGGTGAGGGTACGTGTCGTACATACACGGTTGGGGTGGGGGTACGCTCCATTCGTACGCGGGTGAGGGTACGGGTACCAAATACACGGTTGGGGTGGGGGTACGGTGCGTACATTCACGGGTGGGGGTACGGTGTGTACATACACGGGTGGGGGTACGGTGCGTACATACACGGGTGTACATGCACGGGTGGGGGTACGGTGTGTACATACACGGGTGGGGGCTCGGCGCGTACATACGGGGGCTGGGGGGGGTTCGGCACGTACATACGGGGGCTGGGGGGGGGTTCGGCGCATACCGGGCACCTGTTTGGACGTCTCCATGGTTGCTATAGGAGTTCGGTGCGGACGGTCTTTTTACCATACGGTTGTAAAATCGGACGCCCGGGACGGATCGTACTTGCACGGTCGGACTTCACTTTTCACGTTTGTACGGTAAATCGTCCGAGGACGTGTCGGACACTTTTTCCGACCCGAGGACGTGTGGGGAATAATTCCCAATGCGATTCGTATGGACTTTTTACCATACGAATCGTACTTGCAAGTTTGTAAGGCACTTGTACGATTCGTACGGTAAAAAGACCGGATACGAGTCGTACGGGGATTTTTTTTGCCGAATCGTGATCGCCACCTAGGAAATGTAGTCTGAAGTCTGACTATTCTGCAGTGTGATGATTTATGCAAGCAGAAAATAATCCCTCCCCTACTATGAATAATATTGAATGCTGCTAAATGCTGTTTATATGTTCCAAAAACAAAACCAGTAAATGGTTCAACATCTTTAGAAAAAACAGATTGCAACTCTTGAGGTGAAAAAAATCCGTTAGCTTAATCAAATCAGCACTCCAACAAAAATCAGTTTGACTGAAGAAATTCAGCTGATACCACGAAGAGGCTATTCTAGAGATCGTCTTGGTACAATTCAGTTTTCAAACTGAGTGAGATGCCAGGAGACAAAAATGTCCTTGTGTATAGCTTCATTTCCCAGGGTAAATGCCTTGATATACCAGAGTTCAAAGATGGCTGCCACATTCTAGTTCACGTTTGCTCTCCTCTGGAATTTGACTTTCAGTATAGGGACTTTGCTGCAAGACTACTGGCTTGCCATAAAGAAATATTGTAAAAAAAGACTACAAGTGAGTGCCTCTGTTAACCTGCCATATTTATGTATGTGGGCTTCTGTGATTGATGAGCTGAACCATCTACAGTTATCAGACTGACAACTATTCCCTATCTCTTCATTGCTCTAAAAACAATTCTATTAAAATGGAAATCTTTTTCAAAGATATCAATCCACACATGATGGGCATTGTTATCTTTTGCAAAAGGTGTGGTTAGTATATTTGTAACTCAATTCCCCCACCTTGTAACTACATTGACCCTAGCGTATATGCTTGACAGCCATCTATAAAGATCCGACTGCCATGCCTCTTAAAATGTTGTGTAGCCTCTGTAATGAACATTTACCGTTTATTTTTATTTAATTCTTTCCCCACTTACTATTTTTTTGTATGATATTTATTATCTCTTAAATGTATTTTCTGACAGTAGAAGAGTTAAGAGGGTACTAACAGTTCTGTCTGAATTTTTCTAGTGTCTGACTACAGGGATATGTCCTTCCATTCTTTAGAGTTCGGCAAATTGATAACAATAAATTGGGTAATAGTAGCATCCATTATTTGTTGCAACCAAATACAATAGAAGTGTAACAAGCCCTTTATAAAACGTATTAAATAAAGAATAGTCATTATTATTGTAAACATGAATAAATGAGATTCAGAGCCTGTGGAACAATGTCTTAAGGCCTGATTACTAGTTTGGCGGTCTTACCCCCATACTGCTGCAGCGGCAGTCCTAAGAAGACAGCGGTGGCCGTGGCCACTAGTCTGCCATATTACTATGTCACCGTTGGTCCGGCGGAAGTGTTTTTGATGACGTGGAATATTTTTTCATATGTGTTGATGCAGGTGTGTATATTTTGACTGCATAAGTGTTAAATATTCACATATACATGACACGTGAAAAATTACCTACTGCGAGTACTTTCCCATAGCTGGAGTCCATACCATATGTGCCAGGTCCAGTCAATGAGTAAATAGTGCAAAATGGACCTACCTGGATTTCGGCACACACAGCTGTTTTTTCAGGGTCAAGATGCTGCTGTGAAGTGGGGCCCTGGAAGAAGGGCTCCCCATGGGAAACTAATGGGAAGAAAAGGAAATGAGTGAGTATGCACCCCAATTCCATCGATTATGCCGACTTCGAAGTAGGCAGTCTTCCTGCCACGGTAGGCTTGACAGAAAGACAACTCGTAATTCATATGGTAGTGAATTTGTCTGTACTGCCCTCTGACAGTGCTTTTCCTCTCCCGCTGTTGCAGTGGTCTACGAATGGCTGGCGGTGTCAGCGGTACTCCAGTGGTCTTCCCTTCAACAGACCTCCAACATCTTAAATTGGCTGGCAGACCACCAACTGTGCGGCGGGGAATCTGGTACCACTTCGACGGCGGTTCCCTCGCCACCCAAGGGTCACTTTTTTTATGCTCCAGCGGCGCAAGCTGCTCAATTATATCTATGAGGCCACGCAAAGCCACTCTGTGTGCCCTTACATGGCCTTTTAGATACGAACTAGAGACAAAGCAGCACAAGTCGCTGCCTTGCATTACTCTGCGTCAAGGAGGCATTCCATGGGCATTACGGTTGGTTTTCCCAGGCAACACCCATGGATTTTGATATTGACCCAGATTTACTTAATCATGTAAACATGGGGCAACGCCAAAACCTTAGCCTGCCTAGAGCATGTGTAACGGGGAGAAATATTTGTATTTCCCCTATTTCTATGTGTGCTGCACTGTGCAGAACACATAGAAAGAGGAAAACGCCTCTTGAGATTGTTTTTGTGCAGGAAGAGGCCCCTTACAATCCTGCCTGCAATTCTGGACCTATGGCATTCATAATTATAGATAAATACGGCTAGATAGAGGCACTCACTCGTGTTGTGGAGCCCCTTAGTGAACATTTGTAGTTTATTATTATTTAACTCCTCCCCCACGTATTATTTTTGTGTATGTTATTAATTATCTCCATCAAAATGTATTCTCTGACGGTAGGAGGGTTATGAGGGTTCTAAAGGCTCTGTGTGAATTTCACTAGTGTGTGACTGCAGGAATGTGTCCTTCCATTCTTCAAAGGTGGGCAAATTGATAAAAAATAAATTGGGTAATAGTAATAACTGTTTTTTTCAGCAGCCAAATACAATATAAGTGTAACAAGCACTATATAAAAACAAAATTAAACAAATAACATTCAATATTATTGCAAACGTGACCAAATGTGACTCAGAGCATGTGGAACAATGTCTTAATTATTAACGGACTTATTTATGAGAGGCTTCTGTCGCAGAAGCGTCACTTTTTTTGATGCTCCGGTGATGCAAGCCTCTCAATCATATCTATGAGGCAACGCAAAGCCACTCTGCATTGCTTTGCTTGGCCTCATAGATATGGAGTAAGACAAAGCAGCGCAATTTGCTGCCTTGCCTTTCTCTGCATCAAGGAGGCGTTCCATGGGCATTGCGGTGGATTTCCCAACACACCACCCATGGATTTTGCTGCTGCCTCAAATTTACTTAATCACGTAAACCTGGAGCAGCACCAAAACCTTACACCTCCCCAGAACAGGCGTAACAAGGAGAAATATAGTTATTTTTCGTTGTTTTTTCCTCTTTCCATGTGTGCTGCATTCTGGTGCACACATGAAAAGAGGAAATGCCTCTCGGGATGGTTTTTGTGCATGAAGGGGCCCCTTCCCCCACAGAAACAATCTTGCCCTCAACGGAGGAACCTTTGCACCATGGTCCAAGGGTGCCTAAGCTGGCTCGAGGCAGCAAATTGTGCACTAGCTCAGGGGTAAAGGGTATTTCATAAATACAGTGCATTCCTGCCCTTTCACATTGGCGTAGGTTAGTGCAGCAAGAAGACTTATGCCCTATGCCAATCCCTCAGAAATAAGGCCCACAGTTTTGCTATTTTGCTGTTTGCTTTTTTATTGCCCTTCAGAGGTCTAAGAATGCACCTCGAAGAGTTGCAACAATGGAAACATAATTTTGCTAAAGACAGACCGAGATGGCGGCGATCGGTGGATAACGTAGCAAGACCTGCTGGGTGACAATCCCATGGAGCTCACTCATCACACCGAATTCCGAGCGATTTCAACGTTTTCAAAATTAAAATTTCTGGGTGATCTTAAATTTCCAGAAACATTTCCGATTTTAATAGTTTTGCTTAAGATGCACAAATAAATATAAAAGTGATTTTAGTTTACAGCTAGGGAACATATAAATGGAATGCCATAGTAAAGGAATTCCTCTTTAAATAGATTACCGAAGAAGAAATCGAACAATCTGCAGACTTGTGCCAGAGAGAAAATTTCGCCCATTTCGCAGAAAATGAAAAGGCCACGCTGTAGTCCGCTTGGCCTTAAGGGAGAATCGAGCAAGGAATGGGCAATCATATCCGACTGACTGGTGACTCCGTGCAGTCTCAGGCGTATTTTGAAGTGCTCCATATTTCACATTTTAGACGAGGGTGGGTCGTTGGGGAGAGGCCTGGAATCTGTCCCCACACCTTTCTCCTCAAATTCCCCAGTGCTGCTTTTTGTTTGGGCATGGGCCGCTCGGCAGGCTTTGATACCATCATTATCGGCCTTGCACAAAGGACAGCAAAATAACACAGCTTTTCATTATAGGCGACACAAAGGAAATCAGAGGAGTCAACATGCACTGAAACAACAAATTCCCACACAAAATCTGAATGAATGCGCAGTTGTAAAAAAAACAGGAAAAGTGTGAGAAGCAAAATAATTCCATGCTATTCCTTTGTGTCTGTGCATTGCAAAGTATGGAACAAGGCCCGCACACAGCAGAGGCAAAGTAGAACCCGACTATTTGTACATTAAAATGATGGTTTTACCAATATATGTTCAACCACCCCCGCCTTCCAACAAATTGGTGGTCGACATCAAAACAAAAAGATATTGGGAAAAAATGTAATGTGCATTTACCTGAAAAGAAATCCACATTAGAACAAAGTCAAAAAGTGTGTTTTTAAATAGGCAGTAATGTCGAAATATTAACCGATGATTAAACCAAAATACGGGTATGTGATAGGCTTAAAAACACACTGCAGAGCTTTGAACATGGCATAATGAATTATAAGCGCACTGCACCTCCCATCAGGTGCTTTCACTCTATGACGTCACACATAGTCATTCATTGAGAATGACTGTAGGGTCAGACCAGGAACAATGCCTCACCTAATGGAAACCAGAAGAAGGCATTCCCAGGTCCGCATCTAGGACTCACTGCCTGTTCCTGTACGTGGTTCACTATTGGCCTCTCATACAGTACAGAAGTATGACAACCCGAACCACCAACTGGATGTGGTGAGTAAAGACTACGAGAAATGGACAGTAACCCTTAAGTGACCTTGAAGCAAGCAGTGACCTTCAAGCAAACAGACCTGTACTCTGATTTTCTCCATCTTATTAAAGTCACCCTTTATCCCCTTTTCATAACTGTCAGAACCACTTTCAGAGGGCTACAGGGCAAGTAGGAGCTACTGGGCCCAACGTATGGGGTTGTGGCCTTTTACTCCTGATGTCCCGGGCCCGAAAAACTATCAGTCCTGAGTAACTGGGCCATGTATAACTCTTGAGCACTTGACTCTCTGCGGAAGTACAGGTCGAGCAATCCAAGACTTCTCTAGGAAGAGGTATGTGCAAGGTGTAGACAGACCACCCACTTAAAACATGCTCAGCAACCCCAATACATTAATGCCCAGCCAGAAAATTGCTTTTATGCAAAAAGTTATATTTATATATGAACACAAATTCAAATACAGCACACAACAAATAATGAACACAGTCATCCTGAGGCCAGTCTTCTAGCATTATTTGGGTATGTCCCTGAGTCCCACTCCCTTAAACAAGGACGGTGGTTATTCCCCATTCATTTACATTAGGCCCCACTAGAAAGTACAAGTCTTAGAAGTCCCACAATGGTTTCTTACAATTTCAAAGTGTTCCTGCACAGTACCGTTTTCAATCAGAGCAAGTTCCCTCAGAGGCTCGATGACCCGGCATTTAGTCTTACCTGTACTCACTTGGAGTTGTGGCTCAGCAGGCTCAGGTGCGCATCAGCTACTTGGCAGTAAGCAGTAGTCACAATGTTGCAGCGAGGCGGCAGGCACCCACGACACTCCTCCCATCATTAGGTAAGTCTTCCTGAGTCCGGCAGGCAGTCTTGCATGCTTCTGGCTTTAGGAATTGGAATTGATGCACCTCTCTTGCAGATCACATCCTACTATGTTTCTCTGGCGTGTGCTGGACTAGTGCGACAGCCCCTTTCTTCATTATGGCCCCATCATAGCAACAGGGGTAGTGGAAATGAGCACACACCAAGTGATGGCCCCTTCATGTCAATACAATGCAAATGGGCGATAGTTCTCTTCCTTTTCACAGAGCTGTACCAGGCGGCAAACCATATCTTCATCTCAGCCCCTACCTGCCATATGGGGGTCCCGAGTAGTGCATTCTGGACTTTTGCCCCTTCAGGTCACTGCACAAGCTGTGGCTCACTATTTGCCACAGCACTGCACCAGGGCGTTGACCCATAGATTCACCATAGCCTCCGCCTGTCAATTGGGGTCGCAAACAGCAGCCCTCAGACAGGCGGCCCAATCAGTGCAATGGTCATCAAATAGCACCCTGAATCTCATACTCTGCTTTAGGGATCCACTCAACAGGATCCCCACTGGACCCCTCTCATTCCAGCCTCTCTCCTACATCTCACAGGGTCTGAGCAGTTAGGCAAATGCTGGTGCTTGCAAGTGGCCCTGATTCTGCTGGGCAATGGCCCCCCTACCCAGCTGGGAGACTGGCATATCTCAGTCCACAGTCCTGGTCACAACAAGAAGATGCCATGCTGAGCTTCTCCATGCTGATGTACAGTCCAGTTTAACAATTTTGGGAAGCTCAAACTCCCATTTTTATAATTCATTTCCAGACACAGATGCTAAGTCTTTGAAGTTTATGATGTGGGGGGTGCCCTTCTGAAATGCCCACTCTTCTGGTATGTCGTTTGTTGAGGATGCGCTCTGTCACAGCAGGAGACATTCCAGATTTGATAGCCCTACAAACAGGCCTTAAATGTGGCTAGAAGATGCCATCTGGATGTCAACCTCACTGATGTATACCTATCAAAATGTTACCCAGACCCCCAGCGCTCTTCTTTATGATTCCGTTATCAGAAACATCTCCTTCCTGAGATGTACCCAGGCCCTACTGACAAATGGCCTTTACAGGACTAAAGAACACTTTTGAAGTGCTCAAGAGAGCCTGGCTGTCCGTTCACAAGTGTTTGCTCCACCAAGCTCTCGGGAATGCAGGCAATCTTCAAGACTGTCTGGCATGGCTCCTCCAACTCCTCATGGCTCTCTAAGGTGCTAGGCTTCCAATATAGAATCCACAAGCCTCCATGTACTGTACAATACACAGGCACACATACATCACAGAATGCACACACAAACACACACACTATGCAGATTGCTACATACTAAGATGATATAAGCCAAGGGTGAGGTATCTACACAGTAACAGAACTTTAGTTGAATGAGCAAGAAGGCCTTATTAGAGCAACACTGGTAAAAAGATCTGTCCACTTTATTGGTCACTGTCACAAAAAACAGTATACTGCCACCACCGTACTCATGCTACATAACTCTGGGTAAGGGTAGTAGCCCTTTACCATTACAAGGGTAATACTTTATGTGCCCCTCCTGGTCTAACAATACAATAGTCCATGAGACAGGCCTAAGTCATGTTGCGCACACATGATCTTTGTTTGCCAATGACTATAAAATCGGTACCAAGGATCCAGAGATCGCTGCAGCTGGGGTGCATATTTATTGCCATGCATGCGACTTTTCCGTCCCAATTTTCTAGTTCTCACAGCATTTTTACTTTTGCAGCTTATGTGCACTAACTTGTACTCCTTTATTTTCATGGTGAAGGATAGTGAATTCAATTTATATTCAAGATTAATTTTATAACTGTGCATAAAAATTTGTTTAAAACCAAAATATTATGATATCATGCTCAAATGTATCAAAATATAGTAGAAAACACACTTTGGGCCCGATTCAAAAAAGGTAAAGTTAGACCAAAAGTCTAACTTCACTAATTTTCGGTGTTCACAAACGTAAGTTACAAGTAGTATCCTTACGAATGTGGAGTCTCTACACTCAGGTGGAGTTTCTGCAATCGGGCAGAATCTTCAAACTCGGGGCAGAAATGTGGCGATTTCTGCCCTCTGGGAGGAAAGGCGGAGATTCCACACCAGAAACTCCACCTGAGTGTTGGAAGCTAATACACGTTACTTACCTTTGGGAATACCGAAAAGTAGGAAAGTTAGACTTTTGGTCTAAATGTAGACATTTGGTCTAAGGTTACCTTTGTTAATGAGGCTCTCTGTCTTGTTAATTACTTTCTTTGAAATTGTTTATTATTGTGTGAATAATTCACCATCAGAACCACGATTAGGCTGTGTTTATTTGTACAGTAATTATCTACTATTAATGGCAGAAAGGGGTTCTTTTCTGTAAGTTTCTATTTAAATAACAACAAAGACATCCCTATCTGCACCCATCTGGCCACTTCCCTATATCCCTTGCATACCCGCACAATGAATCCTTAAACTTTCCTTCTATCCTTCCCACTTCATGGTGAGAATCTCAGCACAAACTGCAAAACAACCTATAATACTCTCCCACCCTTGCAGTTGCTCGCACCCACCTCACCTTCCCAAAGACTCCTTCACACACCTAATCTCCCTTAACCACTACACCAGGAGAAAAGAGTGCTCCACACTTACTCAGAAAGCTGAATTTCCCTTTTTCTGGTACATTACTTGAGCACTAGTAGCCACTGCATACCCTGTCTTCTATCCTGTGATGGTGTGGTGCTGATTATTCACACGTCTTGGTCCATAAGATTACTCTGTCCTCTGCCTCTTCTGACCTTTAACTTATGAAGCACTGCCTATGTTTATTTCTCTATTAATAAATGTATACTCTAGGGTCCACCTGGCCCTCTGACTTCATTTATTGAAAACCTTCTGGAATTGTCTGTCTGACTTCTGTTAATCACCCAATCATCACGTTATATTAAGCAACTCAAATTGGAAAGGAGAATGGTCTCAACTTTTCGCAGTTTAGTTTAGTTGAAACTCATACTGGCCTAGATATGACAGATTTGATTACTGACCCACCTCACATCCAGGGATAATTGGTTGATTCTGTTAGGTCCACTGTGATTCTTCTAGATTACCTTGAAATTCACCCAATGGATTGAATACAACTTTTTTAAATTGATTTTGTAATTAAGAATGAGCCTTCACCTAACATGTTTGTGTCAACTGGATCATATTTATATTACCTAGCTAGAGAGTAAGTTTCACTGTTCACTCTTTGGTTGGTCTTCAACATCCCACAATGAACAATACTCTTTCCAAGCTTCTAGAGGGGCAGGTGATTGAAATACAGAGTCATTTTTGTTTATAATCCAATATTTTACAGCCACATGAAGTTCATTTAGACAGTACCATGGAAGGGAATTAGATCTTTTGACTGTGTTGAATGATCTCAAAGTTGATGGTGATGTAGGTAGTGCTCAACCTGATTTTTGTAGGCATAGAGGAGATGTTCACTGCCTTCAGTGCCTTTAATTGTCACCTCATCCTTTGGCAGCTATTGGCCATCTGGGTGGCTGATGCACCCTGGAATCGATTCAGTTATTGTATACCAAACTACTCACAATCATTGATGCTTTTGACCTTAATTTCTGAATCCTTCTAGCTTACACATACTGTCCCAAGGATCGGCAACAGTAAAACCGAAGTCCTGTAAATGAAGTCTTCTCTTACATCCATTGTCATCTTTTGGCCTAATGAAATTGCCCATACTATTCACTGATGAAGTCTTTGTACCTTGAGAATTCAAACAAAGTCAGGTTTTAGTGTATCTGCTCAAGTATCCACAGTTGCACAGTTTCCATATGCATATTTTGTATGCGCAAATTGAGATCATTTGTCGGTTCACACTTAGACTGTCCCAGTTGTTAATATCATCTCCTACTGGGCACCTACTTTAAACCTTTCAACTAATAAAAAACCATGTTGTGAGTAACTCATTGAGATTTGCTTGTGCCAGACCTTGAGTGCATGCTCTCTACAGGACTGGTTTCCCACGAAGGGTTACAGCAGTACTATATTTCCTTATACTGCCAAACATGCAGTATATGGAAGTTCTTCTACATTCTTTAAATGGCTTCCTCTGTCTTCTATTTCCTGTCAGACCCTTTGATAGTTAGGAGCTTTGTGGATCAAAAAGTCCTACATTGTTAGGAGACATTAGTCCATACGTGCCCCAGTTTGTGGACTACAGTTCTGTTGCCCTTTAAACTGAACACTTATCATTGTCATCTCAAATCCTGCCTGTTTCTAGTTTACTTTTAATTGAGTCTGCACTCTTTTTGTGTTCCTCTCTGTACTGTTAGCGCTCTGAAACTCCAGAGCATACATGAGCTTTATATGAGCTTCTTGGAATTAACATTACCATCACTGGACTACCAAAGCCAAACTCCAGCCCTGCCTAATACTTCTATCTCAATGCATACACCCACCTTAGACATACCCACCTAAACTTCAACCATTTTAGACCCAAAAGCAGAATCACTCATGACTTCCCTTTCCCAGCCCTAAGAGTTTGTATCTGAAACTTCACACTGATGATAATGTCACATCACACCTATGTTACTCAAAATATATTTTTATCCAAAACGGAGATGCAACCCCAAGTATATTTAGAGTACCCATTCCAAGACACCCTTCATCCATACCCATAGACTCCATTATAAAGACTTTGGTAATAATCTAAACCAGGCTGCCATCTGACAACATGGTTACCATATTTTCCTTTGAAATACTCCAGAATGCTTATTCACAAATTGACCAAATCGAGATATAAAAAAAATCGCAGAACAACATCCGCCTTTTGCTTATTCCAAGGTGCAGAAGTATAAAACCATCAATATGCAATAGGGTGCACTGTGCTGACAACACCCAAGTTAAATTGAAGATTAAGAACCCTCAGGAAATCTATCACATAGCTTGGACAGGATTTGTACAATGGTAAGCCTCAGGATGTGGCTCAACCACTTAAAACTCTCCTGGATGAAACAGAAAAAAAGCTCCATTGCAACATTGTACATCACCAGGCCACCATTATAAGAACCTCCCCTGAAACATACAAAAATAATCTGTGTACATATAAAAAGCAATACCATGAAACAATTGTCTGTAGTCAGGAACTGCTTTTGTCAGCAACAGAGAGTTAGGTAAAAATTCCCTTTTCAATGCTTTGGATCATACTAGCCATGCTCAAAGTACTCCTTTTCAACAAATCCTCTAGCAGGTGTCCATTCTTCAGATCCACCACTGCCTCCATGCCATCTAAGCTCATTTTCCTCTCTGGAAAAATTGAAAAATTGTCTCTTCCACCTAATTCTCCTCCTGTTGCACACAGCCCATCATAATGCCTTTTATCCTAAAATTCACCAGTTAACTGAGTGGCCCACTTGAGTGTTCGAACACACTTCCGGATCAAGAAGCTATTAAAATGATATGTTTTTCACTTTACAAATGCTAGATAGCAGAACATATTACAATCTTTAGGGACTTATTAACAAGTCCCTTGCACCACCAGTGCCTCACTTTTTATCACATAAAAAGTGATGCACCGGCGGTGCAAGGGACTTGTAAATAATCCCCTTAGTTTTTACTAATTGTAATTAAAAATGAGTGGGTGTGAAAATAAACTGGAAAATTTAGTGATCTCCTAAAGACAAATTTAGGATCAATATGTTGACTTTCCTCAACTGTATTTTACAGATTCCTGTGTATCGGGGACTGTGCACGCCAATACTTGGAGATCGCATCCATGCATCTTATTTCCATGGAAAGGATGGCCTGGGTGATGTTCCGGATCCAGATGCCCCTGGAATTGAAAACATCCAGAAAGAGCATGCAGTAGATATCATGATCAAGCTGGCCAACAAACATGCTGGACAGGTAACACATGAAATCATTGGTATTTAGCTTTTTTAATCTATTCTATAAGTTGGATAGTTGATCAGTCATGGTGTCTGTGTATACAATCTTCAAATGTATGTATATGTCAATTGAACACTATATGACAAAACCGCTGCTGTTTAATCATTATTGACTGCAGAGATGATCAGTATCAAGCAAACCTTATCAGTCTTCAGCTTACTCATTGTCCCATGGCCAGGTATGGGCACCAAAAAGGCAGTAATTGACTCTTACTATTACATGAATGCTAAAGTGATATTACTGCTTCTTTCCCTCAAGAGCCCCTAGTCAGTGTTCTACTGTGAGACAGCATCAGCTGTCAGCCTGCACTAGAAGCCACCGACTACCGTACATTCTCATGTTTTAAATATTGAACTAGTTATTGATAATCATCAGGAAGCCAAAGGAACAGAAAATTAAGAACTTTTAGATACTTTAAAAGTTTTATTAACATATACAATCTCAATATTGATATAAGCACATGAATATGGAAGCCAGTACCATCCCTAAATCCTTCCAACTGCTTCACCCAGCAGCTACTCTTCTACTCATTACCAGGGCTTTTAATCAGCTAGGTGCTATGGAATTTTAAATGTTCCCTTTCTCAAGTGAACAAATTCCCTTGTACATCATGGCAGTATGGATTAAGGCATTGAAGTATGACAAAAACTTTAATTATTGGAAAAGCCAATTCTTAATGGGTCTTCTAAATAATGATGATTCTTGAACGATCACCAGCAAGTAGTTCCATAGTGTCAGCAACTTTACCCTGTAAACCTGGTATTTGTAAAGGGCAAACTATTCACCCATACGGGTCTCAAGGTGCTTGAGGCCATCAGGGAGATTAAGTGAGCTATTGCCCAGAGTGACATGATGCTGAGCAGATATGCCTCCAGCACCGGATATCAAACTGTGAGCCACACACTAAAGAGTCAGCCACCCTGGACGCTGTGCCACACCTCAATGGAGGTGTGGTGCCACCTCTTTATGGAGAAGATCTGGCCATGAGCTCAAATTTTAATAAAGTGTGACAGTTCTAGAAAGAGGATCTCACCTTTGTGCAAGTGCATTTTTTAAGATAGGGTATCAATTTTCAAAGACGAATAAAGGGCCTTTCCAGTTCAAAGCTCCGTCGGCTTTACACAGAGCCCCAAACTGATAATCCGGATATATCTTGGACTAATGTAGGTTCCATTGGGCCGGTGACAGATGATCAAGACTCCCTGCTCCTTTCACAAGACATTGCAATGTTTTAAACCAATTGAATTTTATGACTGAGCTTGTTGGAGCTAAAAAGCTACATACCGGTTTTTTTGTTAAGGTGTATGATGCAAATGGATAATGATGTGTATATGTGTGTGTGTGTATGTGTGTCTGTGTGTATTTGTGTGTAGATTAGATAGATAGATAGATAGATAGATAGATAGATAGATAGATAGATAGATAGATAGATAGATAGATAGATAGATAGATAGATAGATAGATAGATAGATAGATAGATAGATAGATAGATAGATAGATAGATAGATAGATAGATAGATAGATAGATAGATAGATAGATAGATAGATAGATAGATAGATAGATAGATAGATAGATAGATAGATAGATAGATAGATAGATAGATAGATAGATCAGACTTTCCGTGGGAAGATCGTTTTTTGTTTCACTAATACATTTTGTACCCTTTGAAGAATGTTTATGAAAATTCACAAAATCCTCAAAAAAGTCAATTCACCTCTGCTCCTTCCTGGAAACGTTCAGATTGATTCATCAGTAAGTAACAAATAAAACGTAACTCTTGTGGGCAGAAATGAGGGCAAGCCCACTCATTCCCTCCAGATACTCAAACCCATTAGGTGGGTAACACCCTACAATACACACCTTCTGCCTTGTACAGAATTCTTCATGGAGAGTCCACTCGATCTAGATATGGTTTCCATGGCCATGCTCCTATTCAGCTCAGCCTTTGTGCTGTACTGAACACTTTGCGAGTAGCCGATCTCTTGTGGGCAATCAATCAGATTTGAGTGGGAAGCCACTGCTTGGACTTTGCTCTGTAGATAATTCCTTACGCTACGGACATGCCAGTCTCTTTAGACTGTGACCGTGAAGCAGGTTGATGCTTACTGAAACTTCCTTTGGTATGAAACCCCCAGACTATGTATTGCCCTGATCATTTTTCATATGTCCTTTAGAGTTAGAGGTTGTGGTGCTTTATATATGTATATATATGTGTATATATATATATATATATATATATATATATATATATATATATATATATATATATATATATATATATATATATATATATATACATATATATATATATATCCCTTTTTCTCAGCCCCCGCTTGACGTATCACTTTCCAGACAGCAGTTGAGGTGGGCGGTAAACTAGTTTTGAAAATTTCGCGAAGATTCGTCAAATAGTGCAAATGTTATTGGCAAAACAAAAAGTGCTCTTCCTCTGGAAACTACATCCTAACTATAACTACCTACTGGCGACCGCCAGTAGGTTATCTATGTCTATATCTTTAAATTTTGAACCCAAGTTCTGGACACAAGCCAGCTGTTTTGCAGGAGCATTGAAAGGGGAAGGTCCCACCTTGCACTTTCAGAAGTTCTCATTCCTGTCAAGTATCATCACCTTTTTTTTTTTCAAAATGGTAAATGTCCTTACCCTACTCCTTTGCCCACTGGCCACTTTTTCTGGTTTAGCCTACTCTCTCCCTACCTTTCACCTGCATGCCTGGAGTTTGGTCTACAAACCTCTTAATTAATAATGTGTTTAGTTTGCCATAGCAGCAGCCTTTTACTGTCCCAAGTGGGTTATGGGTTGTGGCATGTCATAGCTCCATGGTGTTTATGTGCATGCTTGGGAGTCTATGTGCTGTGTGAATGATGTCCTGTGTGAGCAAATGGTGTTTGCAGCATAAGATGGCAGTTCCATTTCTGGTGGACTATGTCCTTGTGGGCGTGACAAATTGCATGTAGAACTCCTCTGAAAAGTCTTCAAGCCCATCTCCTAGAGTTGTTGGAATCCAAATCTGTATCCTGTCACATTCGGGCTCAGCTGTTTATGTAAACAACTGAAAAAGAATTGAGCAAACCATTTGACTGTTTGGGAAGTCATGTTTTGAAGTCTGCCTGTGAGACCGGCCTCACGGCGTATGCCCTCCCGATCATCCAGCCAACCTGCAACCACCCCCAAGACACGGCATCTCCGACTCCGGCCGCCCCAGCCACACAGACCCGAGGGCCGGCCAGAGCCCCCGACAGACTCGACACCCTACCACGCATGTCCGACCGAGGGAGCGGGAACCCCCGAGCCAGACCAAGAGGCGCCAGCCCGGTCACACCTCGGATCGCCTTCCCCCGGGAGGACTCGATCGGCCACCAGGCCCCTGGGGAGCAGGCGCCTCGCCTGCCGAGCGTCTGGGGTCCCTCCCAGACCCACCTGAAAAGACCAAAGAAACGAGCGGCAGGAAATCCCGCCGAACCCCCTCAGTCACCAAAGGCCCCTCTCTGCGAGGACTCCGGACTTCAAAGGGCAGGGGGAGTATAATAGGGGGTGCCGGAGGAACGAATGGCAGAGAAGACCTGGAACCATCGAAGCCTGCTGACGCTGTCGCGGCTCCCGAATACCGAACCACCTGGGCCTGCTGAGTGACTCGCGGCCCCCAGCCATTGAACCATTTGAGCCCTGCTGACGAGATCGCGGCTCCCGAACTCCGAACCACCTGGGCCTGCTGAGTGACTCGCGGCCCCCAGCCATTGAACCATCTGAGCCCTGCTGACGAGATCGCGGCTCCCGAACTCCGACTACCTGTGCCTGCTGAGTGACTCGCGGCTCTCCCCTCGAGGACGAATTGGCAAGAGATCGCCCAGAGAAACAACACCCTCCAGCTCGAGGATTGTGAGCTATCCGCAGGGTACTTTGCAGAGACACTACTTTCAAAGACTGTCCCGCTACCCCCATTCCCCTACCACCGATTTGTAGTATCTTGTGCCGCTGATGTACTACTATCACCTTGGATCATAAAGATCCCTTGAAACCTTCGATAAAAGAACCTATCGTCCTACAAAGAATACGTGTGGTGTCACTCTGTTCGTAGTGTAAGCTCAGGGTGTGCGCGCCTGGTTCGGCCTACTTGGGAGAGGTGGGTCAAAGGGGTGGGCAAGACGTGTATCGAACGCCCCTCCGGCGAACGCCTTTCCAACATTTGGTGGCAGACGACGGGATCCGAGCCGACACCGAAAGAGAGCGTGCAGTGAACGACTGACGCACTACCAAACAGAGATGGAAGGAGAAACCTCCCTGGGTGCCGCAGGTACCGAAATGAGTTCGACGTTCCGAGAGGATCAATTGGACTATTATACGCATAGAGAATTAAAACAATTTTGCAAAGACCTTGGAATCGCTACCACCGGATTAAGCACAAAGGAAGACTTACAGAAAGTATTGAAGACCTGGGTCGAGACGGGGGCGCCCCCGACCCAAACAGAAGGAGACTCCGCCCATGAACCACAAAGCATCCCGGTGAGAAACAGCGGGCCAGAGGGGAACCTGTCCCCCGAGGAACTAGCAGACCGAGAGAGAGGCCGCAACCACGAACTTGAACTGGCCAAGCTGAAAATCGAGGGAGAAATAAAACTGGCCGAGAAAAAGTTAGCCGTCGAGCAGTTACGGCTACAAGGGGAACTCGAGGAAAAGAGACGCCAAAGAGAGCACGACGAAAAGAAACTCCAGCTGGAACATGAACGCAGCCTGAAAGAGATCGAGTTGAGGGCTAAAAGCGAAGAGTCACGACCTTCCGGGAATCTACCATCCGCTCCCACCGTGGAAGCCAAAGTCCACATCCCCAAGGATGTGGTAAAGGAGTATTACAAAAACGACGATATCCAGCAGTGGTTTAAGGCCTACGAAGTCGCCATGACCTCTCACCGAGTCCCGCAGAAGGATTGGGGGGCTGGCCTATGGGGCCGGTTCTTAAGCGAAGGAAGAGATACCCTGCTGGATCTGCCCTCCACGGTCATGAACTCCTACAGCCACATGAAAGAAGCCCTCGTGGGCCGGTATGGACTCACCCCCGAGATGTACCGGCAACGGTTCCGAGATTGCAAAAAGATACCGGGCACCACATGGGTAGAATACGTGAACTTTTACAGCCGGGCCTTGGACGGGTGGATCAAGGGCAGCAAGGTCTCCACCTTCGAAGAGCTGTTTGATCTAATCGCCTGGGAACATTTAGCGGCCAATTGCTTTGTAGAACTGCGCCAACATCTCCTGGACAGTAAACTCACCGACCCTCGAAAGCTGGCCGCCGAGGCTGACCGTTGGGTGAACACCCGGGCCACCCGAGGCCCCGTGGGAGACTACGGTCGCCACAGTCAAGGACCCCCCCGCCAGAGGGGCGGAGGAAACCACGGCCGACCGAGAGACTTCCCAGGGGGGCCCACGCACAGCCCTCCCAGCAGCCCACCAGCGGCAGGTCCAGCCCCGTCCCCAGCCAGCACCGGAGCCCCGGGGCGGCTAGTGCCACGAACCAGGATCACCTGCTTCCGCTGCCAACAGCCCGGACACTACGCCAATGACCCCCAGTGTCCCCAGTATCAACGAACCGCAATGACCAACCCCCCGGCCCGGCAGATGGCCTCCGTGGTCCTAGGGGAAGAGATAGAGGACTCGGAAGAGTGGGAACCAGCTGCCATGGCCCTGGTTTCCCTTGGTGATCGAGAAATGGTCCCCGGGACACCCTTGCCCGCCAACACGAAGAAGTACCGACAGCAGGTGACCATCAACGGCCACCGAGTCGAGGGCCTCCGCGATACCGGGGCAAGTGTCACCGCGGTCCACCGCAACCTAATCTCTGAAGACCAGATCCTACCCGGTGCCCTCTGTCCGGTCATATCCTCCGACAATTCCGAGAGCCTCTGCCAGATGGCTCTGGTGCCTTTCGAGTGGGGAGGAGTCTCCGGAGAATTGAAGGTAGCCGTCCGAACATCACAGCCCGTAGACTGCCTCCTGGCCAACGACCTTGAGAGTTCCCCGTGGGGGCAAGTGGAACGAAGAGCCCATCTCGAGATGATGGGCCTACCCGAATGGGTCTGCGCCACCACGCGCTCCATGACCGTGCGATTGCCTCTCTCCGAGGGCGGTGAGGCCCTCCCACCGAACACTGTCCCCGAGAACCGGGACACCCTACCAGAAACGGACAACCCTCCTTCAGAGGGAGAAGAAGACACTAACCCGGGAGAAGGGCCGGAACCTTCCGCCCCTGAGGCACTGACTGAGCTTGGAGAACTGCCCGAGATGGCCCAGTGGCGCTGTGAGGGAGGGCCCTCCCGTGAAGAGTTCTGCCAGGAACAGGCCACCTGCCCTTCCCTCGTGGGACTCCGACAACAAGCCGAAGCCCAGACCGCCGGTGACCGGACCGGAACCCACTGGGTCTATTGGGACAATAGCCTCCTATACAGCGAACAAAAGTCAGCCGAGCTAGGCGCAGCCCGAGTACTGGTAGTACCCCTGCGCTTCCGAAGCCTCCTCCTGGGCCTGGCCCACGATGTACCCTTGGCAGGACACTTAGGCCAAGACAAAACATATCAGCGATTAGTTACCCACTTCTATTGGCCCAAGATGCGAGCAAATGTAGAAGTCCACTGTAAATCCTGCCTCACGTGCCAGGGCAGTGGGAAAAGTGGCGGAAAGCGCAAGGCTCCATTACAACCCTTTCCCGTTGTGAGTACCCCGTTTGAGCGGGTCAGCATCGACATCGTGGGACCCCTGGATCCGAAGACCGCCCAGGGCCACAGATTCATCCTCGTCCTGGTGGACCATGCCACCCGCTACCCCGAGGCCATTCCCCTCCGCACCGTGACGGCTCTCGTGGTGGGCCGGGCTCTCGTGGGGATCTTCTCCCGTGTCGGATTCCCTCGCGAGGTTGTGAGTGATCGCGGCACTAACTTCATATCCCGCTACATGAAGTCCCTGTGGCTGCAGTGCGGAGTAACATATAAGTTCACGACCCCCTACCACCCCCAGGGCAACGGCCTGGTGGAACGCTTCAACCGAACCCTGAAGGGGATGATCCTGTGCCTCGAGGAGCCCCTGCGCCGAAGATGGGATGTCCTCCTCCCTTGCCTCCTGTTCGCGTACCGGGAAGTTCCCCAAAAGTCCCTGGGGTTCAGCCCATTCGAACTACTATACGGACACCCCGTCCGGGGGCCCCTGAGCCTGGTCAAAGAGAGCTGGGAGACAAGCCCCCGGGGGACCCCCCCTGATGTGTTCCGCTACATCCTGGCGCTCCGCAACCAGACCCGGAAGTTCAGAGAACTCGCAGAGGCTAACCTCGAGGCCAGCCAAGAAGAAATGAAGCGCTGGTATGACCAGAACGCAACTCTGGTCGAGTTCCAGCCGGGCCAGCAGGTTTGGGTCATGGCCCCGGTGAAACCCTGCGCCCTACAGGACAAATGGACTGGCCCCTTCAAGGTGATCGAGCGGAAGAGTCAGGTCACGTACCTGATCGATGTACAGTCCCCACGGAACCCCCTCCGGGTTCTCCACGTGAACCGTCTCAAGCCCCACTTTGTGAGAACGGAGTTGAGTTTGCTACTGGCCACCGATGATGGGGCGGAAGAAGACACTGAACCCCTGCCCGACCCCCTGTGCGCTAAAGAACTGGATGGTTCCGTGGAGGGAGTGAAACTGTCAACCACCCTCACTCCCCAACAGTCCGACGACTGTCGCCAGCTGCTCAGACAATTCGTAGACCTCTTCTCCCTCATCCCAAGGGTCACCGACTGGTGTGTCCACGACGTGGACACCGGCGACAGCCCACCTGTGAGACACCGAGCCTACCGGGTGCCTGACCAGGTCCGCACCTGCATCAAGACCGAAGTACAGAAGATGTTAACCCTTGGAGTGATCGAACCCTCCGATAGCCCCTGGGCCAGCCCGGTAGTCCTGGTCCCGAAAGCGGCCGCCCCTGGGGTCGCCCCCGAACTAAGATTCTGTGTGGACTACCGGGGGCTCAATGCGGTCACCCGAGCGGACGCTCATCCTATTCCCCGCGCCGACGAGCTCATCGACCGCCTTGGGGCCGCACGTTTCCTCAGCACCTTCGACCTGACCTGCGGTTACTGGCAGATTGCGCTCACGGAGGGAGCAAAAGAACGCTCCGCCTTCTCCACACCCGACGGACACTACCGCTTCTGGGTCATGCCGTTCGGGATGAAAAATGCCCCAGCCACTTTCCAGCGGTTGGTAAACAAGGTCCTGGCCGGACTCGAGGAGTTCAGCGCAGCGTACCTTGACGACATAGCCGTATTCAGCTCTCAATGGCACGAGCATCTCCAGCACCTCCGGCAAATACTGCTGGCCCTGCGCCAAGCCGGCCTAACAGTGAAGGCCAGCAAATGCCAGCTCGGGCAAGGCTCCGTGGTCTACCTGGGGCATCAGGTGGGCAGCGGGCAGGTCGCCCCCCTCCAACCAAAGATCGACGCCATCAAGTCCTGGGAGCCCCCCACCACTCAGACGGAAGTCCGGGCCTTCCTGGGCCTCACAGGATACTACCGGCGGTTCATTAAAAACTATGGTAGCCTCGCAGGGCCTCTCACGGAGTTGACCTCCAAAAAGCTCCCGAAGAAGGTGCAGTGGACCCCCCCGTGCCAGCAGGCGTTTGACGCCTTGAAAACCGCCATGTGCACCGCGCCAGTACTCAAGGCCCCCGACTACTCCCAAGAGTTTGTGGTCCAGACCGACGCATCCGAACACGGCATCGGAGCCGTCCTCTCGCAGTTCAACGACAAGGGCATAGATCAGCCCATAGCCTTCATCAGCCGAAGGCTGCTGCCTCGAGAACAGCGTTGGAGTACCATAGAACAAGAGACCTTCGCCGTAGTCTGGGCCCTCAAGAAACTACGGCCCTACTTGTTCGGAACCCACTTCCGAGTGCAGACGGACCACCGGCCCTTGCGGTGGCTGATGCAGATGAGGGGAGAGAACCCCAAGCTATTACGATGGTCAATCTCCCTCCAAGGGATGGACTTCACTGTCGAGCATCGTCCCGGGACGGATCATGCCAATGCCGACGGCCTGTCCCGGTTCTTCCGCTTCGGCGAGGAGAACCCCCCAGTGGATGGGTAGTTCTCCACGCCTTTCAGCTGGGGGGGACGCGTGTGAGACCGGCCTCACGGCGTATGCCCTCCCGATCATCCAGCCAACCTGCAACCACCCCCAAGACACGGCATCTCCGACTCCGGCCGCCCCAGCCACACAGACCCGAGGGCCGGCCAGAGCCCCCGACAGACTCGACACCCTACCACGCATGTCCGGCCGAGGGAGCGGGAACCCCCGAGCCAGACCAAGAGGCGCCAGCCCGGTCACACCTCGGATCGCCTTCCCCCGGGAGGACTCGATCGGCCACCAGGCCCCTGGGGAGCAGGCGCCTCGCCTGCCGAGCGTCTGGGGTCCCTCCCAGACCCACCTGAAAAGACCAAAGAAACGAGCGGCAGGAAATCCCGCCGAACCCCCTCAGTCACCAAAGGCCCCTCTCTGCGAGGACTTCAAAGGGCAGGGGGAGTATAATAGGGGGTGCCGGAGGAACGAATGGCAGAGAAGACCTGGAACCATCGAAGCCTGCTGACGCTGTCGCGGCTCCCGAATACCGAACCACCTGGGCCTGCTGAGTGACTTGCGGCCCCCAGCCATTGAACCATCTGAGCCCTGCTGACGAGATCGCGGCTCCCGAACTCCGAACCACCTGGGCCTGCTGAGTGACTCGCAGCCCCCAGCCATTGAACCATCTGAGCCCTGCTGACGAGATCGCGGCTCCCGAACTCCGACTACCTGTGCCTGCTGAGTGACTCGCGGCTCTCCCCTCGAGGACGAATTGGCAAGAGATCGCCCAGAGAAACAACACCCTTCAGCTCGAGGATTGTGAGCTATCCGCAGGGTACTTTGCAGAGACACTACATTCAAAGACTGTCCCGCTACCCCCATTCCCCTACCACCGATTTGTAGTATCTTGTGCCGCTGATGTACTACTTACACCTTGGATCATAAAGATCCCTTGAAACCTTCGATAAAAGAACCTATCGTCCTACAAAGAATACGTGTGGTGTCACTCTGTTCGTAGTGTAAGCTCAGGGTGTGCGCGCCTGGTTCGGCCTACTAGGGAGAGGTGGGTCAAAGGGGTGGGCAAGACGTGTATCGAACCCCCCTCCGGCGAACGCCTTTCCAACACTGCCTAGTTATAGCTTTTTCATGCTCAATATGCTTGGCATGTGCCTGCCACAATGTACATCCCTGCTACCATGTCTAAATTCCATCCCATAGTGTTGCGCTTGGAGCTGGCTGGCACTAGGAGAGACTGTGCACATGACCTGTGTCTTTCAAATACACATTTACTCAACCATTAGTATTTCCTAAACGGCTGACATAATATGGAGCTGAAATGCTGGTAAGTGCCTCAAACTCAACAGTCAAGGTGTGAAGGGAGTGGATTTTTATACCTCAAAGCTAAGCATTTTAATACTTTTCCATCGCAATTGGGTTACCCTACTTATAGGAATAACCTACTTTGTAGGAAACATCTACAAATCTGGCTATTTACTTAATCTATTTAACTGTTTGCAGTTCTACTCATGTCTGTTACATTTCTCTTCTTGGACGGAGATATCTTTGTTATGGTATGTGTATGTATGTGTAGCACACAACCCACCCAAAAGGAAATCCTGGTGCTGAAGCAGCAGCTGTATGGGCCAAACCAGAGTCGGTCTTCAGTTTCTTGCAGAATTCTAGCACTGAGAAAGTGGCTCTGATGTGCAGGGGCAGGTCGTTCTAGGTTTTAGGAGTGAGGTAGGAGAAGGCACAACCACTGGATCCGGTTCTGCCTGCGCTGGGGGTGGGTGAGTAGGAGTCCAGCTAAGAATAGGTGTCTTGTAAGTTTGTGGACGTTTATGTGGTTTTGAGGTATGAGGGGCCAATGTTGTAAGGCTTTATCTGTGTGCATGGAAGTTTGAATTGTACTCATTTGTGGACTGGGAGCAGTGGAGCTCTTTGAGGTGTGGGGTGTTGTGAGTGCGGGTTGGGAGTTTAGCAGTGGGCCTTGCTGCTCAGTTCTGTATGGTCTGGAGTCTTCTGCTCTGCTGAGTGTTGATTCCAGCATAAAGGGGCTCATTTATGAGCCCCTGCGTCACTTTTGCGCCGCCGGTGCGTCACTTTTTGTGACGCACCAGTGGCATAAAACATGCACCATGTTGCGCCATATTTACAAAGTGACGCATCTAGGTAGATGCGTCACTTTGTAAACCCCTGCGCCACATTATACCTGCGCCAGGTATAATGTATGCAAGGGGGGCGTTTTGACGCAACAAAGAGTCGTAGAAGTGACGCAGTGAAATCTACGAGATTTCACTGCGCCACTTCTAGTGTGCAAATGCGTCAATTTCTTGCGCCTGCCTCACAGCAGGCGTAAGACTGACGCAGGCCCTTTCACATGGGGCTTGCCCCATGTGAAAGGACACATTGCTGGAGTTGCGTCACTTTTGTGACACACTCCAGCGATGCGTCACTTTTGCGCCTACAGATACGTCAGAAATACTGACGTATCTGTGACTCCTTGCGACATGATGCGTCATACTGTAAATATGACGCATCACTGGAGTCGCAGGGAGGGCGCAGTGAAAAGTGGCGCATCACTGTTTTCACGCAGTGATGCGTCACTTTTCATAAATGAGGCCCAAAGTGTTTTGCCATAGTACACCTTGCTGGTGATGAGGGCTTGAGAGACGGATCTGCGAGTGTTGATGTGGAGCCATCCGAACACCTTCTTGAGTATCTTAAGTGTGTGGAAGCAGAACACGGAGACTGTGTTCACTTAGCCAGTCATCATGAGCTGTTTGTACTTTGTGTGGGCTGCTGGGATGAGTGAGTGTCCGGGTTTGGATGACCATCAGGGTCTGTATTACAGAAAGTTTCCCAGGGGTACAAAGGGCTTGTTATCCCACTTTATGCCCTCTGGGCACGTTGGTACTAGAGAAGGGCCCACAGAGACTTGTGCAGCCCTTTCTTTAAAACTGATAGCACTGGTACACATCTAGCCTCAGTGCTATCATGAGAGGGTATTTCCTAATATTCATGGGGCGTGGTCCCATGCAAATGAGGGAATCACTTTGCCTTTGTGCCTGCACCGTATTGCAGATGCAGGTGCAGAGGCAAACATGCCGTTAGGGGGTGCACTGAAAATGCACCGCAAAAAGGAGGTGCACTATCAGTGTGCTTACTGAGGACAATTCTCTAGATAGGAAAAATGGTGTCCCATGGACCCACCAGAGATTCCCCTGCAGATGGGTGCAATTACTCACTGCATCCACCTGCAGGGGGATCTTTATTACCTCCTTCACAGAGAAACACGGAATAGCTTTGAAGTACCCACTCTGTCTTTTACTGCATGCGCTGCCCCCAGGGGAGCACAAGTTCGGAGCTGCCCTGAGGGCAGCACATTCATTATAATAGGGCATTTCTCCACCTGTTTGCAGCCAGCACACCTGTTTAAAAGTGCGCCATGGAGCAAGTTAGGGAAGTGTGCCCTATTTATAATATCTGCCCTGGTGGAGTGCCAGAGTGAGGTGTCTTTGTGCAAGGTTTATTACTTCTGTCTTATCTATGTTGAACTTGAGGCAGTTGGTTTTCATCCATCTAGTCACTTCAATCATGCAGATGGATAAATTGATCCGGGTGTTTCGTGTCTTGTTGGAGACGGAGAGGGAGAGTATGAGATGGTGTCACCAGTGCAAGGTATGATGCTGATTCCGAGGGCATGGATGATGCTGGCAAGTGGGCTCATGTAAGTGTTGAATTGCGTGGGCCTGAGTGAGGATCCTTGTGGAACTGTACAGATGAGGTTGACAGTGTCCGAGGTGTAGGCGAGCAGGCTGACTGACACAAGGTCAGAAAGCAGCAAATCCATTGGAGTGCGGGACCGTTGGTTCCAGATTCATGCAGTCGTTGAATGAGGATGTGGGACACAGTGTCGAAGGCTGCGGAAAGGTCCAGTAGTTTGAGGGCCATCATGACCTCCAAACAAATGGCATCTGTGGCAGCAATTAGAGTGATCTCTGTAATGTGGTTAGGCCTGAATCCGGATTGTGTGGTGTTGAAGAGGTGGTTGTCAATGAGGTGGGTGGAAATGCGACTGTTTATCATCTTTTCCATGACTTTTATCGGGTAGAATAGCATGAAGATAGGACAATAGTTGGCTAGTGTCTTTGGATCAGCTGAGGGTCTCTTGAGATGAGGGAGCACTGTGATGTGTTTCCAGGTATCTGGGAAAGTGGCTGTAAGTAATTCGCAAACAGGGTGAGGGCCACACTGATCGGGTCCAGTCCTTTGAAGAAGACGTAGTGATGGCAGTGGTCAGAGGGTTCTCTGGAGTGTATGGACTACATGTGCATTTTGGTTTCTTGTGTGGTGATGGTTGGACAGGTGGTCCTCTGAGTGTTGGTTGAGATGGGCACTAGGACTGCAAGAGTGGAAGGGTCTGTTTGGGGCGGGAAGTTGTCATAGATGCTGGTGATCCTGCTGCTGAAAAATACTTGGTGCATAGGTCCTTAGAACTCAATTTCAAGACTGGTGTGTACTTTACATGATAATTTAACTATTTGTTTTTAAATGTATTTATGATTTATTGACAATCAACAAAGAAGATATTGTATCCTTTGTCATGTTGCTACAAAACATTACAGAACATTACAAACCTTATATATTATATGCTCCAGCAAAAAAAACATATCCGTGCACATAAGGATGAAAGGGTGGCCATTATGCCTTGGCATATCTTGTGTCACCATGGTTTCCAGTCAAAGGAAAAATCTTTTTTTTATTATCAAGATACAGACAGTAAGGAATATGGCACTTGACTGGGTATGCTAAGCCATTCTGATTACAGAAAAGGGTGCTGTCAGAAAAGCCCATGAATATAAGAATGTGGAGTACACCAACAGTGTGATTCAGGAAAGACAGAGGAAACATAGGAACTCTACAAAAAATAAATATACTAAATGTGCTTTGTTGCCATTTGGAACATGACCCAGTGAGCTAAAAATGAAGGAAGAAGAGGGGAGGGATGAGGGGAAGGGATATGTATATAGGAGTCAGTCCTGATTTTCAATTATCATTCTTTTCAGACCTCTGTTGATGTAAAACTCTAGGTACTAAAGTGCTCAGATTTCCACTGCATCCTATAATACACAATGATGGATTTATTTGCGACATGGGACAGTGCCACACTCTTGTCCCCGTTGACTTTATAGCCTAATAGTTCTGAGAAGTTAGCATGTGTATATATCAAACACATTTGGCATGGTTCTGGACTACCTGAATCCAATTTGGGCACCCCTGAATTAAATGGATCAAAGGTCATCCATAATTAATTTGAAAAATAACTGTTGCTTTCATATTTATGTTTGTTATATCTAGTCAATGAAAAGGTAAACATACAAGTCTCGCTATTGCATGTATAAAGTCTCAGTAGCCATCACACGCATGTCCATTTGAGATGTTTGTTGATATCAATAATTAATAAGAACAGTGCTGAGTAATAAGTAAAGAGTGAAGTGTGCCATTTAACACTACTTAAATAACAAGTGTTGCAGACCTGTGTATTAGGGCAAACTGAACACTTTTTAATTGAATTTTAATATCCATTGGAAATTCTTTTAAACTATGTGAAAATTCTAGAATTTAGATGTAATTTGCCTTTGATGCAAATACCGCATCCATGAACAAAAGTATTAATGACTGCTTGTTATTGTTTTGTCCAGCTGACTCTGATTGCTACTGGGCCATTGACTAATCTGGCTATGGCGGTGAGAATGGATCCATCCTTTCCAAGCAAACTTAAAGATTTATATATTATGGGAGGAAATATGGAATGTAAGTACCTTCAATGCTTTACGTAACACTATTGTAAGTGGTCAGAGGTGACACTAACATGACCAGTTCTCCCCCAATTTCCAAGAATCTGAGTACTTGGTTACCAATACTGATAATTCTGCTTTAAACTCGGAACATCCTTCAAGTTTTTTTTATTTGTTGTATTATTTGTATAGGAAATATGCTACACTTCAGACTTAAAGTGCTGAAGATCCCTTTACACAGTGATGGTACAGCAGTAAAGATGCACAGCTATTAAGTATTGTTAATGTTTTGAACTTAATACAAAGTATTGTTTATGTATACAAACAAACCATACCTGTAGCTCAGCAGGCTACTGTACCCTATTCCTCATCACACACATGTATACATGTTCAAAAGAGTTACAAAATTCTTTTAATCGGCGAACCTCCAAATTGAGCTCAATCATATAGCTTTTAGCAAAGAATTTAAAACCTGTTTCCTCATGTAGTTGAATTCAAATGTTATTAAAGTTCATCATTGCGTTACAAAATCTGAGTACTTTACTCCTTATAATTCCATTCATGATTTTTGGGAATAAAAATCCTAAAACTCTCCATGTCATAAACTTATGTAAGGATGATTAATAATTGTCCTTTGCCAACAGATGTTTTGCAACACTTGTTGCTTTCTCAGGGTTAAAAGCAACTTCAAACATAAATAAAATAAATATTTGGTAACTCCAAAATTGCACCAATGCTTTTTGTTAAATATATATCAGAATCATTTATTTAATAGCAACGTTTTATTCATAATAGATAGTTTTAGATAGATCTCTTCCCTCTATTCATATGTGCACCCCATGAAGGTAGAACAGGCTTTTCTAGCCATTCTATTGAATACAGTCCCAAGCACAAGTCAAAAAACTATATAAAATACAATCTAGTTAGAAACCCCAAATATGAGATAATTCTGCATTTCTAATAGATTTCAGAATTAGATATTCTTTTACATTTCATGATATGTCAAATTTGTCTATCAATCTTATACACACCCTAAATGACCTGATCATAGAATTTTCCATGTAAATGTTCCTTTCATTCACAGTTGAGGCATTAGTCTGGTAATATGGCAAGACAACATACAATTTCAACAGCTCCTAGGGTTGAAAAGTGTATAATTCAAATCAACAAACATGTAAGCACATTCCCAATGTGAACTCGACGCGACTCAACATAGAGTGTTAATACATAAACCAATACCAATCAATAATCGATAAGCAATTTACAAACAATAATCACCAAACCAAAACAATATAACCATCATACTGCTACCAGAAAAACTGATGCAGCGCGGAATCTTGGGTAACGGGAAAACAGAACAAGGCCCGTACCTATTATCCTCCCTTCGTCACAGGCCAAATATCACATTAACACATTCATTCCTACAATCAGTGGTGGGGCCCATAACACCAACATTCACACTTCACTTCTCACTGGCCTGCACTTACAGGAGAGATGAATGTTCCAAGTGCTGACATGAAAGGAATACCTTATAAACTATAGAGAAAAATGTATTTACACATTTATACACTAATATCCTTCCCCTACAGTTCTCAGTCCTAAACATCAAGATACTCCACCCACGTGATCAATGGATCATTTAGTTGGATTAGTAAGGTGATTTAGACCAGCTAAAAACACTTTTGATACCTTGATCTTTACCTCCCTTAATAAATGATAAAACACATTTTCTTGTTAATCAATATTTGTTTATCTAATTATTGCAAGGATTTTACTTTCATCTATTAAATTTTATTAAATCGCAGAACATCATATTTACCTAATCTGGCTATTAGTCGTCCTCTAAGTCAGGAGATATAGTCATCAATCAGTCAGAATTCGAAAGTTCTTCATGCGGCACGCTACAGTCCCAAAGATGGTCAAGGACCAGAGACGTGCAAGCGTCTATCAGTGCCCATAGATTTTAGGAAGTCCTCAATTCATCAAAGAAATGGGCAGCATTCAGTCCGTCAAAGGTTCAGGAACACAGCAGTCATGTAGCGTCACCGTCGTCTCCGTCACTAAAGGAAATGATATATAGCAAGATTGAATTTTCTCTCTATTCTAGCGTCCTTTTTATAATAAAGTAACGTCAAAATGAAACACTTTTGCAGGATTTGGGCTTCTCTCATTGGTCGATTGAGATCGTCCGGTGAGGTTTCACACAGTTCAGGGGATTATGTCATCCAACATGATCTTTCCGGTTCCTTGTGTCTGTCCTTTGTTAGTGTACTTGGCGGGCTTCCCACAGTGACCTTGCTTGAGCACAGTGAGACTAGGGTCATGTCGAGGCCACAGGAACAAGTCGTGGCGCAGGCGCACTTTGCCCAAAACCTCGTGGAATGGTGGCCATCGCATCGAGTTAGTCGGTGGCCATCTTGGCTTTTAGGCCCAATGGACAACTTAAGCGAAACAAACGCAAAAGAGTAATTAATACATAGAAATAATGAATAAACTGTTAAACCCTCCCTAATTCCCCTATGTGCTTGTAATTATCTAGCGTATAGCGACAATTAAAGCGTTCATATTCACCCATTGATGTCATCTGGTGCGACATTACGAAAACATCCAGCGGCAAAGTGAGCAAGGGACTCACGTCTGAGCATACCCTGCCAACTTATGGCGAACAAAGCAAAAACCAAAGGAAATGATAGACGGAGTGTTGAACATTGCAAGCACTCACCCCCAGTCAACTGATCTGGGTTTAATCCATCACCGTTTTTTAGCCCACTCTGCCACCCCAGTTCAGACATGGCCATATGCAAATCAGTCTGACCCTGTGCCTCATGGGAACAGCCCAGCCCAAACTGCCAAGCCATGTCTTCCCTGGACCGGAAACAAGCTTCCCAGGACCGGCATAATAGACAGAGCCACTGACTTTAGAACTGGGGGAGCAGGTTCACGTCTTGGCGCCATCTCAACAACCTGTGATTCTCTACAAATCACGGAATTTTCAAATGCCTATAACAGAAAATGAATATGTCCTTGTGTAAAAAAATGTTTGCTCGTGTAAAGTGCTCCAGTGCCATTGGTTCGTGTTTGTGCTATATGAAACTGCAAAATCGAAAATAATAATAATTTTCTGTTTTATTAATTTGATATCTGTGCAAATTCAAGCAGTAAATGCAAGACACTCCTGTGCAAGACACGCATGTGGCTTTTATGAACTTAAAAAAATTAATTTTGCACGTAACTTGATTTTTAGTAAAGATAACTGGGCTTTCTTTTCCGCTGCACCACTATTCATTCGATTGGGGGTATCTATCCCCTTTCACTTGTGCTCTTTGTTCGTTTTTTCCCCACTGTCCATTGTTTCCCAACTGCCACACTCCTCCCTCACCTTGCTTCTTGGCTTCAAAAGGACCATGTTTACAGGAAAGGCAATGGGTCAGAAAGATATTTTTTTCAGACAGAATGCTGCATTTTTTCCCACACTTGATTCAGGTAATGAACCACACAATATAAATGAAAACCGTCAGAGATATAGCTTCTCTTTACACTCTGTGCTCATCTTCTTAAACAATGTACCTGAAAGGAATGGCAGTATTGATTGAGAGGAGACGGTGTGGCATAATGGGCAGAGCCACTGACGTTTGAACTTGGGTACCTGGTTCAAGTCTCGGCCCCATCTCAAAATTCTATGATTCTCTGCAAATCACGTAATTTCCTCATGCCTAGAACAAAAAAATGAATATGTCCTTGTGTAATTTCATTTTTGGTCATGTTAAGTGCTCCAGTGTTCCAGTGCCTTCGGTGCGTGTTTGTGGTATATGAAACTGCAAAAAAGAAAATAATAGTCCTTCTCTGTTTTATTAATTTGATATCTGTGCCAATTCAAGCAGTAACTGCAAGGCCCTCCTTTGCAAGACACGCATGTGGCTTTTATGAACTTAAAAAACATACCTTGTGCATGTGACCTTATTTTTAGTGAAGATAACTGGGCTTTCGTTTCCACTGAACCACCGATCATACAATTGGGGGTATCCCCTTCCGCTTGTGTTCTTAGTTCGTTTTTCCCCCACGGACCATTGTTTCCCATCCCCCACACTCCTCCCTCACCTTGCTCCCAGCTACTAAATTATCATATTTACAGGAAAGGCAACGCCCAAGCGTCAGAAACATATTTGCACAAACAGAATGTTTTTTTTCCCTTTCATACTTGATGCAGGAAAAGTACTGCACAATACAAGTTTAAACTGCCTGAGATGTGGCTTCGCTTTGCACTCCATGCTCGTCTTCTTCACTAACAGTTTCCTTGAGAGGAATGGTGTTCCTCATTAAGAGATGATGTGGCGTAATGGGCAGCAGGTCCAGATGACCAAATAGGCAAATTAGGCACCACCCAATGGGCCTCCTTCCTTTGAAGTATTAGGCGACAACGGATCAAAATAATATTGATTTGATCATGAAAGAAAATTACAATCAAGCTTTCTTAAATATTGTTCCCAAAAGATAGAAAACAATCAATGAACTCAAAGAACGGAAATCTTTACATTAAAGGCTCTATAGAGTAAATGATGACCTTAATGTAGACCAGGATATGACAATGTTTGTTGGGGCTCTTCAACGATTCCCTCACTATTACCAACAGTTCCTCTCAACTCTTCGTAGTCCCTCTCTCGCGTGCATTTCATTTGCTTTATGGCCCTTCTCATGCCAGTTTAAGGTGTTGGAGCACTGTACATCACACACACATAGACAATAAATCATACGTGTGTAAATCACTGTATATAAAATATTACATAAGGCAAAGGGGACTAGAAGGTGTAGGATTCACGTCACCTATGCCGTTAGGCATGTTTTCAGAGTTTTTGGTCTGAAGAGGCACAAACTCAGGATTCAGAACATAACACCCTGGGTAGGGTTGACTTTATTCAAACAAATTTATGTCTACCCAAACATACCTTTTTTAGCAACATCATGCAAAAGAAAGACTGGGAAGAAGACATAACTTTCGAACCTGTACCATGCAGTTTGCAATTAGCTCTTTGATGGAAGTTCATAGCTCACTGTGCTAGATTTTGATTGTAATTTATGAACTGCACAGTAACAAAAGAATCTCTGTGACAAAAGCAGTAAGCCTCTGAGCTGCGCACATGAAATACTGTTCTTTGATATGCATGGAACACAGGCATATTAATCCTCTGCACTACCGTAGATTAATCAAAACTGCCACAAGCCAAACTCCCATCTTTCTCAAGCAGGTACATTAATCACCAGAGTTATTGTGACACTTTTATTGTTGCCCGAAAACTGCTGGCTATACAAGGAGCTTTGCAGTGCTTTTAAAACTGCTGCACTGCTACAAAACCGGCACTCAGTAACACATCCAGTCCCCTACCTTTCCAGACTCCCGGGAAAAATCCTGATGCCTGGTACAGCCCATCCACCAATAGTACCCCTCACCTTCACCTAGACCCTCTCTCATGCGTATTTAATTTCTTTTACAGTGCTAGTCATACCAAGTATTTAGGGTAGGGTGTCGTGGTGCTTTAAATCACACATATTATATAGAGACAATAACTCATATAAATGTGTAAGTCAATGTATAGGAAATGTTACCTAGGACAATGAGGGCTACAAGGTGTAAGAGTCAGATGTCATCCATATTGATAGGCACTTTGAGACTTCACGTGTTGGACAGCGTTTCCAGGGAGTGTGACAGACATTATAATCACAAACTTATCAAGGTCCTGTGACTTTGATCTTTTCTGGATTCTGGGCATACAAGAAGTCGGATTGAGTGGACACTTGCCAAACCACTACGTAAGTTAAAGGCGAGTTTCACTATACCCTATTAGGGTGCTACTAGGTACTATGGGAGCTTCATTCTAGAATGTTGGGCGTTTTGCTGACCAGTGACTTAAAAGTGATTGTGTTTCGGTGACATCGATAAGCCTTGAAAAAGTCACGGTGAACGAAACACGTGTCGGCTGCTGCATGTATGACCTTTCAGAAGTGTTCCTGCTATTACCAAGATATCTGTACTGTCATTTGTTGGGACTTTAATTGACAACGAGAAATTTGGGTGATTATAAAGACAATCTTTGGATGATAGTAACTTTAACATGTGTGCTTCGGTGCCTTTTTGGCTGTATAGGAAATGTTACTTAAGACACTGAGGGCTACAAGGTGTACGTGTCAAATACCATCCATATTGATAGGTATTATATTTTAAGACTGTGTGTGGTCTGGCGAAATATAGAAACTAAGGTTTTAAAACACATGTTGGTTTGGGATTGCTTTTACTAATAACTTTTGTTTACATTGACCTATTTAGACTAACACAACAGATAGCAATGGTTTGCAAATGAAATGACCAGGAATGGAAAAATGATCTTCATAAAGCTAGGTAAGACAGGATCCTTTAAGCACTGCCACTGCGTTACACTGAAAACAATTAAAGGCCTGAAAACAGCCTTATTTTTCAGCAGAGGGAGCACGCCAAAACAAAATCCTATTTTGCTTGGAACGCAAAAAATCCTTGCACCGTTTCATACTCTGGCCTTGAATCAGCAACAGATGAGGAATAGATAGTGTAGTTCTTCTCCAGTGTGTGTGCTTCAGGCCACCTCATCAAAGTGCGACAAGCAGCCAAAGGCTGTGCTGGAAGAAGCTCCATATTGTACAGAGCGTATGAGCAAGCTTGGCCCGTCATGAAAGGGCTTGGGACAGAAGGTCGAGCCCACACCACCAAGATATTTTTTTTAACTGGCCAACTTTTTATTGTGCAGCAAAATGTTCTAAATATGTTCGGTGAAAATAGTTGGATTTTTTAAAGGACCCTAACGATACATGTAGTAAATATTCAAATCTGGCACAGTACCCATGAGCGTTGTGAAATAACGTACTCACACTTTGTCTAAAGCTGGTAAAATAAATCATTTGATATTTTCTGGAGAGTAAAAAACAGCATGTACTCTGGAAACTCCCTTCCAAATTAGACCAAACATGGTGTTCAGCTTTATTCTTTCCTACCTAAACTGCACGAGTGCCAGGCTTACCCTTCATGTAGTAGCCTGCTTTACACAAGTTTACACAGATCACGTATGGGAACTACACCACTGCCACCTCCTACACCCAGTCTCCAGCTGCCATGTAAACAGCCAGTGAAACTGTCCAGAGGAGAGGTGGGAACAGATCTTAACTCCAGTCTCTATCACATGCAAGAGGTCTACAGGCATTAAATGCTCTGTGCCAGAGGAGCAACTAAAGCCAAATTTCGGGGGGGGGTAATAAAAAATTCGGGAGTGGCTGACCCTTCCGGCAATATGCAGAGTGGAGATGCAGGGGCTCTAAGAAGGGGTGAAAAAACAACAAAGCCTCATTAAAGACCAAATGGTCTTTTAAAGATCTGTAAAGTACTCGGGTGCGGCTGAGTGTGTGCCCGGGAAGCTGTCTGAGCCCGGCTGCCACACACGACTGGAGGGGTTGAAGCCCTTTAAGCCTAATGGGCGTTGCGCACCTGCTCAGTGCTCAAAACTACTGTGATCTGCAGGTCACGAGTAGGGCCAACGCGCGCTTTCATCCTTTCGAAGGTGGCAAACTGAGTGCCATTAATTTAAGTTTTAGAAACACACCTTTTTTCATCAGGTGAGCCCGTTTTTGGAGTACAGAGCCGACATTGAGACGAAAGGACAGGAAACACACTCAGGCTATGACAAGAATTGATGCCTCGCTTGTCTACTCTGTTTGTTTCTTTTAAAGTTTCAAAGTAAAGTAGTCTAGCCAGAGGTATCATTGCACATGTTTCATCTCACTTGTTGCTTTTCTCACTCTCACGTCTCGTAATTGGCATGATTAGCTTTTGTTGGCTTTTAGCGGTGCATGCTGGTCCCTATAGTCTCTTCCCGGGCCCTGTAGTCATGACCCTAACTTTTCAGGCAAAACCACTCATCAATTTCTAAATAATAAGGGGCAGATTTACAAGCCCCTTGCGACATTTTTACAACGCCGTTGCGTCACTTCTGTGACGCAGCGGCGTCGTAAACAATGCATCACCATGCGACAGATTTACAACGTGACGCACCTAGGGAGATGTGTCACATTGTAAAGCCCTGTGCTACATTATACCTGTGTCAGGTATAATGTACGCTGGGTGGGCGGTCCGTCGCAAGGATGCCCCGTAAAAGTGACGCAGTGAAATCTACAAAATTACAGAGTCACTTTTACGTCCCCGCGGCGTCAAAACCTTAGCAGGCGTAAGGAGTGATGCAGTACTATGGATATGGGCCGCCCCCGAGCAGTGCTGGAGTTGCGTCACGCTTGCGCCACGACTCCAGCATTGTGTCACCTATACGCTGACAGATGCGTCACGCCTCTGTCTCTCCTTGCGCCACGGTGCACCGCATTGTAAATGCGGCACATCCATGGTGGCGCAAGGGGTTCCTAACGTCACGCAAAATAACTGGTGCATCCCTGCTGATCTGCAGGGATGCACCAGTTATTGTAAATCTGCCCCTAAGCATAAAGGTGTTCAGGTAACTATATTGCTCTGCTAACATTTCCCATGCTTTACTTAATCTTGCATTCCCTATAAGGGTTTGCTTTTTCCCCTCCCTCATAACCTATTTCCCATTTTCTGGTTCTCCAGTGGGGCGAGGTCATACAAATGACAATATAATCACTCGACTTCAAATTAAAAAAAACACAAAAGCTAGGAATTTAAAAGTAACTAGACAATGTTACTTCCATCTACTGTGTGAACTGCCCAGACTGGCCCATTGACATTCTGTATGGACAATCGACCGGCATATAGAATGACAGTGGGTACATTACAGTCTGTGAGAGGCTGGGGAGGGGCTGCCCTTGAGCACGAAGGAGGGCGAGGCGGCCCCAGCAAGGAGTTCTCAGAAGACTGAAGCTTCTCAAAGGTGAACAAGGCAGGTCGCTGCAACCGCCCAAATTATGGACAAAAGACATCAGTAAGAGGGATCATCACGTACAACGTACGTGACTTATCTAACTGACGGTCCGTGGAATTTACGGAGTGTTGGTCACCCTATTGAATTTGACAACGCCAATAGGTCTCGCATAGGTGAATCCTATTGGCTTTGCCAATGCTTGTTCTTCTCCTGCTATGTGTAGGATTTTCTTCGGTGCCTGTAATATTAGAGAATGCCTAATTAGCATGGCAGCGCGATCGCGCTAAATAAACACACGGGAGCCGGTATTATATGGTTACACACGCGGCTCCGACTCCCGAGCCGAGGCCACGCCTCTTTATTATATCTAGCTAGCGTCTGATGTCACGCGTCAGCGCTAGCGCACCTCGGCAGCGCGGAAGGCTAGAACGCCTCACGCATGCCGAACATTACACTCCTTCCAACCTTCATAAAACATCAAGCACAACATGAAAACAAAACGATGGATCTGTTACCAGTTCGCCAGTCCTTACAGGTCACACCATATAGTCCGCCAGCTGGGATGAGGGTGCAGGGTTCTTCCTCAGGTTGTAGCGGGACGGACCGCCTCTGGAAGGGACCACCTCGGGGGTTCTGCGCCTTGGGGTGTTCGGCTCGACCCGGGCTGGGGAGCTGCCAGGCGGGTTACCCCCTGGGGTGGTTGGGACGGGTTGTGCACCCCCATCCTCGCTCGGACCGTCCTCCACCTCCTGATCTTCTCTCAGCTGGTCGGGATCCGGCCTCTCAGACTCGGCCCCGGGACGCGGCGGTGTTCCTGGGTGGACTTTCTTAAAGAAGGACACATCTCGCGTGACCGTTTCCGCACCTCTTTGAGCGGTCACCATCGTGCCTGTCCGGCGGGTGACCACCCATGGTTGTGGTTCAAAAGGAAGTCTGAACTTGCTGCCTGGGTAGCGGTCCTTCACGTACACTCGGTCTTGCTGCTGTATCCTGGACTCCTTAGCTCCCCTTCGCAGGCTGGCGTGGTCGTTTGATCGCCTCCGGTTGGCTAGTGTCCTCTCATTGGTGGCTTGTGCCGGAACCCAAGTAGGGTGGTGCGGGATCGTGTCGCTTACGATTCTCCCCATGGTGGCTGACCCGGGCGCTGCCTCGGTTGTGACATGGGGGGTCAGACGGTATTCCCGCAGGAAGCTGTAGATTGCTCTCTCTAGAGGAGATCCCTCAGCCATAGCGATGCGAATGGTTTTATTGAGCGTCCTCATGAACCTCTCCACCTCTCCATTGGCCTGGGGCCACCGCGGTGTTATCTTGCGATGAGCGATCCCCCAGCTCTTGAGATACTCTGCGAACTCCTGCCCCTGGAAAGGCGGTCCATTGTCGGTCTTAACCACCCCGAATATGCCATGAGTGGCGATGGTTTTTTCAAACTTCGCGATCACCTCCGTGGCTGTCTGGCTCCCCACGATCTCGACCTCTGGGTATTTGGTGAAATCGTCGATGATGACCAACGCATACCGCCCATCGGGGAGATGTCCGAAGTCGGCACTCACGCACTCCCATGGTCGCAGCGGATTGTCTTCGGTTGCCACTGGGCGAGGGCGCTCCGGCGGTCCTGCGGCTTGGCACCACGTGCAGGTTCTCACCGTCTGTTCCACCATCGCATCCATTCCTGGGAACCATACTTTGGCTCTGAGCCTGCCCTTTGTCTTCACCACTCCTTGATGTCCCCTTTGGGCGAGGTCCACCGCTTGTTGAGCGAGGCTGGCCGGCATGATTAGTCTCGGACCCCGCAGAAGACATCCTTGGGCGTCAACGGACAGCTCACTTCTCACCTTCAGGAACGACTCTAGTGTTAGCTTGGCTTGGGGCGTTCGTCTGTTGAGCGAGGCTTGAATTGTCCTCCAATCCCCCGATCTGACAGCCTCCACTGCTGCTCTCACACACTCATCGCCTTCTGAGGCTTCTCTTATTGCGGCCAGGCTCATTGGGAGGGGCCGTGACCGCTCTGTCACATACCGGACGTACTCCTCTGTATCCTCGGCCTCCTCTTTCTCCTCCGTCGTGGCTTTCCGCGGGTGTCGTGATAGGTAGTCCGCCGGGTTCGTGGCCCCTGGTTTATACTCCACCCGGTAGTCGTACCCTTGTAGCTGGAGTATCCATTTTTCAATCCGGGATGGCGGCTTCGAGGACGACCCTTGGAAGAGAGGGATGAGTGGCTTGTGGTTGGTTGTCACCGTGAAATGATGTCCATACACATATACGTGAAAATACCGGCATGCCCAGTGGATGGCGATGGCTTCTCGTTCAATTTGAGAGTACTGCTGCTCTGTTTCGGTCAGGGACCGGCTGGCGTAGGCGATGGGGGCCCACTCCTCATTGTCCTGGAGTTGTGTCAGGACCGCTCCCAGCCCAAACGGACTCGCGTCCACTGCCACGTTGGTGAGCTTGGCCGGGTCGAAATATGAAAGGGTAGTGTCTGCGGACAGGGCCGCCTTCGTCGCTTGGAACGCCTGCTCTTGTTCCGGGCCACACTGCCACGTGGTGGACGACTTGGTCAGCTCCCTGAGGGGTTTGGTGAGGTTGGAGAGGTCCGGAATGAAACGGCCGCAGAAATTGACCATGCCCAGGAAACTCCGGGCCTCCGAGATGTTCATCGGAGCTGGGGCGTCTTGTACATCCTTCACCTTGTCCGGGTCTGGGGCCACCCCTTGGTCCGAGAATGTATACCCGAAGAAACTGATCTTATTCTGCAGGAACTGGCACTTCTCCCGGTGCAGGGTCAGGCCTGACTCCTGGATCCTCTTGAGGACCCCCCTCAACCGCTGATGGTGTTCCTCTATGGTTGACGCATATATGAGCAGATCGTCACTCACGTTGAGCACACCAGGGAGCCCACTGAGCACCTCTCTGATGGTATTTTGGAATACCTCGGCAGCACTTGAAATGCCAAAGTTCAGGCGCCGATACCGTCTGAGGCCCACATGGGTGGAAAAAGTGGTGATGTACCTCGAGTCCGGATGGAGGGGTAGCTGGTGGTAGCCTGACCGTAGGTCCATTTTCGAGAACCACCTGGCCCCGTTCAGCTCTCCCAGGATGTCATCAATGGTGGGCGTCAGGTGTCGCTCTCTTTTGACCGCGGCGTTGGGGAGGCGCATGTCTACACAGATGCGGACTTGTCCTGGCTGCTTCGGCTTCCTGGCGATGACGATCGGGGATACCCACGGGGTTGGCCCACTGACCTTTTCAATGATGCCTTGCCTCTCCAGGGCCTCTAGCTCCTCCTCGACCTTCTGCCGCAGGTGGAAAGCAATTCGTCGGTGCCTCAGGGCCACTGGCTGGACCGACGGGTCGATGTGTAGGGATACTTCCTTTCCTTTCAGGCATCCAATGCCGTTGAAGACCTCTCCAAACTCTTCTAGGATGGTGTCCAGTTCTTCCTCCAGGACTGCCATAGCGAACGATATCAACCTCAATTCTTCGGCCGATTGCCCGCTCAGCAGCATCCCGCTGCCCTCTTCCGTGACGTAGACGGTGGTGCTGATGCTCCTCTCGCCATGTTGTATCTCTGTTTGGAAGCACCCAATGAGGGGGATGGGCGTCTTCTGGCCATATGCGAACACTCTAATCTTCGCCCCTCTGAGCGGGGGTTTGGCCCGCAGTTGGTGGTAGACATTGGCGGCCATCAGCTCGATGGAGGCCCCAGTGTCAATCGTCGCCTTTACTTCCTGTTGTTGGACTAGTATGCGACATTTCGGAAGTCTGCGCTTCTTCTTCTGTGGTTGGTGGATTGCAAACACGTAGTGGACTGGGTATTCTTCGGTGTCGTCGTCCATGTCTTCGCTGTCTGCCTCTTCGCGTACCGCATGGGCCGCCTCCTTCTTGGCTTTGGTGGACCGGCATACCGCCGCAAAGTGGTTCATCCACCCGCAGGCGCCGCACCTTTTCCCTCTGGCCGGACAGTCTTGCATGCGGTGGGGTTGGCCGTCACAGTACCCACAGTCTTTCTTCTTGGCCTCCGGCTGCCGTTTCCCTCCGGTTTGCCTCCCTTTTGGCCGCACTACGTTCACCGCTTCCGCCACTTGCACTTGCTCCGTCTTCACAGGGCGATGTAGGGCTGCCTCCATGTGCGAGGCTCTCGCTTGCGACAGCTCCTTTGACCGTCCGAGGGTGAGGATGTCCGCCAGGGGCTTTCCTTCTTCCTGGAGGACGGTGACACGAAGCTTAGACGAGTAGCACCCCTGTATGATCTGCCCTCGGATCTCCTCCTGCTCATCACGGAACCCACACGTGCTGGCTAGCTCCTTCAGCCTGCCATGGAACGCATCCAGAGACTCGTCCGCCTCTTGCTTGGCCTGACGGATGATGAACCTCTCGTAGTCTCTGTTCGCCATGGGCTCAAAATGGGCGTTGAGCGCGTTCAGCAATGTGTGGTACGTCTTCGGCGTGGCTTCCACGAGCGTTTTGTAGATGCGGTGGATGTCTTTACCTCCCAGGTGGAGCAGCAGTGCTCTGCGTCTTTCCCTCGCGATGCCAGCCCCCTCGAAGTAGAATTGCAGGCGGTCTGTCCAATCCTTCCATCGCGGGGCGAGGGACGACGGGGCACCATCCACGACAAACGGCTCGATGGCGGGAATCGACGCCATCTTGGCACGTGCGCAGCACGCGGTGAACGCTGGCTACCGCTCCTCTGCGTCGACGCCACTTGGCCTGCACTCCCCCGGGCGTTGTTAGGTGACCTCCCTCGCGCTGCTGCACCAACCGGGGACGCGCCTACCTCCGGACGTCGTCCGCGGGACTCTCCGGCGCTTCTGGGTCACGGCGATCACACCTGGCATGGGCCTGGATCGGAGGAGGGCACGGTGGTCTGCAGACTCCTCGTGGGGGCATGTGCGGCAGCACCTGGGCGAGACATATCCCTTCCAGGCCGTGGATTGGGGCTCCAGGGCACACACAGCAGATCTTTGGAAGGGCCCTCCTGGCACCTGCAGTTGTCTCCACCAGGCCTCCCAGCAGGCTCAACCGAGACACCATGAGGGAAGCAGCATGCACAGGCTTAGGCAACCTGAGAGGGCACCAGAAGCATTGTGGGGTGCCAACATAGCACAGCAGGGCTCACTTGACCCCTCGTCGCCAGTGTAATATTAGAGAATGCCTAATTAGCATGGCAGCGCGATCGCGCTAAATAAACACACGGGAGCCGGTATTATATGGTTACACACGCGGCTCCGACTCCCGAGCCGAGGCCACGCCTCTTTATTATATCTAGCTAGCGTCTGACGTCACGCGTCAGCGCTAGCGCACCTCGGCAGCACGGAAGGCTAGAACGCCTCACGCATGCCGAACATTACAGTGCCCAGCAGCGTCTCGCTTTATGGAGATGCTTGCCATCTCCACCATTTCTCTATAGTTTTAGAGCATGCCTGAATATGTTGAGGGTTTTTTTCCAGCATTGGAGCCTGTTTTTGTTTCCCGCTTCAAGCCATGGGGGTTTGCGTTTTCGGAAGTTCAGCAGTTACGATCTTGGTATTTCACTACGGAAACATTTTGATTTGATTCTCGAAGTTTCATTGGTTCTGTATGCTTTAAGTTCGATCTATTCTGTATGTTTGAGAAGTTTTCTATTCCTTTATTTGACAGTAAGTTTGACAATTCTGCCCTCTTCTGTCCAAAATAGGATCTTCATTGACACCATTATTCTTATTAAAGGATAATTCAGTGCGCTCCTAGTTTTTGGTTATTGATTTATTGTCTTTATTTTTTTTTATTGAATAAAGTGTTTTTTCTCTCAAGCAGGCATTCATTTAGCCACAGTGGGTCCTTCAGGTCCCTTATATACTCTGGTTCAGTTTGGTGGCATTTATAATGGAGCATAGAAAACACTCTTGGATGCGACATCACTGCTCAAGGGATAAGGGTGATGGCGGCAATGGGAAAAGACATAAACATGACAGACCTTCTTCTGTGCCTGTTTCTGGAGTCTCTTTACATAAAAGATTTTTCGCGTTTTAATTTGGCCTTGAGGACTGCAATCTATACAGTCTATGACTCTCAGCTAACGATTTTACAAACCATCACAACGGCCATTCAAGAGGGGGTGGATTGTTCATATTTATTCTCCAGCATGGAATTACAGGCAAATCCAGGGGCAGCTCCCCCACTAGGGCGGAGGAGCGTTGCCCCACTGCTTTCTAGTAGTGCGATAAAGCCAAAACATAAAATCTTAATACATTTTAGTTATTGACATTTTATGTTTGCTTTGCGCATTGCGGGCGGGGGGTGGGCGGGACCGCTCTGCTCTTTGAGAAGGGAAGGGGAGGAGTAGTTTGTCCACTCCTGAGTGCGCAAAGACTGTTTGGTCGGCCCTCTCAGGCCCCCCAAACCAGTCATGCGCACTCTGCCCATCTCCATGCAGGCTACATTGCAGCCTGCATGGAGAACATGTCCACTCCACTAGCCCCTGGCTGGGCGCCATCCTGACCAATCACAATGTTGCATTGCAGTGTACTGATTGGCTTAGGGGAGGAAGCCTGGCTGCCTGCTTCCTTTTCCTGTTGGAGGCAGGAGAGCAGGAGCAGAGCAGACGCGGGACTCGGCGGAAAGGTAAGTTTAATTTAATTGAAGGTAAGTTTAATTAAATTTTATTTCTTTTATTTTTTTATTTCCCCATAACACCCCCCCACGATTCTCCCCATAAACCCCCTGCGAATCCCACCCCTCCAAGTGACCCCTCGTGGCCACCCCCCACCCGGGAGCAATGCCGGCCGCTAATGCAGGCAACATTTCTTTCAGACGTTTACTGTGATATTCTCAAGGTTTCTGCTTCATCTATTGCTTCTAGTGTTGCTGGTAGACGCCAGATATATTTGAAGGATTGGAAGGCAGATGGTGCACAGAAGGCTGGTTTAATGCATATGCCTTTTTTTAGGCAACAAGCTGTTTAGAGATGAATTCGAGGACCGACTAAAGAGGGCTTTCAAAAATCAAACACACGCTCAGTTTAGAGCCCAGATTAAGCCTGATCTTTTTAAAAGACCTATGAGAGGAAGACTGCAAAAAGGTTTTCGCTTTAATTTTTCTTCCAACAGTTACAGGTCAACTCAACCTTATGCTGGGAAGAGTCAGACCTCTAACTCCCTGCTTCCTCCTCCACAGGCCAAGAAGCATTCCTGACTATGCCAACCTCTCATCGGGGATGAGGGGGAGGGAGGGAGGGAGGAGGGAGTCCTGTCTTTTTTTCTTTAAAAATGGCAAAACAATGTTTTTGCAGATTGTGTAAAAGGGATATATATGCCGGAATTTGTAAACTTTACCCAAGACACAGGCTTAGTTCAGATTTCAGGGTCAAGAGATCTGGACGAGTCGCTGGCCTCGATTCACGAGATGACACACCTTGTTTTAAAAAATGCAATACATCTGGTCCCGTAAAATCAACAAGTAATTTTTTTACTCTGCAGACATCTTGGTGAAAAAAGCCTTTGGAAAATGCAAACTGATTATCAACATATGAAAATGTAACTCTTGTCTCAGAAAAACACGTTTCATAATGGAAACTCTGCAGAGGATAATGTCCACAAGGGAGTGATAGCAGGATTTGAGGGTTGTTTATCTCCACATCCCTATTTTTCCTCCTCACCAGAAATACCTCAGATTCTGTGTGGGGGGTCAGCACTAGCAGTTCAAAGTCCTTCCTTTTGGCTGATGTCATCCCCATGAGTCTTCACAAAGGTTCTGGCACTCATTGTGAACAATCTTCACAGCCAGGGAGCTCCGATTCCCCCGTATCTGGACGATTCGCTGGTCCATTCTCCGTCTCAGACAGTTCTTCAGGATCATATCAAGTTGCTATGCGAGACTTTGAGCGACTTTTGTTCTTCTGATATATGTGGAGAAATCTCAGCTCTCTCCAACTCAGGATCAGGAGTTCATTGGAGCACATTTTCAGACTAACCTGGGAATTGTCAGCATGCCACCAACAAGAGCCCTGATTGTCCAGGGTCTTATTCATTTCATGGGACATCAGTCTGAGATACCTGCGGGAGAGTCGCTGCACCTCCAGGGTCACTTGGTAAGGTGTCGGTTATTAAGAGCGCTTTTCAACCTTGATGTTCATGCGTTTCAGGATATTCATGTCTGTCTTTGCATTTTTCTTTTAGGCAGCATGTGTCTTCCGTGGGCGCGCCTTCTTCTGGGACTATTGGTTTATCATCTCCTGGCACACTGGATTCCAGCGGATGTATGACGTTACAACGCGTGCTGTTACAACGCGTGCTGTTACAACAAAACTTTTACAACGCAAGTGGATTTACAACGCTATGCCATTACAACGCAAGTCTTTACATCGACTTGCGCTATATGGCGTGCTAACATTAGAAAAGTGTAATTTACTATTCCAACTCCAGTCCACTTAACAGTAAGGAAGGTGTTGGGATAGTAAACTACACTATTTGTAATGTTAGCACGTCATCTAGCGCAGGTCGATGTAAAGACTTGCGTTGTAATGGCATGCGTTGTAAATCCACTTGCGTTGTAAAAGTTTTGTTGTAATGGTAGTGCGTTGTAAAAGTTGCTCTGTAAAGGTTGTTTACCGATTCCAGCGTCATACAGCCTCGACCAAATGGTACCTGTGCCACATGATGTTTGGGGGCAAATGCAGTGGTGGTTGGATCCGGCACACCCCCTCAAGGAGATTTCCTTATCCAGCGCACTGCCATGTATTCTGACAACAGGTGCAAGCGGGTTAGGTTGGGAGCTACATTTGGCAGTTAGTCGATTCAGAGGAAGTGGTTTTTGGAGGAGAAATGCCATTCTTCGAAGTGGAAAGAAACAAGGGCTGTCTTTCACTCTCTCTTTCATTTTTCCCAACACTTACAAAATCAGGTGGTTATGGTCAGGACAGACTATACAGTTTCGAAATCTTATATAACCAAACAGTCCGGCACGGGATCACACAGCTTAGCAGGCCTGGCAATTTCAGAAAGGGTGCTGGGCTGAGACCCATCTACAGTCTCTCACAGCAACCTACATTCGAGGGAAGTACAATTATCTATCAGATAAGTTCAGCAGAGTATTCCCTTCCTCCCACGACTTTTGTCTAGCTCCACGTGTTTTCGAGCAATTGTGCCAAAGGTGTGATACTCCACAGGTAGACCTTTTTGCCACCACAGGCAATATCCTTCTTCCTTCCTTTCTGCCCGGTCCAGGAACATGGTTGTTGGGGGATCGGTCTAATTGATGTGTCCATGGCCTCATGCTCTATTTTACGCCTTTCCCCCATTTCTGTTGATACTCAAACTACTTGTTAGACTGTGGAGGAAAAATGTATAACTGGTCACTTTTGACCAAGGATGGGGTGATTCCCATTGTTGCGAATAATGGCTATAGCTCAGGAGTAGGTCATTCAGCTGGATCTGACTTCTCGTTGGTGTCCCCTCCTGTCCCTTAATGCATATAAGAGAATGCACCTAATGGTATGGCTGTTGAAGGGCGGGGCAGTCAGAGCTCCTTGTAGTGTTCCCAAAATGGTTCTATTGGTGCAAGATTGTTAAAGGGTTTTCATTAATGAAACCAAATATTAAAGTCCTTCCCCCTTCTTGTGATCTTTGGTCATCAGAATACTTCAGCTTCCTCCATTTGAACCTCTGGAAGAAGTGAATTTGAAACATTTGTCTTTTTAAAGGGTGTTTTTAGTGGCTATTACATCTGCATATGGGTTGCAGGAGTTGGGTCCATTGTCCATCAGGCCCCCTTATTTGAGAATATGTTCTGACTGGTTGTTCTTTAAGTTGGGTCCAGGGTTTTGCCCTAAGGTTTTAACTTCCTTTCATCAGGATGAGGAGATAATTTTGCTTTCTTTCTTTTCAGTTCCTTCGACTCAAGAAGAAAAAGCCTTACATACTTTGGTTGCGTTGACAGTTGTAAAAATGTATTCGTCTAGATCCCAGCTATATAGATCATTTGTTTGTGAGCTTTGCTGTTTTCTATCAGGAACGAAGACTTCTACCCACATTTTGAGCAGGTGGATAGGTCCCAGGGCTGGGCAGAGGATGGTAGGGCTTCTGTTTTTGAAATCTGCAGGGCTGCTCCCTGGGCTACACCGTCTACTTTTGTTTCTCATTATAGACTGGATGTTCAGAATTCTGACTATGAATTTTGGTACTAGAGTTTTGGAAGCTGCTTTTCTCTAAAGAATTGTGTCTCCTAAGTTTGCATCAAATGTTTGGGTTGCATCACTTAAAAGTACTTGTGGTATATCAGGGAATCAGGTTGTGCCGATAGCTCTGGTATATTCTCATATAGGGGCCTATCAACAACAACCGGCGATAATTATTGCTAAGCGCACTTAGCGCTAGGATAATTATCGCCGGCTAGCGTGGATTTTTATCGCTGAGATAGCGTGCTATTAGCAACGCTTATCTCATAAGCGATAAAATTCCTAGCGCTACCTGCCTAACGTGAGATTATCGCTGGAAACGCAGCGATAATCTCACAAAATGTGGCGTTAGCTTGTTGATGGGGCCTCACAAACTTAGCCATGACATCCACCCTCCATAGGATATCATGGCTAAGTCACTCCTGAAGCAGGCGTAAGGAAAGTAGCGATAACAGGGGTTATCGCTACTTTTCTTGCCGCTATGCTTCATAGCGTGGTGCTTGATGATAGGAGAAATGTCACTTAGCAACATTTCTCCTGTCATGTTAGGTCCGGAACGCCCACTTTGCATCTCATTAGAGATGCAAAGCTGGGCGTTAAGATTTCGTGCGCTAAAGCAAGGTTTCACACGTTAGCGTGACCTTGCTAGTTAGGCGATAAAATTATTATTATAATTTTCTATCGCCTCGTTGCTGATATGCCCCATAGTAAGTAATGGTACGAGAAGAGGGTTTAGGAGGTAATGTTTCAATTACTTACAGTTAATCTTCATTACTCTGAATACCCTTCTTCTCGCACCAATACTTACGACTTTCCCTTCCATTCTCATTCACAACCTGTTTCGCTTCATTTAGCTTGGGGATTTTCAGGAAGTGTTGTGGGCTTCGTCCCCTTTTATTACCATTAACGTAGGAGGGGTATTTGGAAGAAAGCTGTGTTTTTTACTAGATATCATTCCGATTGGCTTTATCTACATCATGTGATGCCTTGGAGAGACTAAAACACCTCATATAGTAAGTGTTGGTACGGGAAGAAGGGTATTTAGAGTAATGAAGATTACCGGTAAGTAATTGAATCATTAACTAGTGTAATTAGTTCAGATGGAATAAAAACCCATCAAACTTTTTCATTTTGAAAGTTAGTCTTATGGAGGCATTTTGGATCAATTGTAACTTCTGCGTGGACCCTCTTACAAATACCAAGATAGACTGAGTTGCAGAAGTCAATGGGAGACAATGTAAGCTTGACTTGACTATGCTACTTTGTAGGTTTCGATAGAAACAGGAAAACGGGAGTCTATGAAATTCGCTTAGTTTGCTTTTGCACAATAATGTGAAATTTCACAAAATTACACGAAATCCTGCATGATTACACAAAATTCAAATCTATAATTTTGTTCTATATTACAGTGTAAAATGCACCCTCACATCAATTCATGCCACGAGAACACATTTAAACAAAAGCACCGCAAACAATGTCTGCTTGCATTCTGCTGTTACTGTGTATTCGCAATACATTTTTCCTTTGTAAGGCAGATTTTGCGGCAAAAGTTTACAGTGAATAGCACATAATTATGTGAAGTGGCTTAATTTTGGACATTTTGGCTAGCAAGCGTAACATGAAATTCCTGAAATTGCACTAATTATGCCAATATAATTTAAAGTTTGCCCAAATAACGTATTTTCTTTTTTTTTTTTACCAATGTAACCTCTTTGTAGTTAATCTCTTAACCTAATGCTAGCATGTTGGATACATCATCTATTCTCTTTTAGATCTTTTCTGAGAACAAGGATGGTTATTCATCAATTAATTATTGTGACTGAGACATCTCTGCCTTAAATACTTACTGGTTTGCCAGTTTCAAAATAATGTTATGGATTTCTGCCTTTAAACTTTCCAGAGACTAGACAATATTATTTGGCTGTAATCACATATTTATGTTTACACATTGGATTCAAATATTTCCGTTTATCTGCTTTGTAATAGTTTTTCCACCAGACTGGTTCTAACTTTTTTTAACTGTACTGTCTTAGACCTAAGGTCCAGAGAGAACTACTGATAGTTTTGATATTTGTAGCTAAGGGCAATAAATAAACAGCAGTATTAAAAAACAATGATAAAAAAAAAAATCTTAAACCCCCCATGAAAATACATATGCTTCTTAGATTTTTCAAACCTTCTAAGCTCTGTTCTGTGATTCAAAAAGGTACTCAAAATTACACTTATCTCCCAAGAGGAGCAACTTGAGGTGTTGGTCAAAATGGGTGAATTAAACAGCAATTTAAAAAACATCAATTTATTTAAAAACCAAGATATTTTCAAAACATGGTTGAGAGGTAGGCAGTCAGATATAATTGACTTGATTAAATTTGTTTCTTCTTTTGTCCATGCAGACTGCAAAAACAATAGGGGTTTTAAGGCTAATGTATCCTCTAGAAAGTGTAACCCAGCCTCCTATACTATAAAGGATGAGGCAGATCTGGATGCACATAACATGCATATAAGGAAGTGGGTCTGTTCCACTGAAAGGTCATGACTGAGAGCATTACCACCACAGGCCTACCACAAAAGTAGCAGTTGTAAGACACTTTGCCTTATAAATTTCAACCATTGCCTTGATTGGGCGACTGCCAATCTTATGAGAAAATCTGCACACTCCCTCGTATAACGTTCAGCTGTGTACTTAGAACATGCTGTGCCCAAGGTCCACTGCTCATAAAGAAAACCCGTAGATAGCAAAAGGAATTAACATTAACAATGGTGGCTCCCTCTATGCAAAAAGTCATACGTGTTTGCACTTTCACCCACACCATTGTTAAGGTTTTTGCCTTATTCATTTTAATGTTTCTGCAATCCATGAATCGCCCAAAAGAGTCCATCATTTTTTGTAAGCCGACAGGTGTACTAGATAATAGGACAGCATTGTTGGCATACTATAGAATTGGTACTGGACGCCTACCAACGACAGGGGCATCGACCTGCACTGTCTGAAGGGATCCTTCCTCCCCATTATTAAAAAGGAGCGGTGCTAGTACGTACCCCTGTCTGACACCCCTCTTGATTTTAAATGAGGGGGGACATTCCCCATTGGGGCCATACTGCACCATGCCAGATAGATTTCTATATAGGTGTGCTAAAAAGCTAAGTTACTTCCTAGGTGCACCCTTAGTGATCAATATGGACCAGAGTTATGTGTGGTCAACCAAATCAAATGCACTATTGAGGTCAGCAAAACAGAGATGAAGGGATCCTAGCTTAGCTTTCATATATTTTCCAATGAGTAATTCAAGGTCCGTGCACTGATCCACTGTGCCCCGGCCTTTCCTAAAACCACATTTTACATCAGAAATGATGGAATTATTCTCCGACCAATCTTCCAATCTCTCTAAGAGATACTTACCCATTAATTTGGCTGACAAATGAAGAAGGGAGATTGGGTGATAACATTTAGGATCAGATATGTTTCTTTTCTTAAAAATAGGGATTATGATTGACATGACCCAAGACAGGGGAAATGTGCCCTCAACAGAGGCATTCAGTTCCCTGGTCAAAATGAGGCCCCATTACTCCCTCATAGCTCTAAATGCCTCTGCTGGTACTCCATCTGGGCCTGGTGCTTTCCCCCTGCACTCGTATCAATAGCAAGAAGGACCTCCTCCAAAGTAATGTGCAGGGGAAACTCAGATTTAAGAAGTTTTCCCATGCCACTATCTAGAGGTGTATCAATCATAGATGAATCCAAAATACCCCTGAAATGAGTTCCCCATGCTCCACAGGGGACTAGGAAATCAATTTCAGGTATTGAGTTATCCTTTAAAAAAGGCGTTCATTATATTCTAACAAGCATTACAAATGCAGTAGGTCTCACATTTTCTTGAGTTAGAGCTATTGGCGTTATAAATGGCAGGCTTTTACCTATGTGTTATGGTGTGTATGTATGGGGAGTGTAGTGGAATTATGTGGGTTGGATTGGAATTGTTATTTGTGGAATTGTGTGGCGTGGACTTGTATGTTGTTGAGTTGATTTGTGTATTGGAATTATGTGGCATGGTGTACAGTGGAATTATTTGGTTAGTAATTATGTGGTATTGAGTGTTCTGAAATTATGTGGAGTGGGATTGCGTGTTATGGAGTGTAATCATGTGGAATGGTATTTTGTGTTGTGGAGTGGTATGCTTTAGAGTTTAATTATGTGGTGTGCTGTTGAATTTTGTGGCATGATGGGCAATTCTGTGGTGTGAGTGGGATGTATGGGGGTGTTGTGTAATTGTGTTGTTGAGTTGAATGTGTGTTTTAGTGTTGAATTATGGGATATGGATTGGAAATGTGTGGAGTTGAATTGTGTGGTGTTGAACTGTGTGGATAGCTTTGCTTTTTTGGTGATGAAAAAAACAAATAGGTAGGAGCGAAGCTCCAGATCTGTGTTTTTGGGTATTAAAAAAAAACAACAAAAAACATGCAAAGCACTGAAGCAATGCATTTTATAGTGCTTTAATGCCTAATAAGGGTAGTATATAAACACAATGCTAAAATACCTCCTTCCAAGCGGCACAGGGCATTTAGTATGTGTACATGCAAAGGAACAGAAAGGTTGGTCACAGTGTGTAAGATTGGAGCCCCCCTCCCCCTTTTTTTCCAATTTTATATATAGCAAGCTTGACCGTCCAAAGTTAATTGCATCTTCCTTCTGCCCCTTGTTTAAAAGCACATATAGTCCAATGATGTCCCTAACGAGGAAGATGAAGATGTTTCCCAAGCTTTTGTTTTTCCGATCTTGCTAATATCCCATAAAATATACCCACGTGATTTAAAACAGGTGAAGGAATAACATGATTGGTGGAGGGAAAGTTAACGGTTGGAGGCTGAGGGCAGGCCGTGGGGGAAAGGCGCTGCTGTGTGTGGTTAATGGGGTGAGAGGGCAAGGATGCTGATAACGGGGCTGGTACTGGGCTATCATGCATTCACAAGTCAGTGCTCACTCACTCCGAAATCTGAGGAAATAGAAAATAATCTGAGAAGCAGATAACCGAGGGAAGCGAGAGGGTGGGAGAAGAAGGGAGGGAGGGAAGAAGGCTGCACAAGTACTGGCCACACTTGAGAACAAGAAAAAGAGTTGCACAATACTCAATAAATAAATTCATTATCACGAATGACTCAGTTTCCTGCGTATATTGGATGACAACCACCTGCATGTACCAGAGGCATGCACAGAACCTAAAGTTTGTGTGCACGCAGTGATAACTGCTGTTTAATAAATAGACATCAATGCGCTGGCTTCCCTGAAAGCATTGTGAACAGCTTAAGAAAGCGTGTCATATACTCTCTCTGCTATCTGCTGCTTCCGAACATCCCAATTGAAGGTAAAATACCCCATGGCCTCTTTTTAAATCGTTCCTCAAGAAAATGATGGAAGTTTTAGATGTTTTAAAACAGGAATTCAATGAAACCGTCAAGTTGCATGTGCACGCGCAGCACTGAAACAAGGATCCAACGACACAGTAGGATCAAAGTCAGTGGTTACAATAACTATTGCATGAGTAATGCACAAGGCAGCCAGCATTATTCATGCAATGTCTCCTTGTCTTCTTCATGTTATAGATTAGCTTACAATGGCCAATGTCTGTTTTTAGTACACAAAAAATGATTCACCCTCGCAAATATGACAATGCACTGCAGAGGTGGGCTGCCTAGTGGTGGTGCTGTGATGTGTTAAGGTTCTAAGTCACACAAGTGACACTCAGAGTCCTAGCGCAATAAACCATTCTTGTAAAAAGGCTGATTGCCCGCAGAGCCCAGTTCATGCGCCTAGTAACATGATCAGACTTACAAGACTGAAAGCCATGTGATGCCTAGGGCAAACAAGCGGCACTGAAAGCGATCGCGTCGCGATCGCTATTGTCAAAAAACAACTAGTGGTGCGGGCGCACCACAGAGGAGCGGGGGGGAGCGCGGCTGCAAGGCGAACGCGCGCTTGCCCGCAGAGCCCAGTTCATGCGCCGAGTAACATGATCAGACTTACAAGACTGAAAGCCATGTGATGCCTAGGGCAAACAAGCGGCACTGAAAGCGATCGCGTCGCGATCGCTATTGTCAAAAAACAACTAGTGGTGCGGGCGCACCACAGAGGAGCGGGGGGGGGAGCGCGGCTGCAAGGCGAACGCGCGCTGCTGCGCGTGCTAGCCACCGTCGGGTATGCGCGCAGCAAAGGTGAGACATGCGCCCGCCTTTGCCCAATTGCGTGCATTACTTTTATTTTAAAAAAACGCTAAACCCAATGGCAGCCAGCGAAAGCCTGCTCACACTCACGAGCGTGTGAGCAGCTTTCAGAACCCCAGACAAAACGGCTCTCGCTGCTGCGCGACCAGCATTGCGCTGTGCAACGCAGGCGCGAGCCCTAAAAAAAAAGGACCAAATCCTTTGTCTCAGTTGCCTTGGCTAGGTTTGCCCATGCTTCCTCTTATAAAACCCTTTCACTGGCTGTAAGAACATGCTTATAGTTCTTGCACAATTGCTTAATTTATGGAAAATCCCCGGGGAAACTATGAATGGTGTCCCTTAAGAGTTTAGATGCTTGGGTGTTCGAATGATAAAACAACCTTGTTTCCCTGTACTACCAGATCTAGGCGGTCTTAACAGTAATGAACTGAGGGATCTGGTGATTTGACCAAAGGCATTTAAGAGCACCTCGTTGTCCAGACAATAACTAAATTCATCGGGGTCATTATTAGTAAAACTCGTAGTACCTTACATGGGCCCACCGCAGCCCATTTAATCCTAACGCCATCAGGCCTGACAGGGGTGATATTAGAGATACATGCAATGCTTTTAGTGCTGTGGGCCTGGATTGCTAAAGTTCAAACTGGCGGATTGTTATCACTCACAGCACTCATGATGACATTAATAGTGCAGCTCAAATCACATGCAGAAGCAGAGAGCAGAACATGATCAGTGGTTGTATGTGCATTTCTGCCAGTAATGGGTGTCTCATCATTAATATCCTCACAGCTATTCCCTAAAAGTAGAAAATCAAACTTGAAAATCATGGAATTCAAGGCTTTTCCATAACCATTATGATGGAAATGCCGTGTTCTGTCACTGTTCCGTTAAACAAACAAACACCTTCTTTGGGAGTTTGTTTTTGAAAAACAACAAAGTAAAAAGTTGGTGAACAGCAGTCAAATCTGACAGCTGCCATCCACCAAACTTTTAGTACATCGATAGGGAACCACCATGATGGCTGTTTTCTGCAATGTATAGAGATGATCATTGGGCCGGCAGTCATCACTAAATTTGATGGTTGAACCATGTTAGTTTTCTGGCCTCAAAATACCCAAAATGGTCTGAGGCCCTGTAATGTTTAGCATTTATAGTAATAATGAGGGATTGTTTATATAGGAGAATATGGTTGAGCTTTTATTATAAGATGTAGTTTAGAATGTACATGGTAGAATGCGATGATTAGAATCTGATGATGTGGAGATACAACCCTTGGGGCTCATTTATGAGCCCCTGCGTCACTTTTGCGCGCCGGTGCGTCACTTTTTGTGACGCACCAGTGGCGTAAAACATGCGCCATGATGCGCCATATTTACAAAGTGACGCATCTACCTAGATGCGTCACTTTGTAAACCCCTGCGCTACATTATACCTGCATCAGGTATAATGTATGCAGGGTGGGCGCTCCCACGTAAGTAAGCATCGTAGAAGTGACGCAGTGAAATCTACGAGATTTCACTGCGCCACTTCTAGGTTGCAAATGCGTCAATATCTTGCGCCTGCCTCACAGCAGGCGTAAGACTGACGCAGGCCCTTTCACATGGGGCTTGCCCCATGTGAAAGGACACATTGCTGGAGTTGCGTCACTTTTGTGACACACTCCAGCAATGCGTCACTTTTGCGCCTACAGATACGTCAGAAATACTGACGTATCTGTGACTCCTTGCGACATGATGCGTCATACTGTAAATATGACGCATCATTGGAGTCGCAGGGAGGGCGCAGTGAAAAGTGACGCATCACTGTTTTCACGCAGTGATGCGTCACTTTTCATAAATGAGTCCCCTTGAGTCAGTGGGTGCTGATCTCTTGACCCCTTCAGTCATATTACATGCTGTCCTTATTTTCTACAATACATATCTACTTGGATTTAATATTGCTGACTTGACTTTGTCCCTCTACAAAATATGGCATGAGATTTTACTCGTAAAAATATATTCATTTTTTCACTTGGAAAACATCGGATGTGTATTTTGTCCATGAACATTGAAAGGTACTGTTTTAGCTTTATTTGGGTCACTTGTAGTGGATGAATATTGTTGTGGCGCTTGCGCTGATGTGGCAGGCCTAACGGCGCAATCTCGCAGCCGCAATAATACACGCCACACTGGTCGTCTTGGTCTCGGCGCCAACTGCCCTCTCAGGCCGTGCCCCTTTATTTATATACAGGCGCGTACGCCACGCTCGAGGCGTACGCGTCGCCTCTCAGACTCCGGCGCTCTAGCGGCTAACGCTAGAGCGCTAACTGCAACATCCCTCCCCAACTTGGATAACAAAAATAACTAGAGTCTATGACAGTCACTTACTTGCTTGGCAGGCAAAGTCTCTGAGGCGGCTGCTTGGCGGGGGGTTCTCTCTCAGACCATACCTTGCGGTGGCACGAGTGCCGGAGCTGGCTGGGTGGCTGTTCCCCGCTTCGCCTCCCTCAGGGGCAGGATGGCTCTGCTCTGGGGCGGCGCTGGCTCCGCTGGGTGTTGGTCCAGGTCCCAGCTCGGGGGTCGAGGTTTCTTCCTCCATCTCGTTCAGTCCTCCGGGGTTGCGCTCAGTGGCCGCGGGAATGCGTTTGAACCATGAGATGTTCCTGGTGGTCGACTCCGCCCCTCTTTCAGCTGTGATCATGGTACCCCGTCGATGTGCAACTGTCCAGCTTCCTGGTTCGTACCGGGGTTTGAATTTTCCTCCCGGCCGTCGATCTTTTATGAGGACGCTGTCCCCCGGCCTGATGTCACGCTCCCGACTGCCTCTGGCCCGGCTCACCTTCCGGTTTCGGTGCGCCCGTCGTTGAAGGGCCTGCTCCGCTTCGAACGGCGGGGGCGTCCACCCAGGGGCTGTGGGTAGCCCATCGCGACGCGTACCTCTAAGCATCAGAGTCCATGGGGCTTGCTTGGTGGATCAGTGGGGCGTGCTTCTGTATTCCCCCAGGAATCACTGAATCTCCTTTTCGGGGTCTAGATGTTCCACGCCGGCTATCCGTATCACTTTATTCAGAGTCCGCATGAAGCGTTCTACCTCTCCGTTGGCCTGCGGCCATTGGGGGGTGATTCGCCGGTGTTTTATCCCCTGGTGCTGGAGGAACTCCCTGAACTCGTGACCTTGGAAGGGTGGTCCGTTGTCGCTTTTTAGCTCAGAAGGGCGCCCAAACATGTTGAATATTTTTTCTAGCGCTGGTCCCACAAACGCGAATGCTGTGGATGGTAAGACTTCCACCACGGGATACTTGGAGAAGTTGTCGATGATGACTAGTGACGCTTTCCCGTTTGGGAGGCTTCCGAAGTCTATGCTGACTTTGTCCCACGGGTGTCTTCCCGGTTCTTCTGTTACGATGGGGGCTGGAGGCTCAGGGCCACTCGTCACTTGGCACGCGGAGCAGCTCCTTACTACGCCTTCCACCATGCCATCCAGCCCCGGGAACCATATTTTCGCCCTCATTCGGGCCTTCATCTTCTCCGTCCCTTGATGGCCGTTGTGAGCGATGAGCGTGGCTTGATGGCGCAGTGCGGCCGGCATGACGATCTTGGACCCCCGTAAGATGACTCCATCTCGGGTCGCGCTTAGCTCATTCCGCACTCGCCAGATCTGCTGCAAGTCCTTCTACTCCTCCTCTGTCCACGAGTTGGCGGACTGTAGGAAATCAGCCCATGACCCTTTCTGGAGAGCTCCTCGTGTCCTTGCCATTACGGCATCGTGTTCCGCGGCTTGTAGGATCTCCCGGATCGTCAGCACTTGGGGGCAGGTCAGGGCGGCCAAAAGGTCGATGTGTGCTTCGGTGTCATCCTCTTCTTCCTTCCTTGTCGGGGACGTTTCCTCACTCTCCAGGTGTCTCGACAGAAAGTCCGCCGGGTTCTTCGCCCCTGGCCGATAGATCACATCCATCTGGTACTGTTGCAACCCGATGGCCCACCTTTCGATCCTCGGAGGGGGGTGGGGCGCTGTTCCTTTGAACAGGGGCACCAATGGTTGGTGGTCCGTCACCACCGTGAAGGGGTGCCCGCAGACGTACAGGTGGAAGTGTCAGCAGCCCCACCGGATGGCCAATGCTTCCCGCTCAATTTGAGAGTACCTCTGCTCAGTTGTTGTAAGTGCCTTGCTGGCGTAGGCCAGGGTTGCCCATATCCCCGGTTCTTGTTCTTGTGTGAGAACTGCGCCCAGCCCCACTGGGCTGGCGTCAACAAGCAGCTCAGTCTTCCTGGTCGGGTCGAAATAGACCAGTGTGGCCTGATCAAGAAGCGTGGTCTTGATGGCGCTGAACGCTTCCTCTTCTTCTTTCCCCCACTGCCACAGGGTGTCGTTTTTTGTGGGGCGCCTGAGAGGCTCAGCTGTGGTGGCCAAATTTGGGATGAATCGCCCGCAGTACGTGGCCATTCCGAGGAAGCTACGGACTTCGGACGCGGATGTTGGTGCCGGGGCGTTCTTGGTGGCCTGGGACTTTCTCGGGTCCACCTGGATGCCTTGGTTGGTGAACGTGTACCCAAAGAACTCGATCTTTTGCTGAAAGAACTGGCATTTTTCTTTGTGTAGCGTGACTCCGAACTCCTTCAGCCGCGTCAGTGTGGACCGGACCCGCCGGTAGTGTTCATCAACGGTTGTGGCATGTATCAGTATGTCATCACTGACATTCAGTACCCCTGGTAGCCCCTGCAAGATGTCTCTGATAGTGTTCTGGAATATTTCCGCCGCCGAAGAGATGCCAAAGTTAAGGCGTCGGTACCTTCGCAGCCCCAGGTGTGTGCTGAAGGTAGTGATGTATCTGCTCTCCTCAGCTAACGTTAATTGGTGGTACCCCGCGTTTAGGTCTAGTTTGGAGAACCACCGGGCTCCGTTGAGGTCTGCGATTATGTCGTCCATCGTGGGCGTGATGTGCCTTTCCCTTTTGATGGCTTTGTTGGGCAGCCTCATATCGATACACACTCGGATCTTGCCTGGTTGGCGGGGCTTTTCTGCTATCACCATGGGGGATACCCACGGAGTGGGGCCTGTTACTGTCTCGATGACGCCTTGCTCTTCCAGTTTCCTCAACTCCTCCTCCACTAGTGGGCGTAAGTGGAAGGGAATCCGTCTGTGTTTTAGCGCTGTAGGTGTGACGGAGCGGTCAATGTGGAGCTTGACCGGCGGTCGTCGGATGTTTCCGAGACCAGTAAACAGCTCCGGAAACTGGTCCAGCAGAATGGCAGTTTGGGAGTCTTGTACCTTCCGAAGGAATGCTATCAGCCCCAGGTCTTCGGCTGCATGCCCACTTAGGAGGGTGTCTGCTTCTTGATTGATCACGTGTATATCAATCGTTATTTCTGTATCTTCTGACCTCACTGGCACCGTCATCTTTCCTGCAAGGGGCAGCGGCACGTCGCTTCCGTAGGCATAGATTTGGGCCTTCGATCGTCTGAGCTCGGGCTTGGGCCGGAGGCGGTTGTACTGTTGCACTCCCATCACGGTGACTGATGCCCCAGTGTCGTTCACTGCGTTTATTTGGGATCCGGCGACTAGAACGTCGCACCTCGGCTGCGGTCTTCTCGAGCTTTTGAGGGCTCTGGTGAATGAGACCAGGTACGTCTCCCCCTCATCATCGTCGGACTCAGAGATCTCCTCTCGCAGGGCTTGTGCTTGCTTGCAGCCTGCGTTGGTGTGGGAAGACAACGATAGCTGGGACAGCTGTCTCACCATGGTCTTCGCTGGCCTCCTCCCCCTTCGGTCTCGTTGCGTGGAGCGTTTGCGGCAGACAGACGCAAAATGGTTCATTACCCCGCAGTTGTCACACACTTTCCCTTTTGCGGGGCACGTCCTGCCCGGGTGTTCGTCATACCTGCAGTATCCACACAGGGCCGCAGGCTTCTTGGACCCGGGTCGGCGGGGCGCTTCACGCGTCTGTACTGCGTCGGCCCGCTCCGTCTTGACTGTCACTCCTGGCCCGGCTCCTCGTGTGAGCGCCAGTTCCATCTCCTCCGCTCGGGCGTCGGAGAGATCGTGAGACCGTGCTAGTACCAGGATGTCCGCCATCGAGATGTTCGGTTGGCGAAGGATGAGGGTTTGTAGCTTTTTGCTTCGTATGCCGCAGATCAGCTGTGCTCTGATCTCCTCCTTGGCTCTCTCCCCCACGAGGTGAGTGTCTGCCAACACCCTCAGTCGGGCGTGGAATGCATTCACTGACTCCCCTTCCCTTTGTCTCGCCTGGCGTAGCTTGAAGTGCTCAAAGTCCGGGTTCAGTTGGGGGTCGAAGTGCGCATTAAGGGCTGCCACGGCCACGTCATAGTCGTCTCCGTTCCCTGTGTTGGGAAGATGTTTGAACAGGAGATATACCTCCTCCCCCGCATAGTGGAGCAGTAGTGACCTTTTTACAGTGCCGTCAGTCTCTCTGGTACCGGAGAAGTAATTATTAAGCCGGCCAATCCACGTTTGCCAGCGTGGGGCGGCGGTGGCAGGGTCAGCAGTCTCGCTGAAAGGCGGCAGGACGCCAGATGGTGGGTGCAGTGGCACTGCTTGGGCGGGGCGTTCATCGTCACCCATGGCTCCCCGGGATGCAACCCAGCAGTGGCAGCAGGCCGCAGAATCAGGGAAACCCCACACCAGGGTATACCAGGACGCTGCAAGGCTAAACCAGGGCACGACCTCCAGTGAAAACCACCCTTGCAGGCGGCGGGAATGTTCATCCGCTGATCAGAGGTGTGAATTGGTGCACACGTGCACTCACCGATGAATTGCCAGGTCATGCGGGGAGGAGCTCCGATGTCAGGGAAACGAGCGTAGCTCCGATCAGGGCAGCAGACCCACGTGCGAGCGCGGGACTGCCGCGGGGCATGGGTCAAAACCGAGGCACATGGAGGTGTGTGTCCCGTTCCTCGTCGCCAGTGTTGTGGCGCTTGCGCGGATGTGGCAGGCCTAACGGCGCAATCTCGCAGCCGCAATAATACACGCCACACTGGTCGTCTTGGTCTCGGCGCCAACTGCCCTCTCAGGCCACGCCCCTTTATTTATATACAGGCGCGTACGCCACGCTCGAGGCGTACGCGTCGCGTCTCAGACTTCGGCGCTCTAGCGGCTAACGCTAGAGCGCTAACTGCAACAAATATGTCACAGCTCTTCTCTGGCACATTTTCATAAATATTGTTTTTCTTTGTTGGAGAGGGCTCGCATTCCCCTTTTGAAAAGCTGAGTAGCATTGTCCTACTGTGCAAAATGTTAGTGCGTGAGTGGCATCCCCCTATTTTCAGTCAAGGCGCCTCTCTCGAAATCGCAGAACAGCAATCTCCTGGCGCGCGGTGTTAGCACGTGTGGCACTCCACTATATTCAGTCACTGCGCACCATAGCATTGGAGTATTATGACAGTGCGTGACGCAGCGCAGTGACTTTCGCGCTACGGAGCTTGATTTTACTGTTGATAACAGAGTGGTGTGCCACGGTTATTGTACTCGTGTTTGTACAGCGAGTGAGAAAATCGCACTCTAACGTTTGGGAGCTATTGCATGCAACATTTTGAAAGTACAAATGTTCCTTGGACAGCATGATTTTGGTTAAAGTTAAAATATAAAGTTGAAATTCGCACTTTGGCTAACCTGCGCTTCCGTTCTGCTGCATAAATCCACCGAAAGTCATTTCCACGTCTTAGAGTTTATCTTTCTCATGGATGTTACTAGCACGCCCCCTGGTGGCTAACTGTATTACTGCTACTTACTTGTGTCAAAACAGCAATGGGCACGCTTGGATAATTATTTTCAAGGTTGTAGCCCTTGATCGGTTGTCGACAGCGATTGGTACACTTTCCTACACATTATATGTGTCAACAGCGATTGGCACGGTATTCAAAACTGAAAGAGCGCATTCTTTTCCAAAGATAAGACACGTGAAGAATTGATCATTTTAAGCGTATTGTGCAAAATGTCACCTATTTTACGTGTCAACGTCGACTGGCACGCTTGGGTACTGGAACTGTATTATTTGAGTTAACGAGGGGCGGAAAAGTGGTTTCGACATTGAATCCATTTTGAAAACTAATAACCTGGGTAGTGAGACTGGTGTATTGCGTGAATCATACAGGCCCAAGAGTACCAGTGATAAATTCAGTAAGGAGAGATGTGAAAAAATGAAGTTGCAAAGAAAGAGACATTGTGTGAATTTTGCAGTGGGTGATTTTTTTCGTGCCAAAGATCCATTGTTGTTAGAAAAAAGGAAATTCCAAATTTAGGTAGCCAACTTGTATCATTGAAATAAAAGAACCGGATTTGGAAACCAACACTGGGCAGTGGTGGAACATGGCTTGTTTAGAAAAAATAAACAAAAGCAACAGCGGATTAGATGGTGATAAACACTTGGGAGACCAAAATGAATAGATGTTATGGAATAGTACAAGAATAAAAAAAATACCACGCAAAATGTATGATTAATAATGCATGCCATATTATGTACAACTCATAATATGTGTATTTTCTTATGTGCTTTTTTTGGGTTGTGTAAAGGGGGAGATATGTGTGGTGTTTGGCATTTATAATAAAAATGAGGGATGGCTTATACCAGGATAATATTGTTGAGCTCATATCACAGGGTGCAGTTTAGAAAATACATGGTAGAAGGTGATGATTAGAATCTGATGATGTGGAGAGAGTCACTTGGTGCTGATCTCCTGAGCACTACAGCCATATTACATGCTGTTCTTATTTTCTACAGCAAATATCTTCTTGGATTTAACATCGCTTGCTGGATTTCCTCACTCCACAGGACCTAACAATAATGCACAGAACATCAATGGCAGTGACACTGGGAGCAAATAGCTTTATCACTGAATATTGAATCCATGAAACCATGTGTTAATATACTTACACCGGAACACCCAATATATACGGATTAATAAATGTCCACATAACACAGTAGAGAGCACAGATTAGCAATATGTGCGAATTACTATGAGATGTACATTTACTATCACTCAAAGGGGTATATTTACAATAAAGTGGCGAGGCGTGTCATTAAGCCAGGAAGGCTAACACGCTTCATCACTTTAGAAACGCAGGGCTGCACCATATTTACTAGACTATAGTGCAACCCTGCATTTCCTCCTGCGCTGGTGCTAACTTTAGCTGCCTAGCGCCAACACAGGCACCTTTGCACCATAGTGCAAGGGTGCCTGTGTTTATGGGAAGATTGTTTATGTGCAGGAAGGTCTCCCTTCCTGCACATAAAAAATCTTTAAATGCTATTTTGTCACTTCTATGCATGCTGCTTAATGCAGCACACATAGAAGTTGCAAAACGGCATTTAAAAAAAATTATTGTTTATGTGCAGGAAGGAGGACCTTCCTGCACATAAACAATCATAGGCAATTTTCTGTTTCTATGTGTGCTGCACAACGCAGCACACATGCTGCTGATGCTGTACCTATTTTATGCATTTGCTCTGCTTCTGACCGACGGTTATGTGATGAGAGACTCCAGAGCTGTTCCTCCTCAAGCGAGTAGTCACTCAAATAAAAGTCCCCCAACTTCAACCATGTCCGGAATGACAGCTACCAACTGAGTTAACAGAGGTAGTGCAATACTCCATAGCAATGTTTGGTTATGCCCCTAGAGCAAACCTTTGGACCGATTGGGCCAAATAGTGTGCTTTGCCTCTCAATTTTACAGGAAAATGTCCATAAATCTAAGAGATTTCCAGGAAGTTCCGCATAGAAACCCATGAAATAAAACATCTAGAGGTTCCTACTGAAGGTGTACGCCCCCAAAGAGAATCATGAAGTTATTCCAACAAATAAAATGTTGGAAAATTGGGTTGCATTGTCAATTTTGCAGCAGAATCTTTTAATTTGTTGGCTACAAAATTCAAAGAGTTTGCAGGCAATTCTGAAAAAGGCTCATGAAATCTCCAAATACTTGTATGGCGGGCCAAACAGGTATCATCCAGTCCAAAGGGTTTTATGTTTGCACCATCCTCCAAAATAACACATGTTTAGCAACATGGAGCATGTTTAACTCCAGTTTCCCAAAAAGGTCTCTAAAATGTCATAGCTAAAATTATCTGGTATGTCATTTTACATTGCCTTTAAATTTTGTTTCAATGGGACCTATACCATTTTCATTCATTTCTGCCTCCCATCTCTTTCCATTTTCCCTCCTTGCCCCATCCAAGTACATATGCAACCACATACTATCTTGGAGGCTGCAGTTGGTGATGTTGAACAGCTAGCATGACTCAGAGGGCAACAAGGCTATCCCTCTTGTTAGACAGATAAACCAGGCCCAGAAAACAATGACACTACTCAAGTAATAAATACATTTTGGGCTCAAACAGCAGATATAGCCCTAAGGTTACACAAACCTATCAGGCTCTGGCTTTACATCGCAGTCTACCTGATCATGTCCTAAAAAGTTTTATTGCTGGCCACTGACCCAGGGTAAAATATTGCTCATGTCTTATTAAAATATAGAGTATTGGGGAACTGGCCATTACAAATTGTTTAATTCTCCCCCCGGCGAAAGAGGCATTGAAATATACGTTTAGGTGGGAACAAGATTTGGGTATGAAGGTGAAAAGGAATACTTGTAAACAACTTTGGAGAGATGTGTAGACAAATGGTAACTCACTCCTAACATATTTAACAAAGTGTTTCCAAGGGTCATCAGAACGTTTTGGAGATGCTGGGTGGAGAGGGTGCACCTCTGGTGAAAATGCCCATTATAAAAGCATAATGGAAAGAAGTGTTAGCCTATACAAAGAATATCGTGGGCTACACAATAGATAATATTTTTGTACCCAGACATTCAATCAATCAGGATTTATAAAGTGTGGCTAATCACCGGATAGGGTATCCAGGCACTTTAGCTGGACATATTAGGAAAAGAAAAAAATGTTGAAATCTGATAGAAGCATTTTCTTTTGGCCAAATAAATTCAATTCTCTTGAAGTAAAGGTTTTATATTTCAAAATGCAACTGTTGTTACTAAAGTAACAGATTGTCATTTTAATAAATCCACAGGTTTGTTTCCTGAAATACCAGTTTGCCATTTCCCTCAAGTACTCAAATTATGTACTTGCCCACAAGAACAGAATCTGTTGTGCATGGCCTTGTGTCAAAATCATGAGTCAAGGATGCCTGTCATATGCTAGCTGCAGCCACCAACTATCACAGATGTCCACCGTTGACCAGGAGGTTGATTTTCTCGTATTAGGATACTTTTCACACGTTTGCCCGGTCAAGAATTGTTAGACATGGCCTTTTTGCAGGGTCATCCCAGAACTTTTTGCCTTCCTCCTGTTTTTTTTCTGACCTGCTGTTGGTGGTTTTAGGACCCTGGGCATTTTATCACTGCTGTTCAGTGCTAAAGTGCATGTTCTCTCTATGGTAAACTTGGTAAGGTTGGTCTACACCTGTTTGGCATATTTAATTTACCTGGAGTAGCTTGTACAGTGGAATCCCATATACCAGGGCCAGTAAATTAATTGCTACTGGTGAGCTCACAGCGCTGCTTGCGCCACCCACCAAAGTAGCCTTTCAAACCTGTCTCATGCCTCTGCCACTACAGGGCCTGCACGCACAGTTTACTGCTGCTGTGACGTGGCACATAAAGTGGTTGCCACGTCTATGACTGCCCTTTTACTACATATCAGTCACCCCTAAGTTAGGCCCTAGCTAGCCCTTTGGGCAGGGTGTGGTGTAGGTAAAAGTTAGGACATGTGCCTTAACAGTGTGGCATGTCCTGGTAATGACAAACAGGCTATTTGGTTTCTCACTGCTGTGAGGCTGCCCTCTCATAGGGATGCAATGGGGATTCTCTGATATGAGCTTCAGTGGTAATTCCTGACATGAGAGGGGTAGCGTGATCAAGTTTGGTGTGTTTGGAATAGTGGTGATAAATGCTGTGTATTGGTGTTTGTTTATTTATTATTGCTATTTTAGAAATGCCACTTTTAGAAGTGGGCATTTCTGTGTGCTATGTGTCTTTGAGCCTGCCTGTTGTGTATTGACTGTCTGGCTTTGGAGTGACAGGGGCTGGGGAGGTGCAGTGGCTCCAGAGAGTCTGGATGAGTCAGCACTAGGCTGAATAGGCCTGGTCTGCATTTGGAGTTGTGCGAAGAGTAGCATCTGCACCTGAATAGGGCTGTGGCAGTCTTCCACAATGATGGCACCACCCTCCTGTGGTGTGTCTGGAGGCAAGCCTTTCACTTTCAGTGGAGGTTGTTGGGCACTTGTAAAGTGCCTCCCAGAACTGGTTTGGACTAAGCTCAGAGCCTGTGCCAGGGGGAGAACAAAGACTGTAGTGCTATAAGTACTGGGGCTGTGACCCCATGTTTTGGAACTGAGCTTACTTGGGAACTGGATCTGAGAAACACTCTGCCAGGAGGAACAGCCGTGGGACTCAGCTACTACCTGCTGGGTGGCCCTGCGTGCTGGCATGCCTGTGCCCAGCTCTGCTTGTGGATTCCTGGAGAGTAGCACTGCCTGCTCCCTGGTTGTGTCTTGATCTGGGAGACAGGTTGAGCGCTTCATTTTTTTCTCATTGTCCTGTAGCCCTGGACCTGGGCTTGCAGTGCTGCAGGATTCCTGTGCCCTGTGTGCTTGAGCCACTGGCGTGGGCTCATTTTGCCGTAGTGTGTGGTGAGCGCTTCACTGCCAGGACCGGGTAGCAGTGCTTTGGGTTCTGCCCCCCTGACGACGGGAAGCACTGAAAGAGCGCTGTGTCCCTTTCCTTTGTGGTGGAAGGAAAAAGCTAGGGAAACTCCGGTGAGACACGGCTCCCCTTTCCTCTCCCCTTCCGGTTGCCGTAGCAATGGGGGAGCTGCCGGAAGCCAGATCTCTTGACTGGGGTGAATGTTTTGATTTGTTCTGCATTCTGTCCATCAATTGTGTGTCTTTTGGAAGCCAGGCAGAGGCCAAGCCTGGTTGTGGGCGGGGTCGCGATCAAAGAGGAAACCGGAGACACCGGTCCAACGGAGACTTCGCTCCACGTCCTGCCCCTTAGTGTCCCCGCAGCATAGCAGCTACACCACATGGTCGCAGGCTGCCGCCGGTCTGTGAGTCAAGGTGGACGGCCCTGACCTTCCAGAGACTTGCTGCCAAAAGGGTTGTGTGGCCACACTCGGCCCGGAAGAAGTGACACCTCCTGCAAGAACCTGGCGGGGAGGTGAGTGCCTCGGGGTATAGCCGGCTGGAGATAAATCACTGTCCCTCATTTGCTACACGAGGGCAGCCGCACCACAGAGTAGCGGGTGGCTGCTTTGGGCCATTTTGTTGTCTTTGCAGGAGGTGGGGGGAGACAAAGTGAGGTCTTCCTGCCCTCTGGGGCATTTTGCTGCCTGTTGGTGGCATTGTGGGGATTGCCCCGACCTTAGACACGAGTCCGGGAGAGGTCTCCAACGTTTGTGGCACCAGCAGCTGCGCCTTGGAGAGTCGAGACAGCTGGCAGTTGGGTGCCCGGTTAGGGGCCTCTTTTTCTTCTTGTGGGCATTGTGGGGTTAGTCCAAAACAGGCCCCCGCCTCAGTTGCCACGGCAGCTGCACCACGTGTGGTGGGCAGCTGCCTCTCACTAGTGGGGGCAATTTGGTGCAAAGTAATTTACTAATGTGCATGCTGATGATGTATTTATGATATGTGTGCCCAGCTGAAAGTTCAATAAGGTGCACTGATGATTATACGCATATTGGGCTACCCTAAGTCCGGCTGTTATGTTTATGCCTAAGAGGTGCTCATGATATGTGTACTGCAAGTGTTTACTTTGGTGCACTGTTGCGCATGCTTATGCAAAAGGTGTTGTACTGAGTGTAATCCTGCAAGTATTTACTGGTGACGCTAAATGTTTATGACCGTGGCCTAATGATTTATGTAATCCCTCTAAATTCATGACAAGTGCCTGGTGGCGCAGTGTATATATGTGATGGTGTTCTAATGTGTTTTGAGGATAATACAAAGGCTATTTTTAAATAACCTTGTGTGAAGTTTCTTTTGTGGTGTGCCTTGTGTGTCGCTGCTGTGTGAGTGTGTTGCACAAACACTTTACACATTGCCTCTGGGATAATCCTGACTGCTCTGCCAAGCTACCAAGGGGGTGAGCAGGGGTTATCTTCTAAAGTGGTGGTTTCTGCCTGGCTTCGGCTCATGCACTAGCCACCCAGAAACACCATTTCTAACAAGAATTATACCTTTGGACTTATACCTTTTAAAAGAGCTCAAACTCCTCCAATGGGGCAAGCCTGAAGCATACACAGCATAGTCAGTTCAAAATCAGACACTTTTCCTCATCCTTGTCCCTTCAAGTTAATGAAGCTCATGGACCCTTCCAGATGATCTTGGCTATTATCTGCCACATAACTCATACCCAGGTCTTCATGTGATAAGGCCCAAGCCATTGTTCCTACTCTGGGAGCAGTTTTTACACCTCATTAGGGGGAGCAATAGCAGGGCCGTCTTCCAGCAGTATAATGCTAATTAGCCAACTGGATGCTCAGGCAGGTAAAGTTTAACTTTTTAAAAGTCACTTTTTTAATTTTCTAAAAACCAGACTTCTTTAATTAATCATATTTGTACTAATATTAAAAATAGTTGTACATGGCCTTTATAGTTTATCCCAATCTAAAGTTAGCAGAATTATGATTTTATTGTGAGCTTTAATGTTTTTTATAGGTCAACTACAGACCTTTACAGTGAAAGTAGCTTTTGGAGGCAAGTCACTGTAGGCGCATACCATCATTAAATTCCTGAATGCACCACGTTTAAGCATTTGGCACCCTTCCTTTGGGGAGTGTGTGGAACTCACAGAGTTTCACTCCTTGGAATTCTGTGGAAAACATGAAGTTACGCAAATGGGCAGAAATTGGCACATCTAGCTGCTCCCACAGATGTTTAGTGCTGGGAGCTTGCTGCACGCTGAAAGATCATCGAACATGGTTCGCCAGAGGACACTGCTTCTCAAAGGGAATTTCCTGTTACTCTAGTAGATTTTCTACTCAAGCAGTAGCTTTCTCACCATGAACTGTCGAAATGACCACGCCACTGTTGGAGGAGTTTTGCCTGAATTCCGCATTACAAGCCCAACGGGGAATAGGCAAAACTTGGTGAACTTCGTAACCTACCTACCTTGTGGGCTACACAGCCTACGTAGAGTTGATACTTGGTCAATATTCTAGAATAAGGAACATAAATAGGCTTTCTAGTCCTACTGGCACTAAGGACTTTATCAAAATTCCAAACTGAGGCAGAAAGTTAGATGGACTGCAACCACAGTGCAACCCTCTGAGCAATATGTAAGTGAGATACATTTCACACAATGATCAATCCTATGAGATATCACAGGGATAAATATTGGAACTCAAACTCTTTTTCATTATGGACACACTAGAGCACAAAAAAATGGGTACATTTAAAATATTTATTTTTAAAATTACTAAAACCCTATCATAGTGTACACAATATGAATCATATCTATTATGAATATAAACAATATAGCAACAACAAAATTCACTAGGAGTATAAAGGTAAGTATTATTGTAACATACTGGTAAAATCATAAGGCTTTTCTTTATGGCAATGTTTACAATCCCATCCTCACGTTGTTGGCTAACTAAACTGCTCTCAGCACCAAAGTAAGGGCCTAATTATAGGAGTGGGCTGAATTTTTCATTCTGCCCACAGAATCTGTTGTAAATGTGGCCACTCCGCATTACTCTTTAACGCAGACTTTTGGCCGAATTCTGTCAATTGCCGCATGGCAAAAAATTTCTCCTGTGAGGCTCCAGAATATGCAATCTGGCAAGCGTGAGTGTGATTTGGCATCCCCTAGCGTGATTTTCTAACGTGGGTGGTCCCCGCTGTTGATGATGGGTTGTGGTCAAAGGGCTGCTGTTTGAGTATATTTGTTGCTGCTTGAGTAGATTTTCTACTGGAGCAGCCGCAAACTCAACTTGAATGGTCATGGGCTCTTGTGCAACACACAGTGCAGTCTGTGCTGATTTTTTGTGCTGCTCATGCTACCTGCGCTAACTTGCAGCATGAGCTGCATATTTTCCACTCATTGGAGGAATTCCGCAGAATCTCACTGAGCTTTTCTGTAACTCAGTGGAATTCGGTGGAGGGAAACTCCATGACTTCCGCCCACCCCTACCTAATTCGAGTTTCAATAATGGTACACACTTACTTTCTCCAAACAAAGACACAGTGTTCAGTATAACATCAGTATCTTCTACTCTGGCATGGATTGACACTAAGATAAAAAAAAGCATGCTGAAAGAAGGCTAAGTGTGCCTCCCCTTAGCTTTCAGCAAAAGACAGGTGATGCAGCTCAGTATGAGTTCTGTCCCCGGGCCTCTGGCACGAAATTTCTCTCTACCTCTAATGCTCTAATCATAGCTTTTATAACATATCTGATAATTGTTGTACTTTTTAAAAAAAGAAATGTGCAGAAAAGGTTTTGGCAACCTCTCACTTACATATATTCTGTGAAACCATGCGCATGTTTCAATAATTATAAACAAGAAGATAAATCATTAGCTTTCAGGAAACTTTGTTAGTAATCAAGAAAGGCTGAAAGTGTGAGAACTTGTATTCAAGATTTCTTTTACTCTGAATTCAGGTATGGCATAATTGTTCTCTATTTGGGAAGTCTTTAAGGCTACAGTTCTGGGCAGATTATTGCTTATAAAGCACAGCAATTGAAATTGCTGGCAGAGCATGTAGCTGAGATCAATCCACAGTAAATGCTGCTATTCAGGTGAAGAATAGGTCTCATAGCTCCATTGCACTTTATTGATGGCTGTTGGCATAGATTCTATTGTACAATTGTTTATATCATTGGATGAACAAAGCAATTTTGAAGATGGAGACCAAAATAGGCATGCAGTCACTTTATTGTTTGCTACAATACATGTTAGCTTTACTGTTTTTAATTGATTGATAAACGTAAACTATGTGTTTGTTCATTTAATTATATATGATCTCGTTAATATTGTGTACAATATTAGTATGGCATGGTTTTTTTACATTTAATTGATCTGTGATTCCGTTCAATTAGAAAAAAAAGGAAACCTCGTTCATAATTTCAAAACAATTAATGGAACACAGAACTCTATTCTGATAGAATGAGTAAATTTGAATTTCATATATATCAAATATATTTTAAAAAATCTGACATTTGTAATTCAAAATGGGGATACCTGAAAGGAATAAAAAATATAATTATAACAGAGTGACTTATTTAATATTTATTATTAGGGTTCTTACTGTCAAAAAGGGTTATTTTGACAGGTTCCCTTGCAGTTTTAAAAGCTGCAGGACTCAGGATGACCAGGTAGGGCTGGAACTATGTTTCCTGTGTCTAGTGGATTGCACAAAATGTTTTGCAGTCCACAGGTGATGCTTACCTTTCTATGTCATCAGAGTATTTCATGCTCCATATAATACGGCCTTACTAAGAAGTTAATTACGCTAATTAAGAGTTAGCCAATTTTACCATGGGTCAGGGGTAAGAACACATACAGTGAGGCCTGGACAGCAGTGCCTCAGTGTGCAGGGTTCAAAAGCCATTAGATACTGAAGTGATAGACAGAACAGTTCTGAGGGAACAATGCCTTACCTTTAAGGATAGATTGAATTCTTAAGCGCAAAATGCAAGATGAGGAATGGCTGAGTGTTCAAAAGCCAAATGTTTTTAAAGTGTAAACAAAACATTAAATGAAGTAATGCTAAAATGTTCCTAAGGGACTGCGAAATCACAACTTCACTTTTAAATATACTGAGGAAAGACAAGTTTAAACTAAAACTATTCTGCTAGTTTAAAAAACACAAAAACTCCTTATTAGTGAATTAAAGTTTTTGTGTTTACGCAGCACCACTGGTAGCCTAACAGCCCAACAGCCCACAAAACAATCTCTTAGACACCTCTAGATGGATAACCAATCCCTTTCTTACCCCTATAACACTACTAGTTTTGGCATGAAGGGCGTGTTACAGACTGTGGACAAAAAATGGCAGAATCATTCTTACAGTCTTTTAAGATGAATGCATTGAGTTACAGCTGGTTTATTAGGTCTCGCGCCTAGCGATGCAGTGCGCATCACTGCTCGCACAGCGAGAGTCCTTTTGTTATTTATTATAGTGCAGTGGGCGATGTGGAAGAAGACTGACATTGGAACCAGGATAAGGACATCATAAACGACTGACATCTTGATATGTTTTCTGGATTATTTTCCATAACACAGCCCAGAAATTCGTTTTCTAAACACAATGACAATAAGAATGTGGTCAATATGCCAACCTGAAGCAGAAAGACCAGTGGACTGGAACAACTCCACAACCCATTGAGCATACTTGAGTAAGGTGCGTTCTAGGTAACAATCAATCCTGTGAGATCTCACAGTGATAGTTAGTGGAACCTAAGCCTCTTTCCTCATGAATAGGCACTCTCAAAAAACATGGAAACCAGAAATATATTTGCAACATTTATGAAAACTAAAATACTATCTTAGTGCACATAGTATGAATAGTAACAATTACAAAAAAGACAGAAGATAGTGGCAATGATACTTAGCAAAAGCTTATTTATAGAAAGAAAACTGAAAATCTATGGAATGGAAATTGGCCACATTGTATTGACTTCTTCCTCTTTGCAAAGTGACTCGAGGATCACTCCCTCTCTATGGCATTAGCAAGTGCCTGGCAGTGCCAGGGTCCCATTGCATGCCATCTCTCTCAGACGTGGCTGGACAGAATGGGTTAGCAATATCATGCCATTTCCCAGCTCCTGCCTCTGGGTAGGAGCCTCATGATTTCATGCATTAATGTTCTGCACTCTGTGTTCTTGTCTGGGTTGACTCCAGTGGGATCGTGTCTGCATTCCATCTAGTGGCGTAGCAAGGTCAGGTAGTACCCGGTGCAGAAAATATTTTGTCACCCCCGGCTTGACAAAATGGCAAAAATATGTGTTTAAAAACACATATTTTTGTCATTTTGTCACACCCCCTCAGTGATAACACCCGGGGCGGCTGGCACCCAACGCACCCCCCTTCCTACGCCACTGATTCCATCCACTTACCCTCTCCTCTGCAGGGCATAGAGAGCCTACGTTTCAAATATGGTGTCAGCAGTGGTGATTTTGGAAGGGAACGGACAGGAGGAAGGCATGACGCTCTGCTGATTCTAAGGAAAGTCTCACACATAATTATAAACGCATCCACTTATGTACTGACACATCTACCATTTCTTCATTAAGGATAGATAAAAACCTTGCATTTTTGTGTTAGTGTAAAGTAGCTGATTTGTCTATAAACAAATACTCAACTCTGCTGTTAATTTATTGATTTATAAAAGACAATTTTTACTTTGTATTTTTGTAGCAAGAGGCAACACAACTGTATGTGGAGAGTTCAACTTTGTGGCTGATCCAGAAGCAGCATACATTGTGCTGAGAGATTTCACTTGTCCTACATATATTGCCACATGGGAACATTCATGCCGGAGCAAATTATCATGGGTAAGTACTGCATAGTGTGGTCAATTCCAACCAGGGCTGCTAATCAACTGGTGAGTAAGCATCTTCTGGAGGAAGACTGAAGGTCCTGATGGTTCACGATAACATGTTGGGCCCAAACAAGCAAAGACTAAGCTAACAAAATATGGGAACTTGACGTTGACATATGAATAAAACATTCACAGTCGACTATTTTGGGCAATGATCAAATCAAACAAATGTTTGATGAAAAACTGAACCTTTAAAAAGAGTGCTTAGTCATGGTATAATCACTTAGCAGACAGGAAGCCAAAATACATCTGAGCTAAATAGACATGGTAAACACAGCCCACAATGCCAACTGTTAGTGTATTGTGCGGGTGAGCAACTTCTTCCCCAAACCTTTCTTAGGAGAAGCAAGCAGCCAAAATGGAATTCTTGCAAAAAGCATAATTTCCATATTTTAGAATTGATCCAACCTGAAATCATCACAACACCTTAGTTTCTCTGGAAGGAAGGCATTCTCTCTCTCTAACACACCCCACGTGCTCTGTTTCACAAAAATAAATGTCTGCTTATTTTATAGGGTTATCTGGACATTCAAAGATGAGCAAGTATATATACTACCTTTGCGCATTTGTGAGTTTTTTTTACAAATCCTTGCTCAAGTGCTCAACCTCTAAACACGCCTGCCGACATCAACTTTAAGTCTGCCTTTATGAAATGAGCTTTAGCCAAAATCAAAAAGTGTAATTCTTTTTATCCATTTCTCAAAGAAGCACATTTTCAACTGAATGCTGATCAAGGCCCGCTGTTTTCTTTACTTTATCATCTGAAGAATCTATTTAAAATGGGTGACTTGCGCTGTGCAAAACCGATATCTGGGGCTTATTTACAAGCCATCACTTTTATAGACGCACCGGCAGCACGATGGGCTTCCCCATATATACAAGGCCATGTAAAGTCACCCTGCGTGACTTTTCATGGCCTTGTAAATATGTTTCCCATTCACGCATTACTCTTCATTAAAGGGGTGTTCCATGGATGTTGTTGTGGCTGTTCCCACGCAACATCCATGGAACTTGACGTATTCCCAGATTTACAACATTTTGTAAACCTGGGAATGCGTCAGTATCTTACGCCTCTCCAGGTGAGACGTAAGAAGGCACAACGAGGAGAAATACTTGTATTTCTCCTCGTTTTCCCCTCTTTTTATGCGTGCTGCATTCTGCAGGATGCATAGAAACAGGAAAATGCCTTTTATGATTGTTTTTATGCAGGAAGGTGTCTCATCCAGCACAAAAAAAATGGTGTTTGTGCTGGTACACGTCTGCTATTTGTGCGCCAACGCAGGGGAGAAGGATAGGAATGTGCAATATCTTGTAGATCCGGTGCAGTACTGCCCTTTTATTTTGACACGTGGCAATGCAGCAGGAAGGCTTGCTGTGCCGCTGTGCGTTAAAATATTGTAAATGAGGCTCTATGTCCTTCCAAAGTGTCTGTATTTAACATGCCCTCATCATTTACCTGCACTATTGTCAGTACATTTATAATGTGCGTCTTTTAAGTGCGTACGTTAGTGCCCAGAAATAGGTGTCTTTATTCAACAGGCATTGTATTTAGCGTAGTCATAGATTGTCACAGTTTTTTAAAAATTTCCTCGAGTTGTCCACACATGAGGAAACTGACTGAACTATGCATTTCATCAAACATATGTGCTCTGATTGATAGCTGAGGTCAAAATACTGACCCACGTCTGCCAAAAATGAGTTCACAGTGTCGGAGCCTATTGAGAAAACCAGCCCACAGGGATGTGCCCCCAGAATATCGAGGTAGAAATCTCGATGGCACTGAATATCATGGACTCAATATCGATGGACAAAATATCGAAAGGTACGTAACGTAAGTATAGATTTTCTATGCCTAACTCCAACAATGTAGAATTAAGAATAGTAAATCTATACTTATATATGCAGTTACCTTTTTATATGTTGTCACTCCATATTCTGTGTGCGAAATTTGTGTATCCAAATTTTCCTAGCCTTGATTTTCTGTAGTGCAGTCGTCCATGGGTTTGGTTCATAGCTGGGACATGATTGGGATTTCATCTTTAGGAACATGTGGAATCCAAGTGGGATACAACCCTTGGACCATTTGGCAGCCAAGTTTTATATAGCAGACTCAGAAATATTTCAATATCTGTGCTTCCAATTCACCTTAAGAGTACAAATCAAAGATAACGCTTGCATCCCTGAACGTGTCCTGCTGGTTCACAGTGTTGTTGGAGGCAGTGTCAAGGAAGGCGGTCTCACTAACATACAGAACTCTGCTTTATACCACCCCGGGCACGTACGTAGTCGGAGATCCAAATGGACAGCAGATTGTGAGAAATGGAAGGCATAGAATGGGAAAAGGCATTACAACATCCTGTAGATATAGTCAAGATGATGGTCTGCTGACCCTGGCAGGCCACCATCCCTGTGATGGCTGCAGTTCCTAACGGGTCGCAAATCGACTTTAAAGAGGTGCAAATCAAAATCCTACACAGAATGTAGCATACGTGCTCGAGGTCAAAGTTATTAATTAAATCAGACATAGAGCCATGCCTTAGATTATGTGGACAGGTGGACATCTTCTTTCACACAACATCAATGAAAGAAATTCTGGAACATTGTAAATGGTTGTCTCAACACAACATTTAACAGAATTTACCTCACAAAAGCTGAATACAAGCTGTCGAGATGATTCTAGGATGTTGTGTCTCCTTACATAAATTAATAAAAACATTATACAATTTGGGGTTGATGGTTTCCCGTAGAGGCATAGTGAGTACCTGTTGTAGCTCTGAGTGCCAAATACTGGCAAGGTGGCACTCTGACATGGACTAGTGTCTGCAAGTAACAAAATTGTTGTGTGACGGAGTGAAGGGTGTCTTAAGAAGCACAACAACACATGGGGACCACAGATGAGATATAGAGAAGATCCAAGGAAGTGTGCACATGGACAGAGTTTGGATGCCTCGCCGTGCCGAGGTCAAGGAAATACAAGGAAGGTGGCTAGATCCCGGTTGAATGATACACTTAGGGCCTGGTTGACAAAGGTAAGCTTACATGTTTGTGTAAGTTTACGCTTTTTCAGTATTCACAAAACTGCATTTTAATAATACGTTTATGAGTGCTGAGAGTCCGCTTCCGGGGCGGTGAATTTCGCACATAAAAGATAGGACAGGCATATCTTCTCATGTGCGGAGTTCTCCGCCCCAACTGCGGAATCGCTGCACTTGGAAACTTACTATTAAAATGCACTTTTGTGAATAGTGAAAAAGCGTAAACTTACACAAACACGCAAGTTTACCTTTGTGAATTAGGCCCTTACTTAGGCTATAAAACTACAGTAGCCTTTCTTATCGACAATAGATTTTCTTATTTAAAAATCTGTGTGTCTCAATTATCCTGACCCACGTTATAACTAGGGGTGTGTGAAATTCACTAAATTTGTTTTTGAGTAATTACACAAAAGTTGAGACACTTTACGTGAAATGATGCACAATTATGTGAAATGCAAAACCTGCATTTGGTGCTTTATTTTAGCACAAAATGCATCCCCATACTTTTTCTTGTTTGGGTTGATAGGGCAGTTGTCACCGGACAATTATTTGATCATCATCCTGCACAAAAACAATCCGGAGAGGCTTTTCCTTCTTTCTATGTGCACCGCAGAATGCAGGCCACTTAGAAAGAGGAAAAAACAAGGAGAAATACATATATTTCTCCTTGTTACGCCTTTCCTGAGTAGGAGTATCTGTTTGGCACATTCCCAGGTTTACAAAGTCTTGTAAATCTGGGAATGCATCAAAAACCATGGGAGTTGCGTGAGAACACACATGCAACGCCCATGGAATGTCTACCTAGGGCAGAGTAATCCAATGCAGCGATTTGCACTGCGTTATGTTACTCTATATTTTGAGATCCACTCAAAGCCATGTAAAGTGGGTTTGATTGGCTTCAAAAATATGATTTAAGGTTTGCGTCAGCACGAGTGATGCAAACCGGGTCATAAATATGGCTTCCAATGTTTTGCATTGCTTCATAACCAACCTTCACATTTCCAGTGTAAGCATTGCTTAAAGTCCTCAGAGTGCAGAAGCACTGTTGCAAGAACTCCCTACCTTGGTAATAGTAATGGTGTGGAGTCTGCCTGCAACTCATTGCGCATATATGCACATGCCATGAAGAAGGCCTGACTGGTCCACATTTTTCGGTCTCTGCATTCACAATGTGCCGACATTGCAGCGTCACATGCTGGTACATTATGAATGGCAGTTCAGGAATGAAGATCTGCTGTGCTGTCCCATGCAGTCCTCTGTCCTGGTATTCACAAGTTTTCTTAATGAATCACATTCCTATTCCTGCCTCATAAATATTCCAGAGTGAGTACTAGGGCTTTAGGCATCCCTCACACCACAAAGTAAAAGCTGGTCACAACGCTATGCAAAAGTTGTGCAGCGAACATCCTTTTCAGGCCTGTAAATTTGAGAGGACAGGAAAGATGAGAAGAGGTGAAAGAGAGACTTAGATATATAGATGTGAAAAGATGTAAGAAGTGGAGAATATAGGCCTGAAATTGCATCTATAAACCACAAACAGTGCAACGCTGCAGCTGTGCTTTTTATTTAAATAATGCAGTGCCTCATTTCTCCTTTCATGTTTATCTGGTCTCACAGATCCACCGATGTTTAAATCTTCACTTGCAGTTACTCATCTGAGCATTCCTTAATGTGTTTCTGGATCCCATCCTGCAAACAGCAAGCTTTACACAGTCCACTGTAACAGGCAAATAAACAAACTGAACTATACCAGCTGTTGTCACGTGGTCAGGATAAGCCTGAATAGAAACACCACAATTTACATGTTCACATTTTTTAAGTTGCCTTCTCTTCTAGATACAATGTTTTTTAACATACATTTGCATGTGTGACGATGAAGGATAACATTCTCTTAGTTTGCATTGCTTACATTTCTTCTTCTTTGGCACATTATCATGACGCCTTCTACATTCAGTAAAAAAGATAAAGTTCACTGCGCACAATGTTAATTGTGTTATTGTCCGGTAGGCGACAGCGCTGTCCATCGAGAATAAACAATTGAGGCCTGACAGGGGGTGCAACATGGCCACATGGGAGCCGTTATTATCTATACACAACCACTTCCTTGTTTAGGGAGACAAGCACTCAGCTAACACTGTGAGGTCACTACGTGCCGGAATTCCAGCTCAGCTGATTCCTGTGTACTAACATGAGGGGTGTTCTGCCATGTACTAAGACGGGCAGCCTGATGACACTTACCCACAATAATGGGGAGGTAGACCACCTGAGCAGGGATTTGGCTGATCACCCACCCTAGGGAAGACCAGGTTAGGGAGTGCTAGGTAGGAGTTCACTATGCACAGTACTTATATGCACGCATATATACACTGACTAAGCACAATGGTGAAAATGTTAATCTTTTTCACTATTCATGTAATGATAATTACGCGAATCTGTTTCATTCGATTGCTTATCACAGTACATGTATCTGATACAAGAATCACAATGCTTCAATAAATATTGAAATGCCTTGCTGGGAATTTCTTGTGTATTTTTTTGGGTATGGATGAGAGTCCAAACAAAAAGGTTCTAGATCTGTTACCACGATTTCCTTAGGGATCTGAGGTTGCACACACATTTGTTACCCTGGATTAGGGCTGCAGATGGTGCTCTGTGCGATATCAGGGATACAGGCCAACATACCCTCTGAGTGTACATGGAATCAGCCTGGCACAATCCCGACTTTATGTAGTCTGACAAACGCACAGTTTTACCAATGAGGTACAAGACGTACAACACTGCTGAACATTATAAGGAACTGAAAAACTGTTAGCGCTGAATGGAAGGATTTCACAAATTTGGGAATTAATAACTATATAGAGAATCACCAGCTAATGTCCACTATTGGTGTCACGGTCTAAACATGGTCAGGTTGACCAGCCACAAAAGTAATCCTCCCTACGTCAGCTTGCAGAATAGCGTACTCATTATTTATGTACCGGTTGAAGAGCCATATGTACAAAAGCATTTTTGTGGTCGTAAATGGTTCCGACCACAAAAATGGTTTCACATATGTACAGAGCACAAATTGTGATTTGGTAAAATGTTACCAAAACACAATTTGTGTTTAGCACTTCGGTATTTGTAAGGGGTGTGTTTAGAGCACCCCTGCCAAATATCATATTGCAGTGCTATGTATGAATGTTTTGCGATCGAATTACAGTTGCAAAACACAAATGTTTTACCGACACCTCAAGGGTGATGGTGATCATTTGCAAATTAGAAGGGCTCCCCATGGGGCCCCTTCCCCTTGCTAATGTTGAAAGAAATATTTTTAAGAGCAAGCAGTTGTCCTTTAAGGAAAGCAGGCTGCATTTAAAAAATAGTAAGATTGCTTCATTAAAATGCTATCACAAACATGATGGTCCACTGACCCAGGACATGAGATGCTCCAGTATCTCAGAATATACAATGCAGTTAAAAGATTCTTTTTACTGGGCCCTGGTAATTATGGTTTTGGGATATTTTATAAGCATTTTGCAGTGGAGTCTACAACAATCTGAACCAGAAGACTGTTCTGTGCTCAAATGAACTGCAAACTATCTTTAAGTAGAAACCAGAGATAGTTCAATTAATGATGTAGCAGCTAACACAACTACAGTTACTGTTCAGGGAGCAGGCATTAATGTACTAGATAGCCAATGGTGGATAGGAAAGAACTTCTGGAGAAAAGAAACCAACAAACTCTTTGGCCTGAGAGATGGTGTTGTCATCATCATGCACTGATCTCATTAACGATGTATTGTATACATCCATGTAGGTGTAGACATTCAAACAAAAGCTTGGAAAAAAAATATATTTCCAAGAAAGAAGTGGCTCAAACAGACAAACTCACCAAAGAACAAAAATATATTTCCACTACAACGTTTTGGCTTCTGTGTTCCTCAGGCAGTACAGGATTGTTTGCTCGGTGGCTGCACACTAACATTGCTGGAATTTTACAAAGTATCATAAATTAAGATTCCATTTGGGATGTGGAATCAGTGCAGTCATGAGATCTCTTGAGATATGGTTTAATCGGGTGTTATTGTCAGTGATGTTCTGTCCATCTAGATGCAATGATTTAAAACTTTACATCCAGAAGTATTCTCTGGAGTCCAGGCATTCCTCTTTTAAAACATATTCACAAAGTAAATCTTAAAATCTGATTGCAAATAGTCCACAAGTGTAAAGCGGTTGACTAAAGGTTCGTCAATTTTCTTATTAATTATTGTTGGTTTTTAATACCTGAATCGTGTACAGAGGTCATTCAGGGTTTGGCTTACATATTGTTTATTACAGCTTTGGCATTGAGTCACATAAGTAATGCATGTTGAGTGACATGTAAAATGCAGTCTTATGGCATAAGTTCTTTTGTAACTGAACTTGTTGCTGATGATATTTGTAAAAGCAATTTAAATGTGATGCACCTTTTAAAATCACAGCAATGAACCCCTTTATTTGTTATAGCTTGTTTGACAACAGCTCTCACAATAACTAGCTCTTAAATTGGGAGCTCTGCAGTAAGCAATGACTGGTGGTTTTGAAAAAAAACCTTTTGTCATTTTTCTGAGGTAGATATTAGGAGAAATGTTTTTTGCATTATGTTTTTGTAGTTAGGAGATAATGGATGATAGTCAACCATTAATGAGATTCTGTCACTTTTGTTTCTGCTGCTGTTATTCCAAATAAGTGCTTCCCTGGACAACTGCAAAGATGTGTTGCTGTAGGATATGTAGAGAATAATCTCACATTTGAACTAATCTTGCAAGCTCCCACAGATATTCTTTACAAATGTCCTCATCGCTGCACATGTGTCTTAATCTGAGTGTATGGCTGTAGATGATGCTAAATTTAAAGTGGTGTGGGTGACATAAAGTCCAGTTTAGATACAAAGGAGCATCTGTAGGCTTTTGGTTCAGATCAGTTACAACTTTCTGTTCATAAATGGTGAGTATCACACCAAGAAAAGGAAGGTGATGTTTCTGTTCAGTATTGCTGCTGGTGAATTTGATGACATGGTGGATACTGTTGTTATAAACTGTATATTCTTGTGGTCTGTATCACATACCTTATTGCTTATATTTGAAATTGAAGTCAGGGCGATTAGACTTGAGCCTGAGAGATTAGTGAGTTTTGGTACTCCACGTAGTAAATTTATTGCACATATTTGGTTTTAGTATTTGATCATTAATAGTCCATTTGAGATTTTATGGCTAGAATTGAGGTCTTTCTCTATATTTCACCATACATCTTGTAGGTTGATACTACTTACATTAGTGTTATTGATTCTAAATGGTTTCTCACACTCGGTTGAAATTTGTGTATGGTGACATTTTAAACAACTTTCTTTTCTCTATTTATGACTCTTTTTGACTTCTACAACTTAGCTTGGGTTGAATGAGTATATTTTAAGTTTGGTTATACAACATATTTATGGTGGGATAAACTGCTTCCTATTACCTGGTGAGTATGGTTGCACAATTAGGGACTGATTCACAAAGGGCCTCCACATTCATGACAGAGGCCTCGCAGACATGTGGGAGTCTGCACACTCTGGGTGGAATCTCCACATTGGTTCTCATTGCGGAGACTCTGCCTCAAGTGCGGAGACTCCCCCACAACTACGGGGCCTCCACCATGATGGCAGAGGCCCTTTGTAAATCAGCCCTTAGTGTATTCCATGGTTTTGAAAGGGTCTCCTGTTCTCTCTTTTTCTTAAAGACTGAGAAGTATTTTTTATATTGACCTTATGTTAGTATATAAGATTGCCATGTCATTTATCCAAGATGGGGTTTTCACACATATTTGTTAATATTACTTCACCTGGGTGACTCACTTCGGATCTGTACACGTGACTTTGCAATAAATGTCATGGATTGTAAATGTGAAAATATGAGCATAATGTTCTTTTACATTTTGTATGCTAGTTCTCATTATATAATATAGATTCATAACAGTCTGTATGGTAATATATTGGTTCTGTATCGAAGCAGATAATGACACTAGGTTGTTTATATAATCACATTCCCCTAACTATGTTCTTCTGTGTTCAGTCATACTATTTCTTATTTGATTTTACACGGGATGGGGTTTTGCTCCCTTTGGTGATGGAAGATCATCTTCCATCATGTATATTTGATGTAAGTAAATGAGGCACCTTGTTTATGTGTTTTCTAGCACTGATGAAGTCCTAATAAAGAGACCGGGCAAAACGCTTTTTGGCTAGGAATGTGTGAAGAAGGAATATATTTAAGAAAAAAAGAAGAATCTGGTTAAAGATACTTTGGGCCTCATTTATGAAGTGTTGCATAGCTGGTTGAAAACAGCGATGCAACAGTTTTTATTATGCCCTCCTTGCGACACCTGGCTTGGATGCGCCGTATTTAAAGTAAAGCGCTCCATGTCACAAGGATTGACCAGACATGTCAGGAATCCTAACGTATCTGGTATTGCAGTAATGACGCATTGCTGGAATGTGTTGGAAAACAGATGCAACTTCAGCACTGTATAATTACGCATTGGTGAGTCCCATACAATAGGGCCTGCAGATTTGACGCAGTGATCTCGTAAAAGTGGTGCAGTGAAATCTCCTTTTTTACGGGGGAACACCCACCCTGCATACTTTGCTGCATACAATGCTGCCTCCTCATTCTCCTAGACCTATAGGCAGCATTTGATACGGTAGACCACAAACTCCTCATTAGGGCTCTCCAAGAAAGAGCTGGTCTTGGCAAGATGGTCCTCCAATGGTTTTCTTCCTTCCTACACAATCGCACTCAAAAAATAAAAATAAAAAACTTTGCTTCCGACCTCCACCCAGTCAACAAGGGAGTCCCTCAAGGCTCAGTGCTCTCCCCGCAACTCTTTAACATCTTCATGAAGCTTCTCACCAAACTACTCAAAACAGCCAACATCCGCTTCCATCTGTATGCGGACGATACCCAGATATATTTGGAAACCACCTCCTTCAGAGACATTCAAAGACTCATTGATGTTCTGTGAGATGTCCAACACTGGCTGTCATGTAATCACCTTAAACTAAACCCCAACAAAACCGAGATACTCCTCATCTCGAACAAAGAGGAGAACCCCCAAATTGCTGAATGGCTAAAGGCCGTCAATGCGCTCAAGGGGAATCTCACCCTGGCCGACTCTGTCAAATCATTAGGTATCACGCTAGACCCGAAACTGACCATGACCAGACACATCAAGAATTCGTCCAAGAGCGCTTTCCTTAACCTAAAACTACTGAACAAAATAAAATCCTTCATTCCGCCTAGTGATCTTAAACAGGCCACTCAAACATTGGTGCTGTCAAGACTGGACTATGGGAACGCAGTCCTCTCAGGAATAGCAAAATCACACCTGGCTCCCATCAAAACAGCTCTGAATGCGGCAGCCAGAATGGTCACCGGAATCAAGAAATTCGACCATATTTCCCCTGCACTCAGAGATCTTAAGTGCCTCCCAGTCAAAATGCGGATTAGCTTCAGAACAGCCTGCCTCACTCATAAAGCCCTACATACCAGCAAACCCGAATATTTGGTGGCCAAACTCAAAAAAGCTGGTAAGGCCAGGAACCTCAGAAGCTCAAACTCCCTCCTACTCATCTCGTCCAAAACTAGAAAACAAAAAACTGCGGCACGATCCTTCGCCGGATGCGCGCCTAAAATCTGGAACTCTATTCCCCCTCACATCAGAACCATTCCCTCTTTTGTAAAATTCAAAAGCCAACTTAAAATCCTGTTCCTCGACCAGTCCCTAGGGAGTTGATAGGATCAATCGGAGCGGGGAAACAGACACCTCGCACTGCTCCGACTCCTTGTCCTCAAGACTACGAAGCTCCCAAACAGCGTCCTGCAATGTTAATGTGTTCTTTCTTTTGTTTGTTGTGAATCTCTGCATTGTATCTGTTGCAAAGCTCTAAGATACCCTCGGGTCAGGCCAGCGCTATATAAAACTTCTTAAATAAATAAATAAATTATACCTGACACAGGTATAATATAGTGCTGGGGTTTACAAAGGGACGCATCTGCCTAAATGTGTCACTTTGTAAATATGGCGCAGTGTGACGCATTGTGAACGCCGCCACAGCATCACAAAAAAAGTACGCAACTGCAGCATAAGACCTTGTAAATAAGACCCCTTGTGATCTTCATTATACATTCAAAGATAACAACTGTAAATTAGGGGTTTCCTGGATGTGAAGGACATTGGTGTGGCTGTCTTTCCCTTGAGCTTGTACTTTTTAACACTAACTTGAACACTTTTAGTGGAGTTTGTGCCAACACTATCCCTGCCGCCCACTTCTGGTTCCGAAGTCTTTGCAGTTACCCAGGTCAGCACTTATTTTGAATACTAACAGCTGAAGCAAAAGTGAAAGAATATAATTTGTGGTTGGCTGTCATCCCTCTATTCCTCTATCTCTTGTTTCTGTAATGTTTTACAACCATTGTTGCTTGCTTGCAGGAATGGTATGATCAATGGGTGAATATGGGCACTGCGAAAGCTTCCTTCATTAAGAATATCTATGCTCACAGCATGCAGACGTCCAGGAGTGAAAAAGAGGTCAAAGAAATGGTGGATGGAGCTGGATTTGTGTCCTGCGATGCATATGCAATGGCAGCTGCCATAGACAAGAGTACAATGACATCGTCCATAGAAACTGTAGTAACAGTGGAGCTCAATGGTAAATTTACAAGAGGGATGATGGTGCTGGATCTGATCGAAGAACTTAAAAGACCTAACAAAGCTTTTGTCATGAACGGATGTGATCTGGAGAAATTTAAGGTTCTCATGGAAAATTCTGTCAAATAAACAATTCCCTACTGTGTTCAGATGAAGATTTGTTCCTTTAGTGACATTCCACTTTTCAGTTAAATTACCCTTACTTTGACTGTGGAACATTTTTCAAACTGATATTAAAATTATTATTTTCTGTAAGAGTTATATCCTCTTATGACATGTTAAATATATTCGCAATGCTTGAAATAATGCAAAGTCAAGTGATCTTTAGTTATAATAATGCTAATGTGAGATACATTTTAACGTTATTTTAACGATGGTCTTGAAAAAGGAATGCATGGTTTGCAATATATTCCAAGTAAACCTGAAGCAGTTGCTAAATATTTGTAATTATGTAAAGATCTGGAAAAATACATAAAAACATACAAGTTTTAAAATGTCATTTGAAGTATAACAGAAGATTACAATAGTATACAATGAAAAGCGTACTGTATAAAATATACGATGTGTAGTTACATTTCTGCAGAAATCACAATATCGAAAGGATGCTAACTGCCATGATGAAGAACTCAAACCACATCACTTTTCATAATAGCAAGTTATCTAGAAGAAAACTAACAGAAGCAATTAAACATTACATATACAATAAAAACAGCAAATATTTTGGACCCTATTCTTAATGGCACAGAGCAAGCAAATATGTGAGAGAGTGCAGCTCTAGGTAGGTGAAAATATAGGGTCATAAGATGCTTTTTACAGCACAATATTCAGAAAATTTAGCACAACAGTTACATGTTTTCAGGCACATTTAATGGACACTATATAACAAAAAAATACATGACTGCACACTACTACTAGCTCTTCCCGGTATTTCACCAAAATGTTGTTTATAGAATATCGCGTTACTGCATTATTATGGACAAAATATGAAGTACAAAAATATTTACAAGGTAAGAATATATAGGTAAGTTCATCACCTTCATGGAAAGTTTTGGGGTGATCTGTCAAGAAGGGGTTGGGAAAAAGGGGCTTTCCAAAACACATTTTTCCACTTGCAGTTTCCCTAGGGAAAATTCATCAGTGATACAGAGAAAATGGCTAATTAGAAGTACACCTATTTTGGCAGAAATTAAGATCTTTACTCAGAATCTGCTTGATTGTTTTCAGCCGTTCCAGAGATATTAAAGTTTAAAAAATAGCAATATCTGTTGCCACTAGACTCCTGCAGAACTCCCACAGGAAAAACAACAAATAAAGCATTCTGATTGGTGGGACTGAGCAATTTGGTTGGCTAGCCACAAGCAGACTGAAAATGTTGGGGCCGTGTGGTTGGCCATCAGCGGGGATTGGTAACAGGGCCTGGCCACAGGCTGAAGGCCAATGCATGGAGGAGATTTGGCTGCAGACCTTATAATAAAATTTTACTTTACATTATAAAAAACAAATAAATTCACTTAAAAAAACAAAGTTACAGTTAGATGAACATGCCAGTTAAAACATAATGTTTTGAACAAACTAAACCACTTATACACCAGTTATAGTTATCTCAAGTAACTATAGTGCATGCCCTAAACTAACTATGACTCGTGCCTCCACCATGCACAGTGTTGTCACCAATGATGTGATTTCAATCATTGCTGTGATTTTAGCAATTATGTCATAGAACATGTCATGAGTGATGTAATATGTAAGGTAACTGGCAGTGCATAGTTAGGGCATTAGGTACAGTTACCAGTTCTTTTAATGTCTCGAAATTCAAGAGCAAAATCCAGTTGTCTCCCCAATTTACTTCATCAAGGGTTCCTACCTGCAATTCACCTACTCTGTGTCTCTAAGCTCTGTAGATTACCAGAGTTTTCAGTCTTTTCCTGTTTAAGCATCTCAGGTGTTATGCAACAGCGGTCATGTAATGTGTGAACGCAATGTCATGTTGTCCTGCAACAGAATGCTCAATTTGTTAAGTCTCCTTGTTGTTATGTCACAGTTGCTGTAAGTCAAGTATACAAATGAAACCAAGTGGTTAGCATCTTTGATCATGATTGAAACTTGTAGGATTTTACAAGTATGACTAAATACAATAATGACTAATGTTTTCCTTGCTTGTATGAAAACAGATTACTTGCAATCAATTTACAAGGGCACATTTCACAGATTAGACACAATGATAGCCATACTAATAATTTGTAATGAGTGCATGTGTTATGCCAATATACACTCTCGGGTGCAGTGCTCACAAGCCAATACATAGTATGGGACTCCAGCTGTGATTTTGCAATTGATATTGATAAATGAATGAACTTTCATATTTTTGTCTCACCTTCAATCCACGCATACCATAATATGAGGAAGGTCCTCATTTGAGTTTGAACGTAATATATGCTAAAAGAAAGCTCATGCATTGAATATGATTGTCTAGCACATGAGTGCAGCAAAACTAATTTGTTCACAAATATTTATGTGGGGCTTTTGAATGTTTTTTATTGGAATTCCTCTTATTTGCATACCAACACAGTTCCAAGACAGAACACATGTCAAGTTACAGCAAAATGTGCAGATGAGTGACATGTCCAAAAGAACAGGTGCATATAGCACAACAATATGCAGCAATACTAAAAGCACAGGGCAGTAATTCATGCATAGGCTTCCAGCTAAGCTACAGCAGTAGCAGCAAGCAAAGTATCAAACAAGAATACAAAGTTCATATAGATGGGGCCTGCTGGGAGATAAAGACATCAAAATTGTAATAGATCACAAGCAATATATTTATTGAAACCAATTCAAAGAAAAATGTGAATAAACAAGTAAGTAACAAACATATGAAGAACTCAAAAAAGAACTACACTCGCTTGTAAGTACAATGTAATATAACACAGAAGTACCTAATCCAAGAGGGACAGATGGGGCTGAGCATAATAATAGCAAATATTAATTTAGACACATGCATCGCAGTCAAAAGAGGGATAGGGGAGGAGAAAGGAGTGCGGGACAACTGGAGCTCTTTTGCGGAGTTTTCCAAAAAGGGCATTCCACGTGTCTGAGATTGAACATTTACAGAGTATCCTCACCTCCTTCTTGTACAGTGGCTGGCTCTCTGCCTAAGCCCACACCAGCATGGAAAGGACCCTCACGGAGGAAGTCAGAGGATTTGCTGCTCTCCGCTTATGGGTAATCAGTCTCTTCACTAATAGGAGGGTGAGGTCAGCAAACTCTGCTACCACCCTGTATTTTATAATGCTGTGGTGGAGTTGCCGGATGCAGACCTCCCATGCATATGTTAGAACAGATCACGTGCAGATGATGTTCCATTGGACAGCAAGAAATGCGCAAGACCAATGCATGTGCACCAGTTCCCCATCATGTGTCAAGCAATGTGGGCATGCAGCATCATTTTAGTTAAAATAACAGTTCATTTTATGGGGGTTAGATAAGCGCCGTGCAGGATGTGAAATGGAATTAATTTGAAAAGGGTGTTTTGGGACACTAACGGGGGATAGGCGGCAGGAGTCACCATTCACTGTCAGTCCACGTGCAACCTAATCCGTGTGTGTGTGAGCACATGGAGTTAGCCAACCAACTGGTCTAATGTACCCCTTGCCCAAGACATGTAGCTATTGGACTACAAGATGTTGTGGGGTTTCCTGACATATCTCTCCCCTGGATCGGTTTAGTATCCCAAGAAAAGACACATGTAGGAGGTATTGACCAGGCAGGAGTTCAGAGCCAGCCAGTAGAGCCTCTATGGAGAGGAGGATCCCATCTTGATAAAGGTTGCCTAAGGTTTGTTAACCTGCTGCGTGCCACTGCACCAATTCCCTGTGGGAAGTGGGCACACTCCCATACAGCCTTCAAAGTAGCAGCAGGGCTGGGGCTTAAGGCAAGTTTGAGCTGGTGGATGTACAGTGTTGGGGTCTATGATAACATCGATAAGCGGTTAGAAGCACGTGAATGTACAGTGTTGAAGGCCTGGCAAGAGGGTGGAACAGGGCAAGAACTATCTCCTAGTCCCAAGAAGGCAGAAACATAACAATATCCACCAGGTTGGCTCCTGCACACCAATGTGACACACATTGGAGTTAGGAGGCCAGATAATATTGTTCAAATTGGAAACGTTGAGTCTACTACTGTCTGTAGCGAGGCAAAGCTTGAGTAGTGCTACTCTACGATCTGTTTTTTGCCAGATAAGATCTCCTTGAATGCGCTCTAGGGTACAAAAAAGGGTGGTGCACAAATAGAGGGAGGGTGGTGAAATAGTACAATAACCAAAGTAAAACCACCATTTTTGTATACACCAATCTCCCCGCCATCAACAGCGGTAAAGTCTGCCAAAAAGACACTTGTTCCCATAGTGCAGTGCCAGCACGGACTAAATTGCCCTCCCGAAGATCTATGGGTGCATGGAAAATGTGAATTCCCAAGTAACGAATAGTGGGCGGTTGCCACGTAAGGGTGACATCGTTCACCATATTCAGTGGGTCTAGGGTATCAATATTAAAAGAGAAGAGGCACAACTTGGTCCAGCTAACTTGAAAACCAGATCTGGTGGCAAATTTGGACACAAGATCTGTGATTGTAGGCCGAATAGAGCGGATATCTTGGAGATAGAGCAGCATGTCACCTGCATATACATAGACCGAGTGTATACCATCTCCCCAGGGGATCCCCCAGTGCTGGCCCTGATAACAAAGGTGATACATCAATGGTTCCTGTGCCAGAGAAACCAACAGGTGAGACAGTGGGCCACCCTGGTGGGTACCCCACTGTATTGCAATGGGGTACGAAATATGACAACTAATTTTGACTCTAGCTGTGGGGTCAGTGGACAATAAATTGACCAGGCGAAAGAAACAGGGTCCCAAATCATCCGTTAAAGTACTTCAGGACCACTCAAGGGAGTAAAAGCCTTTATGTAGATATAACACTAAGCAACTTGAGTGAGGATAACGAATCGGGTATGCAATAATATATGGAAAAACGCTGAAGGTTCAATGAGGTACTTACGTCTGGCTGGCACAAAATTGTTTTGGTCTGAGTGAATGAGTTGTGGCACCAGGGGGCACCAGATGATTAATCCACCAGGATTTTAACTAAGAACTTATAGTATGTGTTTAATAACGCCAGAGGGCCATAGGATTCTGGATCAAGCACGTCCCTACCCGGCTTGGGCAAGGAAATGAGAAGGGCATCCTTCAAGGTGGGTGGTAATGATGCTGTGGTGAGGTGTAGTGCTTTGAGGTGAGGTGCCAGCAATGGTGCATACACGTTATAGAACTCACCTGGTAGGCCAGCCGGTCCCTTGGATTTGCTAGTGGCAAGGACACAGATGGCCTCTAATATCTCACAGGTAGATATCTCTTCAAAGAGGTCTTCTCTATCTTCTGGTGAGATCTGTGGTGAGATCACTTTAGGCAGGAAGTCACCCACAGTGACCAAAGGTGTGGTAGATACTGAGGCACACAGCTGTGAATAGTGATGCGTAAAGGCGGAGTGTATGTCCTTCATTGTGTGGAGTAAGTGTCCCCCATCAGTACGAAGAGACTGAATGGGGCGCTGGCCTATGTCCTGACGTATCAACCACACCAATAGTGTACCTAGCCAGTCATCATTACTGTGCGTACGTTTAGTGTGTTCTGCATAGTTAAGGCAGCACAGCCTTTCCAATAGGGTAAGATGTTCCTGTCAGAATCGGTGTAAGTGTTCCCAACTGGTGCTGGAAGTCTGAGCGAGTTCCTCTATCCCCAAAAGTATACCCCCCAATTGAGAGATATCAGCAGTGAGGTGACAATGCATGCTAGTGTGTTGCCCATACAGTGTCCCCAAATGGTCAATTTTAAGGGATCAAACTCTACTAAGGGAAGGAGGCCGAACCTGTATTCACATCAAAATACTGTGTGATATTGTCAGAAATGGAAGCCCAAAATGGGGAGTCTTCCATTGTGGATACCTGGAGTCGCCAAAGGGGTATAGGCAGATGGACGTGTTCCCAGCTAAGTTGTAATTAGAGTGAATTGTGATCAAAGTGTGTGTGGCATAGTAGACTGTGCATGTAATACGCAGAGCAACGTCACAGGTGCAAGCAAACCTGTCGATACAGACGTGTAGGTTGTGCGCATGTGAGTAGTGGAAGTGCACTTTGGTATGGGTGTTACGGTGGGACCACACTTCTATCAATCCCCTATTATTAAATCATGTGTTAGGCGTATGCACGTTGGTAGTAGCCACAGTATGAGGGAGTGGAGGGAAGGGGTAATCCAACCCTATGTCTAGGACACTTTTGAAATCCCCTCCCAAAACCCAGGGGATATCACTCCAGTGAGCCAGAGTGGTGGAGTGGGAGTGAAGGAAAGGGGCCTGATCTACATTAGGCGCTTATATTGCTTCAATGAGCAGTCTCTTACCGTCTAATTACCCCTCTACAAACATATATCAACCTTCCAGATCTACTATCATTTGTTTAGCAGCAAAAGGGATTCCCGCCCTGATCCAAATTAGGGCCCTTCAAGCATAGGCAGAGTAATTGGTGGAGAACACCTGTTTTTACCATCTTTTCTGTAGTTGCGATCCCTTCAGATTTATAATGTGGGACTATTGCAAGTAGGCAAAGTACGTTTGTCTGCGGCACAAGTAGGAGAACACTGTGTATCTACGAGGAAGGTGTGAGGATACCTCTCACATTCCAGGTAATTATGTTTTGGGGGCTATTGTGCGGTGTCTGAGGGTGTCAATGCAGCGATGGCCCTAAGCATGGATTCCTGCATCGGTATATGCATGTCGATTATGAATGAGTGTAAGGTGTATCAATTAAAAAAAACTTTATAACAGAACAATGAACAGTCAATACCATAGAGAGCAGGTTGTAGGAGAGTAGGATCTGCTTCTTATGTTGCCCCCACTTTTTTTATGATGTTCACACTGGTTTCTGGCTATAGTCTGGCTGGGACCCTGCTAATCTGAGCCCCAGCCTCTCTGTTCTCTCTAAACAACATGGAGTACATATTAGGTGCACTAGTGATTGGATACTGTGGTGCCTTATGAGTCCCTAGTATATGGTACCTTAGGTACCAAGGGCATAGGTACTTCACAGGCCTACCAGGGGCTGAAGCATGTATTATGCCACCCCTGGGAAGCAGACTAAATCTGTCACCACGGGCCTGCTACTGCAGCCTGGGTGAGGTGGTGCTAGCACTCCTCACTGAGATATAGGTTCACTATATCTCTCCTACACACACATTTAAACCTATCAGTCACCCCTAAGGCAGGCCCTATCAATCCTGAGGGCAGGGTGCTTGGTTTTCATGTGAGGGGATGCCTCTGCCTGAGCAGGACCCCTCTGCAGCTCTCAGAGTCCATTCTCAGAGGCTGTTTGTGAATGCGGTCAAACCAAATACTCTTAAGTGCATTATAACCTTGCGATAAATGCTAACTTTGGAATGGCTGCATCAAAACATGTCGTGTTTGGTGTCAAACGCTTTGGAATCATACCCCCACACCAGTAACTGGTGTGGGAGTATGATCCCACCCTTCTAGACGGATAGACATGTACCTACTGAGGAAACGCGGTAGAATCCTGAAGAGCCCTGGCATCACAAAATGGATGCCACCAGTCACAGACACTGGGCTGCCCTCCTGCTGGTGGCCGAAACTCGCAGTGGAGGAAGCCCAACAATAGGTATCCTGTCACAGGGAGGTGTGACCACCTCCCAGACAGGGTTTAGTGTATTGGGGCTGGGTGGGTGCACTCCTAGAGTGCTTTGAAGTCCTGCACTGGGGGAGCAGTAGGCTCCTCTGTGCATACACCAGTTCAAACTGGCTCAGGGGCTACCTGCCCCTGCTCTGGTGCGAAACTGGACAAAGGGAAGTGGGTGTAGCCACCCACTCCCCCGACCCTCCCATAGGTGGGGTCATAGAGCTAGTCCCTCCCTTCCTTCCAGTATAAGTTAGGGAACCCTTGCCATTGCAAACTAGATACCCCTGGACTATGCGCTGAAGATGAATCCCGGACCTTCGATGTTCCACTACCTCTGGAAGACTGAAGAATCTCCCTTGGAGTCGAGGAGTGACTCCCCTGCTTGGCAGCCACCAAAAAGTACAACCTACGGTCGCAAACTCCACCGCTCCCGCCGGAGCCCGAAGTCCCTGCAGCCCAGGAAGAGGAAGAGCCCCCAGCGACACTGAGGCAAGTGGACCCCACGAGTGACGAGGAACCGCAATCCCTGGGTACCGTGCACTATTTTCGAGTGCAACCCCTTCACGACGTTCTACGAACCTGTGCTTTGGGCCACGTGTGGTCCAAGCCTCTAGCAGGGATCCCTCCAAAGATCGGAGGCCTACCCCATCCCGAGTGACCGTGGGCCCCTGTTGAGTGGATCCTCCTGAGGCGTCTTCGCGATCCCTTGCCGGCTGGCTTGTGGGTCCCCTGAAGACTTTTCTACAATTTCAAAGGGCTCCCCTGGTTGTTCCAGGCCTACCCTGACTTACCCTCACTGGGTGAGTCCCCCAGACCTTGCTGGTCTGCACCACTGACTTTTTGTACTTTCCACGAGACTTGCTGTTACCAAGGCTTGTTGGCTCCAATCTGGTCACCGACACCGCAGTAAGCTGCAGACTTTGTGGGACACACCGAATCCAGCTCCTGGTCATCGCCGATGCCTCCTGGACCTCGTGGCTGAAGAGTCAAGACACCCGTGAACTACCTGAAAACACCGACGACTGTGGGCATCCATCTTCCTTGCCCCGGGTCACTGCCAAGTGGTTTTGAACATTGTCCCCTCTGCTTTCAGGTCTTCCTTCTTTAGAATCCAGGCTTGGATTCCACCAGACTCTTCTTCTGTCTTCACAAGCAGCAAGTCTTCATTGGCTCCCATTGAAAATGACGCAAAAAAGTGCAGAAAGAAGAGAGAGAAGTGCAGAAAGACGCAAAAGAGGTGCACAAAGAGGCAAGAGGGGTACAGGAAGAGACAAGAGCAGTGCAGAAAGAACCAAGAGAAAATAATAATAATACAGACTCTTGTAAAGCGCAACAGCTACCTCAAGCAGAGGTGTTCAATTGCTAATGGGATGTGCTAAGAGATGTGCAGAATGCGGCAAGAGGTGCAGAAAGAGGCAAGAGATGTGCAGAAAAAGGAAGAAAGGTGCATAAAGAAGCAAGAGAAGTGCAGAAAGAGGCAAGTGAGGTGCAGAAATCGGTAAGAGAACTGGAGAAAGAGTCAAGAGAGTTGCAGAAACAGGCAAAATGGGTGCAGAAAGAGGGAACATGTGTGCAGAGAGAGGCAAGAGAGATGCAGAAAGAGGGAAGAGGGGTACAGAAATTTGCAACAGAGGTGCAAAAAGAAGCAGGAGCAGTGCTGAAAGAACCAATAGAGGTGCAGAAAGAGGCAAGAGGGGTACAGAAAAAGACAAGAGAGATGCGGAAATAGGCAGCAGAGGTGCACAAAGAGGCAAAAGGGGTATAAAAAGAGCCAAGAGGGGTGCAGGAAGAAGCAAGAGAAGTGCAGAAAGAAGCAACAGAGGTGCTTCAAAAGGCAAGGGGGTGCATAAAGAGGAAAGAGAAGTGCAGAAAGAAGCAACAGAGGTGCCGAAAGAGGCAATAGAGGTGCAGAAACAGGCAAGAAAGGTACAAAAAGAGGGAATGGGGTGCAGAAAGAGGTAAGAGGGACACAGAAATTTGAAAGAGAGATGCAGAAAGAAACAAGAGGAGTGCAGAAAGAAGCAAGAGAAGTGCACAAAGAAGCAAGACAGGTGGGGAAATAGGGAAGAGAGGTGCAAAAAAGAGGGATGCAGAAATGTGAAAAAGGTGCAGAAAGAAGCAAGAGCAGTGCAGAAAGAACCAACAGAGGTGCAAAAAAAGGCAAGAGGGGTGCAGAAATAGGTAGGAGAGGTGCACAAAGAGTCAAGATAAGTGTAGAAAGAGCAAGAGAAGTACAGAAAGAGGGACTTGTGGTGCAGAAAGAGGCAAGAGCGATACAGAAAGAGGCTCGAGAAGTGCAGAAAGAGGCAAAAGAAGGACAGAAAGAGGCAAGAGAGATGCAGAAGAAATAGAGAGTGAGGTGCAGAAAGAGGCAAGAGAGGTGTAGAAAGAAGGAAAAGAAGTGCAGAAAAAGGCACGTGAGGTGCAGAAAGAGGCAAGAGAGCTGCACAAAGAGGCAAGAGAGGTGCAGAAAGAGGCAAGAGATCTGCAGAAAAAAGCAACAGAGTTGCTGAAGGAGGCAAGTGAGGTGCAGAAAGAGGCAAGGAAAATGCAGAAAGGCAAGTGAAGTGCAGAAAGAAGACTGTGAGGTACAGAAAGAGGAAGAAAGGTGCAGAAAGAAGCTGGAGAAATGCAGAAAGAGGCAAGAGAGAGACAGAAAGAAGAGAGGTTTGGCACCATTAGTATCAATTTAACACCCACTTTTAGCAATAAGTAACACTTGACCATTCCAGCTGTGCAAAGTTTTTTCCACCACGTGTAAAATGTGATGCTGCATTTTTGGGAACATTTGAGCCATTTAAGATAGAAACAAGGTTTTTTTGTTCAAATTTCAAGACTAGGCAGCAGATGATGGAATATTTGGCAAATGTGGAAAAATTTAAATTATGTGAAAATTGGTACAGCTGAACAGTCACATAATTCCAGTGGCCCTGCTCATACCTCCGACTTGGTCCAGAAGTGCTCCTCAGTGGTTCCTTTTTAAGTCTTGCCTGGTGTAGACTGCGCACATGCGCAGTCTCGCTGACGAGATTTAATGATTTTGGGTATTTTGGGTAAAGGTCATTAAGCCCTGCCCCTCTTTTCCATTGGCTGGCATCGCCGTTTATGCTAAACGGTGGCCAGCCATTGGTAAAGAGTTGGTAGTGACGTTTTCGTTTGACTTTTTGAGCCGTCCCATTTGGACGGGCTCGTCTGCCTTCCTTGCGTCATAAAAGGTTTCTTATCTTTATGGGGCCAAACACATGGCCCCATAAAGATAAGAAACCTTTTACTAAAGAAGGAAAGCAGGCGAGGCCGTCCAAGTGGAACGGCAGAAAAAGTGAAAAGTCCACGTCACAACCGGGCTGCAGCGCAGGTTCGACCCTTAAAAACAAATCGGAGACAGTGCCAAGCCCTTAGGCCTAGTTGGCAAACATTTAAATAAATGTCTTCGTCTCTATGGTATACCCGCCCCCTTTTCCTTCCAAGCATGTGCGAGAGGCATCTCTGTAAACACGTTGCTAAACTCTGAACCATGTCTGGCAACATCTTGACTCTGCTGACCATTGCCTCTCTTATCTGTAACGGTTTTACACGCACAAAAGTAAAAGAGTGCCACAGTCAAAGCGCGCGAGCAAGAATGCTTTCTTACTTGTGGAAAGAGATGGGCTTCTCCTTGTCATATCTGTTCCTGCAACCGTAAGCTGAGCAGGACTGCGCCATCTTCACGCTGAACTCTAAAGACTGCTGTGCCTTTTTAAGAGAGGACTGACAACATTGATATGTGCGTTTTTGTTTAAACGAATAACTCGTTTTTCGCTACCATTTAATTGTGTCTTTATTTATTGAGTTAAGGGAAAGACGCCCTTCTCCAGTCACCAAAATGGCCGAAGCAGCTTCATTAGTGAATGTCACATGATTGAAAAAGATCCTTGCGTCATAGGCTGAAGCTATTCTCACCATGTCTGTGTTTCGATTGGTGTGTTGGTTGCTAGTCCCTCCCCTTTATCAATCACGATTTGGAGCAGAATTTCACATGAACTGCTATTACAATATCGGTATCGGACCTTCATGAACACCAATGTATGTATAATTGGGCCGGTATTTTTGTCAGAGAAATATGGCAACCCTAAGAACTGTCCTCTTTTTTCAGAAAATACTCATATGCTCACTGGATTCGAACCCTCTTCGGTACACAGCACAGGCGATTCCGGGTGGTGATGTAAATCATAAAATAGTCGTGTGAGCACAGAATACTTTACCAACACAGAACTGGGAGGGAAAAAAAAAAAAAGAAATTGGAGCGCTGAAAATACCAAATTGGCAGGTTTCCCTCAAAGGATTTTTGGGTAACTTCATGGTAAATAGTGCGTGCACATTGACTAGGGTGACCAGAATTTGAAAGCCAAAAACCGGGACATTTCCCAAAAATAGAAGAAGGACTACAATTTTACTTCCACATAGCGTACAGAATGACAGGGCTCCTTAGCAGAGAATTACATAAGAGGCAGTAAAAATGTACATAAAATGCTATTTTTAAAGCCAGTAGCATGTCTGTTAATTAAATTGACTTCTTATAACAGCAGCTAACTATCCCTGCTTTGCAAAATGTAAAAAGATACCTTCCAGCGTTTTCAGCTGACCCTCTCTAACAAGCATTGGCATAGCCAATAGGTCTTGCCTTTGGGACCTTATAAGTGTTTAGCCATGCAACACTTGATATAGTTGCACCAAGAATATTGTGCTGGGCAACTAAACACTTCTAAGATCCCAAAGGTGAGACCTATTGGCTATGCCAATGCTTGTTTTGGTGTCTCAATGAGTTTATAGTTTAGCTTCTATGGAATGAGGAAGACTAAACCTGAGGTTACCACTCCACAACCCCCCAGACTACAATACCGAATAATTACTCTCCAAAACACATAATCCCACTCCACATACTTCCTATACACTAAATACCATATACTTTCTATTCATATAATTTCACTGCACAACATACCACATAATTCCACTACGCACAATGTACATCCACTTTAGACCAAAAAACATTAGTAAAAATCTTTTACATTTACAACGACAATAGCTCTACCTCTCGCAAATGCAAGACCCAGTACATTACAAATGCTTCTTTAACTGGTAGTCGCATTTGCAGAGTGGTGAAGAAAGGGTGCTGGGCCTCCGACCGGCGCTCAGGAATTCTGCTGCGTAGGACTTACAGGAGGTACCTGTAGGGCTTCTTGGCCCCCAAAGTCCCTCAAGAGTAAAGTGGACTTCATCCCCCAACCAGTACTGTGCCAGAAGGCGTGTTTGCAGAGTGGTGGAGAAAGGGGGTGTGACCTCAGAAGCCCTCTTACTGGAGGTAACAGGAGGGTTAGTTGGCCGCCAAGGACGTCCATGGGGCCCACTACCCCTCCTATTACCTCCAGTAAGTCCCACACACCAGGATTGCTATGTTCCCATAGCACGCCACGACCTCTTTGCCCACCACTCTGCAAACGCGTGCCCTGGTGCTCTCTTGGATGGGGATTGAAGTCCCCTTTGCTGCTGTGGGACCTTGGGGGCCGACTAGCACACCTCTTACCTCCAGTAAGCCCCACACAGTGGGATTAATGAGAGGTCGACACAGGCCAAGCCCCCTTTCTCCACCACTTTGCAAATGCGCCTCTTGGCGTACTCTTGGTTGGGGGATGAAGTCCCCTTTTCTCCTGAGGGTCCCTGGGGGCCAACTAGCCTTCCTACTACATCCAGTAAACCCCATACATCTGGTTTGCTGAGAGTGCTCAAAGGCCATGCCCTCTTTTTACACAACTCTGTAAATGTGGCTCCTGGCGCACTGCTGCTCGGGGGATGTAGTCCACTTTAGTCCTGAGGGCCTCAGGACACAAGATGGCCTCATCCCCCCACCAGCAATGCGCCAAGAGGCGCATTTGCAGATTGGTGTAAAAAGAGGTGTGGCCTCGGACCAGCTCTCAGAAATCCCACTGTGCGGGGCTTACTGGAGGTACCTGGTGGGCTAGTTAGCCCCTAAAGACCCATAAGACTCTAGGAGACTTCATCCCCCAAACCAAAACGCACCAGGAGGCACGTTTGCGGAGTGGTGCAGGGAGGGGGCGGGGCCACCTGCAAGTTGCCGGCTTCTGTATTCTTTTTTATTAATATTTTTTGGGCCCTGTGGACCCCATCCCCCAAGGCTTGAGCCATATATATATTTTTTTTATTAAAAACTGGAAGGGGGCCGCACGTCTCCCCTCCCAAGGCCGACTACGGGCCCCGAGGACCCCATCCCCCAGGGCTTTGCCGCGTTTTTCCATATTTATTTTTTATGGGAGGGGGGCTGCGTGGCCCCCTTCTGGGCCATTTCTGGCCCCAGGGACCCCATCCCTGGGGCCTGGCCAGCCTGTTTTGTTGGGGAGGGGGCTGCGTGGCCCCCCTTCTGAGGCCAATTATGGCCCACGGGACCCCATCCCTTGGGGCCCGGCCTTAATATTTATTACAAAAGGGAGGGGGGCCGCATGGGTGCCCTTCCCTGGGCCACTTCTGGCCCGGGGACCCCATCCCCCGGGGCCTTGCCTCAGCATTGGGGTCCATGGGGGGAGCCCCAAAGGCCCCATGTTCCCTGTCAGCTCCCCTCCTCCTGCAGGAGCTGGCATTGCTTTTGGGCAAGGGGAGCTGCTAACATGCAGCTCCCCTTGTCCAAAAGCAATTCTGCTTTGCTTCTTGGAAGCAAGAGCAGTGTTTGCTATGGCAGGGCAGGAGCCGTGCTCCCGCCCTACCATAGCAAACGGCAATGTCCTGGGGGTGGGCACCCCAGGACATTGCAGGAGCCGGCCAGGGCTCCAGAAGGGGGGCCACGCAGCTCTCCTCCCAATGCAAACATAGCCCCGGGGAGGTGGTGGTCCCCGGGGCCTGGGGTCTGCTACAGACCCCCGTATTTAATTTACTGAATGCCCCAGGGAGGTGGTGGACCCCGGGGCAGTGTGGGGGGGCTGGAGCCCCCATGCATTTAATTTTTTTTAAAAAAGCCCCGGGGAGGTGACGGTCCCCAGGACTAGGGGACACATGACACCAATGCCCCAGGGAGGTGGTGGTCCCTGGGGCAGCATGGGGGACCACGAGCCCCCCGCATATGATTAAGGATCGCCACGCCTTTAATTTTTATTAAAAAGCCTCCCGTACTTAACGATTAAAGCCCTGGGAAGGTGGTGGTCCCTGGGGCTGTGTGGGGGGCAAGAGCCCCCCCGCTTTTTATTTATTTTTAAATAATAAAGCCCCAAGGAGATGGCGATCCCTGGGGCTGCAGGGCACCTGCGAGCCCCCCACATTTGATTAAGGATCGCCCCAGGGAGGTGGCAGTCCCCAGGGCTGCGGGGGCCCATGCACCCCCACATACTTTATAAACATTGCCCCGGGACCTGGCCCACCCGGGGGCTCATAGAAAACGAAGCGCGGGAGCCCACACTTCATTTGTTTGTTTGTTTTGACCGGATTCGCACACTCAGCATGAATTCGGCCAATTTTCATTTTTTTTAGTACTTTTTTTTTGCCCTAGGGTTCCGTCTGGGACCCCCTGAGCAGGCATAGGGGGTCAGGATGTTTCTACCCTGCCCCCTTTTCTTGTATTTTACAGTTTTTTCTCCTGTTTTCTTGTGACTCAATAACCGATTCACAAGATGGCTGCCAACACATTCTGGTTTGGAGTGTTGGCAGCCAATCAGAATGAAGCTCATGCTTGGGAGAGTTTGCGAATCCTCCTTGGTGCTGATATCGATATAAATATATATTTTTTATTTCTCAGCAACTACTGAACGAATTTACACCATTTAAAAAAAAAAGGTCACTTTCTGAACCAAGGGCTTCCTTTTGCCAAATTTGGTGTAATTCCGTTCAGCAGTTCGGGCTGTAGCCGCGTCTAAAGTTCCTATGGAAATTAACATGGGGGAAAACACGTTTTTGGACCTCCAATTTTTCTCGGCCCTCGCTTGACGAATCACCCTGAAACTTTCAAGAGAGGAGCTGAGCTGAGCAAACCAGATGTTTTGAAAAGTTCATGAAGATTTTTCAAATGGCGCCAAAGATCTTGGCAAAAGACAAAACGCTTTTTGACTAGAAACAAGGGCCTAACTATAACTACCTAAATATATATATATATATGAGAGAGGGAGAGATAGATAGATAGATAGATAGATAGATAGATAGATAGATAGATAGATAGATAGATAGATAGATAGATAGATAGATAGATAGATAGATAGATAGATAGATAGATAGATAGATGGATAGATAGATGGATGGATGGATGGATGGATGGATGGATGGATGGATGGATGGATGGATGGATGGATGGATGGATGGATGGATGGATGGAGGGAGGGAGGGAGGGAGGGAGGGAGGGAGGGACGGACGGACGGACGGACGGACGGACGGACGGACGGACGGACGGACGGACGGACGGACGGACGGACGGACGGACAGACAGACAGACAGACAGACAGACAGACAGACAGACAGACAGACAGACAGACAGACAGACAGACAGACAGACAGACATTTATATATGTTTGAGTATGGTAGTTATGCGGGGAAGAGCCTGTTCTTGAGTAGTCTTCTGAAGATAAGGTAGTTATTCATGGATCTCATGCTTGGGGGTAAAGAGTTCCATAGTTTGGCTGCTTGAACAGAGAAGGATATGCCATCTATGTTTTTTTTCTTGTATGGTGGGATTTTGAGGCGAGCTGCCAATTCAGAGTGAAGGTTCCTTTGTTGAATGTATTTGGTGATTTTATTCCTGATGAGGAGCGGTCCTGTTCTATGTATCGCTTTTTAGGTGATACAAAGCAGCTTGAATGTTGATCTTCTGGCAACCAGTAACCAATGTAGGGCCTTCAAGGCAGTCAAGATGTGGACTTGTAGCTTTATATGTAAGAGTAGTCTGACAGCAGAGTTCTGAATCTGTTGCAGTCTTTTCATAATTTTTAAAGAAGATCCGTGGTAGAGACTATTGGCATAATTGAGTTTAGCCAAAACAAGAGACATAGTAGCCTGGACCTTGTTTGGCAACCCTAGGTGGGTGAAGATGCGTTGCAGAGTTTTCATAGTAAAGAAACATGATCTTCCTAGTTTGTCCACTTGGGCATTTATTGATAGCTTGGTGTCATGGTAATTCTGAGGTTTCTTACCTCCTTAGATACTTCAGGTAGTGTTCCCAGATCGTCAGGCCAGGCGGTGAGTGGGTCATAATTGTTCCAATCGCCACAAGTGAGTATTTCAAATTTTGAAGCATTCAGTTTGAGATGGCGCCTTGTCATACACTGATCCACGGTTCTGAGACAACTAAAAATGTGTGACTTTCAAATGTCTTTGGGGCTTTCCAGGTTAAGGAGTATTTGTGTGTCACCTTCATAGTTATAGCATGTGAGGTTAAATTTATTGATCAGTGCCGGTAACAACTTCATGTAAATGTTGAAAACCCGGGTGAGATGATAGAGCCTTGAGGCACCCTGCTTTTGTGAAGTACAGTTTGGACAAGAAAGGGGGGATGTATGGATGACATTAGTTCTGTTTTGTAGGTTGGATGTGATCCAGTCAAAATAAGTCCCCTCTATGCCGGCCTCGTACAGTCTTTGTATTAGGGTGTCTTGGCCAATTGTGTCAAAGGCAGCTGAGAGGTTCAACAAAAGTAGTGTAGCAACCCCGGTCTGGTCAACTTTGTTCTTAAGAGCATCCCAGATGGCAACGAGGGCAGATTCTGTGCCTCTTCCTGGACGGAATCCTGTCTGGAAGTCTGAAAGTATGGAATTATCTCCAATGAATTGTGACATCTTGGCGAATGCAGCTCTTTCTATCAGTTTGATCAGGAAAGGTCCATTTCCAATTGGTTTGTAGTCGTCAGGGTTAAGTGGGTCAAGGTTGGTTTCTTTAGTAAAGGTTGTATGTATGACTTTTTTAGATCTTCTCTTAATATTCTTGTAGTTAAGTAACTTTGGATGATTCTTCTTACTGGTGTGGCAGCAGAGGTAGTTAGAAGAATTTTCTTGAAGGTTTGTTGTGGACACGGGTCAGGAGGGCTGCCGACAGGCCTGCTTGCTTTGACCAAGTCTTTAAATTCATTGTGTGATATTTGTTGGAAGGGATGGAGAGGCTGAGTTTGCATGCTCTTGGAGTGTTTTTTGGGAAATGGGTCGGTGTTGGTGTTTTTTCTTTGTTTTAAATAGGAGTCCAACGTGTCTGCTTTGTTCGTGTTATGAACTGCCAGTTTGTCTATAAAACCTTGATTAATTATGTGAGCTCCTTCTAGGCAATATGGTCTACGAAATTCGGTGAGAGTTTTATTGAATTCTTTATTTGCACATTTAGCATTTTGAATTCTGTCTGAATAGTATTTGTTTTTAGCCATTTTGATCGTTGACTTGAATAATCTGTTAAGTTTCTGTAGGTGAAGTTTTTCTTGATCGGTGTTTGTTTCGTTTCAGGTATGTTGTAGCTTTCTAATCTGCTGTTTTATTTATTTTATCTCTGTACTTCTCCAAGTAACTTCTTTTATTTTGTTCTGTTTTTTTGTGGTATTAGGATATCAAAAGCTTTTTGTAGTCAATCAGATATGTTTGGAATGGACTGTATTGTGTCTAGATCTGTATTGGATGTTAGTTGTGTTTTTAAGTGATCAGAGTTGAGTTTGTTTCATGGTCAATAGGTGGATGCATGTAAGTGATAAATTGGCCTGGTGTATGCTGTTCACTAATTAAAGTGGGTACCGAGTGGCAGCTGTGGAACGCAGCCTTCAGGCTTAGTCTTGAAGGAATGTTAAGCAGCTTGTTTTACCAGAATGCAACCTTATAGTATTGGTTAAATGAAAGGAGAACCACATAGTAGTTCTAAAAATATGTATTTATTATTATAACACTCTCTAGTATGACACAGTATCTTCTACACGAAGATACTCATAAAGTACACAATACTGTAGCGCAGAAACAATAGTAAATAGCACTCATACACAGAAGGCCCCGGGGGGGACCAAACCATATACTAAAATAATGGTATAAGAACCATGACTCGAGTCAAGACAGTGCTAGAGGATGTAGAATCGCTGGGACCCCAAGGAACTACCCAAGGTGAGTAAGTAGGGACCCCACGGAGGACGGGTGCAGTGTGGGAACACAACTGCTTGCTCAGTACAATTCTATGGGGAAGTAGCGGTTGAAGTTTTAAAGTTTAAGGACCCTTTCTAGTGGACTTCGAAGAAACCCTGTAAAAGTTAGGAGGTTGGAGGGCCACACTGTGGGGCCCGGCCTCGTGGCGTGGGCTTCCTTGACCACTAGCCCCCAGACCCAACCCATACACCACCCCTGGTCCCTGGTTATAGCCGCCCGTCCTTCCCACCCCGTAGCCACTGAAGACCCCTGGCCACCATGTCCCGATGTCCTGATGGCCGGCCCGGGGCCCCAGCGAAACCTAGACCCTAAATGCGCCATGCCCGGCCAAGGGAGAGGGAACCCCTCCCAAGCAAGACAGGGAGGAGTAGTCTCTGTCACACCTCTGACCTCCTCTCAACAGAGGGTTTTGATCGCCCTCCGGACCCCCAGGGAGCTGGCTCCCCGCATGCTGGGTGTCTGGAGTCCCTCCCAGGCCAACCTGAAAGGATCAAAGAGCCGAGCGGCAGGAAATCCCAACACCGCCCCCAGAAGTCAAGACCCCTCTCTGTGTGGACGCCGGACTTCAAAGAGAATGAGGAGTATAACAAGGGGTGCTGAGGGGACTGAGGCAGAGAAGACCTGGAACTAAGAGAGCCCTGCGGACCTGGTCGCGGGTCAACGAAACTGCAAAGAAGAACGCTACCTGATCCTTGGAAACCATCTGAGCCCTGCTGACGTCGTAGCGGCTCCCGAGAACACTACGAACCCCGGGGCCTGCTGAGAGGCTCGCGGCTCCCCCCTGACCCTAAGACCATCGGGGCCCGCTGAGAGACTCGCGGCTCCTTTTGACTCTAAGACCATCGGAGCCCGCTGAGAGACTCGCGGCTCCCCCAACTCTAAGACCAGCTGAGCCTGCCGAGTGAATCGCGGCTCCCCGAAGATCTCCCGATTGACAGTTCCTTCCTACCGGAGCCCTGCGGACGTGGTCGCGGCTCAAGAAATACACTGGTCCGGCTGGACCCAAGACTGTACCGTGTCCCCCGGCTCGAGGATTGAGAGCTGTGCGAAGGATACTCGGCATTGACTCTGAACCTAGAACTGTCCCGCTACCCCAATCCCCTTTTGTCAAGGAATTACCAAGCTTGTGTATTGACCAAAGACTACCTTGCGGATCATAAAGATCCAATGAATATTAGATAAAGATCTCCGTCCACTAAAACCTACTGTGTGGTGTCCCTTTGTCAAGTAGTGCCAGCTCAGCGAGTGCGATCCTAAAGTACGAGACCCCTTCCTAGAAGGGCCTCCCTGCCGGTGCTCGGCCTGATTCTGGGAGAGGTGGGTCACGGGTGGTCAGGAACGTGTTCTGTAACCCCCCCTGGGATCGCCCCTTCCAACATTTGGTGGCAGGCGACGGGATCCGAGCCGACACCTAGAGATCGCACAGTAAACGGCTGACGCACTAACGAACAAAGATGGAAGAAGGAACCGCCATGAGTACCACAGGAACCAACGCGAGTTCTACGTTCCGAGAAGACCGGTTGGAAGAATATACGCACAGAGAATTAAAACAGTTTTGCAAAGACCTTGGAATCGCTACCACCGGATTAAGCACCAAAGAAGATTTCCAGAAAGCATTGAAGGCCGCAGTAGAGTCAAGAGATTCCCTTCCCCAAATGGAAGGAGGCGGTCGACGGATGGAGCCGCCGAACGAGCTCCGAAGCACCCCGGTAAGGAGCAACGTCCCAGAGGGTGGCCTATCCCCAGAAGAACTAGCAGACCGGGAAAGGAGCCGCAGCCACAAACTAGAACTGGCCAAGCTAAAGATAGAGGGAGAGCTAAAATTGGCTGAGAAAAAGTTAGCTGTAGAACAATTACGCCTACAAGGGGAACTTGAAGATAAGAAACGCCAGCGAGAGCACAAAGAAAAAAAACTGCAACTGGAACATGAGCGCAGCCTAAAAGAGATCGAGCTCAAGGCCAAGAATGAGGAATCCAGACCCCCGGGGAATCAAGGGACCTCTCCCCCAGTGGAATCAAAGGTCCACATAACAAAGGATGTGGTGAAAGAATATTATAAGAACGACGACATCCAGCAATGGTTCAAGGCCTACGAGGTCGCCATGACCTCCCACCGAGTCCCACAGAAGGACTGGGGGGCTGGCTTGTGGGGCTGGTTCCTGAGCGAGGGGAGAGACACCCTGCTGGACCTGCCCTCCACTGTGCTAAATTCTTACAGCCACATGAAGGAGGCCCTGTTAGCGAGATATGGACTCACCCCCGAGATGTACCGGCAAAGGTTCCGAGACTGCAAAAAGATACCCGGTACTACGTGGGTGGAGTACGTGAACTTTTACAGCCGAGCCTTAGACGGGTGGATCAAGGGCGCAAGGTCTCCACCTTTGAGGAGCTGTTCGACCTGATCGCATGGGAACACTTGTCCGCAAATTGCTTTGTAGAGTTACGTCAGCACCTCCTAGACAACAAGCTCACAGATCCGTGGAAACTGGCTGTTGAAGCTGACCGCTGGGTGAACACCCGGGCCCCCCGGGGCCCCGTGGGAGACTACGGGCGCCACAGTCAGGGACCTCCCCGCCAGAGGGGTGGGGGAAACCAGGGAAGACAGAGGGAATTCCAGGCAGGCCCCCAGCATAGTCCCCCCAGAAACCAACCCCCGCACTTTCCAGTACCACCCCCAGCCAGCACGGGGCCCCCGGGGAGGCAGGGACCCCGAGACAGGATCACATGTTACCGATGCCAACAGACTGGTCACTACGCCAGTGACCCCCAATTTCCCAGGTACCAACGGGACGCAGCGACCGCTCCCCCAGCCCGACAGATGGCCACCGTGGCCCTAGGGGAAGAGAAAGAGGACACCGAGGAGTGGGAGCCTGCAGCCATGGCCCTGGTCTCCCTAGGAGACCGAGAAATGGTTCCCGGAACTGCCTTACCCGCCAACACCAAGAAATACCGACAGCAGGTGACGGTCAACGGGCACCGAGTCGAGGCCCTCCGCGACACCGGGGCGAGTGTCACAGCGGTCCACTGCCACCTGGTAGCCGAAGACCAGATACTTCCCGACATCTTCTGTCCACTTATATCCTCAGACAATTCCGAGAGCCTCTGCAGGATGGCCCTGGTACCCTTCGAATGGGGGTGAGTAACCGGTAAATTGAGAGTGGCCGTCCGAACCTCCCAGCCCGTAGACTGCCTCCTGGGCAACGACCTCGAGAGCTCCCTGTGGGAACAAGTAGAACGAAGGGCCCACCTAGGAATGATGGGCCTACCAGAATTGGTGTGCACCACCACGTGCTCCATGTCAGCTCGATCGCCTCCCCTCGAGGGAGGTGAGACCCAAACCCTGAACCCAGTCGCCATCCCCGAGGGACAGGACAGGCTACCCGAGCCCGATGACCTCCCCCCGGAAGGGGAACCCGTCCCCGACAATGGGCCATTATATCAGAACCCCGAGCAAATGACGGAGCTAGGTGACCTGCCCGAGTTGGCGCAATGGCGCTCTGAGGGGGGCCCCTCCCGGGAAGAGTTCTGCAAAGAACAAGCTGCCTGCCCTTCCCTCATCGGACTCCGGCAGCAGGCCGAAGCCCAGGCGGCGGGCGACAAGTCCGGAACCCATTGGGTGTATTGGGAAAACGACCTCCTATACAGTGAGCAGAAGTCTGCTGAGCTAGGATCGGCCTGGGTACTGGTGGTACCCCTGCGCTTTTGAGACTTCCTCCTGGGCCTAGCCCACGATGTACCCCTGGTGGGACACTTGAGCCAAGACAAAACCTATCATCGCTTAGTCACCCACTTCTATTGGCCCAAGATGCGAGCTAATGTCGAAGCCCACTGTAAGTCATGTCCCACGTGCCAGGCCAGCGGAAAAAGTGGCGGAAAGCACAAGGCGCCACTACAACCCTTCCCCGTCGTTAGTACCCCCTTCGAGCGGGTGGGGATAGACATCGTGGGACCTCTGGACCCAAGGACCGCCCAAGGCCACCGGTTCATCCTCGTACTGGTGGACCATACCACCCGCTACCCCGAGGCCATTCCCCTCCGAACCGTGACGGCCCCCGTGGTGGGACAGGCCTTGATGGGGATATTCTCCCGCGTGGGGTTCCCTCGCGAGGTCGTGAGTGATCACGGCACTAACTTTATCTCGAAGTACATGAAGTCCTTATGGCAACAATGCGGGGTATCGTACAAATTCACCACCCCGTACCATCCCCAAGGCAATGGTCTAGTGGAACGGTTTAACCGGACCCTGAAGGGGATGATCATCGGCCTCGAAGAGCCCCTCCATCGCAGGTGGGACGTTCTCCTCCCCTGCCTCCTGTTCGCATACCGGGAAGTTCCCCAAAAATCCCCGGAGTTCAGCCCATTCAAATTGCTCTACGGGCACCCCATCCGGGGACCCCTGAGCCTGGTCAAGGAGGGCTGGGAGACCGCCCCCCGAGGGCTCCCCCAAGATGTATTCCGATACATCTTGGCGCTCCGCAACCAGACTCGGAAATTCCGAGAGCTCGCCGAAGCAAACCTCGAGACTAGCCAGGAGGAGATAAAGCGCTGGTATGACCAGAATACCACTCTGGTCGAGTTCCAGCCGGGCCAACAGGTCTGGGTGATGGCCCCGGTGAAACCATGCGCCCTCCAAGACAAATGGACTGGACCCTTCAAGGTTGTAGAGCGAAAGAGTCAAGTCACTTATTTAGTTGACGTCCAGTCCCCTCGGAACCCCCTCCGGGTCCTCCACGTGAACCGCCTCAAACCTCACTTTGTGAGGACGGAGTTGAGTTTACTCCTGGCCACCGACGATGGGGCCGAGGAGGACACAGAGCCCCTCCCGGACCTCCTGTGCGCAAAAGAAAAGGATGGCTCTATAGAAGGAGTGAGACTTTCCTCCTCTCTCACCCCCCAACAATACGACGATTGCCGCCAGCTATTGGGGCAATTCGCAGACCTCTTCTCCCTCACCCCCAGGGTCAACGACTGGTGTGTCCACGACGTGGATACCGGAGACAGCCCGCCAGTACGGCACAGAGCCTACCGCGTCCCTGACAGGGTCCGGACCTGCATCCAGGCCGAGGTAGCCAAGATGCTATCCCTAGGGGTGGGCGAACCCTCCGACAGTCCATGGGCTAGCCCCGTGGTACTGGTTCCAAAAGCAGCGGCACCGGGGGTCGCCCCCAAACTAAGGTTCTGTGTGGACTACCGGGGGCTCAACGCGGTCACCCGAGCCGACGCTCACCCTATCCCCCACGCAGACAAGCTCATTGACCGACTGGGGGCTGCTCACTACCTCAGCACCTTCGACTTGACCTGCGGATACTGGCAAATTGCGCTCACCGAGGAAGCCAAGGAGCGGTCCGCCTTCTCCACTCCAGATGGGCACTATCGCTTCCGAGTCATGCCCTTTGGAATGAAAAATGCCCCGACCACCTTCCAGTGGCTGTTCAACAGGGTCCTGGCCAGGCTGGAAGAGTTCAGCGCCGCATACCTAGACGACATTGCGGTGTTCAGCTCCCAATGGACCGAACACCTCCAGAACCTCTGACAAGTGCTGATGGCCCTGCGCCAAGCGGGCCTAACCGTCAAAGCCAGCAAATGTCAAACTGGAGAAGGTTCCGTGTTTTACCTGGGACACCAGGTCGGGAGCGGGCAGGTCGCCCCCCTCCAGCCCAAGATCGACGCCATCTTGGCCTGGGAGCCCCCTGCGACACAGACAGAAGTCCGGGCCTTCTTAGGCCTCACCGGCTACTACCGACGATTCATTAAGAACTATGGCAGCATAGTAGGCCCTCTCACAGAGCTAACCTCCAAGAAACAGCTGAAGAGAGTACAATGGAACCCCCCTTGTCAAGAGGCGTTCGACGCCCTAAAAACCGCGAAGTGTACGGCCCCCGTGCTCCAAGCCCCCGACTACTCCAAGGAGTTTGTAGTCCAGACAGACGCTTCGGAGCACGGGATCGGGGCCGTCCTCTCCCAATTCAATGAGAAGGGCCTAGACCAGCCTGTAGCCTTCATCAGCCGAAGGCTACTACCCCGGGAACAACGGTGGAGCACCATTGAAAGAGAGGCCTTCGCAGTAGTCTGGGCACTAAAGAAACTACAGCCTTACTTGTTCGGAACCCACTTCCGAGTCCAAACAGACCACCGACCCTTACGGTGGCTGATGCAAATGAGAGGAGAAAACCCCAAACTACTGCAATGGTCGATCTCCCTCCAGGGGATGGACTTCACCGTAGAGCATCGCCCAGGTACTGACCACGCCAACGCTGACGGCCTGTCCCAATTCTTCCGCCTCAGCGAAGAGAACCCCCAAGAGGATGGGTAGTTCTCCCCGACTTTCAGCTGGGGGGACGCGTGTGCGGCCCGGCCTCGTGGCGTGGGCCTCCTTGACCACTAGCCCCCAGACCCAACCCATACACCATCCCTGGTCCCTGGTTATAGCCGCCCGTCCTTCCCACCCCGTAGCCACCGAAGACCCCTGGCCACCATGTCCCGATGTCCCGATGGCCGGCCCGGGCCCCCAGCGAAACCTAGACTCTAAACGTGCCATGCCCGGCCAAGGGAGAGGGAACCCCCCCCCCAAGCAAGACAGGGAGGAGTAGTCTCTGTCACACCTCTGACCTCCTCTCAACAGAGGGTTTTGATCGCCCTCCGGACCCCCAGAGAGCTGGCTCCCCGCATGCTGGGTGTCTGGAGTCCCTCCCAGGCCAACCTAAAAGGATCAAAGAGCCGAGCGGCAGGAAATCCCAACACCACCCCCAGAAGCCAAGACCCCTCTCTGTGTGGACGCCGGACTTCAAAGAGAATGAGGGGTATACCAAGGGGTGCTGAGGGGACTGGGGCAGAGAAGACCTGAAACTAAGAGAGCCCTGCGGACCTGGTCGCGGCTCAACGAAACTGCAAAGAAGAACGCTACCTGATCCTTGGAGACCATCTGAGCCCTGCTGACGTCGTCGCGGCTCCCGGGAACACTACGAACCCCGGGGCCTGCTGAGAGACTCGCGGCTCCCCCCTGACCCTAAGACCATCGGGCCCGCTGAGAGACTCGCGGCTCCTCTTGAATCTAAGACCATTGGAGCCCGCTGAGAGACTCGCGGCTCCCCCCAACTCTAAGACCAGCTGAGCCTGCCGAGTGAATCGCGGCTCCCCGAAGATCTCCCAATTGACAGATCCTTCCTACCGGAGCCCTGCGGACGTGGTTGCGGATCGAGAAATACACTGGTCCGGCTGGACCCAAGACTGTACCGTGTCCCCCGGCTCGAGGATTGAGAGCTGTGCGAAGGATACTCGGCATTGACTCTGAACCTAGAACTGTCCCGCTACCCCAATCCCCTTTTGTCAAGGAATTACCAAGCTTGTGTATTGACCAAAGACTACCTTGCGGATGAAGATAAAGATCCAATGAATATTAGATAAAGATCTCCGTCTACTGAAACCTACTGTGTGGTGTCCCTTTGTCAAGTAGTGCCAGCTCAGCGAGTGCGATCCTAAAGTACAAGACCCCTTCCTAGAAGGGCCTCCCTGCCGGTGCTCGGCCTGATTCTGGGAGAGGTGGGTCACCGGGTGGTCAGGAATGTGTTCTGTAACCCCCCTGGGATCGCCCCTTCCAACACACACCATCCGTGTATACCATATTACCAGATTTACCTATCCCAGTGAAGCCGGGTGCATGGGTCTGAAGTGGCATCGGAAACTGCAGTTGATCTCAATGGAGGACTTCAAAGAAGAACCACTGCTGGAAGGAAGAAAAGTGTCTGTTGGAATCCAAAGGTGGATTCTTGTTGAAGAGTAGCTGAAAGCAGAGGGGACAGAGTCTGGGTCACTCAGGAGTGACCAGGGGCTCGGTAGACGAATGCACACCGATGTTGGGTGCTTCAGGTGCATTGAGGGGGATCTTGACTCTGCAGCCACGGGGACCAGGAGACATCGAGGACAACCAGGAGCTGCATACAAGCTGTCCCATGAAGGATGTCGAATGCTGAAGAGTCAGTGTTCTTGGCAATGGCAACCCACGCAGAAGGTCAAAGAAGGTTACGGTTCAAACCAGCAAGGTCCAGGAGACTTTCCAAAGCAAGTGGAGTCAGGGCAGGCCTGGAGCAACCAGGGGAGCACAAGAAAAGCAAAGTTGACCCTCAATGGACTCACATGCCAGAGGCACAGCAGTCGCGATTTCACCAAACAACAGCCCACAGAGCACTCAGTATGAGGAGTCTGGAGTTCTTGGTAAGAAATAGTGCCAGAGGTTGGGGCTACTCGGAGCCTAATGCAGTTGCTCGGGAAACGCCAGCAAGCATATGCACTTGCAAATGAACACAGTGCACAGGGGTACGGGTATTGCAGCCCCCACGAGGTATTCTGGCCTCAAACTTGGTAAGAGGGCAACTCGGACCTCGAGGGACATACGAACCCTCCTCCTTTGTTGCTGGAGCCTTAGGAGTCTGTAGGAGCTTAGGAGCAGCTGAATGGTCACGATGTGGTGCCTGTGTATGCAAGGGAGTGACTCCTTCACTTCGGTTGTCCTTGATGCTTCACAGGTCCTGCACGGAGCCTGTATGGTACACAGGCACAGACAATGCTTCAGACTGAGAGAGAGATGAAGTTGGGCCCAAACAAAGTCCAGAGTGTCCAGACGGTCGAAGGTCAGTGGTTTTCTGTTCACAATATTGTCCACGTAGAATCTAGTGTCCTACAGCCAGGTAAGCCCTTGGGTTGGACAGATTCAGGTATCCTCCAAGGGGAGGGTCTGGACAGTCGGGAGGTGTTGGAAGGCGTTCCCCGGGGAGGCTGCGGAATGTGTTCCTGACCACCCTGAGGCCCACCTCTACCAGAGTTAGGCCGAGCAAGAGCAGGGAGGCCCTTCCTGGAAGGGTCTCGCACCTAGGATCGCACACGCTACGCTTACTCTCTTCTTCGGATAGAGGGACACCACACAGTAAATCGTTGTAAGATAATAAGCTTTTATCGGTGGTTATCAGGGATCTTTATGATCCGGCAGGCAGGTGCAGAATTAATGCCACAAGCGGCAGCGATCTTGTGATGGAGGGAAAAGGGGTAGCGGGACAGTCTTTCAATCAGTGACTCTGCGAGGTATCCGGCGCCCAGCTCTCAATCCTCGAGCTGAGGGGATGTTGCTTCTCTCGGCGATCTCTGCCGATTCTCTTGGAGGAACGGGCCGCGAGTCACTCAGCAGGCACCGGAGGGTCTTAGTTCAGGGAGCCGCGACGGCGTCAGCAGGGCTCAGATGGTTCAGAGTTCGGGGAGCCGCGACAGCGTCAGCAGGGCTCAGATGGTTCAGAGTTCGGGGAGCCGCGACAGCGTCAGCAGGGCTCAGATGGTTCGGAGTTCGGGGAGCCGCGACAGCGTCAGCAGGGCTCAGATGGTTCAGAGTTCAGGGAGCCGCGACAGCGTCCGCAGGGCTCAGGTGGTTCGGAGTTCGGGTAGCGTTCTTCTGTTCGGGGAGCGATCGAGCCGCGACCAAGTCCGCAGGCTCTCGTCAGTCCAGGTCTTCTCTGCCTCTCGTCCCTTCAGCACCCCTTGTTATACTCCCCCTCCTCTTTGAAGTCCGGAGTCCTCGCGGAGAGGGGTCTGGTGCCTGGGGGGCGGTATGTCGGGGTTTCCTGTCGCTCGGCCCCTTGATCTGTTCAGGTGTGTCCGGGAGGGACTCCAGACGCCCAGCAGGAGAGGCGCCCGCTCACCGGGGGCCTGGTGGTCGATCAAAACCTCCCTCGGGGAAGAGACCAGAAGTGTGACAGGGTCGGCGCCTCTCGGTCTGGTTTGGGGGGGGGTTTCGTTCGCCCTCGGCCGGGTATGCGTGTTGGGGATCTGGTCGGCCCTCGGGATGTTGGTCCACGGAAGCCGGAAGGCCGTGCCCACGAGGTTCGGCGTGGTTGTAGTGTGACTTGCTGGTTGGGAGGGACCACGCCACGAGGCCGGTCTCACACGTGCCCCCCCCAGCTGAAAGGCGGGGAGAACTACCCATCCACTTGGGAGTTCTCCTCGCTGAAGCGGAAGAATCGGGGCAGGCCGTCCGCGTTGGCGTGGTCAGTCCCGGGGCGATGTTCCACAGTGAAATCCATCCCCTGGAGAGAGATGGACCAGCGTAGCAGCTTGGGGTTTTCCCCTCGCATCTGCATCAACCACCGCAGGGGTCGATGATCTGTTTGCACTCGGAAGTGTGTTCCGAACAGGTAGGGCCGTAGATTTTTGAGGGCCCAGACTACTGCGAACGTCTCTCGTTCAATTGTGCTCCACCGCTGTTCCCGGGGCAGTAACCTTCGGCTGATGAAGGCTATGGGCTGATCTATGCCTTTGTCGTCGTACTGTGAGAGGACTGCCCCGATGCCGTGTTCCGAGGCGTCCGTCTGGACCACAAACTCCTGGGCGTAGTCGGGTGCTTTGAGCACTGGAGCCGCGCACATTGCGGCCTTTAGGGTGTCGAACGCCTTCTGGCAGGAGGGAGTCCAGTGTATTTTCTTGGGGTGTTTTTTGGAGGTTAGTTCTGTGAGAGGGCCTGCGATGCTGCCATAGTTTTTAATAAACCTTCGGTAGTAGCCGGTGAGGCCCAGGAAGGCTTGGACTTCCGTTTGGGTTGCAGGGGGTTCCCAGGACAAGATGGCGTTGATCTTCGGCTGGAGGGGGGCGACCTGCCCACTCCCCACCTGGTGCCCCAGATAGGTTACGGAGCCGTGCCCAATTTGACATTTGCTAGCTTTGACGGTGAGGCCGGCTCGGCGCAGAGCCAGCAGGACTTGACGGAGGTGCTGGAGGTGCTCGGTCCATTGGGAGCTGAAGACCGCTATGTCCTCGAGGTATGCTGCGCTGAACCCCTCTAGTCCGGACAGGACCCTGTTCACCAGCCGCTGGAAGGTGGCCGGGGCATTTTTCATTCCGAACGGCATCACCCTAAAGCGGTAGTGCCCACCCTGGGTGGAGAAGGCGGAGCGCTCCTTGGCTCCCTCGGTGAGGGCAATCTGCCAGTACCCACTGGTCAGGTCGAAGGTGCTGAGGTAGCAGGCGGCCCCAAGGCGGTCAATGAGTTCGTCGGCACGGGGGATAGGGTGAGCGTCTGCTCGGGTGACCGCATTGAGGCCTCGCTAGTCCACGCAAAACCTCAGCTCGGGGGCAACACCCGGGGTAGTCGCTTTCGGAACCAGGACTACCGGGCTGGCCCAGGGGCTGTCGGAGGGTTCAATCACCCCGAGGTATAACATCTTTGCCACCTCGGTCTGCATGCAGGCCCGGACCCGATCAGGGACCCGGTAGGCCCGATGTCTCACTGGCGGGCTGTCTCCGGTGTCCACGTCGTGGACACACCAGCTGGTGACCACGGGGGTCAAGGAGAAGAGATCCGCGAACTGCCCTAGTAGCTGGCGGCAGTCGTCGGTCTGTTGGGCTGTGAGGGCGGTCGACAGTCTCACTCCCTCCACGGATCCATCAGTTTCCTTCGCCCCCAGGGGGTCTGGAAGGGGCTCGGTGTCTTCTTCGGCCCCATTGTCGGTGGCCAGGAGTAGACTTAATTCGGTCCGTACAAAGTGGGGCTTGATGCGGTTCACGTGGAGAACCCGGAGGGGGTTCCGCGGGGACTGCACATCGATGAGATATGTGACTTGGCTCTTCCGCTCGACCACCTTGAAGGGCCCAGTCCATTTATCTTGGAGAGCGCAGGGTCTCACCGGGGCCATGACCCAGACTTGTTGGCCCGGCTGAAACTCGACCAGCGTAGCATTCTGGTCATACCAGCGCTTCATTTCTTCTTGACTGGCCTCGAGGTTTGCTTCTGCGAGTTCCCTGAATTTTCGGGTCTGGTTGCGGAGCGCCAAGATGTATCGGAACACGTCCGGAGGGGTCCCCCGGGGGGTTGTTTCCCACCCCTCCTTGACCAGGCTCAGGGGTCCTCGGACGGGGTGTCCATATAATAGTTCGAATGGGCTGAATCCCAGGGATTTTTGGGGAACCTCCCGGTAGGCGAACAGGAGACATTGGAGGAGGACGTCCCACCTCCGGCGTAGGGGTTCCTCGAGGCCCATGATCATTCCTTTCAGCGTTTTGTTAAAGCGCTCGACTAGTCCGTTTCCTTGGGGGTGGTACGGGGTGGTGAATTTGTACGATACTCCGCACTGCTGCCAGAGGGATTTCATATAACGGGAGATAAAGTTCGTACCCCGGTCACTCACGACTTCGCGGGGGAACCCCATGCGGGAGAAGATCCCCATCAAGGCCCGGCCCACCACGGGGCCGTCACGGTGCGGAGAGGGATGGCCTCGGGGTAACGGGTGGCATGATCCACTAGGACGAGGATGAACCGGTGGCCCTGGGCGGTCTTGGGGTCCAGCGGTCACACAATGTCGATTCCTACCCGCTCAAAAGGGGTACTGACGACGGGGAAGGGCTGTAGCGGAGCCTTGCGCTTGCCCCCACTCTTTCCGCTGGCCTGGCACGTGGGGCAGGAATTGCAGTGGGCCTCCACATTTGCACGCATCTTGGGCCAATATGTATGTATGTATGTATAATTATTTGTAGAGCGCACTGTAACCCTACGGGCATCCTGGCGCTATAAAAGTGGGTGACGAGCCGTTGGTAGGTCTTATCTTGGCCTAAGTGTCCGGCCAGGGGTACATCATGGGCCAGGCCCAGGAGGAGACTTCGGAAGCGTAGTGGTACCACTAGTGCCCGGGCCGATCCCAACTCGGACAACTTCTGTTCGCTGTACAGGATGCTGTCCTCCCAGTATACCCAGTGGGGGCCAGTCTGGTCGCCTGCTGCTTGGGCCTCGGCCTGTTGTCGGGGTCCAATGAGGGACGGGCAGGTGGATTGTTCTTGGCAGATTTCTTCACGGGAGGGGCCCCCTTCGCAGGGCCACTGGGCCAGTTCTGGCAGGTCCTCGAGGTGGGTCAGGGTTTCGGGGTCGGAAGGCACTGACCCTTCGTCGGGAGCGGTCGGCTCGTCCAGAAGGGGGTCGTTGGCCTCTGGTGGTGTATTCTGGATCTCGGGGGTGGTGGCGGTGTCTAGCGGCATGGGCTCTTCCCCCTCGGAGGGAGGCGCCCGGAGAGTCATTGAGCGCGTGGTGGCGCATACCCACTCGGGGAGGCCCATCATCTCGAGGTGAGCTCTTCGTTCCACTTGTCCCCACGGGGAGTTCTCAAGGTCGTTGCCCAGGAGGCAGTCCACGGGCTGGGAGGTTCGGACCGCCACCTTTAACTTGCCGGTGACTCCCCCCATCCGAAGGGGACTAGGGCCATCCGACAGAGGCTCTCGGAATTGTCTGAGGAGATGACGGGGCAAAAGGCGCCAGGCAGGATCTGATCCTCGGAGATCAGGTGACAATGAACCGCCGTGACACTCGCCCCTGTGTCCCGGAGGCCCTCGATGCGGTGACCGTTGACCGTCACCTGCTGTCGGTACTTCTTCGTGTTGGCGGGCAGGGACGTTCCGGGGACCATCTCTCGATCCCCTAGGGAGAACAAGGCCATGGCGGCTGGTTCCCATTCTTCGGAGTCTTCTATCTCTTCCCCCAGGGCTACGGAGGCCATCTGTCGAGTCGGCGGGGTTGTTGTGGTGGACCGCTGGTACAGGGGACACTGGGGGTCGCTGGCATAGTGTCCGGTCTGTTGGCAGCGGAAGCAGGTGATCCTCACTCGGGGCCCCGGCCTCCCTGGTGGCCCGGTGCTGGCCGGAGGTGGAGCTGGAAAGGGCGGAGATTGTCCTCTGGGAGGGCTGAGCGGGGATCCCCCCGGAAGCTCCCTTTGCCGGCCTTGATTCCCTCTGCCCCTCTGGCGGGGGGGTCCCTGACTGTGGCGACCGTAGTCCCCCACGGGGCCCCGGGAGGTCCGGGTGTTCACCCATCGGTCAGCCTCGACGGCCAGTTTTCGAGGGTCTGTGAGTTTGCTGTCCAGGAGGTGCTGGCGCAGCTCTATGAAGCAATTCGCGGACAAGTGTTCCCATGCGATTAGGTCGAACAGCTCCTCGAAGGTGGAGACCTTGCTGCCCTTGATCCATCCATCCAAGGCCCGGCTGTAGAAGTTCACGTACTCCACCCAGGTGGTACCGGGTATCTTTTTGCAGTCTCTAAACCGTTGCCGGTACATTTCAGGGGTGAGCCCATATCTGGCTACTAGAGCCTCTTTCATGTGACTGTAGGAGTTCATCACGGTGGAGGGCAGGTCCAGCAGGGTATCTCTCCCCTCGCTCAGGAACCGGCCCCACAGCCCAGCCCCCCAGTCCTTCTGCGGGACTTGGTGGGAGGTCATGGCGACTTCGTAGGCCTTGAACCATTGCTGAATATCGTCGTTCTTATAGTATTCTTTCACCACATCTTTGGGGATGTGGACCTTTGGTTCCACGGTGGAGGAGATGGGTTGGGTTTCCGAGGGTCGGGCTTCCGCCTTCTTAGCCTTGAGCTCGATTTCTTTTAGGCTACGTTCGTGCTCTAGTTGGAGTTTTTTCTCGTCGTGTTCTCTCTGTCGTTTCTTTTCCTCTAGTTCTCCTTGTAGGCGTAACTGTTCCACCGCCAGTTTTTTCTCAGCCAGCTTTAGCTCTCCTTCGATTTTTAATTTTGCCAGTTCTAGTTCGTGGTTGCGATCTCTCTCTCGGTCCGCTAGTTCCTCTGGGGATAGGCCCCTCTCGGGGGCGCCGTTCCTCCCCGGGTTGCTTCGTGGTTCGTTGGGAGGTTCTCCTTCTGTTTGTGTCCGGGGAGTTTCTGCCTCGACCCAGGTTTGTAATGCCCCCTGGAAGTCGTCTTTCGTGCTTAGTCCGGTGGTAGCGATTCCAAAGTCTTTGCAAAATTGTTTCAGTTCTCGGTGTGTATAAGATTCTAACTTGTCTTTTTGGAATGCCGTGCTTGGGTTGGTGCCTGCGGCACCTAGGGAAGTTTCTCCTTCCATTCTTCTTGGTAGTGCGTACGTCGTCTACTGCACGATCTCTAGGTGTTGGCTCGGATCCCGTCGCCTGCCACCAAATGTTGGAAGGCGTTCCCCGGGGAGGCTGCGGAATGTGTTTCTGACCACCCTGAGGTCCACCTTTACCAGAGTTAGGCCGAGCAAGAGCAGGGAGGCCCTTCCTGGAAGGGTCTCGCACCTAGGATCGCACACGCTACGCTTACTCTCTTCTTCGGATAGAGGGACACCACACAGTAAATCGTTGTAAGATAATAAGCTTTTATCGGTGGTTATCAGGGATCTTTATGATCCGGCAGGCAGGTGCAGAATTAATGCCACAAGCGGCAGCGATCTTGTGATGGAGGGAAAAGGGGTAGCGGGACAGTCTTTCAATCAGTGTCTCTGCGAGGTATCCGGCGCCCAGCTCTCAATCCTCGAGCTGAGGGGATGTTGCTTCTCTCGGCGATCTCTGCCGATTCTCTTGGAGGAACGGGCTGCGAGTCACTCAGCAGGCACCGGAGGGTCTTAGTTCAGGGAGCCGCGACGGCGTCAGCAGGGCTCAGATGGTTCAGAGTTCGGGGAGCCGCGACAGCGTCAGCAGGGCTCAGATGGTTCAGAGTTCGGGGAGCCGCGACAGCGTCAGCAGGGCTCAGATGGTTCGGAGTTCGGGGAGCCGCGACAGCGTCAGCAGGGCTCAGATGGTTCAGAGTTCAGGGAGCCGCGACAGCGTCAGCAGGGCTCAGATGGTTCAGAGTTCGGGGAGCCGCGACAGCGTCCGCAGGGCTCTGGTGGTTCGGAGTTCGGGTAGCGTTCTTCTGTTCGGGGAGCGATCGAGCCGCGACCAAGTCCGCAGGCTCTCGTCAGTCCAGGTCTTCTCTGCCTCTCGTCCCTTCAGCACCCCTTGTTATACTCCCCCTCCTCTTTGAAGTCCGGAGTCCTCGCGGAGAGGGGTCTGGTGCCTGGGGGGCGGTATGTCGGGGTTTCCTGTCGCTCGGCCCCTTGATCTGTTCAGGTGTGTCCGGGAGGGACTCCAGACGCCCAGCAGGAGAGGCGCCCGCTCACCGGGGGCCTGGTGGTCGATCGAAACCTCCCTCAGGGAAGAGACCAGAGGTGTGACAGGGTCGGCGCCTCTCGGTCTGGTTTGGGGGGGGTTTCGTTCTCCCTCGGCCTGGCATGCGTGTTGGGGATCTGGTTGGCCCTCGGGATGTTGGTCCACGGAAGCCGGAAGGCCGTGCCCACGAGGTTCGGCATGGTTGTAGTGTGACTTGCTGGTCGGGAGGGCCCACGCCACGAGGCCGGTCTCACAGGAGGTTACTCCCATGTCCTTTGTCCAGTTTCGTGCCAGAGTAGGAGCCAACGGCTCCCAAGGCTGATTTGAACTGGACTATGCACAGGAACACCAAATGTGCCCCTCCTGCAGACTTTCAGTTGCTCACCCACCCAGTCCTAATACACTAAATCCTGTCTGGAAGGTGGTCACACCTTACTGTGACAGGATGCCTATTGTTCTGCCTTCCCCTGCTCGAGCTCGGCTCAGCAGCAGGAGGGCAGAAATGTGTCTCTGGTCGGCTCCAACTATTTTGTGCTGCCCAGGACTAGAAGGCTGGTACGGGGAACATCAGGGACCCAACAAAGCTCACTTCTGAGGGTTGAAATCATACCTATGATACCGTTTACTGGTGTGGGATTATGATTCCACAATGTTTGACACCAAACACAATCGGGTTACTTTCAGCCATTTTAGAGTTGGTCATCACGCGGTCGCACAATGTCACTCTATATGTCGTAAATGGCGGCTGCACTAACAACCCGGGAGAATGGACTCCGTAGGCCGCAGGGGTGTCCTGTTCATGCAATGGAACCCTCTCACGTAGAATCAAGCACCCTGTCTTCAGGATAGTTAAGGACTGCTATAGGGATGACTTATAGGTTTTAAGTGTAGTGACCCTTAGATGTAGTAAACCTATATCTTAAGTAAGTGGTGCATGTACTATCTTACACAGGCTGCAATGGCAGGCCTGTAGTTCCATTTTGCATAGACACATGGGTGACATAATACATGCTTCAGCCCATGGAAGGCCTCTGGGCTACCTATCCCCTGGGTACCTGGGTACCATATACTATTCACTGAAAAGGTTACCCCAGTATCCAATCTGGAGTGTACCTAAGTACATAACATAACAGTTTAGGGAGAAAGCAGATAAACTGGGTTCCTGATCAGAAGGATCCCAGTCAGACTAGTCAAAAACAGTATCACAGTTAACAAAAAGTGGGGGTAACCATATGAAGCAGATCCTACTTTCCTGCAAGGTGGTTTTAGGTTCGTTGCTTTATGTTTTTTTATGTTGGAAAGCAAGCAAATGTTGGTCTGACCATGTGACTGGAATCATTGTTTGAAAGATAACTAGTTTTGAGTTTGAAAAAATGACATCGAGGATGTGTCCAGCAATGTGTGTGGGTTTGTGGATGATCTGATGTAGGTTCAGTGCATCTAGGCCAGTGATGATTGTTTCTGGATGTGGCACATTGGGTTTGTCAAACCAAATGTTTAGATGAGACAGAATGCATAGGTTGGAGTGTAGTGTTTGAAACTGTGTCTTGAAGTGTGTCTGAGAATATTGCATTGCTAGGTGGAGGTCTGTAAAGGAGAAGGAAGTTACAGGAGGAAGATGGTTTAGGGGTGCATCTGATTAAGAGGGACTCACAACCTTGTATGGAGACGTTGTCAGCTTTAGTGATATTTAATGTTCGCTTCAATACAACAGCTAGGCCACCTCCTCTTTTGCCTATATGATTTTGTATGATACTTTGATAGCCCAAAGGAAGGGCTTCATGCTGCACTGGAGCCATGTCATCTCCCAACCATGATTCAGTTATGAAGAGTAAGTCAGGTTGTGTGTCAGTGAGAAGGTCACAGGTGTGATTCTTGTTTTTTTAGAATGATTGAGCATTTATTAGTAGGTAGTTTAGAGAATGTGTTTTAGTGATGGTGTGACTTTGTTTTGTGGAAGAGTAAGCAGTATTATGTGGGCTTGTAGATGGTGTGTCCTTAGTACTGGTATTAGCTGTATGAGGATAGCAATAGTGTAGCTGATCTGTATTGTATTAGTCGCCCAGCAGGGAAAGAAGGCATTTTGATGGGTCTGTGTGTGTAGGTGGAGATAGTGTTTAAGAGTGAGTTGGTGAGCTGTGTTGTTTTTGTAAAGTAGCTTGTACAATAGACATGGAAATGAGAAGAGTGGCATGTTGAATAATTTGTTTGTGTCTGTTTACGGTGCGAGGGGTATGAGTTAGGGGTGCTGGTGCAGCATGTGGGTCATGTTGTAAGGTTCTAAATTGTCCAATGAATGAGAGGTGGTTAAAATAGAGTTGTTGTGTTGATGTATATGTGTTAGGTGTGGGGAAGAGAGAAAGCTTGGTGGTGGAGTTGGGTTATGGGGAAAATTATTTGTATAGGCAGGAAGGTGGGAGTGGGTACATGTTTCTAGTTTGTAACTAAAAGTATTATAAGGGGTGTGTGTGAGTAGTGAGAGGAGATGATGCATTCATTTTCTGTAAAAGATTTATATGTAAAGTATTGTTGGTGAGTGGAAACTGAAGGTAAAGGGGGTGGTGATACATTTGAGAAAGAGTGTATGTGATGTGTGAGAGGGGATAAACAAGGGTTAAGAGTATGGTAGATTTGATTGCCAAAAGAGGTAATGTGTGTGGTTTATCGGAGTGTAAGGGTTGTGCAGTTGTGTTTTTGTGGAAAAAGAGGAGGGTGTTGGTGGAGGAAAAGATGGTAGGCTGAGTACAGGTTTGTTGGTGACAGCAAAGGGTCTGTTAGGAGTAATTAGAGCAGGGAGTGTGTGTCCGGATGGTATATAGTTAAGTATGGTGTGGATTTGGGTTGTGTTGGTGATGAACGCATTGGTTGGTGGTATAGGATAGAGTGGGGTTTTGTGTGAGAGTGACGGTGCCATTTGTAGTTGGGGTAGAAAGGTGTAAAGGTGTAGTCTGTGGGGTATTGTAGTGGGTGTTGAGACATTGAAAAGTGTGTAGGGTTTGTTTGTAGTAAATGAGTAGCATACCTTTGTTGTGAATGTGTTACTCTAGTTGTGGATATGAATGGGGTAGGGTGGGTGCTGATAAATGAGAAAATGGGCAACATTTCTGGCCCTAGGCCCGACCAGTCCCCAACAGGTCCAAACAGGTAGCTGCCCTTGTCGTCTCCGCCCTTAGCCTTGACGCTGAGACGCCCTGAACCCTGACCTTTAATATCCCTAGTGGTCAGGTGACCCCTTCGGCCAATGGGAACCCTAGCTCTAACCCATCACACCACTAGTCCTAAGCCCTAGGACCAAGCCCTTACAGGCAATCACAGCCCTAGTACTAGCAACCAATCAGAAACAAAACCCTAAACCATATGTCCAAAAGAAACCCTAGCCCCAGGAACTAATCAAAAAACCTAAACGTATCCGCCAATCAAAACACTAACCCTAAGCCCTACGTTCAATAGAATCACTAACACAGGCACCAATCAGAACCATAGACTTATCAGCCAATCAGAACACTAACCCTAAGCCCAATAGAAACACCAGATACAGCTGCTAATCAGAGCACAGATGTAATGTTTACGTGTGTCCTCGAGCTCAGGCTGCTGGGCAGGGGGCTGGGAGTTGCTCCTCAATTCAGAATCTCCTTGGAGACAGACAGGCTCAATCCACACTCTGGAGTTCTACAGGTAAGGGCCTAAACCAGGCCTCTTGCAATACTGCTTTTCCCACACTTAACACCTTCTCCTAGCTAAAAAAGTGACACTTTTCCAAACACAGTTTAAAAACTAAGGGGGATATTCTCAAGAACATGTAATAATCATCACAAAATCAGCTTAACTGTTGGAAGGGGCGATCTCAGGGGGGTTACAGAACACGTTCCTGACCACCCCGTGACCCACCTCTCCCAGAACCAGGCCGAGCACCGGCGGGGAGGTCCTTTCAGGAAGGGGTCTCGTACTTTAGAATCGCACACGCTGAACTTGCACTACTTGACAAAGGGACACCACACAGTAGGTTTCAGTAGACGGAGATCTTTATCTATAGATTCTTTGGATCTTTATGATCCGCAAGGTAGTCTGTGGTCAATACAACAAGCTTGGTAATTCCTTGACAGGGCGGTTGGGGTAGCGGGACAGTTCTAGGTTCAGAGTCAATGCCGAGTATCCTTCGCACAGCTCTCAATCCTCGAGCCGGGGGACATGGTACAGTCTCGGGTCCAGCCGGAACAGTGTATTCTCGAGCCGCGACCACGTCCGCAGGGCTCCGGCGGGAAGGAACTGTCGATCGGGTGACCTTCGGGGAGCCGCGATTCACTCGGCAGGCTCAGCCGGTCTTAGAGTTGGTGGGAGCCGCGAGTCTCTCAGCAGGGCTCCGATGGACTTAGGGTCGGGGGGAGCCGCGAGTCTCTCAGCAGGGCTCCGGTGTTCTTAATGTTCTCGGGAGCCGCAACGACGTCAGCAGGGCTCAGATGGTTTCCACGGATCAGGTAGCATCCTTCTTTCCAGTTTCGTCGAGCCGCAACCAGGTTCGCAGGGCTCTCTTAGTTCCAGGACTTCTCTACCCCAGTCCCCTCAGCACCCCCTGTTATAAGCCTTCTTCTATTTGAAGTCCGGCGTCCTCACAGAGAGGGGTCTTGGCGTCTGGGGGCGGTGTGTTGGTATTTCCTGCCGCATGGCTCTTTGATCCTTTCAAGTTGGTCCAGGAGGGACTCCAGACACCCAGCATGCGGGGAGCCAGCTCCCTGGGGGCCCGGAGGGCGATCAAAACCCTCTATTGAGAGGAGGTCAGAGGTGTGACAGAGACTACTCCTCCCTGTCTTGCTTGGGGGGTTCCCTCTCCCTCGGCCGGGCATGGCGCGTTTAGGGTCTAGGTTTCGCTGGGGTCCCGGGCCGGCCATTGGGACATCGGGACATGGAGGTCTTCGGTGGATACGGGGTGGGGAGGACGGGGTGGGGAGGCCGGGCGGCTATAACCAGGGATCAGGGTGGTGTATGGGTTGTGTTGGGGTACTAATGGTCATGGAGGCTCACGCCACGAGTCCGGGCCCCAAATTAACGCATCTATCAACATCGCAGTCCATCGCGGGAAAATAATAACACAGTGTTAACGTGGAATTCTCAACACGGCGGTACCATGCGATATTCCCGCGATAACGCGTCAAATGACCGCGTTAAAATCAACGAGACACCGCAAAAATGCAAAACACAAACGCGGAAAAAGTAGCGATGAGGCCAATCGTGATACAAAAATCAGCGATAACCAGCGACAGGCCTGCAATCCCCACGCCTCATGGGGGTAAATGCACCATAAAAGCAGTTTAAAAAAACATACAAAAACAAATAAAATGCGTAACACCATGGATGTACCTGGACCGAGTGCAGAGGACAACCTGAAACCCACAAGCCCCATAGACGACCAGCAAGGAACCTGGTGGTTGGGGAAGGCCAATGAGAAGAGGAAGAGGAAGACGAGGGTCAGTCCGCATGAAAACAGGATCATCGTCACGGAGGTGACAGAACACTACTAACAACTGTTCATCACCTCCAACGTGTCATTGGCAACAATGACGCAAATATGGCTGACTGACTTGGACCATGTGAATGCAGATGCAGCGTTGAGAAGGACAATGGAAGAGGTCAGGAGGCGCAGGAAGGATGTGAAGGCCAAAACCAAGAAAAAACCCGATGCCAACATGAAAGCAGCAACGCAGATTGGAGGTGGGGATCCAACGGCACAGCAGGATCTGGATGACATGGAGAAAATGGTGGCCACAGTCAGCAGTCGGGATACGGTGCCAGGAGTTGTGGCACCGGACACTGCTCAACACGACCTGACTCAACAGGATGAGTACCGACCAGGGACTGGGGGGACGGGGGAGATAGGCACAATGGCACACATGCACAATTAAGCAGAGCACACTTTACACCCACAATGACTCTGGATCATGACCCTGATCCCTGTGGCACACTGCAGAACACATAAAAACACCAAGTAGGCCCCTGTCCACAATGTGCCCAAAGGGGTCCCACCCCACACATCACCAATATCACAACCAACACATGCACACATACGAAACCCAGCAAAGAATCGTATTTGCGAGCCACACCGACAATGCAAGTGACACTACATGACGATTAGCATGGCTTCAGTTCAATCATCATGACATTGTACACACCAAGACACTGAGGTGGCTGAGTGTGGACCACATCCGGAAAGGAGAAGGCCACACTCTGACACATCCACATGCACAAACCATCCCTGACGCAACAACACATCTGCGGACAAACTATGCCCAAGAGTCACAACTTGACCCAGAGCCCAATATACCCAAGTCCGAAACATCCCAGCACTGTTGAAGCACAGAAGTCAAAGGCACACCGCCTGAAAGGGATAAGGGCAGCCAAATCTGAGCAGCAGGTGTGACTCACCCACAATGCAGCACACACACATAGCAATAACAGCACATCAACATTGACGACAATGTGGTACAAAGTGCAACACACCTACGACAGAAAAGAGGACACAACTGGTTCCGCCTGTGTGTGGAAACTGGCCCATCACATCTGGCATAGCAGGAAACTGTGAGATGAAAATGTACGTGTACAACCCCACAGCCGTGATGTAGTTCAAATATCCACTGTACCGCATCAAATAGTCAGCTCCTCCCAAACAGTCACAGTGTACATTGTCATGCAGTCCCGATGTTAACATGAACAATGTGTCAACATACATGTCAACACAATGTTAAAATGCATCTCCCCTTCACATAACAGAGGGACAATCAACACCTCCTGCAGAGCAGACCAGACAACTCATCAGTGATGATGAAGAGGACCTCCACACCTTCGACACTGACGCCCTACAACAGCTCATGGACATCTTAGGCAACCCACCTCCAGGAGCAGGGCAGCCCAGGTGCATCCAGGAGACCCCACCACCTGCACAAACCACACAGCAGGAAGCACACACCACCACAGATGGCTCCCAGCACCTCACAGAAGCACACATCGCATTCCACGGCCAGGTGTTAGACTGCCAGAAGGAGGTGGCTGAACAGGTGCAGGTGGGGTTCGAACTCATGGCAGCTGAACTCGATTACATGCGTGGGTGTCTAATTCCCACTTACACCCACCAACGGACACACACACAGTGAAATAGCCACACACATTTGCACATTTCCAGTACTGAACCACGCCCAGAGCCCGGGACAATCATTCACATCCCTACACTGGACTTGCGTACTTCGGCCCAATCCACTCCTCTTACGTATGAAGGGGGGGACGACAGAGCTACATGTACAAGGTCTTACCCACTGCCTGGAGTGACATGGTTGCGTCCGCTGTACAACGCACAATGTAATCTGGTAGGACCCGGGGCCATCATGCATACGTAATGAGCACACGGACACACTTTGATAGTCAGTTGAACTGGCTACGGGCACGTGCACCCGGCCCCTCTTTATTACCAGGGTCACCTGAGCAGTGACGCCTTTGCTGGATGGGTGTGGGGTGAGTTTGAGCCAGCCCTCAGGGAGTGGTTGGTTCTGGCAACAACTTGAACAGTGTTCACCATGAAAGCGGAAACAGAAAACACCAACATAACACAAACAACTGTGAAGCATCATGTTGGTAGCCGGAGCAAGAACAGAGGTCACCTAATATTCAATTAGAAGGATCGGTGAGTCGCAGTGCACTGAGGTAGGGGCACCAGAGCTGATCGTGCTCATGTGAAGAAATTGTCCAAGATTGTATCCCTTCGGGATCTTCCTGCTGCAACTGCAGTGGGTGTATTACACCTGCCACATTTTCCCCATCAACGTCCCAGGCAATGTTCCCTCTAATTTTTTTCCTCTGTGTGCGGCAGTATAAGGTCTCTGTGCGCTGCAACTAAGGCTATGTGCGCCGGGAACCAGACCGCACGTGTGGGTGCAGCGCCAAATATCACTCCAAACTTTTACTTAATAAAGTGAAAAGAGAGTGCATTTTCACACATGTAGCGCCATATGAAGTGTCTTAAAGCAGGTTTTCAATTTAGAAATACATGCAATGACATGAATTGGTTACACATGCAAGTACACTTTGGGTTAGAAAAGCACAGGACTCCAATGGTGGTACCGTAATACGATTTTACTAAAGATCCTCAACTCGAGCACTGTTCATAGGGTGGGGAATGTTGGGAGCCTATACAAGATCACATATATACACAATTACATAACATATTTACAATTTGATGTGCAAGCTACGGAGTAATGTCTGGCTTTCCCGTCAGAGATAGTTTGTCACCACTACAAAAACTAGCCCCCTACAGCATGTCGTCGTAACAACTTCTGAGTTAAAGTAACTTGTGGTAAAGTCACAGTCGGGGTAGTGAATGCTTTGCAAAGGCTAGTCATTGTTGACACTGCGAGGTAAAGAAGGTTTCCCGTGATTAATATTTCTGCTGGAGAGAGTTGTTTGCCTAGTTGCAGTTTTGATTCATCATAAAGTAGTACAGAGGGTTATTATGGCTGTTTAAAAAATGTGTATGACGTGTCAAAGAGCTGCTTGCAATCTGCATGGTATAGGTTAAAGTTATGTTTTTTTCCTTATCTCTCACTAATGCTGGTAAAAGGGTTGGTTTGGGTTGAAATACATTCTTATTAGTAAAGACAATCCTAACCACTCCAGTACGTTTTAACCCCTAGACTTCTCCTGCAACCACTGGCTCAAATTAAGCACTAGCATCACAGTATGTTTCCTTCTGTTAGGGCTCTAATTGAGTTTTAGGTTAGAACTTTGAGGTATGAGTTCTCGTCTCAGCATTCAACCCCTTTATGAAAGTATAGCGGTTGGCACAAGCTATGATCCAAACCACCAGCTGCACAGGAGTTAGGGCAAAACAGACAAGCCTTGGCATAGCTAATAGGTCTCGCCTTTGGGACCTTATAAGTATTTAGTTATGCAGTACAATATCCTTGGTGCAACAACAGCTGTTGCATGGCTAAACACTTATAAGGTCTCAAAGTCGAGACCTATTGGCTACGCCAATGCTTGTTATGATTCTTCTGACCTTTTGCGAGAGTTAGAGCTATTGTCATTGTAAATGACAATGCCTTTACCCATGTTTTTTGGTTTAGAGTGGAGTGGATGCATGTGGTGTGGAGTGGAATTATGTGGGTAGTATCGGAATTGTTAGTTGTGGAATTGTTATTTGTGGAATTGTGTGATGTTGAATTGTGTTTTGGACAGTGTATTTGTGTAGTGGAATTATGTGACATGGTGAATAGATAGGGGTGAGAGCTTTACAGACTAGATAGAAAGGAAGATAGAGAGGGGTAAGTAGTTTGTGCAGGAAGTGGTGAATGAACTCCGGACAGAGGAGCAGAAGGAGTGAGTGAGAAAGACAGAAAGAAGGGGAAAGCAGGTGACAGACGAATAAAGAGGGTGCGCTTGTGTACGCAAGAGACACCTCAAAAAGAGGAGGAGAGCGTGGGTTTGAGAGATGGAAATGTTGAAAAGGTACGGGAAAGAAACTTTGTTCGAAAACCTGAAGTTAATGATATGAGAGAGGCGGGAACAATGCATTAGAGAGTGAGAGAGAGGGGTGAGAGAGAGTGCAAGAGCGAGAGATAGAGATTGGGTGCCCCTCCCACTTGTCCCTCTAAGGCGGGTGGGGAAGTCGAGAGCTGTACCAGTGAACAGCATGAGGAGGTAAAGGAAGGTAGTATGTGTAAGCAGATAGTATAGACCAAGAGTGTGAGGGAGGGATGAGAGGGGGCAGTGGGGTCACGAGATGAGGGGTAGAGAGTGTGAGGGAGAGATAAGAGGAGTAGTGGGAGGGAGAGATGAGGGGGAGGGAGAGATGAGGGGGGAGTGGGAGGGAGAGATGAGAGGGTGAGTGGGAGGGAGAGATGAGCAGGGAGTGGCAGGGATAGATGAGGAAGTGGGAGGGAGAGGGGTAGTGTGAGTGTGAGGCAGAGATGAGGGGTAGTGGGAGGGAGAGATGGGGGATTGTGAGGGAGAGATGGGGGATTGGGAGGGAGAGATGAGGGGTATTGGGAGTGTGAGGGAGAGATGATTGGGTTGATGAAGGTGCGAGGGAGAGATGTATTTTATTGTAAACAAGCAATGACGATACGAAAGAGAGCTAATATCCTCACCAAATGCACCAAGATGTACCGTACGACCACAAATGAATGTGTAATGAAACCGGTGCTTGTGTAAAGCACTCCAATAGCTACGGGTCGAAATTGCGCTGTATAAAACTCCTAAAAAATTCGAGTCTATGGCTTTAGTTTTTCTTATTAGGTTTCACTGCAGAGAAAAATGAATACATATTTAAAACTTTGCAGAGGGTGGCGTGGTATTTTTTTTCTTTTTTGCACATATTTTTCCTGGGGAATTTCGCAAACATACAAAGGATTCCTCCCTTGCAAATACTCATTGCACTGAAAGCAAATGCTTAAAACCAAGGACTTGGAATAAACCTGTGCACATTTAAGCGATGATTGTTTATTAAAGTTTTCTGTATTGGCGCTGTAATGATACAAACCGGGTATGTGTGCCAGTCTACCAGTAGCATTCTGCTTTCCCACTGAATAGAAAGATCAGAGCATGTATTATACAATGGACACATGATTGGGAGGGAGGGACCGATCTTATGCGAGCACATCATTGACTTCATTGGTCATTGTTACGTCTCCTCATCCTTATGGGCATATTTCCGGTCAGATGAGGTGCACTGGTGGAGGGTGGCAGCGAGGGAATCCGAGGAGGAGGTCATGAGGGGGAGGGGCTATGGGGAGATGAGGGGCACTTGTGGCGTGTGGCAGTGAGGGAATCCGAGGAGGAGGTCAATAGGGGGGGCCATGGAGGGCTGAGGGGCACTGTTGGAGGGTGGCAGTGAGGGAATCTGAGGAGGAGGTAGTGGGAGGGGCTATGGAGCGATGAGGGGCACTGTTGGAAGGTGGTAGTAAAGGTATTTACGGAGAAAGAGGTTATTGGTGAGGCGCCAAAAAATACTTTCGCATCAGTGCTGAGGCTGTCATGGCCTTTCTGTTTTTGTTTATTTAATTAGCAGTCGGGTCATAAGGGCTACTGTGGAACATACTTTAAAGTGTGTGCTAATTTTATTTACCGCTATATTCAATGTTTTAAGTTTGAAGGTGCTTTACTAATGTTTTTACCGGGAAAAATGAAAGTGGAGCCCGATGGTGCCTGATATGGGGCTGAGGCCCAAGGTCAGCTGTGAGATAAGGTGCACTGGAGAGGAGTATTGGATAATCAAGCCTGTAAGGGAGTGTGTTGAAGAGTCCGGGGTCAGGTGGAGGTAGTAATGAAGAGGGATTCTCCCTGAAGGCTCGCACAGAGGGAGCCTGTAAGGGAGTGCGTTGCAGAGTACGTCGTCAGGTGGAGGTAGTAATGAAGAGGGATTCCCCCTGAAGACTTGCACAGAGGGAGACTGAGTAGTGGGGAATGACCTAGAGAGCTCCCCCTGGGCCCAGGTGGAGCGCTGAGAGCATCTGGGGATGCTAGGGCTGCCCGAGTGGGCCTGCGCCACCACCCGGTCCATGACCGCCCAACCAGCCGCTGCCGCGGCCCCCGACAAGCCTACGGGTCCAGAACTGCCACCCTCCTCAGGCACGGAGGAACCTGACAATGAGGCCGGGCCATCCAAACTTTCCCCCGACGAGGCCGCCTCCCTCAGCGAGATCCCCGAGCTGGCCCAGTGGCGCCACGACGGGGGCCCCACCCGCGAACAATTCCAGCAAGAGCAGAAGGCCTGCCCGTCCCTCGAGGGGGCCCGACAGCAAGCGGCCGCCCAGGCCTCGGGGGACCCCACGGGAACCCACTGGATCTATTGGGACAATGACTTATTGTATAGCGAGCAGAAAGTCGCCGAACTGGGAGCCGGCCTGGTGTTGGTGGTTCCCCTCCCCATGACGTGCCCCTCGCCGGACACCTCGGGCGAGACAAAACTTACAGCCGCCTAGTGACCCATTTCTATTGGCCCCGAATGCGGAGAGACGTGGACCATCACTGCCGGTCCTGCCAGACCTGCCAGGCTAGCGGAAAGACTGGGGGTCGAGTTAAGGCCCCCCTCCAACCATTTCCAGCTGTCCACACCCCGTTCGAACGAGTAGGGATCGACATCGTGGGGCCCCTCGACCCCCAAACCGCCCTGGGACACCGCTTCATCCTGGTACTGGTCGACCACGCCACTCGATACTCCGAGGCCATCCCACTCCGCACTGTGACAGCTCCAGTGGTGGGCCGGGCCCTGATGGGCATCTTCTCCAGGGTGGGGTTCCCCTGAGAAGTGGTGAACGACAGGGGTACGAACTTTATTTCGAAGTACATAAGATCCCTCTGGCAACAATGTGGGGTCACCTACAAATTCACCACCCCTTACCACCCCCAGGGGAACGGACTGGTCGAGCGGTTCAACAGAACCCTGAAGGGGATGATCAAGGGCCTGGAAGAGCCCCTGAGGAGGAGATGGGACGTCCTGCTGCCCTGCCTCCTGTTCGCCTATCGAGAGGTACCACAGAAATCCCTGGGCTTCAGCCCCTTCGAACTGTTGTATGGGCACCCCGTCCGAGGGCCCCTCAGCCTGGTCAAGGAGGGCTGGGAGGCGAACGTCCAAGATGCCACCCCCCCCCCGACGTCTACCGGTACCTCCTGACCCTGCGGAACCAGACTCGGAAGTTCAGGGCCCTGGCAGAAGCCAACCTCGAAGCCAGCCAAGAAGACATGAAACGCTGGTATGACGAAAATGCCTCGACCATCGAGTTCGAGCCGGGCCAGCAAGTCTGGGTCATGTCGCCCGTGGACCCCTGCGCCCTGCAGGACAAGTGGACCGGGCCCTTCAAGGTGGTTGAGAGGAAGAGCCCCGTCACCTACCTGGTCGACATGGAGTCCCCAAGGAACCCCCTCCGGGTCCTACACGCCAACCGGCTCAAGCCCCACTTTGCCCGAACTGAACTAAGCCTGCTGCTGGCTACCGACGATGGGGGCGAAAGCGACTCCGAGCCCCTACCAGACCTCCTGGGGTCCTCGGGCCAAGACGGCTCCTTGGAGGGCGTCCACCTCTCCGCCACCCTGACCCCAGAACAGCGCCATGACTGCCGGAAGCTGCTGCAACCCTTCGCTGCCCTCTTCTCTCTCACGCCCGGGGTGAACCCCTGGTGCGTCCACGACGTGGACACCGGGGACAGCCCCCCTGTGCGGCATCGCGCCTACAGAGTACCCGACCGAGTTCGAGCCTGCATACAGACCAAGGTCTCCAAGATGCTCGCCCTCGGAGTCATCGAGCCATCAGACAGCCCGTGGGCCAGCCCTGTGGTCTTGGTGCCGAAGGCCGCCGCCCCCGGCACCCCCCCGGAACTCAGATTTTGGGTAGACTACCGGGGCCTGAACGCAGTCACCAAGACCGATGCCCACCCCCTGCCATGGGCAGACGAGCTGATCGACCGCTTAGGGGCCGCCTGCTACCTAAGCACCTTTGATCTCACCGCTGGGTACTGGCAGATCAAGCTCACCCCCGGCGCCCAGGAACGATCCGCCTTTTCCACCCCCGATGGGCACTACCACTTTCGGGTGATGCCCTTCGGTATGAAGAACGCCCCAGCGACCTTCCAGAGGCTGGTGAACAAGGTCCTGGCCGGGCTAGAAGCTTTCAGCGCGGCCTACCTCGACGACATTGCCGTCTTCAGCAACCACTGGGCCGCGCACCTAGGACACCTCGGAGAAGTCCTGGCCGCTCTCCAAAGGGCCGGGCTCACGATTAAGGCCAGCAAATGCCAGATCGGTCAAGCATCTGTGACCTATCTGGGCCACCAGGTGGGGAGTGGCCAGGTGGCGCCCCTCCAGTTAAAGGTCGATGCCATCCAGGCGTGGGAGCCCCCCGCAACCCAAACCGCTGTCCGGGCCTTCTTAGCCCTCACAGGCTACTACCGGCGATTTATTAAGGATTATGGCAGTATTGTGGGGCCCCTCACGGAGCTCACTTCCAAGAAACAGCCCAAGGCGGTGCACTGGACGCCCCGCTGTCAGACCGCTTTTGAAGCCCTCAAGGCGGCCATGTGTGCTGCCCCTGTGCTACAGGCCCCTGACTACAGCAAGGAATTTGTGGTTCAGACCGATGCCTCGGAGTACGGGGTCGGGGCGGTCCTCTCCCAGATGGACACCGAGGGCCTCGACCGACCTGTGGCCTTTATCAGCCGCCGACTGCTGCCACGAGAACAGAGGTGGAGCACCATCGAGCGGGAAGCCTTCGCTGTGGTATGGGCTCTCAAGAAGCCACCCACTTCAGAGTCCAAACTGACCACCGGCCCTTGAGGTGGCTAATGCAAATGCGGGGCGAGAACCCCAAGTTGTTGCGATGGTCCATCTAGCTGCAAGGGATGGACTTCACCGAGGTAGGGCCACGCAAGCTGAGCGGGTCCTTGTTGATGTCGAAGGTGAATGTCGCGGAGTGTTTCGGGGGACAGTGGAAGGTGTCCTTCCAGGGCATGATGCAGAGGGCAGAAGCAAGCCGAAACAGGGAAATGGAGGAGTGGAATGCTATAGACTCATTTTTACCACCAAGTCAGTATCAGCTACATGATGATGAAGACAACCCCCAGGCCATAGACTCAGACGCCACCAAAGTTCAACCAGAGAGTGTCCATGAATTTCGGGGCACAGAGTCAGTGGCACCAGGGCTGAAAGGGGATGCAGTCTGCGATGAGGTCTGTACAATGATATCAACTCTGCCATGAATAAATCAAGGCTCAAATCCGAATGTTTGACCTATTCGACCACAGTGTATGCCGGAGGCAGTGGTCCACATGGGCCCACAGACATGTGTCATTGGGATGCTATGCACAGAGTTGCTGGCACCAGATCAAAGGGAGTACAGTGAAATAAAGGCTGCCATGAATATATGACCTTCGACATCATGAAATCAAGACCCAGATCCATAAATGTGACCTACTGGCCCGCAGTGTAGGCCGGAGGCAGCCATCAGCACGGGCCAACAGCTGTCCAGCTAGCTCCTAATGGAACTCTCACACAGGACATTGGAATGGCATGTGGTGATGATTTGTGGTTGACGGAGGTAGAAGCACCAGAGCTGAGCGTGTGTGCAGCCTGCGACGATGCCATGTCCTGCCTGGTCTGGACTAGGTTGGATTAGTGTGAGGCCTGCTGGACCGCAGTGTAGGCCAAAGGCAGTAGTCAGCAAGGGACCACAGCCACGTGTTGTTGGATTGCAATGCACAGAGTTAGTGGCACCACATCGAAGGGAGTACAGTGACATAAACTCAGCCATAAAGTGTATACTCTGCCATTGAATAATCAAGACTCAGTTCCGAATGTGTGACCTACTTGACTGCAGTGTAGGCCGGTGGAGTACGTCTACAAGAAAGCAGTGCTGGGTGCCTGTGTCGCAGAGGCCGTGATGGTCTGAGGAGGCTGCCAAGGTCGCAGGCCTCGGGCTTGGAGCTTGCACAGGCACGTGGTGGGCCCTGTTTGACACGCGCCGGTGTCGGCAGGTTGGCTGCAATAAAGTGCCGATAACTCGGCGATAAGTCCTTGAGAATATGCCCCTATGAGCACATTACTGCAGTCTCAGAGCACACTCTGCTTAGCCTCTGAGGTTTAATATGTTTGCTGCTTTTTTTTTAGGGGGGTGTTTGCTAAGATAACAAGCATTGGCATAGCCAATAGGTCTCGCTTCTGGGACCTTTTAAGTATTTAGTTATGCAACTCTTGTGTGTGTGTGGTTGTGTGTGTTATTATGAGTGTGTATGTGGTTGTGTGTGTGGTTGTTTGTGTGTGTGGTTGTGCGTGTGTGGTTGTGTGTGTGGTTGTGTGTGGTTGTGTGTGTGTGATTGTAGTTGTGTGTGTGTGTGGTGGTGTGTGGTTGTTTGTGTGTGTGGTTGTGTGTGTGGTTGTTTGTGTGTGTGGTTGTGTGTGTGTGTGGTTGTGTGTGTGGTTGTGTGTGGTTGTGGTTGTGTGTGATTGTAGTTGTAGTTGTGTGTGTGGTTGTGTGTGCTTGTGGTTGTGTGTGCTTGTGGTTGTGGGTGTGGTTGTGGGTGTGTGTGTGATTGTGGATGTGTGTTGTGTTGTGGGTGTGTGTGTTTGTGGATGTGTGTGTGTGTGGTTATGGTTGTGTGTGTGTGGTTGTGTGTGTGTGTGTGTGTGATTGTGTGCATGCGTGGTTGTGTGTGTTGTTGTTTGTGTGTGGTTGTGTGTGTGGTTGTGTGTGTGTGGTTGTGGTGGTGTGATTGTGGTTGTGTGTGTGAGGTTGTGTGTGGGTGTGTGTGGGTGTGTGTGTGGTTGTGTGTGTGTTATTGTGTGTGGTTTGTGTGTGTGATTGTGTGTTTGATTGTTCGTGTGTGCTTGTAGCTGTGTGTGTGGTTGTGGTTGTGTGTGGGTGTGTGTGTGGTTGTGTGGGTGTGGTTGTGTGTGTGTTTGTGGTTGTGTTTGTGGTTGTTTGTGTAGTTGTGGTTGTGTGTGTAGTTGTGGTTGTGTTTGTGTGGTTGTGTGTGTGTGTGTGGTTGTGTGTGCTTGTGGTTGTGTGTGTGTGTGGTTGTGGTTGTGTGTGGTTGTGGTTGTGTGTGTGGTTCTGTGTGTGTGGTTTTGTGTGTATGGTTCTGTGTGTGTGTGGTTGTGGTTGTGTGTGTGGTTGTGTGGTTGTGGTTGTGTGTTGTGGTTGTGTGTGTAGTGTTTGTGTGTTATTGTGTGTGTGGTTGTGTGTGTGATTGTGTGTGTGTTGGTGTGTGTGTGGGGGGGTTGTGTGTTTGTGGTTCTGTGTGGGTGTGGTTGTGTGTGTGTTGGTGTGTGTGTGTGGGGGGGGGGTTGGGTGTGGGTATGGTTGTGTGTGGTTGTGTGTGTGTGGTTGGGTGTGTGTGTGGCTGTATGTGGTTGTGTGTGTGTGGGTGGTTGTGTTTGTTTGTGGTTGTGTGTGTGTTTGTGGTTGTGGTTGTGTGTGTGGTTGTATGTGTGTGGTTGTGGTTGTGTGTGGTGGTTGTGTGTGTGGTTGTGTGTGTGTGTGTGTGTGTGTGTGTGTATGGGGGTGTGTGTGTGGTTGTGTGTGTGTTTGTGGTTGTGGTTGTGTGTGTAGTTGTGGTTGTGTGTGTGTGGTTTTTGTGTGTGGTTGTGTGTGGTTGTGTGTGAGTGCGGGTGTGATTGTGGGTTTGTGTTACTATCTTTGTGGGGACTTGAGTACGATAACACACTCACGCTGTGGGGACTTGATTGCACTATGGGGACCTGAACCCAAGTCCCCACAAGGTAAAGTCTTCTAAATGATTAGAAATGACATCAGAAACGTATGTGCCAATTTTTACAACTTTAAAAAAAATTGCCTTGTGGGGACCTGTGTTTCACCATGTGTGTTTATTTTTTTGCTCAGCTCTGCCCCTGTAGACAGGCGGTGGTACTGCAGCCTTAAACACACTTAACATATTAAACACACTTCAGTAATTGAATCCCATCTAGCAACAGAGGATAGTGATTTTGAAGGAGCAAACCCATCAGAAAACCTAATACCTGAACGCAATGTCCTTTTTAATTTTATGTAACCTTTTTTAAAGAAGAAAAACATTCATCAAATGAGGCTACTGACTTTGCACTTTTATTTTTTTTTAGCTATGTTCTTTGAAAAGCTAAGAAATGCACATTTAATTGAATGCTATTGTTTTACATTTCCAATACATGACCAAATCGCTATTCAAGAAATGACGCACTACATTGTCTTATCAGTACTCATGGATGTGGCAACAATAAAAATATTTAAGAAAAGGCATATCTATGTCCAAGAAAGTGGTATAGTATGGTCATTCTCTTTAATCCTTAACCAGTATTCCCCTTTAATATATACTTTGGCATTGAACTCATCAGTTCTTAAAAGTATATGTGAAACGTTAGGATTCATCTAATTATGAGCACCCTATTGAAATAATAACTACATTTACAACAGTGGGGTAGATCTACAAGGAAGTGCCGCAGCGGGGCAACGCAAGCCCTTCGGCTGCACCACACTGCGGTACTTCCGAAGCCCATGAATGCAACATATTTACAAGGATATGATGCATTCCTGTGCTTCCCTTGCGCTGGCGCACAAACTGCAGCCAAGCACCGGTACAGTCATCCTTGCACCATGGTGCAAGGATGCCTGCGTCATGGGGGAGATTGTTTTTGTGCAGGAAGGGGCACCTTCCTACACAAAAACAATCACTACAGGCATTTTCCTATTTCAATGCGTACTGTAGAATGCAGCACGCTGTGAAAGAGGAAAAAACGAGGACAAATGAAAACATTCCTCCTCGTTGCGCCTTGCTACGCCTCCCCTGGGGAGGCGTAGCAATGACACGCATTTCAAGATTTACGATTCCTTGTAAATCTGGAAATGTCTCGTTCCATGGGTGTTGCGTGGGAGCACCCATGGAACCCCCCTTCCACTCAAAGTGCTGCGTGTGAAGGGGCCGTATTTACAAGGACAGGAAAAGCCATGCAGGGTGGGTTTTCATCTCCTTGTAAATATGGAGAAGTGAAATGCGCCTCCAGTACGTCACAAAAAGTGACGTCCTGGTGGCGCAGGGGGCTTGTAAATCTGCCCCAGTGTATTTTAAACAGCTCCTGCTTTGCAGGTAGTGCATGTGACATAAACGTGAAAGAGCAGAAAGATGAAACAATTTTGCACCAAAATATGAAGTCCCGCAGCACCCTGTTTGAATCAACTTCAAATTTGCTGCGATGTGTTTTGCTGCAGGGAAAGAAAATCCCTTGTCGCAGTACATCAGTTGGAGATGTCGGAATTTGCCTTGAGAGGAAACTCAAGACAGAACTTTAGTATGGGCAGCCGCAGAATAGCAAATTCACACTTGTGCATGCCAAAAAACACAGTACTGCAGATCAGGGTGCTGAAGCCATTGGAGTTGATTAGTCTCTCCGAGTGGGGGTAGATGCTGCTGCCAACACATCTTCCAACAGAGAGGAAGTTCAGCGTGGGACTGACAGCAGTCGAGAAGGGAGTCAGGTGTCCAAACAAAAGCTGCAGCTGATTTCACCCATGCTATTAAAATGCAATATGCATCATTTTTTAGTTCATCTAGATATAGCACCATCCTTCAAAAGTTACTTTATAATTATGCAGTGTATTCTTTGTATGCAGTCTACAGATTATCGAAGTTTGAGCTCATTGACAGAATGCGAGGCTTTCCAAACCGAAACTCTTGGGGTTATTTTCTTGCTTTCCTTAACCTGTTAGTAGGCCGTTTACTGCACATTATAGATGCCAATAGTGTTTCTTAAACCTCCTTCGTACAAAAGGCCTTCATCAAGAAATACCATCAGGAAACACTGTAGCTGATAGGTGAATTATGTGGACTATTTCTTTCCTAAAGCAAATTGGATATGGCTTCATTCTGCAAACTTTCGGGTAGACCTGTGTGAAATTTTAATTACACTGGCGAATTCGTACAGTTCTGGACATTTTGCATTATACACAAATTCATGATTCCTTCCTATCGTATAGAAATAGAAAGCAAATCTCTGAAACCTGAACCACTAGATAATTACTTCGACTGCAAAGCATGGAATATCAAATATTAGACATATATATTGTGAATGGATCCTTTTTTTTTTCAATTCGAAAAAATATTTACGGAGCTCAGTCTAGTTTGCACCTGACTCAGAAATGCTAAACCTTAAGCAGAATATTCCATTTTATATTTAAAAAAGAAATGCTACAAAGATCTAGCGCCAGACATCCGAAATGAAAACAATCTAATTGCATCTTTGCTAGATTTATTTTCTTTCAGCATCTAATGCCAACGTGTATATTTGAGCGGCATTTGACTATCATGTGAACTTTGCAGTCTGCTCATTGCTTAGTGCTTATCGTACTTTCCCTAAAACATTTATTATCTCATTTCTTAGAGGTGCAGACGGTTTGATTTAACATTAATTGTTTCTTTAGCTTCTTGTTAAAAGAATGCCAGTGTTTTCCGCAGTGGTTTCATGCAGGGAAGTAAAGGTAGCCAGGGCGTTGCCAAGGTCAGCCAAAGATGTGCAAATGCACTTCCGTGCATAACAAAGGGCGAGTTAACTAGCGGGGCTGAGAACACCTCATGTCAGTGACTTTTGCAGACTGGGGGATGGGCGCAGCTGCAACAGACTACAAACACCTTGCTGGGCGAGCAGAGAGACACCAGTAAATACACTAGGTTTGCTCGGCCTGAAACTTCAGCAGCGCTCAGAATGAGGTTGAACTTCTGAGACTGTTGACCTGCTTTTGCTCTTCCGATAATGAAAAAAAAATGTAATAATGTAATTTTTTAAGAGAAACCGATGCAGTGGGACATTTATTCCCATCTATTACTGATAAATATTGTAAAGAAAAAAAGAGAAGAGCCAGGGAATCTGCATAGTTTAATGGGTGCGCCGAACTCTAAGCATAGATATCTATTCTAACAGAACACCAGGTTCACCTGCAGAAATGTAGAACGTTTAGTAGCAACATTTCCTATATTTAATAAATAAAACAAAAACTTTGAAAATTACTTTTTGTGCGTCTCCATTTTATTTTTCTTTGAACATTCCAAAATCATTTATATCATATTGTATCATATGTGGGAGGGTTGACGAGAAAAGGCAAATTAAGCGGCATAATGCAGCACTTTAGTGATAGTATACTTCCTTATTTTCTCATGCTTTTCAAACAGGTTAACACTGTTTGGGCAAATGTTTCATCTCATTAGGACCGGTTTAAACCCTAAATGCAGAATATGCAACAGAAAGGAGACCAGAGATCCTTTGCAAAGGGCACTCCACTGCCGGGCAAAGTGTGTCACTTCTAGGCCTGGGCAAAAATTTCGTTCCGTTCGCGGAAATTGCGATAATTTGACATTTTTGCGTTCCGCGGAGAGCGCGAAAATGTCAAAAATTCCGGTTTCCGCAGCTTGGCGATAATTTGTTTCTTGCTCGCGCTGTAAAATGATACATTCTCGCGCGCGCGCGATCGCCTTACCTGAATCCCTGCGTTCGCCGACAAGTTTTCTTGATCCGGTCGCGTTCTCCATGAGATGTTGTATTGTTTTTAGCCATTTGCGCTGTCTCGCGACAGTTCGCGCCCGCAGTGACGTCATGCGTCGCGCGATCACGGCTTTCTTCTCGCGATCATGCACCGCGAGAACAACTCAAAACAAGATGGCCGCGCCCGCAAGCAGCCACATGGGTAAGTTGGCGACCCGCAACCATGCAGAAAATCGCGCGAACATGCCGGAAAAAAACTTCCGCATCTTCGCGATATTTCTGCTTGTTTGCGATAATTTTAAACATTCTCGCGATAATTTGCGAAGGTTAATTCCGCAAATTCCGCCCACCCCTAGTCACTTCGGGTTTAGTCGTTTTTGTCCATTTGAGGTAGAAACATATATATTTTTTTAAATCTGCAGGTTATGCAGCATATGATGGATTATGTGGCACATGGATTACTATACTGAAAATGCCATTGCTGCAAAATTACATAATTCAAGCAGCCCCACTATAGAGAGGAAAAATAATGTGTCTGACTGGCTTAAGACGTTCTCAGCAGCCAGAGTGAAGCTAGGGCACCCATGCTGACTATTTTGTGATCACAGCCACCAACTCAGCGTGATCTTATGCTAAAATCAACATTTTTTTAATCTACAACTAAAACAGCAGAATATGCTATTTTAAAATGCATTGCACAATGTTGGAAATGGTACCAAACATAGGAAAAGTGCTTCAGAATTCATCTGGAACCCTCATACTTGTCCTCATAAGGGAAAGAAACATGATGAGCACATCCTCTTTGTGATATATGAAGAGCTGCCCTTCTAATGAAAAGGTAACAAGTGGACTGAATTGCTAGTTTGAAGGTACCGTTTTTACATTTGCAGTTTAGGTCGATTTTTTTTCTTTTTCCTGTAATATTTCAACAAAATAAGAAAGCGCACTTCCTTATTTCTTCAGAAGCAAAGTATGGATCAGATTCACAAAATTCCATGCAGAGCCAAAGCTGTGTAATAATCAGCAGTACTGCATTGAAAGAATGACAAAAATTTTTGCAGTACCATGTGTAGAAGGAGTCAGATGCGGATGTCCTCACACGTATGTGTGCTACAAAGTCATTTTAGCAAGAGGCTAAACTTCATGCAATAGCACAAAGGTGAGGTAGGATTACCTTGAGTGAAAACTTGACCCAGCTCCGATGTGAAAAGTCCAGCCTGAACTGCGAAGGCAGGTTCTCCCTAGTTCCCCTGGAACCAAGCTATGCCAGCCTCAAGAGCTTTGAAACCATCAACACCAGTCTTGGGTTCCTTGTATTCCGGTCACGGAGGACCTGGTCTGGCAGTTCAGGCTGGATTGTTCCCATTGGAGCAGAGTCCAGACTAATTTGCAAATGGCTGGGTCCAAATTGAGGTAGCATGATGTGAACAATAGTGGGCTAGGATGTGGCCTGAGTAATTTCCAGTGGTTGGGATTAGTTCAAGCATTCCATTCATAATTTTTTTTGCATACCTTAGTATGATGTCCTAAATGGAATGGATATGCTCAGACGTGGGTCCTGTGCCCACTGAGCCGCTGGAACCAAATTATACCCAACTGAGGAGTCCTAATAGAGCAAAACCCATCTTGGGTTACTTGTGTTTGAGTTCAAGGAGGACATGTTCTGGCCATTCATGCTGGACTGTTCCCATTGGAACAGGGACCAGACTTATTTGCAAACGTAGGTGCGATGGTGTACAAAATAAAAATGGACCGGGATGGGACGTTGAGTATTTAGCAGCTGCTGAGATTAATTAGAGATTTCCATCCTTCACTTTGTTGTATACTTCAGTTTTTCTTGTTGTGAGCAAGCAATTTTAGATGGAAGCTACCAGACAGAGCAAGCTGCCTGGTTGCATAAGACGAAGGGTCTCATTTACAAGAGGCCTGTGCCGCTGCGTCATCACTTTTAATGATGCTCCGGTGGCGCAGGCCCCTGAATCACATCTACAAGTCCAAGGAAAGCTACCCTGCCTGGCTTTTCATAGCCTCTTACATTTGGCGTCGCCTCACACTGCCCGGGGGAAGGGGCGTGCCATGGGGGTTGCTATAGGCGTTCCCACTCAATGCCCATGGTTTTTGACACATTCAAAGATTTACAACAAAGCATGAATCTGGAAATGCATCAAAATCCTGTGCCTCGCCAGGGGTGGCATAAGGGTTGTTTTTGTGACAAAAGGTGCCCCTTCCTCTAAAAAAACAACCTGATTTCAACAAAGACACCCTTGCACCATGGTGTAAGGGTGCCTGCGTTGGCACATGGCAGTTATTTGTGCACCAGCGCTGTGAAAGAGGACAGGATTGCACCATATCTCAAAGATACAGTGCATTCCTGCCCTTTCCCTTTGATGCAGGGCAATGCAGCAAGAAGCCTTGCGGTGCTGCCCAGTGCCAAAACTTTGTACCAAGATCTTATAGTGAGATCAAAATCCACCCATTGGTTGCCATTGATTTGCTTTATTTTTGTTCTCATTTTCCTACTTCTGTTTAGATGGCTTGTCTTATATTATGTTTGCCCCTCCCATGGAGCATAACCTCTTTACTTGTGTCCTTCGACTCCTCACTTTAAGGTAACTCATTTTCGTGTTTTCCTTTAGCAGTCCACAAGAGTGCATGCGTTTTCCAGCTGTCTTGTTTGTGTGTGTCTCGCCTCCACTCTTTTCTTGTTCTTTGTCATCTGTCTGCTGTTTTCTCCCTCCTTACTGCTATATTTTGTTTTGTTTTGTTTAAGCACTCCATGAGTGCATGTGTTTTCTAGCTGTCTCCCTTGTGTGCTTCTCTCCTCCCACACTTTTTTGCTGTCTCTTCTCCGTGTGCTTCTCTCCCCATGCTGTATTCTCTCGTCCGCATGCTTCAATCCCTTCACTCTGCACACTCTATGTTGTTCACTATCACCTGTGTACTTCTGTGATGTTGTCTGCCTCTTGTGCTTTCTCCAGCTATCATGCACTGCTTTTTCCCTTTCCCCGCTCCTCCATTATCAGGCACCTCCACCACCAAAAGCTTCAGTCCTTTTTTAACTGGCACTATTTTACTAAAAAAAAGCATTTTTTTTGTATTTACTGATCCAAATGACATCTTTCATCTTGGACTAGTACATAAAAAAACGGCACCTGTGTCCTTCCACTGGTGAGCACATGTTTTCTAATGCAGGTATGCATCAGTGAAAAGATGCCACCACTAGTGTGTCTTTCTTTATTTTGTATTTTGATGATGGTGCACAGCATCCCGATTGTGTACAGCACTGCTAAAAGCAGTTGGCAAAGCCAGTAGGCCCAAAAGGCGAGATACATTTTCTTTGTCAACGCTTGATGTGGTCAGGCACTGGCCACTCTCTTGATGTTAGTGTGTTCTCAAGTACTACCTTAGTTGAGTGATGGTGTCTTTCAAGAGATGCTATACCTGTGGAAAACTGTGAAAGTATTACAGCATAAAAGAGCTATGGAATGATGGTAGGGGTGTAAATCTATGAGGATTATGAGAGAGCTGTGGAGGGTTAAGGAGATATAGTTAAGAAGGTAGCAAAACAACCTGGAGCTGTAGCGAGGTTTGTCAGGCTGTAAACTGAAGCTTTTGAAAGTGAGTACTGGCTGTCGGGATATAATATGGTTATGGAGGTGCATGTACTGTGAAGAACAAGATGAGGTAAAATGTTGAGTAGTGGAGAAATGTATTGCTTGTAGATATATAAGGACACTGCAAACAGATGCTGCACGGATGGGGCTGTAAATATTTACTGCTAAGGAGAGAAGTAGGGAATATGCAGACCTCTGGAGAAAGGGAGTCTGACCAGAGCCTCAACTCCAGGTAGGAGCAGCATCACAGCTAGGCCTGCTATAATTGTGGAGGCCTCATCTATATGGTGGATTTGGTGCATTTCCAAGTTCAGAGTTTGGGTTGAAATTGTGGACTGTTCGTTTCTGATGAGGCACTATGACAATGTGGTTGATCACTACATGTGTGGTCATTCACTTACCACTTGTATTTATTTGGTTCCAAGTTTAACACATTTTAATTTGATAAAGGCAAGAGCAAATGTATATCCTGAATGGGGATTTGGAGGAAACATTCCCATATTTAATGATGATGCAGGCATTATTGTATTGTATTGTAATTGTATTTGTATAGCGCTTACTACCCCTAACGAGGCGTCGAAGCACTTTTCAGCAAGTAGCACACTACTCCGGGACCCATAGAGGATTAGTGTTGAATTAGTATAGTGAAACACGCAAGTAAATTTTAAGTGGTGGATATGTTAGTCAGTTATTTGGATTCGGAAGGATAGCAGAAGGATAGAGGAGGAAAAAAGGTTTGTATTTATATAGCGCTTCTTACCCCTGATGGGGTGTTGAAGCGCTCTTTTTTGCCGAGTAGCACGCTACTCCGGAAACCCATAAAGGATTAGTGGTGAATTAGTATGGTGAAATATGAAAGTAATTTGAGCGGTGGATATTAGTCAGTTATTTGGAGTGAGAAGGATAGCGGAGGGATAGAAGGGGAAAGAAAGGTTTGCATTCATATAGAGCCTGTTACCCCTAATGGGGGTGTTGAAGCGCTTTTTAGGCGAGTTTCAGGCTACTCCGGGAACCCATAAAGGATTAGTGTTGAAAATTAGTATAGTGAAATATGAAGTAATTTGAGTGGTGGATTTTATTTGGATTGAGAAGGGTTGGGGAGTGGTAAAAAAGGGAGAAAGGTTTGCATTTATATAGCGCTTGTAACCCTGATGAGGTGTTGAAACGCTTTGTTGGCGAGTAGCATGATACTCTGGAAGCCATAAAGGATTGGTGGTGAATTAGTATAGTGGAATATGGAATTAGAGAAGTGAACATGTTAGTCTGTAATTTTGTTTGAAAAGGATAGTGGAGGGATAGAGTGAAGGATTTCTTTTCTAGGTCATAGCAGTAGGAGGAGGCTTTTAGATGAGTTAAAAGGGTTTTTGGAGGGGAGGAGTCAGAGGGAAGAGTTTATAAAGGTTTGTTGTGGGAGATCGGTATAGTAAAAGAAGTGTCAGATGATACAAGTAGGGGTAGAGTAGGAGAGAGTCAACAAAGGGTTATTTTGGGGATCAAAGCAGTGGTGTGGGGTTTGGGATAAAAGAGAGTGTGTGTAGAGGATGTAATGATAGATGTATAGGGTGAGAGATAGGGTAGTCTATTGGAAAGAGTAGTAGAAAGACGTTTGAGATGAGTCAGAAAGTTGGGCTAGAAGATATATTGAGAGAAGTATAGGCTGAGAAATAGGGCGGTGCATTGGAAATGTTAAATTATAAGAAAGTGATAAATATACAGATCTATAAGTACATTGAAAGTATATAGATGCATAAAGGAGGTAAGTATATGCAGATTAAAGATTGATAGAGGTACATGATGAGAAATAGGGTAGTGCATTGGATATGCTTTTTCAGGAGAAAAGTAACAGACACACAGATCCAAGTACATGGAGGTACATGGATGCACAATGGAAGCAAGTATATGTAGTGGTTTATTCACAGAGAAATGTCCTTCCTTTGGAGACAAACATGCTGATGCATATTTGTATTACATTTTATAAGTGTATAATGTTCCAGCTGGCTGAGAAGCTCCCCGTGTTTCCCTGACCAGTGCTAAAATGCATGCGCTCATTCCTTTAAACATGGTAAAATTGGCTTACACCCAATTGGCACATTTATTTTGCTTGTCAGTCCTTAGTAAAGTAGTACTATATGTATCGAGGGCCTGCAAATTAAATGCTACAAATGGGCCTGCAGTATTTGTTGTGCCACCCACTTAGGTAGCCCCTTAAAACATGGGCCAGGCTTGCCATTCCAGCCTGCGAACAGCTTTCAACTGCCAATTCGACCTAAAAAATACCTTACCACCCAAAAACCCATACCCACCTAAACCCTAGAAATTACCTTGCCACCCAACAAAACCCATACGCACCCTAAAACCTAAAAAAGCACATATCACCTAAAAACCCATACCTACCCTAAACCCTAAAAAATCCCTTACCACCCAAAAACTCATACCCACCCTAAACCTTAAAGATTCCCTTGCCACCCAAAACCTATGCTCACCCTAAACCCTAAAAATTCACTTGCCACCCAAAAACCCATATCCACCCTAAGACATAACTTACCACCTAAAAAACCATAACCACTCTAAACACTCAAAATTCCTTATCAACGAAAAACCCATACCCAATCTAAACCATAAAATGTCCCTTGCCCCCAAAAACCCACACCCACTTTAAACCTTAAAAATTCACTTGCCACCCAAAAACCCATACCTTCCCTAAACCCTAAAAATGCACGTGCCACCCAAAAACCCATACCCATCCTAAACCCCCAAAAAGCCCTTATCACCTAAAAACCTATATTCACCATAAACCCTAAAAAATAACTTACCTCCCAAAAACCCATACCCACCCTAAACCCTAGAAATTCCTTAACATACCCTACCTAAGATCCCCCCCGTCAGCAGCATTTTCTTTAGTTAAAAGTCTTTCATTGGACTGTTTTTTTCACATCTCATGGTGTTCTTCTCTATCGTCAATGACATATAATTGTACAGTAATAGGCCGTATCTCTGCCTTTAAAAAAAAGGTGCATGGCTACTTCTCAATCATAACACCAAAGCCCATCATTACCATTTGGCATAATATTGAGACCCGGTTGAAATTTAAAGTAAGCTGCTTGAGTCATGAAATTTCTAGAATTTCATGCTACGCTTGTTATGCAAATTCTGGTTCCACCTCACATAAACCTTTGCCACAAAGGCCACATAGTTATCGCAAATGCATGGCACTAATGCAAATGGCCAGAACATGCGAGCCTTTTCCTTATGTCACTTATGTTTTTCTTGCTATGTTTTTACTGCAAAACTCATTTTGTGCTAAAATATAGCACTAAATAATGTATTTGCATTTGTGTAATTTTATATGATTTTGCATAATTTTCCTGAACTTTTGCATAATTAAACAAAAACAAACTAAGCAAATTGTGTACACACTATCATTTTAGACACTTGACAGGATCTCTGCCTTGCAGACGTTGCCAAAAGGATTACTAGGCCTTCTCTGGTTATCCCTATAGAGTATTTGCACACATCACCCTGCTGTTCATCTGACTCGGCGAGTGCTGCCTATGTATTTTAGTTCTAACTATATCATAATTTGCGTGCGGATCTCTCACGGATCCTGCTCTGTTCATACGTACTGTGCCCCAAGACAAAAAAAGAGCACCTCTATGGTCACTCATCCATGAATTCAAAACACTTCCCACGTAGAATGATATAATAAATACATCCTCTGCCAGCCCAGCACTCCCTCATGGGGTAGCATGCTACCTGTTCAAAAATGTACCTGGGCACCCCACATGAATCACTGTACAATATAATACAGTAGCAGGGCCCTAGATCTTAATGTCAAAATCAGACTTTTGTTGGCTCTTCACCCTGTCTCTGCCCAGTGCCACTGTACCTGCTGCACTAATCATAGCTGCTTCCTTATGCTCCATGCTTGGACTTGAAGTAGACTGCAGGGAGATTTTCACCTCCTTCATCTCTAGTGCCACTGTGGGGTAGAGTTTTTTGGAGGAGAGTGTTATACAGTGGACTGTCATACAATAGAGTGTCCTAGAGTGGGGCGTTGTAGAGTGGAGTGGCATACAGTAGAATGGCATAGAGTGGAATGGGGTAGAGTGGAATAGTGTAGAGTGGAGTAGTGAACAGTGGAGTGGCGTAGAGTGGCATGTAACGTAGAGGCTTAGAGTAGAGTGGCATAGAGTGGAGTGGTGTAGAGTGGCATGCCGTAAAGAAGAGTGGTGTGGTGTTAGAATCCAGGGTCTCTGGTTGGCGCAGGTATGCACTTGAGACAAGCAGGGATCCTTTCCTCTAAGTCAGGGCGTAGGATTACCTCTTTAAAAATATCCCCTGCTCACCCTATAGGTAACGTGGTGCGAGCAGTCAGGCTAGATTCCAGAGGGCATTAGGTTAAGCATTCAGGGTATCCCACACAATAATTACCACCCCACCACACAAAGACACAAGGCTGTATTTATATCCAAAATAAATTCTTTATGTAGAAGATTTCTTCAGGCAGGTTGTCAAAATACAGTTCTCTTGCTTAAATAATGTTCCAGTTACTTTTAAATGCTTTCAGGCAGTCCACAGATGTTAAAATGGCAAAATTCTACTTAAAATAGCTTCTTTAGGGTGTCTGTGCTCTTCGTAGCGCCTCCGGTACGCTTCGTACGAGGTTTTGAACGTACCTTGCCGTTTATCACGCTTCTCGCGTGAGCACGCGTACTCTGGACGTGAACCGTACGGACCGTACCCTCGTGGGTACGCATCGTACACGTCCGGTACGCCTCCTGCTGAAACTCACGCTTCTCGCGTGAGCAACGTCCTTTACTTTCAATGGAATACGGTTCGTACTTCTCCGGAACGCTTCGTAGAGCTGCTCCGAAGGTTGCCGAAGTTCACACTTCTCGCGTGAATCGTGTAGCGGGTCTAGAGCGCTAGTACGGCCCGAACAAAGCAGCAGACGGGTCGTACTTCAACGCGCTCGCACATAGTACCTTAATTCTTGCACAAGGATGGTCGCAGCAGCTTCAGGGGTCCCTGCAGGAGCGTCCCACGTCGCGTTGTCGTCCCTCCTGGTCGGTGAGCGGCGATGCTTCGTGGGTTGCTTCAGGATGGTCCCAGCCACACGACAGTGCTCAGAGGAAGGGAGGGCAGCTCGGGGGCAATTCCTAGCGCGTTGCAGCGCTGTCGGCTTTCCAGGGGATAACCAGTGTGTTGCAGGTCCTCACTGTGATCTCGGCGGCGCAGGGTCGCAGAGGCTCGGCGTTTGGACGTCCAGGTTCTCTTCTTCGCGATGCGAGCTACGGCTCGGGGGACAGTTGCTTGCTGTGCTAGGGCCAGGCAGGCAGGCCTTTGCGGTGCTTACGGTAGTCCCGGTGGCAGACGTCGCGGTGCTTGGAGAGAGAGAGAGGAGCACACAGGTTCTCTGGGGGTCAGCGTTACAGGGTCACCTCCAGCAGCTTCTCTTCTTCTTGGGGGAAGGTAGCGCCCACTGTTCCTGGGGCGCAGTTCAGGGGGCAAGTTCACCAGCAAGCCCTTGGAGATTGTTTAAAAGCACAAGTTGAATCAAAGTCTTTTCCTCTAGTCTTTTCCTCTCCCTCCAGCAGACAGGCACCCACTGCAGGCCAGTCTCTCAGGCAGAGAGACAGTATTCCTCCTTCAGTTTCCCCAGGTCCTTCTCCTTCAGGCAGAGGTTCATCTTGGCGCAAACAGGATCTGATTTCCTAGGAGCAGGGCTCCTTCTTTTATAGCACAATTCTTTTGTTCTTTGTCGCCAGGGGGCCTGGGCCTGGCTCAGTCCAGTTCTGGAGCACTTTGTTGTGGTGACTCTGCTCTTTCCTTTCAGCAGCAGGCCAGAGACATCAGCCGCTCCACAGGGGGCGGAGCCGGCTTTGTGGTGGCAGAGCACAGGTCTATTCAGAGTCAAAGGTGAACTCCTCCCACCCATCCTGGTGTAATCTCTCTACCCACCACCTGGCAGCCAGCCTGTCTCCTGGAATTCCCCAGCCCTGCTCCTTACTGTTGCTAGGCAGAACACACACACACAGCAGAGGCGGACTGAAATGGCCAGGTCAGTAAATACTAACTTTCTAAAAGTAGTATTTACAAACACAGGATATTAAAATAAACTTTACTAAAAGAAGTATTTTATTATTCTGAGTTCAGGCATACTAAACTTGACTTTCTACCATGCTCTATGAGTCCACTGGGATTACAGCGTGTAGTAATTCCAGCAGCCCATTCTGGCCTATGGAGAGCAGGTAGCCTTCAATAGTGAAAAACGAAAATGGCTGTAATTCACTATTAGGACATGCCACACACATCAGGGCATGTCCTACCTTATACCTACAATGCACCCTGCCCTTGGGCCTACCAGAGGGGTGACTAATATGTAGTTAAGTGAAGGTTTGGGGACTGGCAAGTAGGTGCACTTGCGCAATCAGCGCAACAGTACCAGACCGCGCGCAGGTTCTGCAGTGGCAGACCCTAGACACATTTTACTAGGCCGCTTCTGTGGGTGGCACAACCAGTGCTGCAAGCCCACCAGCAGCATTTGTATTTACAAGCCCTGGCACTCCTGGTGCACTTTACTAGGGGCTGATAGTAAACCAAATAAGACAAACATGGACACCAATCAATGTATACATTTTACCATAGGGAGAGCATATGCACCTTAGCACTGATCAGCAGTGGTAAGGTGCCCAGAGTCATAAAACAGCCAACAACAGGTCAGAAAAAATACCGGAGGAAGGCAAAAACTTTAGGGATGACCCTGCAAAAAGGGCCAGGTCCAACACAACCCCCTTCCAGCCAAAACGCAGGGTAGACCAATCACCACCGTGATGGTCTTCCCTGCTTGGGGCGATAGAACAAGGACCTGGCCCGCAACTGCAGGGGCAGACTCCAGTTCTACGCCAATCTGAACCTATTGGACTCCCTCTGTCCATACTCTCAGGGCCCACCAAGCCAATCCATGGGGAACCCTTCTCCTCACCTGTGGACACCACCTGTGCAACACCTAACCTTAACAGGCCCACAGGTGTGTCCCAACAGACAGACAGCAAAATGCTACAGTGGCCACTGACAGTAGTCAGGGATGAGACCCAGGCCGTATGCCTTTCAGGGCTCTCAAACCTTTGTGGCGCCAGGGAGCGGGGGGCAGTAGCCCCAGGTGCCTGGCACCCTTTGTCCATTCTCCCTCCTGTCAGGTCAGGTATGACATCCTGGCACTGACCCACCAGCCCCAGGCCACACAACCTTTACCCTTCCGCCATCCAACGCTTTCCCTACTGTTGCACTCTTTGTAGTGGTAATAGTAATTTTTACCCTCCCGCTATTCAACGCTTTCCCTACTGTTGCCCTCACTGGAGTGGGAATAGTAATTTTTACCCCTACGCTATCCAACGCTTTCCCTACTGTTGCACTCTCTGGAGTGGGAATGGTAATTTTTACCCTCCCACTATCCAACGCTTTCCCTACTGTTGCACTCACTGGAGTGGGAATAGTAATTTTTACGCTCTCACTATCCAACAAAATCTCTACTTTTTTTTACATTACATTTAATATTTTTACATTTTAAGCTTTTTTATATTATTTTAAGTATGTTTTATTTAATTGTTTTTAATATTTAATTACTTTTATATTTTAATACATTTTAAAAATTCGATATTTTAGCTAACTATATTTTGCAATCAATATTTTAGTACTTATCTGTTTGTAGATAGGGATTCTATATTCTGTACTTCTATATTTTGGAGTTGATATTTTGGGTATTCTATAATATGTCCCTCGATATTTAGTCACTGAACCCCCATGTACCACCCATGTAAGGCCCCCTTGGCGCTGAGTTACGCAAAGCAGTGCTTTGCGCTTTTTTCGCTACTTAGTGTACTTTCCAGCACAAAACAAGTTTTGCGCTGGAAAGTAACTTTCCCCAAAAACATTTGTTGCTGCTTAGTGTCACTTTTGTGATGCTAAACCATATCAAAATGTTTGAAAATGTCTCCCTATGGGCAGATTTTCAAAAAATACACGCAATGCAGCACCCAAAGAGGCTGTGCTCCGTTGCGTGACAGGGAGGGAGAGGGAGAACACAATATCTTCAGAGATATGCAGGGCTTGAAGTGGGATGAAATAACTGGGGGGTCCCTTAAAGGGGCAAGGCCACTGTAATTAAGGGCGTAGCTTAAAAGACTTGAGCTTAAAATCTGTGCTTAGCATAGTGTAGCGCCCGACTTGTATTTTGCTGTTTCTGTCATTGCACCCAGATATATGATGCAACAAGTAACATCACACCTACAACAAATCAGGACTATTGAATTTGTCAATGGTTGTTAGTTGCATAAGATAAATAAGCAGCAACTATGACTTGTCTATAATATTGAAAAACCTTGCACTTAAAACCCTGGTGACACCACAGCAATGTTGCTGCTCCCGAGTTTAAAAATGAAAAGCGAAATCCGGAGAGAAAATTACTCTTTATAGGATTTCCCTTCCCCTACCATGCTCACCTGGCATGACATCATGCCGTAACTTTCCACTAGTGAGAAGGGAGCAGTGCTAGCACGCGCACATCGATGTGCTGCTGTCACTCCAGTCCGGGAAAATCAGACCGCCTGTGCCAGAGCACAAAATAGAGGCTGATAGAGATCTGTTTCGAGGCCCCCTTTAAAAAACTGCTCGTTGCTCAGCACCGGTGATATGGCTGATTCCTCCCCTCTCCCTATTGCCAGTGCTGATTTCAGCTACTGAGTGCCACGCACACACTTTAGTGCCATGGTTCCAGGGGGTTCGCGTGAGTCTAGCATAGGTTTTGTATGGGAAGGATACCCTTCCTATACAACATACTAGGCTAGACATTTCTCTTGTTAGCGCCTCTCTTGGAGTGGCGTTAACTTTAAGCGCAAAACCCTGTCTACAATTCTTTGTGGATAGGGTTTTGCATCAAAAGACATGGATGGTTGCACAGGAATGCCCATGTACCACCCATGTAATGCCCCCTTGGCGTTAAGTAACGCGAAACAGTGTTTCGCGCTGATTTGCGCTACTTTTAGGGTATTTTCCAGCGCAAAACAACTTTTACGCTTGAAAGTACATTTGGAAAAAAACATTTTGTGCTGGTTAGCGTCACTTTTGTGATGCTAGCCCACAACAAAATGTTTGAAAATCTATCCCTAAGTGTCCTTGCAACACAAAAGATGAGCAAACCACTTGTTAAAAGGGTAGACAAAAAACGAATGTAGTGATAGTGACGATACACTGGCCTCTAACAGAGAAAAATCACTATTTAAACAGAGTTTTCGTTTATTTGGATTTCTATCGTGCAATGTAATTGTAGCAATTTAAGAAACAACCTTGTAGTAACTAGTTGTGTTCACATATTAGGTTGCATTATCAATGCATATTTTATATGTGATGTCCTCTTTAAGAAGATGATGCTATGCTTAGTAACTGTGGAATGTTAAGATTGATTCTTGTGTTGGGAGTTGGTTGGAGCTAGCTGCCTTCAGGCTGGCTCCTCATCCATGTAACCAATAAACATCTTCTGATGAGATTCATCTGCATCCTGGCTGAATTACTACATTTTACTGGCGACGAGCTGGTTACATGGACAACCCTACGTGCATCAAGACAACTCTACTCATGATTCCTGTCTGCTAAGTGTGTTTATCCTGTCTACTTGCCTCCCAAACACACATTTTCAAGAGGGAAACATCTTTCTGACTTCCGGTGAATTTTCTACATTCGGTGCTGTCACCTCAACTGATCTTACTCGACGCTCTACAACCTGAGGAGAAGTTTCTGACTTTCAAGTACGGTAGGGCGTATTGAGCGCTGTTTTCTGACTGCCTATTCCTTTTAATTTAAAGCGCTGCTTTCCGTGCCCTTTTTCCGTCATTTTCATTTTTTTCTCATGTAAATGCTCACCGTGTAAGGCATTAACGTACGATGCATGCGCTGAGTCTCGTGCAGCCAGCATTCCTTGCCCCACGAGCCTTTCGTGACTGCAGCAAGCTTGCCATCTTTTGAATTCACGTTCGGAATCGTTCTCCTCAGCACGTAATTCTTAACAAAGATCCTGCGCATGTGCGAGTACTATTGCCCAATAGCGTTCGAGCTGAGTTCCAAGGCTACACAGCTTTCGTCACATACTGGTTGACCAGCAACGTTCTGCCTGCGTTACCAACGCGCTGGATGTTTCGAAATAGACCTTGTTACAATAAGTGCCCAGCTATTTTCTGTGTGTCTCTGTAAAACTCGCTGACACGCACAGCACAACTATTGTCCAACATTGTTTTAAACGCGGAGTGCGTTTCAAGCCTTTTTTGCTGGCGCGCACAGCTGCTGACAACATTTCTTGATGAACTAGTGACGCTGATGTGCACAGCTTAGTGCGTTTCAAGCCTTTTTCGCTGACGCGCACAGCTGCTAACAATATTCCTTGATGAACTCGTGACGCGGATGTGCACAGCTTAGTGCACATACACAACAAATTGATCTCTACCCTCTTTCCACGCACTTTCACCTGCTAGTTGTCAATATCAGAATGCTTATGCGCACAGCCCATTGTGTGCACGAACGCTGATGTGCACAGCCTATTGTGTACACAATTATACATGTCATTATAACTTTTCTTCATTTTGCTAAAAGTTTAGGTTTGTAAAATCATACAACGTTGTTACAATATATCAAATAGTTCCTCTTTAGTCTTCTTACAGTTAAACAATATTGTATGCAGTGTTTCATCCACTACACATAATAGGGAGTTTTACTCATTTATATTATAATGTGTACCTTACAATCTGTAAATCCTCCTCCGTCTTTTCTTGAGACGCCAGGTGAGCCAACTATTAGGTGGGAGGTGTGGCACGATGCTTATTTAGGCGCAATAGGAGCTTCCAGGTTCAATGCCGAAAGAAAAAAATATCTTCTTTTGCATTCTCTAGGTTTTGAGGGCAGATCAATTTTTAAACATCTACCAGAATTACCTCAAGAAGGTCCTGCTCTAAATGATGTCTACCTAGCAAGTGTCCTAAAACTCAAAAGATGTTTTGATAAATTACCAAGCCTCATGGTCATCAGACACAAGTTTTTAAAAAGGAAACAATCTGAAGGCGAAGACATAGATTCCTATATTTCTGTGCTACGGAGATTAGCAGCTGATTGTAAATTTGAGAACTTTACCAAACAGCTCATTAGAGACCAATTTGTATGTCACTGTAGGGACAAAAATATCAGACAAAAGTTATTAACCATGGGTGATCCGACCTTGGATGAAACCATAAAACTAGCAAAAAGCATTGAAATATCAATGGTATCTCTATAGGAGTTGGAGGAGAAAGTCACTGAGCCTGTGAACACCATCAATTTAAACTCCAACAAATCGTCATCAAAGGGTTTTAAATCCTCGAAAGGAAGTGCATCTGCCTCGGGAAGACCTGACAAGAACACTGCATCGAATAGAAATTAAGTGACATCATGCATGAGGTGTGGTTATTCGAGTCACCCCAAAGGTTCACGGTGCCCAGCATCTAACGTCACATGTAACTATTGCAAGAAAATAGGTCATTTTGCTAATGTCTGTTTAAAGCTAAAAAAAACAAAAGAAATTCAAAAAACCAACAGTATGTATGGTCAATTCTGAGTCTTCCTCAGATTCTGAAGTTGTTTCAGTTGTGTCTGACACTATCATGTAGTTAATGAAGGTGATCCTAAAGATTGTATAGACCCTATTGTGGATATAAGTGTGGGTGATAAGTGTGTCAAATTGTTGGTTGATTCAGGCGCTAAGATAACAATGATTACCCAAAGCCTTTTTGAAGAAACATGGGAGGGGAACCTACCTCTTCTTCCGCCTGATCGTTCACCAGTATCCTATGAGGGCAGGAAATTTGATTTGTTAGGTTACTTTGAGGAAGAAATGTCTTTCAAAGGTAGAAGGATAAAAGCTACAATTTATGTTGCAGTGAAAGGGCTCAACATTTTAGAGTGGTTCCACCAAGGTCTCTTTGGTATGATACTCAAACCGGAAAGAAAAGAACAAGTTTTGATTGTTGGATGTCCGGATGAAGTACAGACCCTCAAAGATAAGTTTCTGACGGTGTTTAGTCCAACTTTAGGGAAGATAAAAGGATTCAAACATAGAATCATAACAAAAGAAGGAGCGTCACCAGTCAAGCACAAATTTAGGGGAGTACCTTATAGCGTTAGAGAAGACTTAGAAAAGGAAATCCTACAGCTGTGTGAAAAGGGGGGTCATTGAACCAATAGAATCTTCTCTTTGGCTTTCACCTTTGGTCGTGGCCAGGAAGAGGTGTGGTCAACTCAGGGTATGTGTGGACTTGAGATCCCTAAATAAAGAGATCTGGGTTGACTCACATCCCCTTCCAAAGATCCACGATCTGTTTGCATCTACAAAGGGTGCAAGAATATTTTCTAAACTTGATTTGGCAAGCGCGTACCATCAGTTCGAATTACATCCTGAATCGCGTCATCTGACTGCTTTCGTTTCTCCCTTGGGAACGTTTCAATATCGACGCATGCCGTTCGGCTTAGCGTCAGCCGCGTCGGTGTTTCAACGTGTCATGAATAACATTCTTAAAGGGGTTGATGGAGTATTGGTATTTCAGGATGATGTTCTGGTTTTTGGCAAAGATTAGTCTTCTCATGAACTTGTATTAAACAAAGTCTTAGGCTTATTCCAAGAACATGGGATTGTTTTAAAGTTGGAGAAGTGCAAATTTTGTTGCACAGAAGTCGAATATTTAGGTCATGTTGTCAATAAAGATGGGGTCAAACCCAGGCCTGGTCTCCTTGAAGCTATTTCTAATGCTTCTGTCCCCACTGATAAGACTGGAGTCAAGTCACTTCTTGGGTTGTGTGAGTATTATTCGAGGTTCATTCCTCATTATGCCACAATTGTTCGTCCCATCAGTAACCTTCTCAAGAAAGGTGTCAAGTTTGTTTGGAATGGTGATTGTGTGTCAGCTTTTCGAGAAGTCAAAAGTCTCTTAGGAAAGGGATGTATACTTAAACCTTTCGATCCTAGTCCTCCGTGTTGCTTGACAGTAGATGCCAGTCAAGTTGGTTTAGGTGCAACGTTGACGCAAGATGAGGATGGAGTAGAAAGAACCATTGGCTTTGCGTCTAGGGTATTAAGATCTCCAGAACTGCAATATTGTGTGATCAAAAGGGAACTCTTGGCTTGTGCTTGGGCTATTGATATGTTCAGGCCATATGTGTGGGGAAAACGTTTTGTTCTCCAAACAGATCATAAACCTTTAGTTAACATTTTAGGAGGTTGTCTTACCAAATGCTGTACTCCTAGAATAATGAGGATTGCTACAAGATTACTTCAATATCAATTTGATATTAAACATATTACGGGAGAGAAGAATGGAAGAGCTGATTTTCCTTCTCGTTTTCCCAGTAACAACCCTCATGATGATAATGATGACATCTCTTTTGCTGAGTTAATTGACGAAGATTATGAAGACTGTTTGGTGGCTGGTGTTGATATTCCTGAGTTGAAGTTTTGTTCAGAAGAAGAGTGGAGGAAATGTTTTGAAAATGATTGTGTGCTCCAAGATGTATGCAAGTTTGTTAGATGCGGTTGGCCTAGGGAAAAGGTTCTACACTCCCCTACACTCCAACCTTTTGTTAAGGTTGCAGAAGAGATATCTCTTGAGGATGGGATTTTGTTACGTAATGATAAAATAATCCCACCTCATGTGTTTAGGAAAGGGATCATTACTTGAGCCCATGAGGGTCATCTGGGAGTTTCCTTTACTAAGCGTCGCATTCGCGACACATTTTGGTGGCCTGGAATGGATGAAATTGAAGAGTTTGTTTGTGATGGTGTTATATGCAAAACATCTGACAAGTCCCTTAAAACTTTTGTCCCTCCTCTCTCTCCGGTTGAATTTCCTGACCGACCCTGGTCGAAAATAGGTATTGACATCATGGGACCCTACATGACTCTTAGTGGAAATTCCAGATTTATTTTAGTTTCTATTGACTATGCTTCCAAGTGGCCCGAATTTAAATTAGTTAGAGATGCAGACACTAAGTCTATTGTCTCTTTCTTAAGTGAAATCTGGGCAAGGGAGGGTTTCCAGGAAGTTCTTGTTTCCGACAATGGGAAGCAGTTCGTAAGTAAGGAATTTGAATTGTTTTTATCCACCTCTGGTGTAAAGCACATAAAGAGTTCTTTATATCATCCACAAGGTAATGGGCTTGTGGAGAGGATGAATCGAGTCATTGGTGACTGTGTGAAATGGGCTAAAGCCAACAACCAGGATGTAGTTAATTCTCTCAACAGCATGATCTGGTTTTATAGGACAACCCCTCATTCCTCCACAAGGGTGTCTCCTTTTGAGTTGATGAGGGGGAGGAAGCCCAATACTCTGTTTCGTCCTGGGTGGATGTCTAAATGGATCAACAGTGTGTCTGATGTCAACAAATTGATGTCTCACGTTAGGGAAAGTGTCACTCAAACTCAAGTCAAACAGAAAAACAGTTTTGATTCAAAAAGGGGTTCAAGAGTTACCTTGACATCCCTATAAACACACACTATGTCTGTGGGGACCTGGGCATCCCTATAATCACACACTATCTCTGTGGGGACCTGGGCATCCCTATACTCACACACTATCTCTGTGGGGACCTTGACATCCCTATAATCACACACTATCTTTGTGGGGACATGGACATACCTATAATCACACATTATCTCTGTGGGGACCTGGGCATACCTATAATCACACATTATCTCTGTGGGGACCTGGCCATCACAATAATCACACACTATCTTTGTTTGGACCTGGGCATCAATATAAACAATCACGTGCTATCTTTGCAGTAGGACACTGCACCTGCCTTCTCTATGGGGAACCTGGTAACACCATTCTCACACACCATCTCAGTGAGGACCTAGACATCCTCAAAATCACACACTATCTCTGTGGGGAGCTGGGTATTCCTACAATCACACACTATCTCTGCGGGGATCTTGACATCAATATAATTCATCACACACTATCTTCTTGAGGAATTGATCATGGCTATCATCACACAGTATCTCACTGGTGACATTGCCATGTTTATAATCACACAGTGTCTCTTTTGGGACCTGGGCATCAATGTAATTACACTACTGCTTTGTGGAAATTTGAACATCATCATCACACACTATCTCTGCAGGGAAATGAGTGTGTCTCTCATATAATTTTTCCATAGAGAGACTTGTACTTGACAGTTGTCACAAACTTTCGCTGCAGGTCTACAGTCACTATTGTGGGGATGTGGGCAACCCTATTATCACACATTATCTCTATGGGGGCCTAGGCTTCACTATAATCATACAACACAACAATCCCTGCAGGACTTGAGCAAGACTATAATCTGTGCACGCAACTGGGTATGACTATAATAACCTACTATCACTACAGGGACCTGAGCATTACTATTATAACATTCTCTATGTGGGGAGTTGAACATAACTATGATCACACAATATATTTGAGGGACCTTCAACATGAATATAACCACACACAATCTCAATATGGACTTCAAGGTGAGTATAATTAAACGCTTTATTTGTGGGGACCTGAGCATTAATGTAATGAGACACTATTTCTACATGAACATCAGTATGACTATTATTGTATCCTATCTCTACAAGGACTTGAATATGACTATTATAACATTTTCTATGTGGGGACCTTGAATATAATTATGACACACTCTCTCTGCACTAACCTGAACCTGACAATCACACACTATCTCTGGGGGAACTTGAACATGCCAATAATCACTCGCTATCTCTGCGGGGACTTCAGCATGACAATCACACACTATCTCTGAGGGGAATTGAACATGACAATCATCACACACTATGTTTGTGGGGACTTGAACATGACAATAATCACACACTATCTCTGCGGGGACTTCAGCATGACAATCACACACTATCTCTGAGGGGACTTGAACATGACAATAATCACACACTATATTTGCGGGGACTTGAACATGACAATAATCACATAGTATCTTTGTGGGGACTTGAACATGACAATAATCACACACTATCTTTGCGGGGACTTGAACACGCCAATAATCACACACTATCTTTGCGGGGACTTGAACACACCAATAATCACACACTATCTTTGTGGGGACTTGAACACACCAATAATCACACACTATCTTTGTGGGGACTTGAACATGCCAATATTCACACACTATCTTTGTGGGGACCTGGGAACCTCTTGAATAACACTCTATATTTGCATTAACTGCAGCATGACTGTCATTGTTCACTGTCTGTAGAGGGACCTGACTATAATCAAACATGATGATAATCAGACACTGTTTTGATGAATTTCAACATGTCTATAATCACACACTATCTGAGCGAGAACCTGGCATCCCTATAATGACAAACTATCTCATGTGACTAAAACATAACTAGCATCAAATACCACCTCATTGGGGACTTAAGCATTAGTACAACCACACATAATCTAGACAGGACTTGAACATAAATATAAACACACACTATGCCTATAGGAACTTGGTAGTGACTACATTGAAACACAATTTTAAAATAATCACGCCCAATCTCTCCAGTGGCTTAAAAATGATTTTCATCAATTACTCTATCTGTCCGCTGTAGAACATTACTATAACAACATACAAAATCTTTGGAGCTTATCATCGCATAACATGCAAAGAAAATGATGCATAGTGGTGAGGTTGATGAATGTGAACTAGGTAATCTCAACTTGACTTTCCTATCCGACCACATTGCAGTATGTTTGGCCTCTAAATAATCTTAAAGTTGTGTTGTTTCCTTATTCTTGAAAGTTTGTGAGCACTCAGTAACAGGCTAAATATCTGTAAATCTCTTTCCAGGGACTTCATATGCTACAGGCTTCCACTGAGAAATTCATTATCATCACAATCCATGTTCTGTGTGCTCGTAGGACACAATGAGCTATTTATATATGACTAAACTATCATGTAATTTAAGTACAACATTGAAAAATTACATTTAGCCATTTGTTTATGAAGGCATTCAATCACAAATGAGAATTATTGACTAAGTCCCCACAAGGATGGTAACACATGTTCAAGACCCCACAAGGATGGTTCTGTGCGCATGATTAAAAAACAATATATTTGCACATTTGAAGCAGGATCCTGTTTTATGAATTTTTTCTTAACATATTTCTGTTATTGGTTTATTTTTAAACCATTGGGAAAGGTTAGTCCCCACAAGGCAGGTGTTCACACATAGTCCCCACAAGGATGGTAACACGTGTGATTGTGGGTGTGTGTGGTTGTGGGTGTGTGTGGTTGTGTGTGTGTGTGTGGTTGTGGTTGTGTGTGGTTGTGGTTGTGTGTGTGGTTGTGTGTGTGGTTGTGTGTGTGATTGTGTGTGTGCTTGTGGCTGTGCGTGTGGTTGTGGTTGTGTGTGGGTGTGTGTGTGGTTGTGTGTATGAGTGTGGTTGTGTGTGTGTTTGTGGTTGTGTTTGTGGTTGTGTGAGTAGCTGTGGTTGTGTGTGTAGTTGTGGGTGTGTGTGTGTGGTTGTGTGTGTGGTTGTGTGTGCTTGTGGTTGCGTGTGTGCTTGTGTGTGTGTGTGGTTCTGTGTGTGTGTGGTTGTGGTTGTGTGCATGGTTGTGTGGTTGTGGTTGTGTGTTGTTGTGGTTGTGTGTGTGTGTTATTGTGTGTGTGGTTGTGTGTGTGTGGTTGTGTTGGTGTTTGTGGTTGTGTGTTTGTGGCGGTGTGTGGGTGTGGTTGTGTGTGGTTGTGTGTGTGTGGTTGTGTGTGTGGTTGTGTTGGAAGGCGTTCCCCGGGGAGGCTGCGGAAAGAGTTCCCGACCACCCTGAGGCCCACCTTTCCCAGAATTAGGCCGAGCAAGAGCAGGGAGGCCCTTCCTGGAAGGGTCTCGCACCTAGGATCGCACGCGCTGCGCTTACTCTCTCTTCGGATAGAGGGACACCACACAGTAGGTCGTTATAAGGCAATAAGCTTTTATCGGTAGTTGCCAGGGATCTTTATGATCCGGCAGGCAGGTGCAAAAGTAATGCCACAAGCGGCAGCGATCTCGTGATGAGGGAAAAGGGGTAGCGGGACAGTCTTTCAATCAGTGTCTCTGCGAGGTATCCGGCGCACAGCTCTCAATCCTCGAGCTGAGGGGATGTTGCTTCTCTCGGCAATCTCTGCCGATTCTCTTGGAGGAGCGGGCCGCGAGTCACTCAGCAGGCACCGGAGGGTCGTAGTTCAGGGAGCCGCGAGTCACTCAGCAGGCACCGGATGGTCGTAGTTCAGGGAGCCGCGACGGCGTCAGCAGGGCTCAGATGGTTCAGAGTTCGGGGAGCCGCGACGGCGTCAGCAGGGCTCAGATGGTTCAGAGTTCGGGGAGCCGCGACAGCGTCAGCAGGGCTCAGATGGTTCAGAGTTCGGGGAGCCGCGACAGCGTCAGCAGGGCTCAGGTGGTTCAGAGTTCAGGTAGCGTTCTTCTGTTCGGTGAGCGATCGAGCCGCGACCAGGTCAGCAGGCTCTCGTCAGTCCAGGTCTTCTCTACCCCTCGTCCCTTCAGCACCCCATGTTATACTCCCCCTCCTCTTTGAAGTCCGGAGTCCTCGCGGAGAGGGGTCTCGTGCCTGGGGGGCGGTGTGTCGGGGTTTTGTTAGACGGACCGGGAGGGTCGGCCGAGGACAAGGGGAGAGGTCTCCGGGGAGAGCCGTCTCCAGCGATCGTACAGACAAATAACTTCCCCCCCACAGACAGATACCACACAAGGAGAAGATTTAGCGTTCTTTATAGGCACTTCTTAAGGTACGATGAAATGGTACAAGGAGGTCTGGACTCAGGGGTCCCCTCGATTCAAGTCTCTCAAGATGGGAAAAGGGGGTAGCGGGACAGTCTGGTTACCAGTCTGGTAGTTGGGATGGTATGGTGGGTAGCTCACAATCCTCGAGCTTGGTGGTCTAGCTGGTACGGGCCGCGGCAGCGCCAGCAGGTCCCGGTGAAGATGGTCGATACACGGTCCGCGGCAGCGCCAGCAGGTCCCGGTGAAGATGGTCGATGTACGGTCCGCGGCAGCGCCAGCAGGTCCCGGTGAAGATGGTCATTACAACGGGCCGCGGCAGCGCCAGCAGGTCCCGACGAGGATGGATGTTGCAGAAGGCCGCGGCAGCGCCAGCAGGCAGGACGATAGTTCGCAAGATAGGGCTACGGCGGCGCCAGTAGTCCGTCAAGGCTGAGTTCTCTCGGTGTCTCTCGACTCCAGGATACAACTGCCTTCCTGCTCCGGAGCTGCTCCAGTTATAGGGCAGGCGCCCTTTGATGTCCGGACCCTCGCACTTGGAGGTCGGAGGGTCCGGTATGAAGGTGTCCAGACACCCAGCAGGGGGTGGAGCCGGTGCCTGGGGGAGCTGGAGGCGATCGGCACCTGGCGGGGGAGAGTCCTTGGCGCTTCGTTCTCCCATTGACCTGCCAAGTGGTCCGCTCACCTCCTGGGTGGATGGTGGTGCCGGGATGTCGGGGCCGGCCAGGCCCAGGGTTAGGGTCGGGTGGAGGCCACGCGGCCTCGTGGCGCAGGGCCCAAGATGGCGGCTTGACCCGGCCGGGGGAGCCGGTGGTGGCTTGGGCCCGTGATACATGGGGGTCCGAGGGCAGGAGATCCGTCGGGAGACGGGGTGCGGGTGATTCTCGTGGGTCACGCCTGGCGGGCCGGGGCTTGGGCCCTGTCATGCGGGGAGGGAGCAAGCCCTTCGTGTGGCCTGTCCAACAGGTTTCCTGTCGCTCAGCCCCTTGATCTGTTCAGATGTGTCCGGGAGGGACTCCAGACGCCCAGCAGGAGAGGCGCCCGCTCACCGGGGGCCTGGTGGCCGATCAAAACCTCCCTCGGGGGAGAGACCAGAGGTGTGACAGAGTTGGCGCCTCTCGGTCTGGTTTGGGGGGGGGGTTTCGTTCTCCCTCGTCCGGGCATGCGTGTTGGGGATCTGGTCGGCCCTTGGGATGTTGGTCCACGGAAGCCGGAAGGCCGTGCCCACGAGGTTCGGCGTGTTTGTAGTGTGACTTGCTGGTCGGGAGGGCCCACGCCACGAGGCTGGTCTCACACGTGCCCCCCCCAGCTGAAAGGCGGGGAGAACTACCCATCCACTTGGGAGTTCTCCTCGCTGAAGCGGAAGAATCGGGGCAGGCCGTCCGCGTTGGCGTGGTCAGTCCCGGGGCAATGTTCCACAGTGAAATCCATCCCCTGGAGAGAAATGGACCAGCGTAGCAGCTTGGGGTTTTCCCCTCGCATCTGCATCAACCACCGCAGGGGCCGATGATCTGTTTGCACTCGGAAGTGTGTTCCGAACAGGTAGGGCCGTAGCTTTTTGAGGGCCCAGACTACGGCGAACGTCTCTCGTTCAATTGTGCTCCACCGCTGTTCCCGGGGCAGTAACCTTCGGCTGATGAAGGCTATGGGCTGATCTATGCCTTTGTCGTCGTATTGTGAGTGGACTGCCCCGATGCCGTGTTCCGAGGCGTCCGTCTGGACCACAAACTCCTGGGCGTAGTCGGGTGCTTTGAGTACTGGAGCCGCGCACATTGCGGCCTTTAGTGTGTCGAACGCCTTCTGGCAGGCGGGAGTCCAGTGTATTTTCTTGGGGTGTTTTTTGGAGGTTAGTTCTGTGAGAGGGCCTGCGATGCTGCCATAGTTTTTAATGAACCTTCGGTAGTAGCCGGTGAGGCCCAGGAAGGCTCGGACTTCCGTTTGGGTTGCAGGGGGTTCCCAGGACAAGATGGCGTCGATCTTCGGCTGGAGGGGGGCGACCTGCCCACTCCCCACCTGGTGCCCCAGATAAGTTACGGAGCCGTGCCCAATTTGACATTTGCTAGCTTTGATGGTGAGGCCGGCCCGGCGTAGAGCCAGCAGGACTTGACGGAGGTGCTGGAGGTGCTCGGTCCATTGGGAGCTGAAGACTGCTATGTCGTCAAGGTATGCTGCGCTGAACCCCTCTAGTCCGGCCAGGACCCTGTTCACCAGCCGCTGGAAGGTGGCCGGGGCATTTTTCATTCCGAACGGCATCACCCTAAAGCGGCAGTGCCCATCCGGGGTGGAGATGGCGGAGCGCTCCTTGGCTCCCTCGGTGAGGGCAATCTGCCAGTACCCACTGGTCAGGTCGAAGGTGCTGAGGTAGCAGGCGGCCCCAAGGCGGTCAATGAGTTCGTCGGCACATGGGATAGGGTGAGCATCTGCTCGGGTGACCGCATTGAGGCCTCGGTAGTCCACGCAGAATCTCTGCTCGGGGGCAACACCCGGGGTAGTCGCTTTCGGAACCAGGACTACCGGGCTGGCCCAGGGGCTGTCGGAGGGTTCAATCCCCCCAAGGTCTAACATCTTTGCCACCTCGGTCTGGATGTAGGTCCGGACCCGATCAGGGACCCGGTAGGCCCGATGTTTCACTGGCGGGCTGTTTCCGGTGTCCACGTCGTGGACACACCAGCTGGTGACCCCGGGGGTCAGGGAGAAGAGATCCGCGAACTGCCCTAGTAGCTGGCGGCAGTCGTCGGTCTGTTGGGCTGTGAGGGCGGTCGACAGTCTCACTCCCTCCACGGATCCATCGGTTTCCTTCGCCCCCAGGGGGTCTGGGAGGGGCTCGGTGTCTTCTTCGGCCCCATCGTCGGTGGCCAGGAGTAGACTTAATTCGGTCCGCACAAAGTGGGGCTTGAGGCGGTTCACGTGGAGAACCCGGAGGGGGTTCCGCGGGGACTGCACATCGATGAGATAGGTGACTTGGCTCTTCCGCTCGATCACCTTGAAGGGCCCAGTCCATTTATCTTGGAGAGCGCAGGGTCTCACCGGGGCCATGACCCAGACTTGTTGGCCTGGCTGAAACTTGACCAGCGTAGCATTCAGGTCATACCAGCGCTTCATCTCTTCTTGACTGGCCTCGAGGTTTGCTTCTGTGAGTTCCCTGAATTTTCGGGTCTGGTTGCGGAGCGCCAAGATGTATCGGAACACGTCTGGAGGGGTCCCCCGGGGGGTTGCTTCCCACCCCTCCTTGACCAGGCTCAGGGGTCCTCGGACGGGGTGTCCATATAACAGTTCGAATGGGCTGAATCCCAGGTATTTTTGGGGAACCTCCCGGTAGGCAAACAGGAGACATGGGAGGAGGACGTCCCACCTCCGGCGTAGGGGTTCCTCGAGGCCCATGATCATCCCTTTCAGTGTCTTGTTAAAGCGCTCGACTAGGCCGTTTCCTTGGGGGTGGTACGGGGTGGTGAATTTGTACGATACTCCGCACTGCTGCCAGAGGGACTTCATATATCGGGAGATAAAGTTCGTACCCCGGTCACTCACGACTTCGCGGGGGAACCCCATGCGGGAGAAGATCCCCATCAAGGCCCGGCCCACCACGGGGGCCGTCACGGTGCGGAGAGGGATGGCTTCGGGGTAACGGGTGGCATGGTCCACCAGGACGAGGATGAACCGGTGGCCCTGGGCGGTCTTAGGGTCCAGTGGTCCGACAATGTCGATTCCTACCCGCTCAAAAGGGGTACTGACGACGGGGAAGGGTTGGAGCGGAGCCTTGCTCTTGCCCCCACTCTTTCCGCTGGCCTGGCACGTGGGGCAGGACTTGCAGTGGGCCTCCACATTTGCTCGCATCTTGGGCCAATAGAAGTGGGTGACGAGTCGCTGGTAGGTCTTATCTTGGCCTAAGTGTCCGGCCAGGGGTATATCATGGGCCAGGCCCAGGAGAAGACTTCGGAAGCGTAGGGGTACTACTAGTACTCGGGCCGATCCCAACTCGGCCGACTTCTGTTCACTCTACAGCAGTCCGTTCTCCCAGTATACCCAGTGGGTGCCAGACTGGTCGCCTGCTGCTTGGGCCTCGGCCTGTTGTCGGGGTCCAATGAGGGACGGGCAGGTGGATTGTTCTTGGCAGAACTCTTCACGGGAGGGGCCTCCTTCGCAGGGCCACGGGGCCAGTTCTGGCAAGTCCCCGAGTTTGATCAGGGTTTCGGGGTCGGAAGGCCCGGATTCTTCGCCGGGAGCGGTTGGTTCATCCAGAAGGGGGTCGTTGGCCTCTGGTGGTGTATCCTGGCTCTTGGGGATGGTGGCGGTGTTCAGGGGCATGGCCTCTCCCCCCTCGGAGGAAGGCGCCCGGAGAGTCATCGAGCGCGTGGTGGCGCACACCCACTCGGGTAGGCCCATCATCTCGAGGTGGGCCCTTCGTTCCACTTGTCCCCACGGGGAGTTCTCCAGGTCGTTGCCCAGGAGGCAGTCCACGGGCTGGGAGGTTCGGACCGCTACTTTTAACTTGCCGGTGACTCCCCCCCATTCGAAGGGGACTAGGGCCATCCGGCAGAGGCTCTCGGAATTGTCTGATGATATGACGGGGCAAAAGGCGTCAGGCAGGATCTGATCCTCGGAAATCAGGTGACAATGGACTGCCGTGACACTCGCCCCCGTGTCCAGGAGCCCCTCGATGCGGTGACCGTTGACCGTGACCTGCTGTCGGTACTTCTTCGTGTTGGTGGGCAGGGGCGTTCCGGGGACCATCTCTCGGTCCCCTAGGGAGACCAAGGCCATGGCGGCTGGTTCCCATTCTTCGGAGTCTTCCATCTCTTCCCCCAGGGCTACAGAGGCCATCTGTCGAGCCGGCGGGGTGGTGGTGGCGGTCCGCTGGTACAGGGGACACTGGGGGTCGCTGGCATAGTGTCCGGTCTGTTGGCAGCAGAAACATGTGATTCTCCCTCGGGGTCCCGGCCTCCCTGGTGGCCCGGTGCTGGCCGGAGGCGGAGCTGGAAAGGGCGGAGATTGTCCTCTGGGAGGGCTGAGCGGGGATCCCCCCGGGAGCTCCCTTTGCCGGCCTTGGTTCCCTCCGCCCCTCTGGCGGGGGGGTCCCTGATTGTGGCGACCGTAGTCTCCCACGGGGCCCCGGGAGGTCCGGGTGTTCACCCACCGGTCAGCCTCGACGGCCAGTTTCCGAGGGTCTGTGAGTTTGCTGTCCAGGAGGTGCTGGTGCAGTTCTACGAAGCAATTAGCGGCCAAGTGTTCCCATGCGATTAGGTCGAACAGGTCCTCAAAAGTGGAGACCTTGCTGCCCTTGATCCATCCGTCCAAGGCCCGGCTGTAAAAGTTCACGTACTCCACCCATGTGGTACAGTTGCCGGTACATTTCAGGGGTGAGCCCATATCTGGCTACCAGGGCCTCTTTCATGTGACTGTAGGAGTTCATCACGGTGGAGGGCAGGTCCAGCAGGGTATCTCTCCCCTCACTCAGGAACCGGCCCCACAGCCCAGCCCCCCAGTCTTTCTGCGGGACTCGGTGGGAGGTCATGGCGATTTCGTAGGCCTTGAACCATTGCTGAATATCGTCGTTCTTATAATATTTTTTCACCACATCTTTGGGGATGTGGACCTTCGGTTCCACGGTGGAGGAGATGGGTTGGGTTTCCGAGGGTCGGGCCTCCGCCCTCTTGGCCTGGAGCTCGATTTCTTTTAGGCTACGTTCGTGCTCTAGTTGGAGTTTCTTTTCTTCGTGTTCTCTCTGTTGTTTCTTTTCCTCTAGCTCTCCTTGTAGGTGTAACTGTTCCACCGCCAGTTTTTTCTCAGCCAGTTTTATCTCTCCTTCGATTTTTAATTTCGCTAGTTCTAGTTCTTGGTTGCGACCTCTTTGTCGGTCCGCTAGTTCCTCTGGGGATAGGCCTCCCTCGGGGGCGCCGTTCCTCCCCGGGCTGCTTCGTGGCTCGTTGGGATGCTCTCCTTCTGTTTGTGTCCGGGGAGCTTCTGCCTCAACCCAGGTTTTTAATGCCCCTTGGAAGTCCTCTTTCGTGCTTAGTCCGGTGGTAGCGATTCCAAAGTCTTTGCAAAATTGTTTCAGTTCTCGGTGCGTATAAGATTCTAACTGGTCTTTTTGAAATCCCGTGCTCGGGTTGGTGCCTGCGGCACCTAGGGAAGTTTCTCCTTCCATTCTTCTCGGTAGTGCGTCAGCCGTCTACTGCACGATCTCTAGGTGTTGGCTCGGATCCCACCGCTGCCACCAAATGTTGGAAGGCGTTCCCCGGGGAGGCTGCGGAAAGAGTTCCCGACCACCCTGAGGCCCACCTTTCCCAGAATTAGGCCGAGCAAGAGCAGGGAGGCCCTTCCTGGAAGGGTCTCGCACCTAGGATCGCACGCGCTGCGCTTACTCTCTCTTCGGATAGAGGGACACCACACAGTAGGTCGTTATAAGGCAATAAGCTTTTATCGGTAGTTGTCAGGGATCTTTATGATCCGGCAGGCAGGTGCAAAAGTAATGCCACAAGCGGCAGCGATCTCGTGATGAGGGAAAAGGGGTAGCGGGACAGTCTTTCAATCAGTGTCTCTGCGAGGTATCCGGCGCACAGCTCTCAATCCTCGAGCTGAGGGGATGTTGCTTCTCTCGGCAATCTCTGCCGATTCTCTTGGAGGAGCGGGCCGCGAGTCACTCAGCAGGCACCAGAGGGTCGTAGTTCAGGGAGCCGCGAGTCACTCAGCAGGCACCGGAGAGTCGTAGTTCAGGGAGCCGCGACGGCGTCTGCAGGGCTCAGATGGTTCAGAATTCGAGGAGCCGCGACGGCGTCAGCAGGGCTCAGATGGTTCAGAGTTCGGGGAGCCGCGACGGCGTCAGCAGGGCTCAGATGGTTCAGAGTTCGAGGAGCCGCGACAACGTCAGCAGGGCTCAGATGGTTCAGAGTTCGGGGAGCCGCGACGGCGTCAGCAGGGCTCAGGTGGTTCCAGAGTTCGGATAGCGTTCTTCTGTTCGGTGAGCGATCGAGCCGCGACCAGGTCAGCAGGCTCTCGTCAGTCCAGGTCTTCTCTACCTCTCGTCCCTTCAGCACCCCTTGTTATACTCCCCCTCCTCTTTGAAGTCCGGAGTCCTCGCGGAGAGGGGTCTCGTGCCTGGGGGGCGGTGTGTCGGGGTTTCCTGTCGCTCAGCCCCTTGATCTGTTCAGATGTGTCCGGGAGGGACTCCAGACGCCCAGCAGGAGAGGCGCCCGCTCACCGGGGGCCTGGTGGCCGATCGAAACCTCCTCGGGGGAGAGACCAGAGGTGTGACAGAGTCGGCGCCTCTCGGTCTGGTTTGGGGGGGGGGGGTTCGTTCTCCCTCGGCCGGGCATGCGTGTTGGGGATCTGGTCGGTCCTCGGGATGTTGGTCCACGGAAGCCGGAAGGCCGTGCCCACGAGGTTCGGCGTGTTTGTAGTGTGACTTGCTGGTCGGGAGGGCCCACGCCACGAGGCCGGTCTCACAGTTGCCGGTACATTTCAGGGGTGAGCCCATATCTGGCTACCAGGGCCTCTTTCATGTGACTGTAGGAGTTCAACACGGTGGAGGGCAGGTCCAGCAGGGTATCTCTCCCCTCACTCAGGAACCGGCCCCACAGCCCAGCCCCCCAGTCTTTCTGCGGGACTCGGTGGGAGGTCATGGCGACTTCGTAGGCCTTGAACCATTGCTGAATATCGTCGTTCTTATAATATTCTTTCACCACATCTTTGGGGATGTGGACCTTCGGTTCCACGGTGGAGGAGATGGGTTGGGTTTCCGAGGGTCGGGCCTCCGCCCTCTTGGCCTGGAGCTCGATTTCTTTTAGGCTACGTTCGTGCTCTAGTTGGAGTTTCTTTTCTTCGTGTTCTCTCTGTCGTTTCTTTTCCTCTAGCTCTCCTTGTAGGCGTAACTGTTCCACCGCCAGTTTTTTCTCAGCCAGTTTTATCTCTCCTTCGATTTTTAATTTCGCTAGTTCTAGTTCGTGGTTGCGACCTCTTTGTCGGTCCGTTTGTTCCTCTGGGGATAGGCCCCCCTCGGGGGCGCCGTTCCTCCCCGGGCTGCTTCGTGGCTCGTTGGGATGCTCTCCTTCTGTTTGTGTCCGGGGAGCTTCTGCCTCAACCCAGGTTTTTAATGCCCCTTGGAAGTCCTCTTTCGTGCTTAGTCCGGTGGTAGCGATTCCAAAGTCTTTGCAAAATTGTTTCAGGTCTCGGTGCGTATAAGATTCTAACTGGTCTTTTTGAAATGCCGTGCTCGGGTTGGTGCCTGCGGCACCTAGGGAAGTTTCTCCTTCCATTCTTCTCGGTAGTGCGTCAGCCGTCTACTGCACGATCTCTAGGTGTTGGCTCGGATCCCACCGCTGCCACCAAATGTTGGAAGGCGTTCCCCGGGGAGGCTGCGGAAAGAGTTCCCGACCACCCTGAGGCCCACCTTTCCCAGAATTAGGCCGAGCAAGAGCAGGGAGGCCCTTCCTGGAAGGGTCTCGCACCTAGGATCGCACGCGCTGCGCTTACTCTCTCTTCGGATAGAGGGACACCACACAGTAGGTCGTTATAAGGCAATAAGCTTTTATCGGTAGTTGTCAGGGATCTTTATGATCCGGCAGGCAGGTGCAAAAGTAATGCCACAAGCGGCAGCGATCTCGTGATGAGGGAAAAGGGGTAGCGGGACAGTCTTTCAATCAGTGTCTCTGCGAGGTATCCGGCGCACAGCTCTCAATCCTCGAGCTGAGGGGATGTTGCTTCTCTCGGCAATCTCTGCCGATTCTCTTGGAGGAGCGGGCCGCGAGTCACTCAGCAGGCACCGGAGGGTCGTAGTTCAGGGAGCCGCGAGTCACTCAGCAGGCACCGGAGGGTCGTAGTTCAGGGAGCCGCGACGGCGTCAGCAGGGCTCAGATGGTTCAGAGTTCGGGGAGCCGCGACGGCGTCAGCAGGGCTCAGATGGTTCAGAGTTCGGGGAGCCGCGACAGCGTCAGCAGGGCTCAGATGGTTCAGAGTTCGGGGAGCCGCGACAGCGTCAGCAGGACTCAGGTGGTTCGGAGTTCGGGTAGCGTTCTTCTGTTCGGTGAGCGATCGAGCCGCGACCAGGTCAGCAGGCTCTCGTCAGTCCAGGTCTTCTCTGCCTCTCGTCCCTTCAGCACCCCTTGTTATACTCCCCCTCCTCTTTGAAGTCCGGAGTCCTCGCGGAGAGGGGTCTGGTGCCTGGGGGCGGTGTGTCGGGGTTTCCTGTCGCTCAGCCCCTTGATCTGTTCAGATGTGTCCGGGAGGGACTCCAGACACCCAGCAGGAGAGGCGCCCGCTCACCGGGGGCCTGGTGGCCGATCGAAACCTCCCTCGGGGAAGAGACCAGAGGTGTGACAGGGTCGGCGCCTCTCGGTCTGGTTTGGGGGGGGGGGGTTCGTTCTCCCTCGGCCAGGCATGCGTGTTGGGGATCTGGTCGGCCCTCGGGATGTTGGTCCACGGAAGCCGGAGGGCCGTGCCCACGAGGTTCGGCGTGTTTGTAGTGTGACTTGCTGGTCGGGAGGGCCCACGCCACGAGGCCGGTCTCACACACACACACACAACCACACATACACAACCACATACACACACAACCACACATTTACAACCACATCCACCCACAACCACACCCACACACAAGTACACACGTAACCACAAGCACACACAACCACACACACACAACCACACAACCACACACACACAAAACCACAGCTACACACACAACCACAAACACACACACAACCACACTCACACACACAACCACCCACACACCCACACACAACCACGACCACACACACAGCCACAAGCACACACACACAATCACACACACAACCACACACACAACACACACAACAACAACCACACACAACCATAACCACACACACATACAACCACACACACACACCAACAACCACACACAATCACACGCGCACTCACACACAACCACACATACAACCACAAGCACACACACAAAACCACACACACAACCACAACTACACTCACAACCACAAACACAACCACAAACACACACACAACCACACACATACACAACCACCCCCCCACACATACCCCCCCCACAGACACACCCACATACACAACCGCAACCACACACACAACCACAATCACACACAACCACCCCCCCACACACACAACCACAACCACACACATTACCACAATCACACACAATCACACAAAACCACCACTACACACAACCACAACTACACACACAACCACAACCACAAACACACACACAACCACACGCACACAATCACACAAACACCCTCCCACACCCACCCACCCCCACACACACACCCCACATACACAACCACAACCACACACACACAACTACAATCACTCACAACCACACACAACCACAACAACACACACAACCACAACTATACACAAACACACACACACAACCACACACAACCACAACCACAACCACACACACACACAACCACACACACAACCACAACCAGAAACACATACACAAAACCACAAACAAACACAACCACAACCACTCACACACACAACCACAACCAAATACAACCACAGCCACACACACAACCACAACCACACACACAACCACACACACACAACCACACACAACCAAACACACACAACCACACACAACCACACCCACACACAGCCACAAACACACAACCACAAACGAAAGCACAACCACACACACACAACCACACACACAATAACACACACACAACCACAACTACACACACAACCACAACACACAACCACAACAACACACAACCATAACCACACAACCATGCACACAACATGTCGCGGCTCCCCGAACTCTGAACCATCTGAGCCCTGCTGACGCTGTCGCGGCTCCCCGAACTCTGAACCATCTGAGCCCTGCTGACGCCGTCGCGGCTCCCCGAACTCTGAACCATTTGAGCCCTGCTGACGCCGTCGCGGCTCCCTGAACTACGACCCTCCGGTGCCTGCTGAGTGACTCGCGGCTCCCTGAACTACGATCCTCCGGTGCCTGCTGAGTGACTCGCGGCCCGCTCCTCCAAGAGAATCGGCAGAGAATGCCGAGAGAAGCAACATCCCCTCAGCTCGAGGATTGAGAGCTGTGCGCCGGATACCTCGCAGAGACACTGATTGAAAGACTGTCCCGCTACCCCTTTTCCCTCATCACGAGATCGCTGCCGCTTGTGGCATTACTTTTGCACCTGCCTGCCGGATCATAAAGATCCCTGACAACTACCGATAAAAGCTTATTGCCTTATTACGACCTACTGTGTGGTGTCCCTCTATCCGAAGAGAGAGTAAGCGCAGTGCGTGCGATCCTAGGTGCGAGACCCTTCCAGGAAGGGCCTCCCTGCTCTTGCTCGGCCTAATTCTGGGAAAGGTGGGCCTCAGGGTGGTCGGGAACTCATTCCGCAGCCTCCCCGGGGAACGCCTTCCAACATTTGGTGGCAGGCGACGGGATACGAGCCAACACCTAGAGATCGTGCAGTAGACGGCTGACGCACTACCGAGAAGAATGGAAGGAGAAACTTCCCTAGGTGCCGCAGGCACCAACCCAAGCACAGCATTTCAAAAAGACCAGTTAGAATCTTGTTGGAAAGGCGTTCGCCGGAGGGGGGTTCGATATCCGTCTTGCCCACCCCTTTGACCCACCTCTCCCAAGTAGGCCGAACCAGGCGCGCACACCCTGAGCTTACACTACGAACAGAGTGACACCACACGTATTCTTTGTAGGACGATAGGTTTCAAGGGATCTTTATGATCCTAGGTGCAAGTAGTACATCAGCGGCACAAGATACTACAAATCGGTGGTAGGGGAATGGGGGTAGCGGGACAGTCTTTGAAGGTAGTGTCTCTGCGAAGTACCCTGCGGATAGCTCACAATCCTCGAGCTGGAGGGTGTCGTGTCTCTGGGCGATCTCTTGCCAATTCGTCCTTGAGGGGAGCGCCGCGAGTCACTCAGCAGGCACAGGTAATCGGAGTTCGGGAGCCGCGATCTCGTCGGCAGGGCTCAGATGGTTCAATGGCTGGGGGCCGCGAGTCACTCAGCAGGCCCAGGTGGTTCGGAGTTCGGGAGCCGCGATCTCGTCAGCAGGGCTCAGATGGTTCAGTGGCTGGGGGCCGCGAGTCACTCAGCAGGCCCAGGTGGTTCGGAGTTCGGGAGCCGCGATCTCGTCAGCAGGGCTCAGATGGTTCAATGGCTGGGGGCCGCGAGTCACTCAACAGGCCCAAGTGGTTCGGGGTTCGGGAGCCGCGACAGCGTCAGCAGGCTTCGATGGTTCCAGTTCTTCTCTGCCATTCGTTCCTCCGGCACCCCCTATTATACTCCCCCTGCCCTTTGAAGTCCGGAGTCCTCGCAGAGAGGGGCCTTTGGTGACTGAGGGGGTTCGGCGGGATTTCCTGCCGCTCGTTTCTTTGGTCTTTTCAGGTGGGTCTGGGAGGGTCCCCAGACGCTCGGCAGGCGAGGCGCCTGCTCCCCAGGGGCCTGGTGGCCGATCGAGTCCTCCTGGGGGAAGGCGATCCGAGGTGTGACTGGGCTGGCACCTCCTGGTCTGGCTCGGGGGTTCCCGCTCCCTCGGTCGGACATGCGTGGTAGGGTGTCGAGTCTGTCGGGGACTCTGGCCGGCCCTCGGGTCTGTGTGGCTGGGGCGGCCGGAGTCGGAGATGCCGTGTCCTGGAGGTGGTTGCAGGTTGGCTGGATGATCGGGAGGGCATACGCCGTGAGGCCGGTCTCACAAATCTTATACGCACCAAGAACTGAAACAATTTTGCAAAGACTTTGGAATCGCTACCACCGGACTAAGCACGAAAGAGGACTTCCAGGGGGCATTAAAAACCTGGGTCGAGGCAGAAGCTCCCCGGACACAAACAGAAGGAGAGCATCCCAACGAACCACGAAGCAGCCCGGGGAGGAACGGCGCCCCCGAGGGGGGCCTATCCCCAGAGGAACTAGCGGACCGAGAAAGAGGTCGCAACCACAAACTAGAACTAGCAAAATTGAAAATCGAAGGAGAGATAAAACTGGCTGAGAAAAAACTGGCGGTGGAACTGTTACGCCTACAAGGAGAACTAGAGGAAAAGAAACGACAGAGAGAACACGAAGAAAAGAAACTCCAACTAGAGCACGAACGTAGCCTAAAAGAAATCGAGCTCAAGGCCAAGAGGGCGGAGGCCCGACCCTCGGAAACCCAACCCATCTCCTCCACCGTGGAACCGAAGGTCCACATCCCCAAAGATGTGGTGAAAGAATATTATAAGAACGACGATATTCAGCAATGGTTCAAGGCCTACGAAGTCGCCATGACCTCCCACCGAGTCCCACAGAAAGACTGGGGGGCTGGGCTGTGGGGCCGGTTCCTGAGTGAGGGGAGAGATACCCTGCTGGACCTGCCCTCCACCGTGATGAACTCCTACAGTCACATGAAAGAGGCCCTGGTAGCCAGATATGGGCTCATCCCTGAAATGTACCGGCAACGGTTTAGAGACTGCAAAAAGATACCCGGTACCACCTGGGTGGAGTATGTGAACTTTTACAGCCGGGCCTTGGACGGATGGATCAAGGGCAGCAAGGTCTCCACCTTTGAGGAGCTGTTCGACCTAATCGCATGGGAACACTTGGCCGCTAATTGCTTCGTAGAGCTGCGCCAGCACCTCCTGGACAGCAAACTCACAGACCCTCGGAAACTGGCCGTCAAGGCTGACCGGTGGGTGAACACCCGGACCTCCCGGGGCCCCGTGGGAGACTACGGTCGCCACAGTCAGAGACCCCCCTGCCAGAGAGGCAGAGGGAACCAAGGCCGGCCGAGGGAGCTCCCGGGGGGATCCCCGCTCAGCCCTCCCAGAGGACAATCTCCACCCTTTCCAGCTCCACCTCCGGCCAACACCGGGCCACCAGGGAGGCCGGGGCCCCGAGTGAGGATCACCTGTTTCCGCTGCCAGCAGACCGGACACTATGCCAGTGACCCTCAGTGTCCCCTGTACCAGCGGACCGCCACCACAACCCCGCCGGCTTGACAGATGGACTCTGTAGCCCTGGGGGAAGAGATGGAAGACTCCGAAGAATGGGAACCAGCCGCCATGGCCTTGGTCTCCCTAAGGGACCGGGAGATGGTCCCCGGAACGCCCCTGCCCGCCAACACGAAGAAGTACCGACAGCAGGTAACGGTCAACGGTCACCGCATCGAGGGGCTCCGGGACACGGGGGCGAGTGTCACGGCGGTCCATTGTCACCTGATTTCCGAGGATCAGATCCTGCCTGACGCCTTTTGCCCCGTCATATCATCAGACAATTCCGAGAGCCTCTGCCGGATGGCCCTAGTCCCCTTCGAATGGGGGGGAGTCACCGGCAAGTTAAAAGTAGCGGTCCGAACCTCCCAGCCCGTGGACTGCCTCCTGGGCAACGACCTGGAGAACTCCCCGTGGGGACAAGTGGAACGAAGGGCCCACCTCGAGATGATGGGCCTACCCGAGTGGGTATGCGCCACCACGCGCTCGATGACTCTCCGGGCGCCTTCCTCCGAGGGGGGAGAGGCCATGCCCCTGAGCACCGCCACTATCCCCGAGAGCCAGAATACACCACCAGAGGCCAACGACCCCCTTCTGGACGAACCAACCGCTCCCGGCGAAGAATCCGGGCCTTCCGACCCCGAAACCCTGACCCAACTCGGGGACTTGCCAGAACTGGCCCCGTGGACCTGCGAAGGGGGCCCCTCCCGTGAAGAGTTCTGCCAAGAACAATCCACCTGCCCGTCCCTCATTGGATCCCGACAACAGGCCGAGGCCCAAGCAGCCGGCGACCGGACTGGCACCCACTGGGTATACTGGGAGAACGGACTGCTGTACAGCGAACAGAAGTCGGCCGAGTTGGGATTGGCCCGAGTACTAGTAGTACCCCTACGCTTCCGAAGTCTTCTCCTGGGCCTGGCCCATGATGTACCCCTGGCCGGACACTTAGGCCAGGATAAGACCTACCAGCGACTCGTCACCCATTCTATTGGCCCAAGATGCGAGCAAATGTGGAGGCCCACTGCAAGTCCTGCCCCACGTGCCAGGCCAGCGGAAAGAGTGGGGGCAAGCGCAAGGCTCCGCTCCAACCCTTCCCCGTCGTCAGTACCCCTTTTGAGCGGGTAGGAATCAACATTGTCGGACCACTGGACCCCAAGACCGCCCAGGGCCACCGGTTCATCCTCGTCCTGGTGGACCATGCCACCCGTTACCCCGAAGCCATCCCTCTCCGCACCGTGACGGCCCCCGTGGTGGGCCGGGCCTTGATGGGGATCTTCTCCCGCATGGGGTTCCCCCGCGAAGTCGTGAGTGACGGGGTACAAACTTTATCTCCCGATATATGAAGTCCCTCTGGCAGCAGTGCGGAGTATCGTACAAATTCACCACCCCGTACCACCCCCAAGGAAACGGCCTAGTCGAGTGCTTTAACAAGACACTGAAAGGGATGATCATGGGCCTCGAGGAACCCCTACGCCGGATGTGGGATGTCCTCCTCCCATGTCTCCTGTTCGCCTACCGGGAGGTTCCCCAAAAATCCCTGGGATTCAGCCCATTCGAACTGTTATACAGACACCCCGTCCGAGGACCCCTGAGCCTGGTCAAGGAGGGGTGGGAAGCAACCCCCCGGGGGACCCCTCCGGACGTGTTCCGATACATCTTGGCGCTCCGCAACCAGACCCGAAAATTCAGGGAACTCGCAGAAGCAAACCTCGAGGCCAGTCAAGAAGAGATGAAGCGCTGGTATGACCAGAATGCTACGCTGGTCGAGTTTCACCCAGGCCAACAAGTCTGGGTCATGGTCCCGGTGAGACCCTGCGCTCTCCAAGATAAATGGACTGGGCCCTACAAGGTGATCGAGCGGAAGAGCCAAGTCACCTATCTCATCGATGTGCAGTCCCCGCGGAACCCCCTCCGGGTTCTCCACGTGAACCGCCTCAAGCCCCACTTTGTACGGACCGAATTAAGTCTATTCCTAGCCACCGACGATGGGGCCGAATAAGACACCGAGCCCCTCCCAGACCCCCTGGGGGCGAAGGAAACCGATGGATCCGTGGAAGGAGTGAGACTGTCGACCGCCCTCACAGCCCAACAGACCGACGACTGCCGCCAGCTACTAGGGCAGTTCGCGGATCTATTCTCTCTGACCCCCGGGGTCACCAGCTGGTGTGTCCATGATGTGGACACCGGAGACAGCCCGCCAGTGAGACATCGGGCCTACCGGGTCCCTGATCGGGTCCGGACCTGCATCCAGACCGAGGTGGCAAAGATGTTAGACCTCGGGGTGATTGAACCCTCCGACAGCCACTGGGCCAGCCCGGTAGTCCTGGTTCCGAAAGCGACTACCCCGGGTGTTGCCCCCGAGCTGAGATTCTGCGTGGACTACCGAGGCCTCAATGCGGTCACCCGAGCAGACGCTCATCCTATCCCCCGTGCCGACGAACTCATTGACCGCCTTGGGGCCGCCTGCTACCTCAGCACCTTCGACCTGACCAGTGGGTACTGGCAGATTGCCCTCACCGAGGGAGCCAAGGAGCGCTCCGCCTTCTCCACCCCGGATGGGCACTACCGCTTTAGAGTGATGCCGTTCGGAATGAAAAATGCCCCGGCCACCTTCCAGCAGCTGGTGAACAGGGTCCTGGCCGGACTAGAGGGGTTCAGCGCAGCATACCTTGACGACATAGCAGTCTTCAGCCCCCAATGGACGAGCACCTCCAGCACCTCCGTCAAGTCCTGCTGGCTCTACGCCGGGCTGGCCTCACCATCAAAGCTAGCAAATGTCAAATTGGGCACGGCTCCGTAACTTATCTGGGGCACCAGGTGGGGAGTGGGCAGGTCGCCCCCCTCCAGCCGAAGATCGACGCCATCTTGTCCTGGGAACCCCCTGCCACCCAAACGGAAGTCCGAGCCTTCCTGGGCCTCACCGGCTACTACCGAAGGTTTATTAAAAACTATGGCAGCATCACAGGCCCTCTCACAGAACTAACCTCCAAAAAACACCCCAAGAAAAGACACTGGACTCCCGCCTGCCAGAAGGCGTTCGACACCCTAAAGGCCGCAATGTGCGCGGCTCCAGTACTCAAAGCACCCGACTACGCCCAGGAGTTTGTGGTCCAGACGGACGCCTCAGAACACGGCATCGGGGCAGTCCTCTCACAATATGACGACAAAGGCATAGATCAGCCCATAACCTTCATCAGCCGAAGGTTACTGCCCCGGGAACAGCGGTGGAGCACAATTGAACGAGAGACGTTCGCCGTAGTCTGGGCCCTCAAAAAGCTACGGCCCTACCTGTTCGGAACACACTTCAGAGTGCAAACAGATCATCGACCCCTGCGGTGGTTGATGCAGATGCGAGGGGAAAACCCCAAGCTGCTACGCTGGTCCATCTCTCTCCAGGGGATGGATTTCACTGTGGAACATCGCCCCGCGACTGACCACGCCAACGCGGACGGCCTGTCCCGATTCTTCCGCTTCAGCGAGGAGAACTCCCAAGTGGATGGGTAGTTCTCCCCGCCTTTCAGCTGGGGGGGGCACATGTGAGACCGGCCTCGTGGCGTGGGCCCTCCCGACCAGCAAGTCACACTACAAACACGCCGAACCTCGTGGGCACGGCCTTCCGGCTTCCGTGGACCAACATCCCGAGGGCCGACAAGATCCCCAACACGCATGTCCGGCCGAGGGAGAACGAAACCCCCCCCCACAAACCAGACCGAGAGGCGCCGACTCTGTCACACCTCTGGTCTCTTCCCCAAGGGAGGTTTCGATCGGCCACCAGGCCCCCGGTGAGCGGGCGCCTCTCCTGCTGGGCGTCTGGAGTCCCTCCCGGACACATCTGAACAGATCAAGGGGCTGAGCGACAGAAAACCCCGACACACTGCCCCCCAGGCACCAGACCCCTCTCCGCGAGGACTCCGGACTTCAAAGAGGAGGGGGAGTATAACAAGGGGTGCTGAAGGGACGAGAGGCAGAGAAGACCTGGACTGACGAGAGCCTGCTGACCTGGTCACGGCTCGATCGCTCACCGAACAGAAGAACGCTACCCGAACTCCGAACCACCTGAGCCCTGCTGACGCTGTCGCGGCTCCCCGAACTCTGAACCATCTGAGCCCTGCTGACGCTGTCGCGGCTTCCCGAACTCTGAACCATCTGAGCCCTGCTGACGCCGTCGCGGCTCCCCGAACTCTGAACCATCTGAGCCCTGCTGACGCCATCGCGGCTCCCTGAACTACGACCCTCCGGTGCCTGCTGAGTGACTCGCGGCTCCCTGAACTACGATCCTCCGGTGCCTGCTGAGTGACTCGCGGCCCGCTCCTCCAAGAGAATCGGCAGAGAATGCCGAGAGAAGCAAAATCCCCTCAGCTCGAGGATTGAGAGCAGTGCGCCGGATACCTCGCAGAGACACTGATTGAAAGACTGTCCCGCTACCCCTTTTCCCTCATCACGAGATCGCTGCCGCTTGTGGCATTACTTTTGCACCTGCCTGCCGGATCATAAAGATCCCTGACAACTACTGATAAAAGCTTATTGCCTTATAACGACTGTGAGACCGGCCTCACGGCGTTGCCCTCTCCATCATCCCGCCAACCTGCAACCACCCTCAAGACACGACATCTCCGACTCCGGCCCCCCCAGCCACCCCCGATCCGCGGGCCGGCCACAGGCCTGACAGACTCAACACCCTACCACGCATGCCCAACCGAGGGAGCGGGAACCCTCGAGCCAGACCCAGAGGCGCCAGCCCAGTCACACCTCGGGTCGCCTTCCCCGGGAGGACTCAATCGGCCACCAGGCCCCTGGGGAGCAGGCGCCTCCCCTGCCGAGCGTCTGGGGTCCCTCCCAGACCCACCTGAAAAGACCAAAGAAGTGAGCGGCAGGAAATCCCGCCGAACCCCCTCCATCACCCCAGTCCCCCCTCTGCGAGCACTCCGGACTTCAAAGAACCAGCGGAGTATAACAAGGGGTGCCGGAGAAACAAGGACAGAGAAGACCTGGAACCATCCGAGCCTGCAGACGCTGTCGCGGCTCCTGAATGCTGAAATCACCTGGGCCTGCTGAGTGACTCGCGGCCTCTTGCTATTGAACCATCTGAGCCCGCGGATGAGGTCGCGGCTCCCGACCACTGAACCACCTAGGCCTGCTGAGTGACTCGCGGCCCCCAGCTATTGAACCATCTGAGCCCTGCTGACGGAATCGCGGCTCCTGAACTCCGACCACCTGTGCCTGCTGAGAGACTCGCGGCGCTCCCCTTGAGGACGACTCGGTAGAGATCGCCCAGAGACACGACACCCTCCAGCTCGAGGATTGTGAGCTTTCCGCAGGGTATTTCGCAGAGACACTATCTTAAAAGACTGTCCCGCTACCCCCATTCCCCACGACTAAGTTGTGGTACGTTGTGCCACTGCTGTACTACTTGCCTTTTGGATCATAAAGATCCCTTGAAATCATCGATAAAAGAACCTATCGTCCTACAAAGAATACGTGTGGTGTCACTCTGTCCGTAGTGTATCTCAGGGTGTGCGCGCCTGGTTCGGCTTACTTGGGAGAGGTGGGTCAAAGGGGTGGGCAAGACGCGTATCGAACCCCCCTCCGGCGAACGCCTTTCCAACATTTGGTGGCAAACGACGGGATCCGAGCCGACACCGAAAGAGAGCGTGCAGTGAACGACTGACGCACTACCAAACAGAGATGGAAGGAGAAACCTCCCTGGGTGCCGCAGGTACCGAAATAAGCTCACCGTTCCGAGAAGATCAATTGGACTATTACACGCATAGAGAATTAAAACAGTTTTGCAAAGACCTTGGCATCGCTACCACCGGACTAAGCACAAAGGAAGACTTCCAGAAAGTACTGAAAGCCTGGGTCGAGACGGGGGCGCCCCCGACCCAAACGGAAGGAGATTCTACCCATGAACCACCAAGCATCCCGGCGAGAAACAACGGGCCAGAGGGGAACCTGTCCCCCGAGGAACTAGCGGACCGAGAGAGAAGCCGCAACCACGAACTTGAACTGGCAAAACTAAAAATCGAGGGAGAGATAAAACTGGCAGAGAAGAAGTTGGCCGTCGAGCAGTTACGGCTACAAGGGGAACTCGAAGAGAAGAGACTCCAAAGGGAGCACGACGAAAAGAAACTCCAGCTAGAACATGAACGCGGCCTGAAGGAGATTGAGTGGCGGGCTAGAAACGAAAAGTCACAGCCACCCGGGAATCCACCGTCCGCTCCCACCGGGGAAACCAAAGTTCACATCCCCAAGGATGTGGTAAAGGAGTATTATAAGAACGATGATATCCAGCAGTGGTTTAAGGCCTACGAAGTTGCCATGACCTCTCACCGAGTCCCGCAAAAGGATTGGGGGGCTGGCCTATGGGGCCGGTTCTTAAGCGAAGGAAGAGACACTCTGCTAGATCTGCCCTCCACGGTCATGAACTCCTACAGCCACACGAAGGAAGCCCTCGTGGGCCGGTACGGACTCACCCCCGAAATGTACCGGCAACGGTTCCGAGATTGCAAGAAGATACCGGGCACCACGTGGGTAGAATACGTGAACTTTTACAGCCGAGCCTTGGACGGGTGGATCAAGGGCAGCAAGGTCTCCACCTTCGAAGAACTGTTCGATCTGATTGCCTGGGAACATTTAGCGGCCAATTGCTTTATAGAACTGCGCCAGCATCTCCTGGACAGTAAACTCACCGAACCTCGGAAGCTGGCCGCTGAGGCTGATCGTTGGGTGAACACCCGGGCCACCCGGGGCCCCGTGGGGGACTACGGCCGCCACAGTCAAGGTCCCCCCCGCCAGAGGGGCGGAGGGAACCACGGTCGACCAAGAGACTTCCCCGGGGGGTCCTCAACCAGCCCCCCCAGCAGCCCACCAGCGGCGGGTTCGGCACAGTCCCCAACAAGCACCGGAGCCCCAGGACGACCAGGTCCACGAGCTAGGATCACCTGCTTCCGCTGCCAGCAGCCCGGACACTACGCCAATGACCCACAGTGTCCCCAGTATCAGCGAACCACAACGACCAACCCCACGGCCCGGCAGATGGCCTCCGTGGCTCTGGGGGAAGAAATGGAAGACTCCGAGGAATGGGAACCGGCGGCCATGGCCCTGGTCTCCCTTGGTGATCGAGAAATGGTCCCCGGGACACCCTTGCCCGCCAACACAGAAAAATACCGACAGCAGGTGACCATCAATGGCCACCGAGTCGAGGGCCTTTGCGACACCGGGGCGAGTGTCACCGCGGTCCACCGCAGCCTAATTTCAGAAGACCAGATCCTAACTGGGGTCCTCTGTCCGGTCGTATCCTCCGACAATTCTGAGAGCCTCTGCCAGATGGCGCTGGTGCCCTTCGAGTGGGGAAGGGTCTCCGGAGAACTGAAGGTAGCGGTCCGGACCTCACAGCCCGTAGACTGCCTCCTGGGCAACGACCTGGAGAGTTCCCTGTGGGGGCAAGTAGAACAAAGAGCCCACCTGGAGATGATGGGCCTACCAGAATGGGTCTGCGCCACCACGCGCTCCATGACCGCACGATTGCCTCTCTCCAAGGGCGGTGAAGCCCTCTTACCGAACACTATCCCCGAGAGCCGGGACCCCCTACCAGAAGCAGACAACCCTCCTTCCGAGGGAGAAGGAGACACTAACCCGGGGGAAGGACCGGAACCTTCCGCCCCAGAGTCCCCGACGGAACTCGAAGAACTGCCCGAGTTGGCCCAGTGGCGCTGCGAAGGGGGGCCCTCCCGCGCAGAGTTCTGCCAGGAACAGGCCACCTGCCCCTCCCTCGAGGGACTTAGACAACAAGCCGAAGCCCAGGCTGCCGGTGACCGAACCGGGACCCATTGGATCTATTGGGACAATGGCCTCCTATACAGCGAGCAAAAGTCCGCCGAGCTAGGCGCAGCACGAGTACTGGTGGTACCCCTGCGGTTCCGGAGCCTCCTCCTGGGCCTGGCCCACGATGTACCCTTGGCAGGACACTTAGGCCAAGACAAGACATACCAGCGATTGGTGACCCACTTCTATTGGCCCAAGATGCGAGCGAATGTCGAAGCACACTGCAAGTCCTGCCTCACGTGCCAGGGCAGTGGGAAGAGTGGCGGAAAACGCAAAGCTCCCTTACAACCGTTCCCCGTTGTGAGTACCCCGTTCGAGCGGGTCGGCATCGACATCGTGGGACCCCTGGATCCGAAGACCGCCCAGGGCCACAGGTTCATCCTTGTCCTGGTGGACCATGCCACCCGCTACCCCGAGGCCATCCCCCTCCGCACCGTGACGGCCCCCGTGGTGGGCCGGGCTCTCATGGAGATCTTCTCCCGTGTCGGATTTCCCCGCGAGGTTGTGAGTGATCGCGGCACTAACTTTATATCCCGCTACATGAAGTCCCTGTGGCAGCAGTGCGGAGTCACGTATAAGTTCACGACCCCCTACCACCCCCAGGGCAACGGCCTAGTGGAATGCTTCAACCGAACCCTGAAGGGAATGATCCTGGGCCTCGAAGAGCCCCTGCGCCGGAAATGGGACGTCCTCCTCCCTTGCCTCCTGTTCGCATACCGAGAAGTCCCCCAAAAGTCTCTGGGGTTCAGCCCCTTCAAACTGCTGTACGGACATCCCGTCCGAGGGCCCCTGAGCCTGGTCAAAGAGGGCTGGGAGACAAGCCCCCGGGGGACACCCCCGGATGTGTTCCGCTACATCCTGGCGCTCCGCAACCAGACGAGGAAGTTCAGAGAACTCGCAGAGGCTAACCTCGAGGCCAGCCAAGAAGAAATGATGCGCTGGTATGACCAGAACGCAACCCTGGTCGAGTTCCAGCCGGGCCAGCAGGTTTGGGTCATGGCTCCGGTGAAACCCTGCGCCCTACAAGACAAATGGACTGGTCCCTTCAGGGTGGTCGAGCGGAAGAGCCAGGTCACGTATCTGGTCGACGTACAGTCCCCACGGAACCCCCTCTGGGTCCTCCACGTGAACCGTCTCAAGCCCCACTTTGTGAGGACGGAATTAAGTTTGCTACTGGCCACCGATGATGGGGCGGAAGAAGACACCGAACCCCTGCCCGATCTCCTGTGCGCGAAAGAACTGGATGGTTCCGTGGAGGGAGTGAAGCTGTCGACCACCCTCACTCCCCAGTAGTCCGACGACTACCGCCAGCTGCTCAGACAATTCGGAGACCTCTTCTCTCTCATTCCAAGGGTTACCGACTGGTGTGTCCACGACGTGGACACCGGCGACAGCCCGCCTGTGAGACACCGAGCCTACCGGGTGCCTGACCGGGTCCGCACCTGCATCAAGACCGAGGTACAGAAGATGCTCACCCTGGGAGTAATCGAACCCTCCGACAGCCCCTGGGCCAGCCCGGTGGTTCTGGTACCGAAGGCGGCTTCCCCAGGGGTCGCCCCCGAACTAAGATTCTGTGTGGACTATCGGGGGCTCAATGCGGTCACCCGCGCAGACGCTCACCCTATTCCCCGAGCCGACGAGCTCATCGACCGCCTGGGGGCCGCCCGGTTCCTCAGCACTTTCGACCTGACCTGCGGATACTGGCAGATTGCTCTCATGGAAGGAGCAAAAGAGCGCTCTGCCTTCTCCACGCCAGATGGCCACTACCGCTTCAGGGTCATGCCGTTCGGGATGAAAAACGCCCCAGCCACGTTCCAGCGGTTGGTGAACAAGGTCCTGGCCGGACTCGAGGAGTTCAGCGCAGCGTACCTTGACGACATCGCCGTATTCAGCTCTCAATGGCACGAGCATCTCCAGCACCTCCGACAAGTACTAATGGCCCTGCGCCAAGCAGGCCTAACAGTGAAAGCCAGCAAATGCCAGCTCGGGCAAGGCTCCGTGGTCTACCTGGGGCATCAGGTGGGCAGCGGCCAGGTCGCCCCTCTCCAGCCGAAGATCGATGCCATCAAGTCCTGGGAGCCCCCCACCACGCAGACAGAGGTTCGGGCCTTCCTGGGCCTTACGGGGTACTACCGGAGGTTCATTAAAAATTATGGTAGTATCGCAGGGCCCCTCACAGAGTTGACCTCCAAAAAGCTCCCGAAGAAGGTGCAGTGGACCACCCCGTGCCAGCAGGCGTTCGACGCCTTGAAAACCGCCATGTGCACCGCTCCCGTACTCAAGGCCCCCGACTACTCCCAAGAGTTTGTGGTCCAGACCGACGCATCCGAACACGGCATCGGGGCCGTGCTCTCGCAGTTCGACGACAAGGGCATTGATCAGCCCATAGCCTTCATCAGCCGAAGGCTGTTGCCAAGAGAGCAGCGTTGGAGTACTATAGAACGAGAGACCTTTGCCGTAGTCTGGGCCCTCAAGAAACTACGGCCCTACTTGTTCGGAACCCATTTTCGAGTACAGACGGACCACCGGCCCTTGCAGTGGCTAATGCGGATGAGGGGGGAGAACCCCAAGCTACTACGATGGTCCATCTCTCTCCAAGGGATGGATTTCACTGTCGAACATCGCCCCGGGACGGATCATGCCAACGCCGACGGCCTGTCCCGGTTCTTCCGCTTCGGCGAGGAGAACCCCCCAGTGGATGGGTAGTTCTCCACGCCTTTCAGCTGGGGGGGACGCGTGTGAGACCGGCCTCACGGCGTTGCCCTCTCCATCATCCCGCCAACCTGCAACCACCCTCAGGACACGACATCTCTGACTCCGGCCGCCCCAGCCACCCCCGATCCGCGGGCCGGCCAGAGGCCTGACAGACTCAACACCCTACCACGCATGCCCAACCGAGGGAGCGGGAACCCTCGAGCCAGACCCAGAGGCGCCAGCCCAGTCACACCTCGGGTCGCCTTCCCCGGGAGGACTCAATCGGCCACCAGGCCCCTGGGGAGCAGGCGCCTCCCCTGCCGAGCGTCTGGGGTCCCTCCCAGACCCACCTGAAAAGACCAAAGAAGTGAGCGGCAGGAAATCCCGCCAAACCCCCTCCGTCACCCCAGTCCCCCCTCTGCGAGCACTCCGGACTTCAAAGAACCAGCGGAGTATAACAAGGGGTGCCGGAGAAACAAGGACAGAGAAGACCTGGAACCATCCGAGCCTGCAGACGCTGTCGCGGCTCCTGAACGCTGAAATCACCTGGGCCTGCTGAGTGACTCGCGGCCTCTTGCTATTGAACCATCTGAGCCCGCGAACGAGGTCACGGCTCCCGACCACTGAACCACCTAGGCCTGCTGAGTGACTCGCGGCCCCCAGCTATTGAACCATCTGAGCCCTGCTGACGGAATCGCGGCTCCCGAACTCCGACCACCTGTGCCTGCTGAGAGACTCGCGGCGCTCCCCTTGAGGACGACTCGGTAGAGATCGCCCAGAGACACGACACCCTCCAGCTTGAAGATTGTGAGCTTTCCGCAGGGTATTTCACAGAGACACTATCTTAAAAGACTGTCCCGCTACCCCCATTCCCCACGACTAAGTTGTGGTACGTTGTGCCACTGCTGTACTACTTGCCTTTTGGATCATAAAGATCCCTTGAAATCATCGATAAAAGAACCTATCGTCCTACAAAGAATACGTGTGGTGTCACTCTGTTCGTAGTGTATCTCAGGGTGTGCGCGCCTGGTTCGGCTTACTTGGGAGAGGTGGGTCAAAGGGGTGGGCAAGACGCGTATCGAACCCCCCTCCGGCGAACGCCTTTCCAACAACGACCTACTGTGTGGTGTCCCTCTATCCGAAGAGAGAGTAAGCGCAGCGCGTGCGATCCTAGGTGCGAGACCCTTCCAGGAAGGGCCTCCCTGCTCTTGCTCGGCCTAATTCTGGGAAAGGTGGGCCTCAGGGTGGTTGGGAACTCATTCCGCAGCCTCCCCGGGGAACGCCTTCCAACAGTGTGGTTCTGTGTGTGTGTGTGGTTATGGTTGTGTGCATGGTTGTGTGGTTATGGTTGTGTGTTGTTGTGGTTGTGTGTTGTGGTTGTGTGTGTAGTTGTGGTTGTGTGTGTGTTATTGTGTGTGTGGTTGTGTGTGTGTGGTTGTGTTGGTGTTTGTGGTTGTGTGTTTGTGGCTGTGTGTGGATGTGGTTGTTTGTGGTTGTGTGGTTGTGTGTGGTTGTGTGTGTGTGGTTGTGTGTGTGGTTGTGGTTGTGTGTGTGGCTGTGGTTGTATTTGGTTGTGGTTGTGTATGGTTGTGTGTGTGAGTGGTTGTGGTTGTGTTTGTTTGTGGTTTTGTGTTTCTGGTTGTGGTTGTGTGTGTAGTTGTGTGTGTGTGCAGTTGTGGTTGTGTGTGGTTGTGTGTGTGGGTGGTTGTGGTTGTGTTTGTTTGTGGTTTTGTGTGTGTGTCATTGTGGTTGTGGTTGTGTGTGTGGTTGTGTGTGTGTGTGTAGTGGTTGTTGTGTGTGGTTGTATGTGGTTGTGTGTGATTGTGTGTGATTGTGGTTGTGTGTGGTTGTGTGTGGTTGTGGTTGTGTGTGTGTGTGTGTGGCTGTGTGTAGTTGTGGTTGTGTGTAGTGGTGGTTGTGTGTGGTTGTGTGTGATTGTGTGTGATTGTGGTAATGTGTGTGGTTGTGGTTGTGTGTGTGTGGGGGGGTGGTTGTGTGTGATTGTGGTTGTGTGTGTGGTTGTGGTTGTGTATGTGGCTGTGTGTGTGGGGGGGTATGTGTGGGGTGGTGGTTGTGTATGTGTGTGGTTGTGTGTGTGGTTGTGGATGTGTTTGTGGTTGTGGTTGTGTGTGTAGTTGTGGTTGTGTGTGTGTTGTTTTGTGTGTGTGCTTGTGGTTGTATGTGTGGTTGTGTGTGAGTGCGGGTGTGATTGTGTGTGGCTGTTGGTGTGTGTGTGTGGGTGTATGTGTGTGTGGTTATGGTTGTGTGTGGTTGTTGTGGTGTGTGTTGTGTGTGTGGTTGTGTGTGTGATTGTGTGTGTGTGCTTGTGGCTGTGTGTGTGATTGTGGTTGTGTGTGTATGTGTGGGTGGTTGTGTGTGTGAGTGTGGTTGTGTGTGTTTGTGGTTGTGTGTGTAGCTGTGGTTGTGTGTGTGTGGTTGTGTGTGTGTGGTTGTGTGTGCTTGTGGTTGCATGTGTGCTTGTGTGTGGGTGTGGTTGTGGGTGGGTGTGGTTGTATGTGTGTGGTTGTGGTTGTGTGTGTATATAGTTGTGTATGTGTGGTTGTGTGTGTGTGGTTCTGTGTGTGGTTATGGTTGTGTGCATGGTCGTGTGGTTATGGTTGTGTGTTGTTGTGGTTGTGTGTTGTGGTTGTGAGTGTAGTTGTGGTTGTGTGTGTGTTATTGTGTGTGTGGTTGTGTGTGTGTGGTTGTGCTGGTGTTTGTGGTTGTGTGTTTGTGGCTGTGTGTGGGTGTGGTTGTGTGTGGTTGTGTTTGTTTGGTTGTGTGTGGTTGTGTGTGTGTGGTTGTGTGTGGGGGTGTGGTTGTGTGTGTGGCTGTGGTTGTATTTGGTTGTGGTTGTGTGTGGTTGTGTGTGTGAGTGGTTGTGGTTGTGTTTGTTTGTGGTTTTGTGTATGTGTTTCTGGTTGTGGTTATGTGTGTGGGTGTGTGTGTGTGTGGTTGTGGTTGTGTGTGGTTGTATGTGTGTGTTTGTGTATAGTTGTGGTTGTGTATGTTGTTGTGGTTGTGTGTGGTTGTGTGTGATTGTGAGTGATTGGAGTTGTGTGTGTGTGGTTGTGTGTGGTTGTGGTTGTGTATGTGGGGTGTGTGTGTGGGGGGGTGGGTGTGGGAGGGTGTTTGTGTGGTTGTGTGCGTGTGGTTGTGTGTGTGTTTGTGGTTGTGGTTGTGTGTGTAGTTGTGGTTGTGTGTGTGTGGCTGTGTGTGGATGTGGGTGTGATTGTGTGTGGTTGTGGGTGTGTGTGGGTGTGTGTGGGTGGGTGTGGTTGTGGTTGTGCGTGCTTGTGGTTGTGTGTGTGGTTTTGTGTGTGTGTGGTTCTGTGGATGTGGTTCTGTGTGTGTGTGTGTGTGGTTGTGGGCGTGAGTGGTTGTGTGTGTAGTTGTGGTTGTGTGTATAGTTGTGGTTGTGTGTGTTATTGTGTGTGTGTGTGTGTGGTTGTGTGTTTGTTGGTGTATGTGGTTGTGTGTGGCTGTGGTTGTGTGTGGTTGTGATTGTGTGTGATTGTGTGTGTGAGTGGCTGTGGCTGTGTTTGTGGTTTTGTGTGTGTGTGTATGGTTGTGTGTGGTTGTGTGTGTGGTTGTGGTTGTGTGTGGTGGGGTTGTGTGTGGTTGTGTGTGTGTTTGTGGTTGTGTGTAGTTGTGGTTGTGTGTGTAGTTGTGTGTGGTTGTGTGTGTGGTTGTGTATGTGGCTGCGTGTGTTTTTGTTTGTGGTTGTTTGTGTAGTTGTGGTTGTGTGTGTAGTTGTGGTTGTGTGTGCACTTGTGGTTGTGTGTGTGTGGTTGTGTGTGTGGTTGTGTGTGTGGTTGTGTGTGGGTGTGGTTGTGGGTGTATGGGTGTGGTTGTGCGTGTGTGGTTGTGGTTGTGTGTGGTTGTGTGTGTGGTTCTGTGTGTATGGTGCTGTGTGTGTGTGTGGTTGTGGTTGTGTGCATGGTTGTGTGGTTATGGTTGTGTGTTGTTGTGGTTGTGTGTTGTGGTTGTGTGTGTAGTTATGGTTGTGTGTGTGTGTTATTGTGTGTGTGTGTGTGGTTGTGTGTGTGTTGGTGTGCGTGTGTGTTGGGGGGGTGTTTGTGGTTGTGTTTGGGTGTGGTTGTGTGTGTGTTGGTGTGTGTGGGGGGTTGTGTGTTTGTGGTTGTGTGTGTGTGTGGTTGTGTGTGGTTGTGTGTGTGTGGCTGTGTGTGGTTGTGTGTGTGTGTGCGGTTGTGGTTGTGTGTGGTTGTGTGTGTGGGTGGTTGGGTTTGTTTGTGGTTTTGTGTGTGTGTTTGTGGTTGTGGCTGTGTGTGTGGTTGTGTGTGTGTAGTGGTGGTTGTGTGTGGTTGTGTGTGATTGTGTGTGATTGTGGCTGTGTGTGGTTGTTTGTGGTTGTGGTTATATGTGTGTGTGTTTGTGGTTGTGTGTAGTTGTGATTGTGTGTAGTGGTGGTTGTGTGTGGTTGTGTGTGATTGTGTGTGAGTGTGGTTATGTGTGTGGTTGTGGTTGTGTGTGTGTGTGGGGGTGTGGTTGTGGGTGTTTGTGGTTGTGTGTGTGTTTGTGGTTGTGGCTGTGTGTGTAGTTGTGGTTGTGTGTGCGTGGTTTTGCGTGTGTGGTTGTGTGTGTGGTTGTGTATGTGTGCTTGTGGTTTTGTGTGTGGCTGTGTGTGACTGCGGGTGTGATTGTGTGTGGTTGTGGGTGTGTGGGTGTGGTTGTGTGTGTGTGGTTGTGGTTGTGTGTGGTTGTGGTTGTGTACGTGGTTGTGGGACTGTGTGTGTGCTTGTGTGTGTGTGCTTGTGGATGTGTGTGTGGTTGTGGTTGTGTGTGGGTGTGTGTGTGGTTGTGTGTGTGGTTGTGTGTGTGTTTGTGGTTGTGTTTGTGATTGTGTGTGTAGCAGTGGTTGTGTGTGTAGTTGTGGTTGTGTGTGTTTGGTTGTGTGTGCTTGTGGTTGTGTGTGTGGGTGTGTGTGGGTGTGGGTGTGGTTGTGTGTGTGTGTGGTTGTGTGTGTGTGTGGTTGTGATTGTGTGTGGTTGTGGTTGTATGTATGTGGTTGTGTATGTGTGTTTGTGTATGTGTGTGGTTCTGTGCGTGTGGGGGTTGTGGTTGTGTGGTTGTGGTTGTGTGTTGTTGTGGTTGTGTGCTGTGGTTGTGTGTTGTGGTTGTGTGTGTGTGTTATTCTTGTTGTGTGTGGTTGTTTGTGTGTGGTTGTATGTGTCGGTGTTTGTGGTTGTGTGTGGTTGTGTATGGTTGTGTGTGGTTGTGTGTGTGTGGTTGTGGCTGTGTGTGTGTGTGACTGTGGTTGTGTGGTGTTGTGGTTGTGTGTGGTTGTGTGTGTGAGTGGTCGTGGTTGTGTTTGTTTTTGATTTTGTGTATGTATTTGTAGTTGTGTGTGTGGTTGTGTGTGTGTGGTTGTGGTTGTGTGTGGTTGTGATTGTGTGTGTGTGTTTGTGATTGTGTATAGTTGTGGTTGTGTGTGTAGTTGTGGTTGTGTGTGGTTGTGTGTGATTGTGAGTGATTGTGGTTGTGTGTGTGTGGTTGTGTGTGTGGTTGTGGTTGTGTATGTGGTGTGTATGTGGATGTGTGGGTGTGGTTGTGTGTGTGTGGTTGTGTGTGTGTTTGTGGTTGTGGTTGTGTGTGTAGTTGTGGTTGTGTGTGTGTATGGCTGTATGTGTGTGCTTGTGGTTGTGTGTGGGTGTGATTGTGTGTGGTTGTGGGTGTGTGTGTGGTATTGTGGGTGTGGTTGTGGTTGTGTGTGTTTGTGGTTGTGTGTGTGGGTGTGTGTGGGTGGGGTTCTGTGTGTGTGGTTGTGTGTGTGTGTGTGTGTGGTTGTGGTTGTGAGTGGTTGTGGTTGTGTGGGGTTGTGGTTGTGTGTTGTGGTTGTGTGTGTAGTTGTGGTTGTGTGTGTAGTTGTGGTTGTGTGTGGTTGTGGTTGTGTGTGGTTTGGTTGTGTGTGGTTGTGTGTGTGTGTGTGGTTGTGTGTAGTTGTGGTTGTGTGTGTAGTTGTGGTTGTGTGTGGTTGTGTGTGGGGGGGTATGTGTGTGGGTGTGTGTGTGTGTGGTTGTGTGTGTGGGGGCGTCGGGCTGTGGATGTGTGTTTGTGGTTGCTGTTGTGTGTGATTGTGTGTGTGTGTGTATGCTTGTGGTTGTGTGTGTAGTTGTAGGTGTTTGTGTGGTTGTGTGTGTGGTTTTGGTTGTGTGTGTGTGGTTGTGTGTGTGTGTGGTTGTGTGTCGTTGTTTATGTGGGGTTGTGGTTGTGGTTGTGCGTGATTGTGGTTGTGTGTTTGTGGTTGTGTGTGTGTGTGTGTGTGTGTGTGGTTGTGGTTGTGGGGTTGTAGTTTGTGTAGTTGTGATTGTGTGTGTGGTTGTGTGTTATTGTGTGTGTGGTTATGTGTGTGTGGTTGTGTGTGTCTGTGTGGTTGTGTGTGTGTGTGTGGTTGTGTGTGTGTGTGGTTGTGTGTGTGGTTGTGGTTGTGTGTGTGGTTGTGTGTGTGGTTGTGTGGGTGTGGGTGTGGGTGTGGTAGTGTGTGTGTGTGGGTGTGGTTGTGGGTGTGAGTGTGGTTGTGTGTGTGCTTGTGTTGGTTGTTTGTTTGTGTGCTTGTGTGTGTGTGCTTGTGGCTGTGTGTGTGGTTGTGTGTGTGCTTGTGTGTGGTTAGGTGGGGCTGTGGTTGTGTGTGGTTGTGTGTGTGTGGTTGTGTGTGTGGTTATGTGTGTGTGTGGCTGTGGTTGTGTCTGGTTGTGGTTGTGTGTGGTTGTGTGTGGTTGTGTGTGGGTGTGGTTGTGTGTGTGGTTGTGTGTGTCTGGTTGTGTGTCTGTGTGGTTATGTGTGTGTGTGGTTGTGTGTGTGTAGTTGTGTGTGTGGTTGTGGTTGTGTGGGTGTGGGTATATGTGTGGGGTTGTGGGTGTGGTTGTGTGTGTCTGTGGTTGTGTGTGTGGTTGTGTGTGGTTGTGTGTGTGCTTGTGTGTGTGGTTGTGTGTGTGCTTGTGTGTGTGCTTGTGGCTATGTGTGTGGTTGTGTGTTAGCTTGTGTGTGGTTGTGTGTGGCTGTGGTTGTATGTGTGTGGTTGTGTGTGTGGTTGTGTGTGTGTGGCTGTGGTTGTGTGTGGTTGTGGTTGTGTGTGCTTGTGTGTGGTTGTGTGTGGGTGTAGTTGTGGGTGTGGTTGTGTGTGTCTGGTTGTGTGTCTGTGTGGTTATGTTTGTGTGTGTGTGTGGTTGTGTAGTTGTGTGTGTGGTTGTGGTTGTGTGGGTATGGGTATATGTGTGGGTGGGTGTGTATGTGTGTGGTTGTGGGTGTGTGTGGTTGTGTGTGTGTGGTTATGTGTGTGGTTGTGTGTGTGGTTGTGTGTGTGGTGTTGTGTGTGTGGGTGTGGTTGTGGGTGTGGGTGTGGTTGTGGGTGTGGTTGTGGGTATGGGTGTGTGGTTGTGGGGGTATGTGTGGTTGTGGGGGGGTGTGGTTGTGTGTGGTTGTGGTTGTGTGTGTGTGGTTGTGTGTGTGTGTGGCTGTGTGTGTGGTTGTATGTGTGGTTGTGTGTGTGTGCTTTTGGTTGTGTGTGTTGTGTGTGTGTGTGTGCTTGTGTGTGGTTGTGGTTGTGTGTGGGTGTGGTTGTGTGGGTGGTTGTGGGTGGGTGTGTATGGTTGTGTGTGTGTGGTTGTGTGTGGTTGTGTGTGGGGGGTATGTGTGTGGGTGTGTGTGTGTAACTGTATCTGTAAGTTCAGGGATATTTTTGCTTTGATGTTTATTCATGATGATTTTTCCTTGCGTTCCTGTGATTATCAGTGCTGCTGTTGACAGGCTCCTTCTCTTTTCGGTTACATTATCACAACTTTCTGTATTTTGTTTGTACTCCGGTTCTTTGAACATTTATGGCACGTGTGCCACCCACATATCTACGTTGATACCTACAGTATGATGTCTGCATTTTCTATGTGTCAGCGTGTTTATAACTTGCCAAAATTCTTTCCTGGTAGGTTGTTTACTTGCCACTAGCAGTTTATTCCAAATAGGCTCATAATGTTTTATTTTTGCTTTGCGACAGCTCTTCTTACATTGAGCTCTTAATTTTTTTAGCTTACGTTTGTCTGGTATTACTCCATGTCTTAACTGCTTTGCAACTATTCTAATTTCTCGCAGAATTTAGTGTTTTTGCCTTTCCAGATTCATACTGCACCAGGGCTGATGTCTGTTTGTCAAAACATTCTTCCTGTGTGAGATGTGTCGCTCTTGATTTCTTTTATGTGGGAATTTTTCCAATAAGATATCTGATAAGGAGACCCAAGCCTCTACTCTTTCTCCATTTACTGATAGTCGATTTTCATGCATCCCAGTTCCCTTCTCAATTTCTTCTTCTGTACCTAATTGAAGATATACTTCAGCCATTACTTTCTCTATCCCTTTCCTTCTCCATCTTAGTCTATTTAGGCTATGTACAAAGGGTGAGGTGATTAAGTTGTTTGGTGCCATCAGACAGGCAAAACTGTACCAATTGTATTGATTGTGGAAAATGATCACTCTCCGTGCGTTGAATAATCTGAAATTTGTGCCTCTGAGACCTTACCTTTTCACTCACAAATGTGTGGTTGTTATACCCGGCCCTCGTAACACAGCTAGACCGGACCCCTGCACCTCACACCAGCCCCCAAGCCCACGGCCTAGCCGATCCTTCCCACCAGAACACACACGCACCAAACCCGGACTTTCCCGTCCGTGGCCTTCCTCCCTTCGGCCACACCGGGCCCGCGTGCCCACTTCATGCACCAAGAAGGCCGCCCGGCCCCAGCGCAACCCTGGCCTAGAGGCACCACTCCGGCTGGATAACATCGCAATGAGAAAGGGAGGAGCAGTTTCCATCACACCTCTGCGCTTCCCTGGGAAGGTGGGTTTCGATCGACCCGCCGGCCTCCCCGAGGGCTGGCTCCACGCCTGCTGGGTGTCTGGGACTCCTCCCGACCCGGCCCTGAAAGGATCAAAGGACATTGGCAGGAAACCCCCAACAAGCGACCCCCAGGTGACAAGACCCCTGCCTACACAGACTCCGGACATCAAAGAGGAGTCGCCCTATAACAAGGGGTGCTCTGGGACTGTCCGGCAGATTCGCCTTGAAAACACCTTAGCCCTGCTGAGTGACTCGCGGCTCCCTGAAGATCGTAACACCTCCGAACTTGTGCTTGAGCCCTGCTGAGTGACTCGCGGCTCCCTGAAGATCGTAAGACCTCCGAACTTGTGCTTGAGCCCTGCTGAGTGACTCGCGGCTCCCTGAAGATCGTAAGACCTCCGAACTTGTACCTGAGCCCTGCTGAGTGACTCGCGGCTCCCACAGACTCTCTTGGTCCTGCCGGACCCCACGACGACAAGCATACCCCCCAGATCGAGGATTGTGAGCTGTGCGCCGGGTACGCTCCTGCATTTGATCCATATCCCCAAAGACTGTCCCGCTACCTCTTACCCCCCTCCAAGACTCTGTGAGCCCGCGCTCTACTTGTATATATTTGCCTTGCTGATCATAAAGATCTTACCACTCCGATCTGATAAAGATTTGCTCTTAAGAACTCCTGGTGTGGTGTCTCTTTGTCGTGTGGTGCCGAGTGTACGATCCTAGATACGAGATTCCTCCCCTGAGGAGTCTCCCGCCAGTGGCCGGTTACGATACCTCGAGGGTGGGTCTCAGGACAGCCAGGGCCCCCTCCGGGCCCCTCTGAGGTCGCCTTCTAACATTGGTGGCAAGCGACGGGATTCGGGCCCATAATCTAGAGATCGTACCGTGAACGGCTGACGCACTACCGACAAAGATGGCAGAAGGAAACGCCGTGGTTCTCACAGAAAACGACACCAGTACCGTGTTCCAGGTGGAACAGCTGGAAGAGTACACACACAAAGAACTGAAGCAATTCTGTAAGGAACTCAAAATCGCTACCACTGGTCTCAACACCAAAGAAGATATGCAAAAGGCACTGAAAGCTTGGGTGGATTCTGGAGCCTCCCGCCCAGAAGGAGCGGGGGAGCCCCACGACGAAGCTGGACCCTCCCAAGGAGAACGCAGCAGCAACCAGGTGCGAGGCTTCGTACCAGACGGGGGCCTATCCCCGGAGGAACTCGCAGACAGAGAAAGAAGTCGCCATCACGAGCTCGAATTAGCCAAACTCAAAATTGAGGGCGAGTTGAAATTAGCCGAGAAAAAGCTAGCAGTGGAACAGATGCGAGTGCAAGGAGAACTAGAAGAGAAGAAACTCCAACGAGAACACGAGGGAAGGAGACTTCAACTGGAACATGAACGCAGCTTGAAGGAAATAGAGCTGAGAGCAAGAAGCGAAGAAGCGCGGCCCCCGGGGAACCGAGAGGCGGCCGCCCCGGCGGAGCAGAAGGTCCACATCCCCAAGAATGTGGTCAAAGAATATTACAAAAACGTTGACATTCAACAGTGGTTCCGGGCCTACGAGGTCGCCATGACCTCCCATCGAGTCCCGCAGAAGGATTGGGGGGCCGGGTTGTGGGGACGATTCATGAGTGAAGGGAGAGACACCCTGCTCGACCTACCAACCTCCATGCAGACCTCCTATGACCACATGAAAGCGGCCCTCCTCACAAGGTACCGCCTCACCCCGGAGATGTACTGCCAGCGGTTCCGGGACTGCAGGAAGATCCCGGGTACCACCTGGGTGGAATATGTGAATTTCTTCAGCCGCGCCTTCGATGGGTGGATCAAGGGCAGCAAGGTAACCACCCTGGAAGAACTAACAGACCTTATGTTGTGGGAACACCTGGCTGTGAACTGCTTTGTGGAACTGCGCCAGCATCTGCTCGACAGCAAGCTCACGGATCCGAGAAAGCTGGCCGTCGAGGCAGATCGCTGGACCAACACCCGGGTCTCCCGGGGCCCTGTAGGAGAGTATCCCCGAGCCAGTCAGGGACCACCCCGCCAGAGAGGGGGGGAAACCAGGGAGGGCAGAGAGAGTCCCAGGCTAGTCCCCCGAAGTCCCAACCTCCACCTTTCCCGGCACCCCCACCAGCTGTATCCGGCCCCCCCCGAGACGGGGGCACCGGGTAACCATCACTTGTTTCCGTTGCCAGAAGCCCGGGCATTACACCAACGACCCTGAACGCCCCAAGGCCCCCCCCCGAGATGTGTTCCGTTACGTCCTGACCCTCCGAAATCAGACTAGGAGGTTCCGAGAGATGGCCGAGGCCAACCTGGAGGCGAGCCAGGGGGAGATGAAGCGCTGGTACGACCAGAACGCCACTCTGGTCGAGTTTCAGCCGGGCCAGCAGGTATGGGTCATGGCCCCCGTGAAACCCTGCGCCCTCCAGGATAAATGGACCGGGCCCTTCAAAGTGGTTGAGCGGAAGAGCCAGGTCACGTACTTGGTGGACGTCCAGTCACCCCGGGACCCCCTCCGGGTCCTCCACGTGAACCGCCTCAAGCCCCACTTTGTGCGGACGGAGCTGAGCCTCCTACTGGCCACTGATGACGGGTCCGAGGAGGAGTCAGATCCTCTCCCTGATCTCCTGTGCACCAAAGAGAAGGACGGCTCCGTAGAGGGAGTGAAACTCTCCCCGTCCCTCACTCCCCAGCAACGTGAGGATTGCCGCCAGCTCCTAGGGCAGTTTTCGGACCTCTTCTCCCTGGTCCCCAAGGTCACCGACTGGTGTGTTCATGATGTGGATACCGGGGACAGCCCACCAGTGAGACACCGAGCCTACCGAGTCCCTGATCGGGTCCGGTCCTGCATTCAAGCCGAGGTCTCGAAGATGTTGACCTTAGGAGTGATCGAACCCTCAGACAGTCCCTGGGCCAGCCCCGTGGTCCTGGTCCCGAAAGCAGCTGCCCCCGGTGCCGCCCCAGAACTCCGCTTCTGCGTGGACTACCGGGGACTCAATGAAGTCACCCAAGCAGATGCCCACCTCATTCCCCAAGCCGAGGAGCTCATTGACCGGCTCGGGCTGCTCGGTTCCTCAGCACCTTCGATCTCACCTGCGGCTACTGGCAAATTGTGCTCACAGAGGGAGCCAAGGAGCGGTCCGCCTTTTCCACCCCGGATGGGCACTATCGCTTTCGCGTGATGCCCTCCGGGATGAAAAATGCCCCGGCCACCTTCCAGCGACTGGTAAATAGAGTCCTGGCCAGGCTGGAAAAATTCAGTGCTGCATATCTCGACGATATCGCAGTTTTTAGCTCTGAGTGGAGTGAGCACCTCCAGCACCTCCGGAGGGTGCTGACCGCCCTGCACCAGGCAGGCCTCACCGTGAAAGCCAGCAAGTGCCAGATTGGGCAAGGTTCGGTAACCTACCTGGGGCACCAGGTCGGAAGCAGGCAGGTCGCCCCTCTACAGCCCAAAATCGACGCCATCCTAGCCTGGGAACCCCCCACTACCCAAACAGTGGTCCGAGCCTTTCTGGGCCTCACGGGCTACTACCGGAGATTCATCTGGAATTACGGCAGCCTGGTCGGTCCCCTCACGGGACTCACGTCCAAGAAGCAGCCCAATAAAGTGCAGTGGTCCCCTGCCTGCCAAGAGGCGTTCGATGCCCTGAAAACGGCCATGTGCACTGCCCCCGTCCTCCAGGCCCCCGACTACTCCAAAGAGTTTGTGGTACTGTGAGACCGGCCTCACGGCGTTGCCCTCTCCATCATCCAGCCAACCTGCAACCACCCTCAAGACACGACATCTCCGGCTCCGGACGCCCCAGCCACCCCCGCTCCGCGGGCCGGCCAGAGGCCTGACAGACTCAAACACCCTACCACGCATGTCCACCCGAGGGAGCGGGAACCCTCGAGCCAGACCCCGAGGCGCCAGCCCAGTCACACCTCGGGTCGCCTTCCCCGGGAGGACTCGATCGGCCACCAGGCCCCTGGGGAGCAGGCGCCTCCCCTGCCGAGCGTCTGGGGTCCCTCCCAGACCCACCTGAAAAGACTAAAAGACTGAGCGGCAGGAAATCCCGCCGACCCCCCTCCGTCACCCCAGTCCCCCCTCTGCGAGGACTCCGGACTTCAAAGAGCCAGCGGAGTATAACAAGGGGTGCCGGAGGAACGAAGAGAAAGAAAGGACCTGGAACCATCTGAGCCTGCAGACGCTGTCGCGGCTCCCGAACGCTGAAATCACCTGGGCCTGCTGAGTGACTCGCGGCCTCTTGCTATTTGAACCATCTGAGCCCTGCGGACGAGGTCGCGGCTCCCGAACACTGAACCACCTAGGCCTGCTGAGTGACTCGCGGCCCCCAGCTACTGAACCATCTGAGCCCTGCTGACGGAATCGCGGCTCCTGAACTCCGACCACCTGTGCCTGCTGAGAGACTCGCGGCGCTCCCCTTGAGGACGACTCGGTAAGAGATCGCCCAGAGACACGACACCCTCCAGCTCGAGGATTGTGAGCTTCCGCAGGGTATTTCGCAGAGACACTATCTTGAAAGACTGTCCCGCTACCCCCATCCCCCACGACTAACTTGTGGTACGTTGTGCCACTGCTGTATCATTTGCCTTTTGGGTCATAAAGATCCCTTGAAATCATCGATAAAGAACCTATCGTCCTACAAAGCATACGTGTGGTGTCCCTCTGTTCGCAGTGCCGTTCAGGGTGTGCGCGCCTGGTTCGGCTTACTTGGGAGAGGTGGGTCAAAGGGGTGGGCCAGACGTGCACCGAACCCCCCCTCCGGCGAACGCCTTTCCAACATTTGGTGGCAGACGACGGGATCCGAGCCGACACCGAAAGAGAGCGTGCAGTGAACGACTGACGCACTACCAAACAGAGATGGAAGGAGAAACCTCCATGGGTGCCGCAGGTACCGAAATAAGCTCACCGTTCCGAGAGGATCAATTGGACTACTACACGCATAGGGAACTAAAACAGTTTTGCAAAGACCTTGGCATCGCTACCACCGGACTAAGCACAAAGGAAGACTTCCAGAAAGTACTGAAAGCCTGGGTCGAGACGGGGGCGCCCCCGACCCAAACGGAAAGAGACTCTACCCATGAACCACCAAGCACCCCGGCGAGAAACAACGGGCCAGAGGGGAACCTGTCCCCCGAGGAACTAGCGGACCGGGAAAGAAGCCGCAACCACGAACTGGAACTGGCAAAACTAAAAATCGAGGGAGAGATAAAACTGGCAGAGAAGAAGTTAGCCGTCGAGCAGTTGCGGCTACAAGGGGAACTCGAAGAGAAGAGACTCCAAAGGGAGCACGACGAAAAGAAACTCCAGCTAGAACATGAGCGCGGCCTGAAGGAGATTGAGTGGCGGGCCAGGAATGAAAAGTCACAGCCACCCGGGAATCCACCGCCCGCTCCCACCGGGGAAACCAAAGTTCACATCCCCAAGGATGTGGTAAAGGAGTATTATAAGAACGATGATATCCAGCAGTGGTTTAAGGCCTATGAAGTCGCCATGACCTCACATCGAATCCCGCAGAAGGATTGGGGGGCTGGCCTATGGGGCCGGTTCTTAAGCGAAGGAAGGGACACTCTGCTCGATCTGCCCTCCGCGGTCATGAACTCCTACAGCCACATGAAGGAAGCCCTCGTGGGCCGGTATGGACTCACCCCCGAAATGTACCGACAACGGTTCCGGGATTGCAAAAAGATACCGGGCACCACGTGGGTCGAATACGTGAACTTTTACAGCCGCGCCTTGGACGGCTGGATCAAGGGCAGCAAGGTCTCCACCTTCGAAGAACTGTTCGATCTGATCGCCTGGGAGCATTTAGCGGCCAATTGCTTTATAGAACTGCGCCAGCACCTCCTGGACAGTAAGCTTACCGACCCTCGGAAGCTGGCCGCTGAGGCTGATCGTTGGGTGAACACCCGGGCCACCCGGGGCCCCGTGGGGGACTACGGCCGCAACAGTCAGGGTCCCCCCCGCCAGAGGGGCGGAGGGAACCACGGCCGACCAAGAGACTTTGCCGGGGGGTCCTCCACCAGCCCCCCCAGCAGCCCACCAGCGGCGGGTTTGGCCCAGTCTCCCGCCAGCACCGGAGCCCCAGGGCGACCAGGTCCACGAGCTAGGCTCACCTGCTTCCGCTGCCAGCAGCCCGGGCACTACGCCAATGACCCCCAGTGTCCCCAGTATCAGCGAACCACGACGACCAACCCCACGGCCCGGCAGATGGCCTCCGTGGCTCTGGGGGAAGAAATGGAAGACTCCGAGGAATGGGAACCGGCGGCCATGGCCCTGGTCTCCCTTGGTGATCGTGAAATGGTCCCCGGGACACCCTTGCCCGCCAACACAGAAAAGTACCGACAGCGGGTGACCATCAACGGCCACCGAGTCGAGGGCCTCCGCGACACCGGGGCGAGTGTCACCGCGGTCCACCGCAGCCTAATTTCGGAAGACCAGATCCTGGCCGGGGCCCTCTGTCCGGTCATATCCTCCGACAATTCTGAGAGCCTCTGCCAGATGGCCCTGGTGCCCTTCGAGTGGGGAGGGGTCTCCGGAGAACTGAAGGTAGCGGTCCGGACCTCGCAGCCCGTAGACTGCCTCCTGGGCAACGACCTGGAGAGTTCCCCGTGGGGGCAGGTAGAACGAAGAGCCCACCTGGAGATGATGGGCCTACCAGAGTGGGTCTGCGCCACCACACGCTCCATGACCGCACGATTGCCTCTCTCCAAGGGCGGGGAAGCCCTCTTACCGAACACTGTCCCCGAGAGCAGGGACCCCCTACCAGAAGCAGACCACCCTCCTTCCGAGGGGGAAGGAGACACTAACTCAGGGGAAGGACCGGAACCTTCCGCCCCAGAGGCCCCGCTGGAACTCGAAGAACTACCCGAGTTGGCCCAGTGGCGCTGCGAAGGGGGGCCCTCCCGCGAAGAGTTCTGCCAGGAACAGACCACTTGCCCCTCCCTCGAGGGACTTAGACAACAAGCCGCAGCCCAGGTCGCCGGTGACCAAACCGGAACCCATTGGGTCTATTGGGACAATGGCCTCCTCTACAGCGAGCAGAAGTCCGCAGAGCTAGGCGCAGCACGAGTACTGGTGGTACCCCTGCGGTTCCGGAGCCTCCTCCTGGGCCTGGCCCACGATGTACCCTTGGCCGGACACTTAGGCCAAGACAAGACATACCAGCGATTGGTGACCCACTTCTATTGGCCCAAGATGCGGGCGAATGTAGAAACACACTGCAAGTCCTGCCTCACGTGCCAGGGCAGTGGGAAGAGTGGCGGAAAACGCAAAGCCCCCTTACAACCATTCCCCGTTGTGAGTACCCCGTTCGAGCGGGTCGGCATCGACATAGTGGGACCCCTGGACCCGAAGACCGCCCAGGGCCACAGATTCATCCTTGTCCTGGTGGACCATGCCACCCGCTACCCCGAAGCCATCCCCCTCCGCACCGTGACGGCCCCCGTGGTGGGCCGGGCTCTCATGGGGATCTTCTCCCGTGTCGGATTTCCCCGCGAGGTGGTGAGTGATCGCGGCACGAACTTTATATCCCGCTACATGAAGTCCCTGTGGCAGCAGTGCGGAGTCACGTATAAGTTCACGACCCCCTACCACCCCCAGGGCAACGGCCTGGTGGAACGCTTCAACAGAACTCTAAAGGGAATGATCCTGGGCCTCGAAGAGCCCCTACGCCGGAAGTGGGACATCCTCCTCCCTTGCCTCCTGTTCGCATACCGGGAGGTTCCCCAAAAGTCTCTGGGGTTCAGCCCCTTCGAACTGCTGTACGGACATCCCGTCCGAGGGCCCCTGAGCCTGGTCAAGGAGGGCTGGGAGACAAGCCCCCGGGGGACACCCCCTGATGTGTTCCGCTACATCCTGGCACTCCGCAACCAGACGAGGAAGTTTAGAGAACTTGCAGAGGCTAACCTCGAGGCCAGCCAAGAAGAAATGAAGCGCTGGTATGACCAAAACGCAACCCTGGTCGAGTTCCAGCCGGGCCAGCAGGTTTGGGTCATGGCTCCGGTGAAACCCTGCGCCCTACAAGACAAATGGACTGGTCCCTTCAAGGTGGTCGAACGGAAGAGCCAGGTCACGTATCTGGTCGACGTACAGTCCCCACGGAACCCCCTCCGGGTCCTCCACGTAAACCGTCTCAAGCCCCACTTTGTACGGACAGAATTGAGTTTGCTACTGGCCACCGATGAGGGGGCAGAAGAAGACACCGAACCCCTGCCCGACCTCCTGTGCACGAAAGAGCTGGACGGGTCCGTGGAGGGAGTGAAACTGTCGGCCACCCTCACTCCCCGACAGGCCGACGACTGCCGCCAGCTGCTCGGACAATTCGCTGACCTCTTCTCCCTCATTCCAAGGGTGACCGACTGGTGTGTCCACGACGTGGACACTGGCGACTGCCCGCCTGTGAGACACCGAGCCTACCGGGTGCCTGACCGAGTCCGCACCTGCATCAAGACCGAAGTACAGAAAATGCTCACCCTAGGAGTCATCGAGCCCTCCGACAGCCCCTGGGCCAGCCCGGTGGTTCTGGTCCCGAAGGCGGCCTCCCCAGGGGCCGCCCCCGAACTAAGATTCTGTGTAGACTATCGGGGGCTCAACGCGGTCACCCGCGCAGACGCTCACCCTATTCCCCGAGCCGACGAGCTCATCGACCGCCTGGGGGCCGCCCAGTTCCTCAGCACTTTCGACCTGACCTGCGGATACTGGCAGATCGCTCTCACGGAAGGAGCGAAAGAGCGCTCTGCCTTCTCCACGCCAGATGGCCACTACCGCTTCAGGGTCATGCCGTTCGGAATGAAAAACGCCCCCGCCACGTTCCAGCGGTTGGTGAACAAGGTCCTGGCCGGACTCGAGGAGTTCAGCGCAGCGTACCTTGACGACATCGCCGTGTTCAGCTCTCAATGGCACGAGCATCTCCAGCACCTCCGACAAGTACTAATGGCCCTGCGCAAAGCAGGCCTAACAGTGGAAGCCAGCAAATGCCAGCTCGGGCAAGGCTCCGTGGTCTACCTGGGGCATCAGGTGGGCAGCGGCCAAGTCGCTCCTCTCCAGCCGAAGATCGAGGCCATCAAGTTCTGGGAGGCCCCCACCACGCAGACAGAGGTTCGAGCCTTCCTGGGCCTTACGGGATACTACCGGAGGTTCATTAAAAACTATGGTAGTATCGCAGGGCCCCTCACAGAGTTGACCTCCAAAAAGCTTCCGCAGAAGGTGCAGTGGACCACCCAGTGCCAGCAGGCGTTCGACGCCTTGAAAACCGCCATGTGCACCGCTCCCGTACTCAAGGCCCCCGACTACTCCCAAGAGTTCGTGGTCCAGACCGACGCATCCGAACACGGCATCGGGGCCGTACTCTCACAGTTCGACGACAAGGGCATTGATCGGCCCATAGCCTTCATCAGCCGAAGGCTGCTGCCGAGGGAGCAGCGTTGGAGTACTATAGAGCGAGAGGCCTTTGCCGTAGTCTGGGCCCTCAAGAAACTGCGGCCCTACTTGTTCGGAACCCATTTTCGAGTACAGACGGACCACCGGCCCTTGCAATGGTTAATGCGGATGAGGGGGGAGAACCCCAAACTACTACGATGGTCCATCTCCCTCCAAGGAATGGATTTCACGGTCGAGCATCGCCCCGGGGCGGGTCATGCCAACGCCGACGGCCTGTCCCGATTCTTCCGCTTCGGCGAGGAGAACCCCCCAGTGGATGGGTAGTTCTCCACGCCTTTCAGCTGGGGGGGACGCGTGTGAGACCGGCCTCACGGCGTTGCCCTCTCCATCATCCAGCCAACCTGCAACCACCCTCAAGACACGACATCTCCGGCTCCGGACGCCCCAGCCACCCCCGCTCCGCGGGCCGGCCAGAGGCCTGACAGACTCAAACACCCTACCACGCATGTCCACCCGAGGGAGCGGGAACCCTCGAGCCAGACCCCGAGGCGCCAGCCCAGTCACACCTCGGGTCGCCTTCCCCGGGAGGACTCGATCGGCCACCAGGCCCCTGGGGAGCAGGCGCCTCCCCTGCCGAGCGTCTGGGGTCCCTCCCAGACCCACCTGAAAAGACTAAAAGACTGAGCGGCAGGAAATCCCGCCGACCCCCCTCCGTCACCCCAGTCCCCCCTCTGCGAGGACTCCGGACTTCAAAGAGCCAGCGGAGTATAACAAGGGGTGCCGGAGGAACGAAGAGAAAGAAAGGACCTGGAACCATCTGAGCCTGCAGACGCTGTCGCGGCTCCCGAACGCTGAAATCACCTGGGCCTGCTGAGTGACTCGCGGCCTCTTGCTATTTGAACCATCTGAGCCCTGCGGACGAGGTCGCGGCTCCCGAACACTGAACCACCTAGGCCTGCTGAGTGACTCGCGGCCCCCAGCTACTGAACCATCTGAGCCCTGCTGACGGAATCGCGGCTCCTGAACTCCGACCACCTGTGCCTGCTGAGAGACTCGCGGCGCTCCCCTTGAGGACGACTCGGTAAGAGATCGCCCAGAGACACGACACCCTCCAGCTCGAGGATTGTGAGCTTCCGCAGGGTATTTCGCAGAGACACTATCTTGAAAGACTGTCCCGCTACCCCCATCCCCCACGACTAACTTGTGGTACGTTGTGCCACTGCTGTATCATTTGCCTTTTGGGTCATAAAGATCCCTTGAAATCATCGATAAAGAACCTATCGTCCTACAAAGCATACGTGTGGTGTCCCTCTGTTCGCAGTGCCGTTCAGGGTGTGCGCGCCTGGTTCGGCTTACTTGGGAGAGGTGGGTCAAAGGGGTGGGCCAGACGTGCACCGAACCCCCCCTCCGGCGAACGCCTTTCCAACAGGTACAAACTGATGCCTCCGAGCATGGCATCGGGGCAGTCCTCTCCCAGGTGAATGACCAAGGCCTAGACCAGCCCGTAGCCTTCCTCAGCCGAAGGCTATTGCCCAGGGAACAGAGATGGAGCACCATCGAGCGCGAGGCGTTCGCAGTAGTCTGGGCCCTCAAGAAACTACGCCCTTACCTGTTCGGCACCCATTTCAAGGTCCAAACCGACCATCGCCCCTTGCGATGGCTCATGCAGATGCGAGGAGAAAACCCCAAGCTACTGCGGTGGTCAATCTCCCTCCAGGGGATGGATTTCACCGTGGAACATCGCCCTGGTACGGACCATGCCAACGCCGATGGCCTCTCCCGGTTCTTCCGCCTCAGCGAAGAGAACCCCCAAGAGGATGGGTAGTTCTCTCCGGCTTTCAGCTGGGGGGGACGCGTGTTATACCCGGCCCTCGTAACACAGCTAGACCGGACCCCTGCACCTCACACCAGCCCCCAAGCCCACGGCCTAGCCGATCCTTCCCACCAGAACACACACGCACCCAACCCGGACTTTCCCGTCCGTGGCCTTCCTCCCTTCGGCCACACCGGGCCCGCGTGCCCACTTCATGCACCAAGATGGCCGCCCGGCCCCAGCGCGACCCTGGCCTAGAGGCGCCACTCCGGCTGGAGAACATCGCGATGAGAAAGGGAGGAGCAGTTTCCATCACACCTCTGCGCTTCCCTGGGAAGGTGGGTTTCGATCGACCCGCCGGCCTCCCCGAGGGCTGGCTCCACGCCTGCTGGGTGTCTGGGACTCCTCCCGACCCGGCCCTGAAAGGATCAAAGGACATTGGCAGGAAACCCCCAACAAGCGACCCCCAGGTGACAAGACCCCTGCCTACACAGACTCCGGACATCAAAGAGGAGTCGCCCTATAACAAGGGGTGCTCTGGGACTGTCCGGCAGATTCGCCTTGGAAACACCTGAGCCCTGCTGAGTGACTCACGGCTCCCTGAAGATCGTAACACCTCCGAACTTGTGCTTGAGCCCTGCTGAGTGACTCGCGGCTCCCTGAAGATCGTAAGACCTCCGAACTTGTGTTTGAGCCCTGCTGAGTGACTCGCGGCTCCCTGAAGATCGTAAGACCTCCGAACTTGTACCTGAGCCCTGCTGAGTGACTCGCGGCTCCCACAGACTCTCTTGGTCCCGCCGGACCCCACGACGACAAGCGTACCCCCAGCTCGAGGATTGTGAGCTGTGCGCCGGGTATGCTCCTGCATTTGATCCATATCCCCAAAGACTGTCCCGCTACCTCTTACCCCCCTCCAAGACTCTGTGAGCCCGCGCTCTACTTGTATATATTTGCCTTGCTGATCATAAAGATCTTACCACTCCGATCTGATAAAGATTTGCTCTTAAGAACTCCCGGTGTGGTGTTTCTTTGTCGTGTGGTGCCGAGTGTACGATCCTAGATACGAGATTCCTCCCCTGAGGAGTCTCCCGCCAGTGGCCGGTTACGATACCTCGAGGGTGGGTCTCAGGACAGCCAGGGCCCCCTCCGGGCCCCTCTGAGGCCGCCTTCTAACAGTGGTCGATAGTTGAGCTCTTATTCCCCCTTAGAAAGGTAATTGATGCCGGAGAGTCCTCTTTGGTATTTCTATTCAAATGTTTTAAACCTAGGGATTCTAGCTGACTTATGAAATGTTTACCCATTTGATGATTGTTCCTGAAATTTTTGCATAAATTTGTGTTGAAGTCACCTGTGATGATAAACAGTGCTTGTGCATATTGTATCTGCATTGTTTTTATCAATTTAATCAGGGTTTTCATATGCAGCTCTTTAGTTGCTTTTTTGGATGGATATAGATATTTGTTAAAATTATTATTGTCGGTGTCATGTTAGACTTTAGATTATCCAATTTTATTACAAGGATCCATTTGGTCACCGTTGGTTGTTCTTCCATGGACCAGTCCAGTTTGGTAGAGAGATACGTAGCCAGACCCCCCTTTGGATGGCCAAATCTTGCTGTTTTTACTGCCGGTATATGGCAATCCGTATAGCCTAAGATCGGCATATCATATTTTAACAGGAAATCCATGACTTCATTATTTTCTAGTAGGTTTTCTAAACCATGGGTATTCCAGGAGCAAATGCAAAGAGATTTAGAATTTTTTGGATTGTTACACTTATTGTCAGGATTGTGTGCATGACGGGCGATTAAATGAACCCGTCCATTTGCCATCTGCTCCCCAGTTGGTATTGTTACTACCTTCTATAATTGCTCCTTGGGTACTCGCGCTTAAGGACTTGGGGGCATATTATCAAGAACAGTGTTAACATTATCGCCGCTTTAGTGGCAGAAAACTGCCACTAAAACGGCGATAATGGGCTTGATAATATGCCGCAGAGAATTCCAATAGAAGCCCATGTTGACACCAGAACATGGGCTTCTATTGGAATTCTCTGCTGCATATTATCAAGCCCATTATCGCCGCTTTAGCGGCAGTTTTCTGCCGCTAAAGCGGCGATCATTTTAACGCCGTTACTTGATAATATGCCCCTTAATGATTTTTAAATTCTCATATCCTTTTTGATTGTTTCCTGCACCAACAGCACCCCTTAAGATCGATCCACCTTTTTGTTTGACAGGAAAAGGGGCCCTGGGTAACATGGTACCTCAATTTTCTGTAGCTCAATCCACCAGGTCTTAAACCTATGTTGATGAGTCATGATCTGATCTACTATTTCTGGTGAGGACCAGCTTCTTACAGTAGCCTCTCTGTTAGTCAGCAATGGATGATCTTTAAATTCAATTGATAACAGGTTGGTAGACTCAATGTGTGCTATATCCCTTATTTCCTTTATCAATTTAATGACTGTACCTCTATTTAAGATGTCAAAGTTCCCTTTTGAGATGTAATTGGGCAGAAACACTAACTGATTGGTTTTCATTTGTTATAAACCTTTGATCTGAGTCAGTCTTCTGAGATAGCTGACTATCATTTTACGACGTGCGATCCTCAAGGACCCAATTTGTATTTTGTTTTTGCTTTGGCCATGTTCCATCCCCTTGTTGTTTATATAAACAACTCTGTTTCTGCACCTCAAATATAATTTCCCTATTTGCTGAATTCCTTCGCACTTCAGCCTTGGGATTATTATCTCCTACCAAGTTGTGGCATAGAGAATTTGATGCCATAGATGCTTTTGATCTTTGTTTATTGGGAACTGGCTCATGCTGGACTGTAGACCCACTCGGTAGAACTATATCTATATTCGAGTCAAGCGGGACTATTGTGTTCTTTTTCCTTTCAGAAACTATTTCTGGACTTTCGTGCTGCTTGCTACTGGATCTAGATCCTCCTTGTGTACATTCTCCTAACTAGAAGGCCTTTCATTTTTTATGTTGAGAGACTAATTGCCATATTTTCATTTATTGATTTCCCTTTTTTCGCATTTTTCTTGCTCTCTTTTTTCCTTTTTTGCGATCCCCTGCTTTAATTCTACTATCTCCAGCTTTTCCTCTTCCTCTATTTTTCTGCAGACTGGTCGTTTGGCTTGACTATCCAAAGCACTGTCTAATATGTCTATTTCTTGAGGATTGTTTCCACAACAGAACTGAGTTAATGAAGCACAGTTCTTTTTGTCTTGTTTGTTGAGATTGTTAACCCCTTCAGTGCCCATGACGAGATAGTCTCGTCATGGAGCGCGGTTGCGCTGTGCCCATGACGAGACTATCTCGTCATGAACCCCGCCCGCTAATTCAACGCCCGGCACAGGGCGGGGAAAGGGCGGGGCACACAAGGGGTTAAGAGGGCTATCTGATGTTTCTGTTGACTTTGGAATTTCCAAGGTCAAGATTTGGTTGGTTGATGAAACGCTCTCTTTTAATTGTGGAGTCTTAACTGGGGGTTTAAAACTCTTCTTGGATTCGTCAAAGTTTTTACTTGTTTCTGACCTTACTGTCTGTGCTCTTATTTCTCTCAAAATATTCATCAGGATTGATGTTAAACGTTCCTAATTCTCTCCTTGCGATACACATTGAGGAGAGGTGTGGCTCACTGGTTAGAGGAGGCAGACCCGTAAGCAGAGAATCGGCCAGGGACCAGGGTTCAATTCCCAACGCGGCAGGGTCGTGGACCAGGGTCAAATCGGACTCGATAATTCTCGCCTCGGTACCTACTCTAACCAGGAACACACTCGGCAACTCTGGGCATTAAGCTTGCCTCATCTCTACAACGGCCCCCTACAGACGCCGGGGATGCCTGGTTTCACCTTGGAGATACCCAGAAAGGGACCATCTCACAGGGATAGCCAGGACGGGTTCCCCAGCGGTCTACAGCGCCAGGACGCCCCGTTGCTGGGGTAGCTGTGCGCTTTACAAGTTTACAACATTAACATTGACAATTAAATTGCTGCGTGTATTTATACTGCTGGGCTCTCATAATGAGATCGTTGAGAGACTGTCATTTTTTGTCTATTCCTACAATGTAGGTAGCCATAATATTTAAAAGATCCACTTGGAGGTCATGTTTATCCGCTTGGTGGGAAATTGTTGACGAGATCGAATCCAAAGTCGATAATAAACCACCCCATGTACTTGATGGAACTCTGTCCCCTACATCTTTGAGATCGTGCTAAAATATATTTGAATATTCACTATTTGGTGAGTGTTGGAAGGCGTTCCCCGGGGAGGTTGCGGAATGGGTTCCTGACCACCCTGAGGCCCACCTTTCCCAGAATTAGGCCGAGCAAGAGCTGGGAGGCCCTTCCTGGAAGGGTCTCGCACCTAGGATCGCACGCGCTGCGCTTACTCCCTCTTCGGATAGAGGGGCACCACACAGTAGGTCGTTATAAGACAATAAGCTTGTATCGGTAGTTGTCAGGGATCTTTATGATCCGGCAGGCAGGTGCAGAATTAATGCCACAAGCGGCAGCGATCTCGTGATGAGGGAAAAGGGGTAGCGGGACAGTCTTTGAATCAGTGTCTCTGCGAGGTATCCGGCGCACAGCTCTCAATCCTCGAGCTGAGGGGATGTTGCTTCTCTCGACAATCTCTGCCGATTCTCTTGGAGGAGCGGGCCGCGAGTCACTCAGCAGGCACCGGAGGGTCGTAGTTCAGGGAGCCGCGACGGCGTCAGCAGGGCTCAGATGGTTCGGAATTCGGGGAGCCGCGACGGCGTCAGCAGGGCTCAGATGGTTCGGAATTCGGGGAGCCGCGACGGCGTCAGCAGGGCTCAGATGGTTCAGAGTTCGGGGAGCCGCGACAGTGTCAGCAGGGCTCAGATGGTTCAGAGTTCGGGGAGCCGCGACAGCGTCCGCAGGGCTCAGGTGGTTCAGAGTTCGGATACCGTTCTTCTGTTCGGTGAGCGATCGAGCCGCGACCAGGTCAGCAGGCTCTCGTCAGTCCAGGTCTTCCCTTCCTCTCGTCCCTTCAGCACCCCTTGTTATACTCCCCCTCCTCTTTGAAGTCCGGAGTCCTCGCGGAGAGGGGTCTGGTGCCTGGGGGGCGGTGTGTCGGGGTTTCCTGTCGCTCAGCCCCTTGATCTGTTCAGGTGTGTCCGAGAGGGACTCCAGACGCCCAGCAGGAGAGGAGCCCGCTCACCGGGGGCCTGGTGGTCGATCGAAACCTCCCTCGGGGAAGAGACCAGAGGTGTGACAGAGTCGGCGCCTCTCGGTCTGGTTTGGGGGGGGGTTTCGTTCTCCCTCGGCCGGGCATGCGTGTTGGGGATCTGGTCGGCCCTCGGGATGTTGGTCCACGGAAGCCGGTAGGCCGTGCCCACGAGGTTCGGCGTGGTTGTAGTGTGACTTGCTGGTCGGGAGGGCACACGCCACGAGGCCGGTCTCACACGTGCCCCCCCCAGCTGAAAGGCGGGGAGAACTACCCATCCACTTGGGAGTTCTCCTCGCTGAAGCGGAAGAATCGGGACAGGCCGTCCGCGTTGGCGTGGTCAGTCCCGGGGCGATGTTCCACAGTGAAATCCATCCCCTGGAGAGAGATGGACCAGCGTAGCAGCTTGGGGTTTTCTCCTCGCATCTGCATCAACCACCGCAGGGGTCGATGATCTGTTTGCACTCGGAAGTGTGTTCCGAACAGGTAGGGCCGTAGCTTTTTGAGAGCCCAGACTACTGCGAACGTCTCTCGTTCAATTGTGCTCCACCGCTGTTCCCGGGGCAGTAACCTTCGGCTGATGAAGGCTATGGGCTGATCTATGCCTTTGTCGTCGTACCGTGAGAGGACTGCCCCGATGCCGTGTTCCGAGGCGTCCGTCTGGACCACAAACTCCTGGGCGTAGTCGGGTGCTTTGAGCACTGGAGCCGCGCACATTGCGGCCTTTAGGGTGTCGAGCGCCTTCTGGCAGGCGGGAGTCCAGTGTATTTTCTTGGGATGTTTTTTGGAGGTTAGTTCTGTGAGAGGGCCTGCGATGCTGCCATAGTTTTTAATAAACCTTCGGTAGTAGCTGGTGAGGCCCAGGAAGGCTCGGACTTCCGTTTGGGTTGCAGGGGGTTCCCAGGACAAGATGGCGTCGATCTTCGGCTGGAGGGGGGCGACCTGCCCACTCCCCACCTGGTGCCCCAGATAGGTTACGGAGCCGTGCCCAATTTGACATTTGCTAGCTTTGATGGTGAGGCCGGCCCGGCGTAGAGCCAGCAGGACTTGACGGAGGTGCTGGAGGTGCTCGGTCCATTGGGAGCTGAAGACTGCTATGTCGTCAAGGTATGCTGCGCTGAACCCCTCTAGTCCGGACAGGACCCTGTTCACCAGCCGCTGGAAGGTGGCCGGGGCATTTTTCATTCCGAACGGCATCATGCCCATGCGGGGTGGAGAAGGCGGAGCGCTCCTTGGCTCCCTCGGTGAGGGCAATCTGCCAGTACCCACTGGTCAGGTCGAAGGTGCTGAGGTAGCAGGCGGCCCCAAGGCGGTCAATGAGTTCGTCGGCACGGGGGATAGGGTGAGCGTCTGCTCGGGTGACCGCATTGAGGCTTCGGTAGTCCACGCAAAATCTCAGCTCGGGGGCAACACCCGGGGTAGTCGCTTTCGGAACCAGGACTACCGGGCTGGCCCAGTGGCTGTCGGAGGGTTCAATCACCCCGAGGTCTAACATCTTTGCCACCTCGGTCTGGATGCAGGTCCGGACCCGATCAGGGACCCGGTAGGCCCGATGTCTCACTGGCGGGTTGTCTCCGGTGTCCACGTCGTGAACACACCAGCTGGTGACCCCGGGGGTCAGGGAGAATAGATCCGCAAACTGCCCTAGTAGCTGGCGGCAGTCGTCGGTCTGTTGGGCTGTGAGGGCGGTCGACAGTCTCACTCCCTCCACGGATCCATCGGTTTCCTTCGCCCCCAGGGGGTCTGGAAGGGGCTCGGTGTCTTCTTCGGCCCCATCGTCGGTGGCCAGGAGTAGACTTAATTCGGTCCGTACAAAGTGGGGCTTGAGGCGGTTCACGTGGAGAACCCGGAGGGGGTTCCGCGGGGATTGCACATCGATGAGATATGTGACTTGGCTCTTCCGCTCGATCACCTTGAAGGGCTCAGTCCATTTATCTTGGAGAGCGCAGGGTCTCACCGGGGCCATGACCCAGACTTGTTGGCCCGGCTGAAACTCGACCAGCGTAGCATTCTGGTCATACCAGCGCTTCATCTCTTCTTGACTGGCCTCGAGGTTTGCTTCTGCGAGTTCCCTGAATTTTCGGGTCTGGTTGCGGAGCGCCAAGATGTATCGGAACACGTCCGGAGGGGTCCCCCGGGGGGTTGCTTCCCACCCCTCATTGACCAGGCTCAGGGGTCCTCGGACGGGGTGTCCATATAATAGTTCGAATGGGCTGAATCCCAGGGATTTTTGGGGAACCTCCCGGTAGGCGAACAGGAGACATGGGAGGAGGACGTCCCATCTCCGGTGTAGGGGTTCCTCGAGGCCCATGATCATCCCTTTCAGTGTTTTGTTAAAGCGCTCGACTAGGCCGTTTCCTTGGGGGTGGTACGGGGTGGTGAATTTGTACGATACTCCGCACTGCTGCCAGAGGGACTTCATATATCGGGAGATAAAGTTCGTACCCCGGTCACTCACGACTTCGCGGGGGAACCCCATGCAGGAGAAGATCCCCATCAAGGCCTGGCCCACCACGGGGGCCGTCACGGTGCGGAGAGGGATGGCTTCGGGGTAACGGGTGGCATGATCCACCAGGACGAGGATGAACCGGTGGCCCTGGGCGGTCTTGGGGTCCAGTGGTCCGACAATGTCGATTCCTACCCGCTCAAAAGGGGTACTGACGACGGGGAAGGGTTGGAGCGGAGCCTTGCGCTTGCCCCCACTCTTTCCGCTGGCCTGGCACGTGGGGCAGGACTTGCAGTGGGCCTCCACATTTGCTCGCATCTTGGGCCAATAGAAGTGGGTGACGAGTCGTTGGTAGGTCTTATCTTGACCTAAGTGTCCGGCCAGGGGTACATCATGGGCCAGGCCCAGGAGAAGACTTCGGAAGCGTAGGGGTACCACTAGTACTCGGGCCGATCCTAACTCGGCCGACTTCTGTTCACTGTACAGCAGTCCGTTCTCCCAGTATACCCAGTGGGTGCCAGTCCGGTCGCCTGCTGCTTGGGCCTCGGCCTGTTGTCGGGGTCCAATGAGGGACGGGCAGGTGGATTGTTCTTGGCAGAACTCTTCACGGGAGGGGCCCCCTTCGCAGGGCCACGGCGACAGTTCTGGCAAGTCCCCGAGTTTGGTCAGGGTTTCGGGGTCGGAAGGCCCGGATTCTTCGCCGGGAGCGGTTGGTCCGTCCAGAAGGGGGTCGTTGGCCTCTGGTGGTGTATTCTGGATCTCGGGGATGGTGGCGGTGCTCAGGGGCATGGCCTCTCCCCCCTCGGAGGAAGGCGCCCGGAGAGTCATCGAGCGCGTGGTGGCGCATACCCACTCGGGTAGGCCCATCATCTCGAGGTGGGCCCTTCGTTCCACTTGTCCCCACGGGGAGTTCTCCAGGTCGTTGCCCAGGAGGCAGTCCATGGGCTGGGAGGTTCGGACCGCTACTTTTAACTTGCCGGTGACTCCCCCCCATTCGAAGGGGACTAGGGCCATCCGGCAGAGGCTCTCGGAATTGTCTGATGATATGACGGGGCAAAAGGCGTCAGGCAGGATCTGATCCTCGGAAATCAGGTGACAATGGACCGCCGTGACACTCGCCCCCGTGTCCCAGAGCCCCTCGATGCGGTGACCGTTGACCGTTACCTGCTGTCGGTACTTCTTCGTGTTGGCGGGCAGGGGCGTTCTGGGGACCATCTCCCAGTCCCCTAGGGAGACCAAGGCCATGGCGGCTGGTTCCCATTCTTCGGAGTCTTCCATCTCTTCCCCCAGGGCTACAGAGGCCATCTGTCGAGCCGGCGGGGTTGTTGTGGCGGTCCGCTGGTACAGGGGACACTGAGGGTCACTGGCATAGTGTCTGGTCTGTTGGCAGCGGAAACAGGTGATCCTCCCCCGGGGCCCCGGCCTCCCTGGTGGCCCGGTGCTGGCCGGAGGCGGAGCTGGAAAGGGCAGGGATTGTCCTCTGGGAGGGCTGAGCGGGGATCCCCCCGGGAGCTCCCTTTGCCGGCCTTGGTTCCCTCCGCCCCTCTGGTGGGGGGTCCCTGACTGTGGCGACCGTAGTCTCCCACGCGGCCCCGGGAGGTCCGGGTGTTCACCCACCGGTCAGCCTCGACGGCCAGTTTCCGAGGGTCTGTGAGTTTGCTGTCCAGGAGGTGCTGGCGCAGCTCTACGAAGCAATTAGCGGCCAAGTGTTCCCATGCGATTAGGTCGAACAGCTCCTCAAAGGTGGAGACCTTGCTGCCCTTGATCCATCCGTCCAAGGCCCAGCTGTAAAAGTTCACGTACTCCACCCAGGTGGTACCGGGTATCTTTTTGCAGTCTCTAAACCGTTGCCGGTACATTTCAGGGGTGAGCCCATATCTGGCGACCAGGGCCTCTTTCATGTGACTGTAGGAGTTCATCACGGTGGAGGGCAGGTCCAGCAGGGTATCTCTCCCCTCACTCAGGAACCGGCCCCACAGCCCAGCCCCCCAGTCTTTCTGCGGGACTCGGTGGGAGGTCATGGCGACTTCGTAGGCCTTCAACCATTGCTGAATGTCGTCGTTCTTATAGTATTCTTTCACCACATCTTTGGGGATGTGGACCTTCGGTTCCACGGTGGAGGAGATGGGTTGGGTTTCCGAGGGTCGGGCCTCCGCCCTCTTAGCCTTGAGCTCGATTTCTTTTAGGCTACGTTCGTGCTCTAGTTGGAGTTTCTTTTCTTCGTGTTCTCTCTGTCGTTTCTTTTCCTCTAGTTCTCCTTGTAGGCGTAACTGTTCCACTGCCAGTTGTTTCTCAGCCAGTTTTATCTCTCCTTCGATTTTTAGTTTTGCTAGTTCCAGTTCGTGGTTGCGACCTCTTTCTCGGTCTGCTAGTTCCTCTGGGGATAGGCCCCCCTCGGGGGCGCCGTTCCTCCCCGGGCTGCTTCGTGGTTCGTTGGGAGGCTCTCCTTCTGTTTGTGTATGGGGAGTTTCTGCCTCGACCCAGGTTTTTAATGCCCCCTGGAAGTCCTCTTTCGTGCTTAGTCCGGTGGTAGCGATTCCAAAGTCTTTGCAAAATTGTTTCAGTTCTCGGTGCGTATAAGATTCTAACTGGTCTTTTTGAAATGCCGTGCTCGGGTTGGTGCCTGCGGCACCTAGGGAAGTTTCTCCTTCCATTTCTTCTTGGTAGTGCGTAAGCCGTCTACTGCACGATCTCTAGGTGTTGGCTCGGATCCCGTCGCCTGCCACCAAATGTTAGAAGGCGTTCCCCGGGGAGGTTGCGGAATGGGTTCCTGACCACCCTGAGGCCCACCTTTCCCAGAATTAGGCCGAGCAAGAGCAGGGAGGCCCTTCCTGGAAGGGTCTCGCACCTAGGATCGCACGCGCTGCGCTTACTCTCTCTTCGGATAGAGGGACACCACACAGTAGGTCGTTATAAGACAATAAGCTTTTATTGGTAGTTGTCAGGGATCTTTATGATCCGGCAGGCAGGTGCAGAATTAATGCCACAAGCGGCAGCGATCTCGTGATGAGGGAAAAGGGGTAGCGGGACAGTCTTTGAATCAGTGTCTCTGCGAGGTATCCGGCGCACAGCTCTCAATCCTCGAGCTGAGGGGATGTTGCTTCTCTCGACAATCTCTGCCGATTCTCTTGGAGGAGCGGGCCGCGAGTCACTCAGCAGGCACCGGAGGGTCGTAGTTCAGGGAGCCGCGACGGCGTCTTCAGGGCTCAGATGGTTCGGAATTCGGGGAGCCGCGACGGCGTCAGCAGGGCTCAGATGGTTCGGAATTCGGGGAGCCGCGACGGCGTCAGCAGGGCTCAGATGGTTCAGAGTTCGGGGAGCCGCGACAGCGTCCGCAGGGCTCAGATGGTTCAGAGTTCGGGGAGCCGCGACAGCGTCCGCAGGGCTCAGGTGGTTCAGAGTTCGGATAGCGTTCTTCTGTTCGGTGAGCGATCGAGCCGCGACCAGGTCAGCAGGCTCTCGTCAGTCCAGGTCTTCCCTTCCTCTCGTCCCTTCAGCACTCCTTGTTATACTCCTCCTCCTCTTGGAAGTCCGGAGTCCTCGCGGAGAGGGGTCTGGTGCCTGGGGGGCGGTGTGTCGGGGTTTCCTGTCGCTCAGCCCCTTGATCTGTTCAGGTGTGTCCTGGAGGGACTCCAGACGCCCAGCAGGAGAGGCACCCGCTCACCCGGGGCCTGGTGGTCGATCGAAACCTCCCTCGGGGAAGAGACCAGAGGTGTGACAGAGTCGGCGCCTCTCGGTCTGGTTTGGGGGGGGGGTTTCGTTCTCCCTCGGCCGGGCATGCGTGTTGGGGATCTGGTCGGCCCTCGGGATGTTGGTCCACGGAAGCCGGAAGGCCGTGCCCACGAGGTTCGGCGTGGTTGTAGTGTGACTTGCTGGTCGGGAGGGCCCACGCCACGAGGCCGGTCTCACAGTGAGAAATGTTTATTCTCTGGTGAGAGCATATTAATTTAGCTTTCCCCAGTATGTTCTGTTATTGGAGTATTCATATTCAATGATGTCTTTTTTTCCATAATACAGGTACCCCCTACTTTTCTTCGATCTGACGCCGTCGCTATTTTGCTCTCAACTGTTCCAGCTAGTCCATTCGAGGATACTGAGGAAGTCCTTTGCTGGACCAGACTTTGTGTACCAGTGAGCGATACAGGAGTTGTAGAGCCTACTAATTCAACTAATGATTGCTCCAGAACTCCCCCCAATTCTGGGTGACATAATGATTCCCTTGATTGAGATGTCATGGTTATCTGTTCTGGTATCTGTTCCTGTTCTTCCCAGCAACTTAAATTTTACGAAAAAACAGAGTCACATGAAATTTGATTGTGAACTTCTACTTCAGTTATGAATGTATTTGTCATGTTTGGTTTGAAGGGATTTTTCTGACCTATCCCATCTTCCAAGACCTCTTAACTTTCTCGGTCCTGTCCAACCCTCATAAGAACATCATCACGTTCTTGTTGTAGCTCTTCTGCTGTTTCACAGTCTGCTTTCAAGGGCGGGCCAGCCTCTCCTAGACTTATTGCTTCTATCTGTGATGAGAGACTGATGTTACTTGTGCCAGCTTTTTTGTTTTTACTCTTTCAGTTGTTATTAAGAAGTCAGTTATCGTGTACCCCTCTTTTCTTTTATTTGCAGATGTTCGTGCTTTTTTTACAGGCATAGCGTGCTGCGGAGAAATCTTCTCCTTTGTTACATCCAGAAGTATCACTGAATCAGCAGAAGAATCCAGCTTGATGGAGTCTTGTCTCAATCTCTTACTTTGGTGCTTTTTTCCCTGTCCTTGTGCTGCTCTCTTTTTACCCGAGCGCATTATGGTGCCTCACACCTTGAATATTTTAGTTGGAGCTCTAGATGATCTTGGTTCTGTATTACTCCCGGGCTCAACCTCTGCCCGCCGTCGTCTAATGTCGCTCACTCTTAGTGCTTAAAGAGGAGGCAGAAGAACACATCACAACAATTCAGTCCAATGGCTTGAGTATTGAAGGGGGAGGGGGTGGCAGCGCAAACAGGGCACAGCACAACTGTCAGCTCGACGACTGGTGCCTACAACAGATGAACAAAGGCCCGAATGACAGGCAACCAGTCGGGTCAGTGGAACCACATGGGTCAAGGGTTTTAAAAGGCCTGGCAAGAAAGCCTGAACTCCCCCTCACTCACTGCCCGATTTCCACAAAAACTCAGTCACCAACTTTACCTTCACCTCTACCGCATCTACTGCCGGTGGGTCTGCCACTGCTGCCACATGCTCACTCCCCAGTCTGCCACCGTTGCTAGACCATAATTGGGCCTAATTAGTCCTAGATCACTGCCACTGCCTCTGCGTCCGCTGTGGCCCACGCTCCTTTCTCGATCCTGCTGCCTGCTGCTGCAATCCTCACTGCACTCCCTGCTCACCACGATCCTGCCGCCGTAATCGGCCTCCAATTTACAAGCCACCGACGTTGGACCTCCAGCGTCTTGCGGTAAGCTCCTCCAGCGTACCCGCATCAGGGAAAGCCGAGAACCGGCAGCAAGGAGGGCAAGGAGGGCAATGATCTCTTGCCACCATGCCCGCCCACTCAGCAAGCCGAGAATGTCAGGCAGGGATGTCGGCGCTGAAGAGGGTGAAGAGCGACGGAGAACGGTGGAACGGCGGAAGGTTCCTTTCCTGCTTCCTACTTCCTGCTTCCTCCTTTCCTGCTGCAAGCTTCGTCACCGGCTGTGGGCTCTCTGGAAAATCTGGAAAATGGAAATCATAGTTATGTTTTAATCCAATGCAGTAAAGAGCCACTTTTTATCCGGTGGTTAAGGTTTATGGCTCTTAATGTGAAGATAAAGTGTTCGAGACATGGAGTCTCAGTGGTTCTGTGTCTGGTGCATTACACAATGTTCTGATAAATAATGATTAACTTCAAAATTGCTTTTTTATTGATGATCAAATAGTATTCTTGGCATTAAATGGGGCATATTATCAAGAACGGCGTTAAAATTATTGCCGCTTTAGCAGCAGGAAACTGCTGCTAACGCGGCGATAATGGGCTTGATAATATGCCCTTGAGAATTCCAATAGAAGCCCATGTTCTGGCGTGAACCTGGGTTTCTACTGCACAGTGCCTGCCACCTGGTACAGGGACATGTAGGGGGGAACCATGGGTATCCCTCAGTGCACCCACACACCCCCCAACACATTAGGGGCCTGCAATGGGCCCCCGGAGATATTCTCTGCATGCTTTTCCATGGCAGTTCCACCGCCGTGGAAAGGCTGACTACCGCCGGCATCATAATCATGCCAGCGGGACCCTGCACCGCCATCATTGCAACGGTCCAGTTCCGCCCGCTTGGCATGCGTGCGGACTGGTACCGGCGGAAAAGTGGCGGGCGAAGATTTTTACCGCCGCGGTCGTCAACGCCATGCTAATGGGACCGGTTTTCAGGGTTGCGATCGCGGGAGGATGTCCGCCATCCTAAAAGACCCCAAAGTTTGTTGTATTTTCTCTAGCTCTCTAACTTCTTCTTAATCTGTCAATGATGCAGGTAGCAGTGTACACTCAGTGATGGCTCCACATTTACTTGTATTTTAGAGTCAAGTTTCATATTTATCTTTTGCTCCAACATAGAAAAGAGTCACCTGAGGCATTGTCATTAAGGTCTTAGGCTCTCAATGTGAAGACTAAAAGTTTGAGCCTTGGTGTGACAACGGCCCTGTGTTTAGTGCTCTGATAATCAATGAGTAACTTAAAAAGTGATTTTCATTTTCACTGATGGTTAAATTTTATTATTGGTACTCTGTATGTCTGGTTTTAAATCGTTCCTATTCTGTAAATGAAACCGCTATGAGTTTGCACCCACCTACAAACCCACAATGACTTGTATTTTAGAGCTGAAAATGCCCTAGTTATGTTGTGATCCAGCATAGTGACCACTTATTTGTGGCTTTGTGTTTAAGGTCATAGACTCTCAATGTGAATGGTAAGTGTCCAGACCTTGGTGTCCGTATGGTCCTGTGTCGAGTGCATTACAAAGACCCCTGATATTCAAATTAGAACAATTTTTAAATTTCCATTGATGGTCCAATATTATTCTTAGCACTATGTATGTTTCATTTTAACTGTCTCCCTTCTTTTCTGTAAATGATACAACTAGCAATGCACACTCACCAGTGACTCCGCATCGACTTGTATTTTAGAGTTGAATGTCATAGTTAGGTTTTGATGAAATGAAGTAAAGATCACTTGTGGCATAGAGTCTGAGGTTTCCACCTCTCATCATAAAGATTAGGAGTTTGATCCTTGGTGTCTCCGTGGTCCTTCCTATGTGTGGGGAATTACAGAGAATTCTGATGAGCAATTAAAAAAAATATTTTCATTCTTTATGGAGGGTCAAATATTATTCTTTGCGTTATGAATGTTTTATTTTCACTCTCTTTCTCACTTTCTTCCATTCTGCAAATGGTACTGCTAGCAGTTTAGTCTCACCTGCGGCTCCACATTGACTTCTATTTTAGAGCTGAATGGCATAGTTCTGTGCTGAACTAACATAGTAAACAGTGAGTTGTGACCGAGTGGTTAAGATCTTAACCTCTCAAGGTGAAGTGCTCATACCTTATTGCTTCTGTGGTCCTCTGTCTGCTCCACTACAATAAGTTACCTCTGGAGTAGTTGCACTTTATGACCAAGTCCTGCATTCTTTTTGGGTTGACAGCACCACGTATTCCTGATGCTTTGGTACAGAATAAGCTGGCATGAAGCTTGTGTTCGTCGCCACTGGGATGGAGGAAGGAGTCTTTTTGGTGGCCAGCCCATGGGTCTGTGAACTTCGGGGGCTCCTTCCAGCCTGGGAACTTGGTCTCCCGAAATGTCTTGCAGGGTTCAGCAGTAAACGATTAGCCACTGGTTACTTGGGCGATGTAGGCAGGCTTGTGGCCAGTAGTTCTCTGTTTGGTTTTTCTTAGCTGGCCCCAGGCTGAGTACACTATGACCACGACCTGGTATTAGGACTTAGTCTCCCAGCATGCACCAGCCTTGTTCATGCACAGTCCAGGTGCAGGCCAACGTTCCATATTTAAAGCAGGTATCTTTGGTATTCCTATGACTTTACTGGAGACTAGCCCACTGCCCCTTGGAGCCCTCCGAGTCCTTGGCACTTCAAGAGGCGATCCTACTTGTGGGGTTAGCCTCATTGTTCTTGCCAGTGGACGTGGTTTCTCTTTGCGTGTGCAGGGTGCAGCAGATGCACTCCATGGTGTGGCTGCTCTTTGTGCCATACTGGCTGGTCACAGATGCAGCCTCTCTTCCATGTTCCATTATTGCAGCAATATAAGTTCTGAGTGCCCTACCTATCATAAACTTGGACTCTGCAGGAGTGGGCAATCCCTAGCCAATGAGCTAATTGTTCCCAAGTGTAGCCGTACCCACCTGGTGACAACTGCCGCCAAAGTGTGGCAACAAGGGAACCCAAAAAACAACATTCTGCTCACTCTCAAAATGACCAGATCCTTCTCTTGTGCTGAGCAGTTAACTAAGCCATCTTAAGGTGTGGCTAACTGAGGCTACACTGCCCTTAGGAAGCCTTTTCTGACAGGGATTTCCCCTCTTCAGTCAATATGCCAAGATGTCTCGGGGCACAAGGGAGTGATGTTGGCAGTATTTTCTCTAAAGAGGCAGCTTCCCCTTTGAAATTCCGATTCTGTTACTTTCCCTCACACCAGGATTTCCTATCCGGAAAGGTGTCACCCCTGCCCTTGGCAGCTCCTTTGTCTTCCTGCCTGCAGGATCATTAGCACTTTTTCAGGGGGAGGCCTGCAGCTCGGGGACAGCAGAAGTTTGCCAGCCAGGGGGCTGGCAAGCTGGGCAACCAAGGGGCAACCATAAATTTGACTTTAAAATAAAGTCGGGTTTAATGTACCTATTATTTTGATATCAAATAGTAGCAACATCTGTGGTTCCATTGAGGAGTCAGCACTGCGGGAATGCCAGCAGGCACTCCCATGTTATCCAACGGATGCTACTGGCCTAGCCTGGCTTCAGTAAAATCGACATGGTGTGTTTTTACTGATGGGATGATTAAAAACTCACATACTGCCTTGTAATATCTTGCACCCTGCCTTACAGGCATCTCAGGCCTGCCTTATGGGTGACTTACAGCTAGGAGTAGGGAGGGTTTTGGCTGGAGCACTTTTCAAATATTCCTATGAAAATTGCATTGGGATTTTGTATTTTATGCCCCCCTTCCTTTTTTCACCACAAAACTTTCCATGAAGAATTTAAGCAAAAAAGAGCACTTTTTTTGGAACATTTTGTGATGGTTTGTTAAACAGCGCCAAATTTATAAGCAAACCAAAAAGCCATTTCCTATGGAAAGGTAGTCCTAGCTATATAGTTGCCAATAGTGGAAAAGATCTTAGAGTCTCAACTTGAAGGTTAAGTTTTTCAGCCTTGATGTCTCCCTGCTCCAGGTCTTGTGCTTCAATAGTCTTTTTCATTTTTATAGAAGGACAAATATTATTCTTGGCACTATGCATGTTTTATTTTCAGCCTCTCTTCCACTTCCTCCTGTGCTGTCAATGACACAGCTAGCAGTGTGCACTCACCCATGGTTCCACATTGACTTGTATTTCAGAATTTTATGTTACATTTATGTTTGATCCAACATAGCAAAGAGTCACTTGTGGCCTGGTGATTAAGGTCTGAGATTCTAAACATAAAGTTTAAGTGTTCGAGCTTTAGCGTCGCCATGGTCTTGTGCCTGGTACATAACAAAGAGTTCTGATGATTAGTGAGTAACTTAAAAAATGCAAATATAGGGGCAGATTTACAAGCCCCTTGTGCCGCCAGTGCATCACGTTGCGTGACGCACCGGTAGCGCAGCCTGCTAAGTGATATTTACAAGAACAGGTAAAGTCACCCTGCATGACTTAACCTGTGCTTGTAAATACCACCCCTGTTCACACAACACTTTGCGTGTTAGGGGCGTGACATGGGTGTTGCTGTGGGTGTTCCCACGTAACACCCATGTCCATTGATGCATTTCCAGATTTATGAGAAATTGTTAATTAGGAAATGCGTCAGAATGCTACGCCACCCTAGGGGTGGTGTAGCAAGGTGCAAGGAGGAGAAATGTTTACATTTCTACTTGTTTTTTTCCTCTTTCAATGCGTGCTGCATTCTACAGCACACATTGGAAGAGGAAATCACCTCAATTGATTGTTTTTGTGCAGGAAGGTGCCCCTGATGGCCAAATATTATTTTTGGCACTGCGTATGTTGTACATTCACTCTTTATCTCCCTTGCTGCCATTCTGTAAATGATACCCACAGCAGTGACCTCTCACCCACCGCTCAACATGTACTTGTATTCTAGAGCCGAATGTCATTGATACGTTTCGATCCAACATAGCAAAGAGACACTTGTGAGCCAGGGGTTAAGATCTTACCCTGTCAATATGAATGTGAAGTGCCAGACCTTTTATATCTGGTCTACTACAAAGAGTTCTGGTATTCAATGAATAACTTAAAAAGTGGTTGCCATTTTTATTGAGTGCAAAGTATTATCCTAGGCATTATGTCTGTTTTATTTTCACTCTCTCCCTCATTTTCTCCTATTCTGTAAATGATACAGCTTGCCGCTGCGCTCACATAAAGCTCTACACTGGCTTGTATTTTAGAGTCCAATGTCATAGTTATGTCTTGAACCAACAAAGCAAAGAGTCACTTGTGGCCTAGTGGTTGAGGTCTTCGAATGTGTAGGTTAAGTGTCTGTGTCTATGTGTTTCCTGTGTCTGGCCCATTGCAAAGAGGTCTGGTAATCAATATGTAACTTGGAAAGGTGTTTTCATATTTGTGTATGGTGAAATATTATTCTTGGCACGATGTATGTTTTATTTCCATCCTCCCTCTCCTTTCCAGCTAAACTGTAAATTGAAACAACTAGCAGTGTACTCTCACCGATGGCTTGCATTTCAGACTGGAATGTCATATTTATTGTGAGAATGTGGATTATTATATGGTGTGGTTTTGCAACCTTTAAATTAAAAATGGAGCGATGCACCCACATAGGGAGTTAGTAAATCTTCAACTATGTTGAAAAAAATCCTTCTTTTATTTCATTGCACTTTTAAAATATATATGGTCCAGCAGCTTAAACATACAGCTAATGCGTTTCATTCAGTATACATTGAACTTCATCAGCGCTGTGGACAATACATAGAAAACATATGTGAATACATATGTGAATATATATATATATATATATATATATATATATACAAATTCACTGAAAAAACCATAGGTTTCACACACGTTATAGTTAGGAATTAGCATTTGAAAAACCTTGCAAATTCACTTAAAAAACCATAGGTTTCACACATGTTATAGTTAGCTGGACATTTCGCTCGTAAAAAAACAATGAAATTCCCCGTTATATTTAGTTGAGATAACTATAACTCGCGCGCCCGCAATCCTCTGCTCATGACGTCACATATTACATCACTCATGACATGGTCAGTGGCATCACTCATGACATCACTGATGACATCATCCTTGTGATAGAGTGGCGGTCGGGGGAATTTCATTGGTTTTTTACGAGTGAAATGTCCAGCTAACTATAACATGTGTGAAACCTATGGTTTTTTAAGTGAATTTGCAAGGTTTTTTAAATGCTAATTCCTAATTATAACGTGTGTGAAACCTATGGTTTTTTCAGTGAATTTGTACGTTTTTTTAAATGCTAAGTTATGTATGTATTATTATTTATTTTATATATTTATTTTACAATAAACTACGTATTAAATTTTTTTTAAAATTATTATTTTATTTTTTTTCGTTTTTCACCGTGCGCGCACGGTGCGCGGTCGTGCACCCCCGCGATTTAAAAAAAAAAGAAAATTAATGTTTTTTTCTGCCTTCGGGGTCCTTCAGGGACCCCCTGACAAAGGCTAGGGGGTCAGGAACTCTCTACCCTGCCCCCTTTTCACGTTCGCCACCTTGATAATATACAGAAAACAAATGTGAATACATATATATGTGTGTGTGTATTATCTACTGGCGGTCGCCAGTAGATAGTTATAGTTAGGACCCTGTTTCCATAGGAAATCCGCAACATTCTATTTGGAATAACTTTGGCGCCGGTCGACGAATCCTCACGAAATTTTCAAAACTAATGGGGCGCTACGCTCCGCTCCTACCCTGAAAGTCTCGGGGGGATTCGTCAAGCGGGGGCTGAGAAAAAAGGGGGGTCCCAAAACGCGTTTTCCCCATGCATTTTTCCATAGGACCTTTAGACACAGCTACAGCCCGAACGGCTGAACAGAATTACTTGAAATTTGGCAGAGAGGTAGTCCTCAGGTCAAGGAAGTGCCTTTTGTAGGTCTGGTGTAAATCTGTTCAGTAGGTCCTGAGAAAATAGCATTTAAATCAATATATATATCTGTAAGCGCGCTCCGTGCGCTTACCGTAAGCTTACCGTACGCGTACGGTGCCGTGCGCGAGCTCAATTCTGATTGGTGGTTACATGACTGTAAACATTCAAATCGGTCGAAATCAGGAAGTGTTGGCCGCCATTTTCTGTCTCTCGCACTGAGAAACAAAGGTGGGGAACGTGAAACGGGGGCAACAAAGAGAGTTGCAGACCCCCTAGTGTTTGTCAGGGGGTCCAAGAAGGACCCAAAAGTACGAAAAATAAATTTAATAATTTAAAAAAAAAATCGCGGGGTACGCGTACGGTAAGCTTACCGTACGCGCACGGCAAAAAAAATAAAAAAATAAATAAAGAAGTAACAATCACATTTATTAAATAAATTAAAGGACCCACAAGGGAGAAAAAAACAAATGTTACTGCGTAAAAAAAGGCGAGGCGCGCACGGCATGGACTGCGCGCAGGGTGTACGCATAGTGAAAAACCAGAAAAACAAATAAAAAATAAATACATAACTTAGCATTTAAAAAACCGTACAAATTCACTGAAAAAACCACAGGTTTCACACACGTTATAGTTAGGAATTATCATTTACAAAACCTTGCAAATTCACTTAAAAAACCATAGGTTTCACACATGTTATAGTTAGCTGTACATTTCACTCGTAAAAAACCAATGAAATTCCACGTTATAGTTAGATCAGGTAACTATAACTTGCGTGACCGCAATCCACAATGTGTAATTTCAGATGTAATCATTGATGTCATGAGTGATGTCACTGACCATGTCATGAGTGATGTACTATGTGACGTCATCAGCAGTTTATTGTGGGCGCGCAAGTTATAGTTACCTGATCTAACTATAACGTGGAATTTCATTGGTTTTTTACGAGTGAAATGTACAGCTAACTATAACATGTGTGAAACCTATGGTTTTTTAAGTGAATTTGCAAGGTTTTGTAAATGATAATTCCTAACTATAACGTGTGTGAAACCTATGGTTTTTTCAGTGAATATATATATATATATTATCTACTGGCGGTCGCCAGTAGATAGTTATAGTTAGGACCGAGTTCCCATAGGAAATCTGAAAATTCTATTTTGAATAACTTTGGCGCCGGTTGACTTATCTTCGTGAAATTTTCAAAACTAATGGGGCGCTCTGCTCAGCTCCTACCCTGAAAGTCTCGGGGTGATTCGTCAAGCAGGGGCTGAGAAAAAAGGGGGGTCCCAAAACACGTTTTCCCCATGCATTTTCCCATAGGACCTCTAGTCGAAGGTACAGCCCGAACGGCTGAACAGAATTACTTGAAATTTGGCAAAGAGGTAGTCCTGAGGTCAGGCATGTGCCTTTTGCATATATGGTGTCAATCTGTTCAGTAGTTCCTGAGAAAATTGCAGTTAAAAGTACATAAATATCTATATGCGCGCAGCGTGCGCGCACCAAATTTTCGCAAGCGTAATTCTGATTGGTGGTTAGATGTCAGTCAACATTCCAATCGGTCGAAATCAGGAAGTGTCGGACGCCATTTTGTGTGTGACATTGAAAAAGAAAGGTCAAGAACGTGAAAAGGGGGCAGGGTAGAGAGTTCCTGACCCCCTAGCCTTTGTCAGGGGGTCCCTGAAGGACCCCAAAGGGTGAATTTAAAAAAAAAAAAAATTCAAAAAATCCGGGGTGCGCGCACCCTTATTAAAAAAAAACCATTTTAAACTGTTTATAAGTTTATAGAAGATATTAACTATGCTGTTCAACTTTATCCAAATAAAAAAAAAAGAGCTGAGCCATTCCATATTACAGGATACAGTCAATCTATAACTATATACATAGGTAGTTTATTGTAAAATAAATATATAAAAAATATAATAATACATACATAAATTAGCATTTAAAAAACCTTACAAATTCACTAAAAAAAACATAGGTTTCACACACGTTATAGTTAGAAATTAGCATTTAAAAAACCTTGCCAATTCACTTAAAAAACCATAGGTTTCACATATGTTATAGTTAGCTGGACATTTCACTCGTAAAAAAACATTGAAATTACCCCGTTATAGTTAGTTCAGGTAACTCGCGCGACCGCAATCGACTGCTGATGATGTCACATATTACATCACTGTATTCACTAAGATACTGTTAATAAGTCAGTTATACAATTAATTTTACCAAAAAAAACATCCATTTAGACACTTATTTACCCATTTATTCTTCCATTAACCTTTAGATATACATATATAAAAAATATTTATTTTTCAGAAAGACACATATTCACTGGATGATGTCATCAGTGATGTCATCAGTGATGTCATTTGAGATGTCATCAGTGATGTCATGAGTGATGTCACTGACCATGTCATGAGTGATGTAATATGTGACGTCATCAGCAGTGGATTGCGGTCTTTTAAGTGAATATATATCTATATATATATATATATATATATATATAGATATATTATCTACTGGCGGTCGCCAGTAGATAGTTATAGTTAGGACCGTGTTTCCATAGGAAATCCGCAACATTCTATTTAGAATAACTTTGGCGCCGGTCGACGAATCCTCGCGAAATTTTCAAAACTAATGGGGCGCTATGCTCCGCTCCTACCCTGAAAGTCTCGGGGGGATTCGTCAAGCGGGGGCTGAGAAAAAAGGGGGGTCCCAAAAGGCGTTTTCCCCATGCATTTTTCCATAGGACCTTTAGACACAGTTACAGCCCGAACGGCTGAACAGAATTACTTGAAATTTGGCAGAGAGGTAGTCCTCAGGTCAAGGATGTGCCTTTTGTAGGTCTGGTGTAAATCTGTTCAGTAGGTCCTGAGAAAATAGCATTTAAATCAATATATATATCTGTAAGCGCGCTCCGTGCGCTTACCGTAAGCTTACCGTACGCGTACGGTGCCGTGCGCGAGCTCAATTCTGATTGGTGGTTACATGACTGTAAACATTCGAATCGGTCGAAATCAGGAAGTGTCGGCCGCCATTTTCTGTCTCTCGCACTGAGAAACAAAGGTGGGGAACGTGAAACGGGGGCAACGAAGAGAGTTGCAGACCCCCTAGTGTTTGTCAGGGGGTCCAAGAAGGAACCAAAAAGTACGAAAAATAAATGTAATAATTTAAAAAAAAAATCGTGGGGTACGCGTACGGTAAGCTTACCGTACGCGCACGGCAAAAAAAATAAAAAAATAAAAATAAAGAAGTAACAATCACATTTATTAAATAAATTAAAGGACCCACAAGGGAGAATAAAACAAATGTTACTGCGTAAAAAAAGGCGAGGCGCGCACGGCATGGACTGCGCAACGTGGACGCATGGTGCGCGAAGCGCACCGAGCGCGCAGGGTGTGCGCATAGTGAAAAACCAGAAAAAAAAATAAAAAAAAAATACATAACTTAGCATTTAAAAAACCGTACAAATTCACTGAAAAAACCATAGGTTTCACACACGTTATAGTTAGGAATTATCATTTACAAAACCTTGCAAATTCACTCAAAAAACCATAGGTTTCACACATGTTATAGTTAGCTGTACATTTCACTCGTAAAAAACCAATGAAATTCCACGTTATAGTTAGATCAGGTAACTATAACTTGCGCAACCGCAATCCACAATGTGTAATTTCAGATGTCATCATTGATGTCATGAGTGATGTCACTGACCATGTCATGAGTGATGTACTATGTGACGTCATCAGCAGTTTATTGTGGGCGCGCAAGTTATAGTTACCTGATCTAACTATAACGTGGAATTTCATTGGTTTTTTTACGAGTGAAATGTACAGCTAACTATAACATGTGTGAAACCTATGGTTTTTTAAGTGAATTTGCAAGGTTTTGTAAATGATAATTCCTAACTATAACGTTTGTGAAACCTATGTTTTTTTTCAGTGAATATATATATATATATGTTGTCAATGTGTACAGACGTGGAGTTAGGCATAGAAAATGTATAGTTACGTACCTTTCGATATTTTGTCCAGTGATATTGAGTCCATGATATTCGGTGCCATCAAGATTTCTACCTCGATATTCTGGGGGCACATGTTTCTTCAATAGTCCCTGAGCTGTGCGATTTCATATTTGGGAGTAGTGGGCCAGTATTTTGACCTCAGCTATCAATCAGAGCACATATGTTTGATGAAATGAATAGTTTGGGCAGATTTCTCATGTATAAACAACACGAGGAAATCAAAATCCAGCGAAAATGTATGACTACGCTAAATTGAATGCCTGTTGAATAAAGAGACACATTCCTGGGCACTAACGTTCGCCCTTAAAACCTGCACATTATAAATGTACAGACAACAGTGCAGGGAAATGTGGAAGGCTTGTTAAATACAAACATTTTGGAAGGACATAGAGCCTCATTTACAATATTTTGACACAAGACAGTGCAGCAAGCCTTCCTGCTGTGTTGCCATGCATCAAAATAAAAGGGCAAGAATGCGCCGTATCTACAATATATTGCGCATTCCTGTCCTCCCTGCGCTGGCGCGCAAACAGCAGCTTTGCGCCATCGCAGACGTCATTGTTTTTGTGCAGGAAGGGACACCTTCCTGGACAAAAACAATCATTAAAGGCGTTTTCCGATTACTATGCATCCTGCAGAATGCAGCACGCATATGAGGAGGAGAAAACGAGGAGAAATACAAGTACTAGTTATAGTTAGGACCTTGTTTCTATTCAAAAAGCATTTTTTCTTTTGCCAATATCTCTGGCGCCGTTTGACGAATCTTCGCAAAATTTTCAAAACTAATGGTTTGCTCAGGTCAGCTCCTTTCTTGAAAGTTTCTGGGTGATTCATCAAGCAGGGGCCGAGAAAAAAGGAGGGTCCCAAAATTTAAATATCAATATCTGAGGGCCGAGGAGGATTCGCTAACCCTCCCGAGCACAAGCTTCAATCTGATTGGCTGCCAACACTCCAAACCAGAAAGTGTTGGCAGCCATCTTGTGACTCGGTAAAACCGAGTCACAAGAAATCAGTTATAAAAAGCTTAAAAAACAAGAAAAGGGGGCAATGTAGAAAAACCCCGATCCCCTAAGCCTGCCCAGGGGGTCCCACAAGGACCCCCAGGGCTAAAAAATGAATAAAAACAAAAAAAAACGGGCGAATTAGCACTGGGTGCATGAATCTGGCCCAAAAAAAGTACAGACTCCCTTCGCTCTATTTTCTATACGCCGCTGGGTGGGCCAGGTCCTGGGAGCAATACCTAATTATGCCACCACCCCGGGGCTTAGTTTATCTTATGCGGGGGTATGCGGCCCCCCGCAGCCCTGCGGACCGCCACCTCCCAGGGCTTTTTAAAAAAATGCTTGGGGGCTCCTGCCCCCCCACTCTGTCCCAGGGACCACCACCTCCCCGGGGCTTTAGTTTATTAGGGGTGGGAGGGTCTCGCTGGCTCCCCCATGCCCCAGGGACCACCACCTCCCCGGGGCATACATACATTAATTTTGGGGGTCTGTTGCTGACTCCCAGGCCCTGGGGATAACCACCTCCCTGGGGCTGCCCAAATGATGGAAGGGCGGCTGCACGGCCCCCCTCCTGGAGCTCTACATAGCCCTGGGGACCGCCACCCCCCAGGGCTGGCTCTTGCAATGTCCCTGGGTGCCTACCCCCGGGACTTTGCTGTTTGCTATGGCAGGGCCTCCCATAGCAAACACTGCTTTGCTTCTTGAAAGCGAGAGCAGGAATCCTGCTCTTGCATCCAAGAAGCAAAGCCAAATTGTTTTTGGACAAGGGGTGCTGCATCTTAGCAGCTCCCCTTGTCCAAAAGCAATGCCGGCTCCCGCAGGCGGCAGGGAGTGGGCTGGGACTGTGGGGGCATTGGGGCTCCCCCAGTGGTCCACAACATTGAGGACTGGCCCCGGGAGATGAGGTCCCCAGGACCAGAAGGGGCCCAGGGGAGGGGGGCCTTTCGGCCCCCTCCCTTACAATTTAAAGAAGAAAAAAGACTGGGCCCCGGGAGATGGGGTCCCCGGGGCCATAATTGGCCTCAGGAGGGGGGCCACGCTGCCCCCCTCCCCAAAAATTAACAGTCTGGCCAGGCCCCGGGGGCTTGGGTCCCTGGGGCAAGGGGAGGGGGGCCCAGGAAAACTGTAAAAAAGATTTATTTTTAAAACTATGCCAGGCCCCGGGGGATGGAATCCCTGGGGCTAGAAGTGGCCCAGGGTAAGGGGGCCACGCGGTGTGTCAGGTAGGCTAGTTGGCCCCTAAGGATCCCCAGCATCGAAGGGGACTTTAATACCCATCCAAATGCACACCAGGGTGCGCATTTGCAGAGTGGTGGGCAAAGGGGGCATGGCCTGCTATGAGTACTTACTAATGCTGCTGCTATGAGTACTTACCAACACTTTACTACTGAGAGACTTTGGGGGCAAAGAAGCCCTCCTGTTACCTCCAGTAAGTCCCACACAGTGGTATTGCTAAGATGTCTTTGGAGGCCACTCCCTCTTTTCTCCACCACTCTGCAAATGCACCTCCTAGCAGACTATGGGTTGGGGATGCAGTCCACTTTACTCCTGAGGGACTTTGGGGGCCAAGAAGCCCTCCTGGTACCTCCTGTAAGTCCTATGCAGCGGAATTCCTGAGTGCTGGTTGGAGGCCCAGTCCCCTTTCTCCACCACTCTGCAAATGTGACTACTAGTTAAAGAAGTATTTGTAATGTAATAGGTCTTGTATTTGCAAGAGTTAGAGCTATTGGTGTTGTAAATGTAAAGGTTTTTTACTAATGTTTTTTTGATTGCAGTGGATGTGCGTTGTGTGTTGTGGAATTATGTGGTATGTAGTGCAGTTAAATTATGTGAATATGAAGTATGTGGTATTTAGTGTATAGGAATTATGTAGAGTGGGATTATGTGTTATGGAGAGTAATTATGTGGTATGGTAGTGTGTGTTGTAGAGTGGTAACCTCAGGTTTAGTCTTTCTCGTTTCCATAGAAGCTCAATGTTGGACAGGCCTCACAGACGGCTTGCTCCCTCCCCGCTCGACAGGGCCCGAACCCCGGCCCACCTGGTATATCCCCGCGACCAGCACCTGTACTCCGTCTCCCGACGGACCCTCTGCCCTCGGACCTCTACTCATCACGGGGTCCAGCCCCACCGGCTTCCCCGGTCGGGTCAAGCCGCCATCTTGGGCCCTGCACCACGCGGCCGCATGGCCTTCCCTCGACCCTAACCCCGGGCCTGGCCGGCCCCGACATCCCGGCACCACCATCCACCCAGGAGGTGAGCGGACCACTTGGCAGATCAATGGGAGAACGAAGTGTCAAGGGCTCTCCCCCGCCAGGTGCCGATCGCCCCCAGCTCCCCCAGGCACTGGCTCCACCCCCTGCTGGGTGTCTGGACACCTTCATCCCGGACCCTCCGACCTCCAAGTGCGAGGGTCCGGACATCAAAGGGCACCAGCCCTATAACTGAGGCAGCTCCGGAGCAGGAAGGCAGTTGTATCCTGGAGTCGAGAGACACCGAGTGAACTCAGCCTTGACGGTCTACTGGCGCTGCCGTAGCCCGCTCTTGTGAACCATCGTCCTGCCTGCTGGCGCTGCCGCGGCCTTCTGCAACCTTCATTTTCCTGGGACCTGCTGGCGCTGCCGCGGCCCGTTGTAACGACCATCATCACCGGGACCTGCTGGCGCTGCCGCGGCCTTCTGCAACAGTCATTTTCCTGGGACCTGCTGGCGCTGCCGCGGCCCGTTGTAACGACCATCCTCACCGGGACCTGCTGGCGCTGCTGCGGACCGTATATCTTCCGGGGACCTGCTGGCGCTGCCGCGGCCCGTTGTATCGACCATCCACACCGGGACCTGCTGGCGCTGCCGCGGCCCGTACCACCTAACCACCAAGCTCGAGGATTGTGAGCTCATCATCATCTCATCCGAACTACCTGATTGGTAAATAGACTGTCCCGCTACCCCCTTCCCTACCTTGCGAGACTCTAATCGAGGGGACCCCTGAGTCCAGACCTCCTTGTACCATTCAACCGTACCTTAAATAAGTGCTTATAAAGAACATTGAACCTTATCCGTGTGTGATATCTGTCTGTGGGGGGGAAGTTACTTGTCTGTACGATCGCTGGAGACGGCTCTCCCCGGAGACCTCTCCTCCTGACCCCGGCCGACCCTCCCGGTCCGTCTGCCTTTTCTAACATTGGTGGCCAGCGGCGCGATCCGAATCAACGCGTAATCGTACAGAGAGTAGCTCACCCCACGACAAAGCACGATGTCGACCAAAGATAGCAGCTCCACCGAGAAGTTCCAAATGGAGAAATTAGAAGAATACAACCACCGCGAACTGAGACAATTTTGTATAGAACTTGGCATTGCTACCACCGGCCTGAGTACCAAGGATGATCTAAAGCGCGCTCTTGAGTCATGGACAGAAACTGGGGTCGCAGGACCCTCCGACCAAAGCAGCGTCACACCAGACCAAAACAGCATCACACCAGAGGGGAACGCCACGGCTCCCGAGGAGCGGGGAACGGGCCTCTCGCAGGAGGAGATACGAGAAAGAGACAGAGTCAGATTACACGAATTAGAGATGGCACGACTCAAGATGGATGGGGAACTCAAGTTAGCCGAACAGAAACTCAACCTCGAGCATATGCGACTTCGAGAGGAACGAGAAGAAAAGCAGAGACAGAGAGAGCTGGAAGAGAAAAAAATAACGCTCGAGCACGAGCGCCGACTGGCGGAAATAGAACTGCGCAAACAGAATAAGGAACTGGGGGTGCCTGAACGACCACACACCCCGGGGCCGATTGAGAAAAAAGTTCACATCCCCAAAGATGTGGTCCGCGAGTATGTCCGAGAAGACGACATACAACAGTGGTTTAAAGCCTATGAGATCGCAATGACCTCCCACCGGATCGACCGGAGTGATTGGGGAGCCGGGCTTTGGGGGAGATTTATCAACGAGGGTCGCGATGCCCTGCTGCAGCTCCCCGATCACCAAATGTCGTCCTACGACCACATGAAGGCTGCCCTCCTCACCCGCTACGGCCTCACGCCCGAGATGTACCGCCAGAGGTTCCGAGATTGCACCCGGATCCCAGGTACAACTTGGGTGGAATACGTGAACTATTTCAGCCGGGCCTTCGAGGGTTGGATCAAGGGAAGTCAGGTCACCACCTACGAACAACTCTTCAACCTTATGGTATGGGAGCACCTGTCAAACAACTGTTTCGTCGAGCTCAGGCAGCACCTACTCGACAGTAAGCTGACTGACCCCCGGCAGCTCGCCGCCGAAGCTGACAGGTGGGAAAGCACCCGAGTGGGCCGGAAAGGGCCACACGACCAGAACAGAAGCAACCAAGGCCAGCACCGTCCTCGGGGAGGAGGAGGGGGCCAGGGGCGAGGGAGAGACGCCTTACCAGCAACACCCGTGGCCAGCACCCCGGCCCCGGCCGGCCGGGGCAACCCCCCGTTGCGGCCTGGGTACCGAGCCAACGTCACGTGCCACCGGTGCCAGCGACTAGGCCACTACGCCAATGATCCGAACTGCCCGCTAAACCAAACGCCCAAGCCCCGCCAGGTAGCTGCCGCTGCCCTAGGGGAAGAGCCATCATCGGAGGGACCCGAGGAGTATGAGCCGGCCCAGCAAGGGTGGGAACCGGCCGCCATGGTCCTGGCATGCTTAGGGGGAAGAGACATGGTTCCGCGGGCTCCCCTACCCGCCAACACCAGAAAATACGGTCAGTGGGTGACCATTAATGGACAGAGAGCCGAGGCCTTGCGTGACACCGGCGCCAGCGTGACGGCCGTCCGCTGTCACCTGGTGAAGCCCGAGCAGATCCTACCGAACATTCTCTGCCCCGTCCGCTCGGCAGACAACTCTGAGAGCATGTGTAAGATGGCCTGCGTCCCGTTTGAATGGGGAGGGGTCTCCGGCCTACTGAAGGTGACGGTCCGGGACGATGCCCCTGTGGACTGCCTCCTGGGGAATGACCTCGAGAGTTCCCCGTGGGCCACCGTCGAGAGAAGAGAGCACTTGGGGATGCTGGGCCTCCCAGACTGGGCCTGCATAACCACCCGATCCATGGCCGCCCGTGCCGCCCCCCGATCAGAAGAAACCGAATGGCCAGCACCTCCGCCCCCGGTTGCCCCCGTAGAGGACAACGGCGAGTCCGACCTCCCGGACCCGACTACCGAAGGAGACGCGCAACACCAGGACCTTCCGGATCTGGCTCAGTGGCGGCAAGAAGAGGGGCCCACACAAGAACAGTTCCGCCAGGAACAAAAGACCTGTCCCTCCCTCGAGGGACTCCGCCAACAAGCCAGCACCCAAAACGCCGGGGACACCACCGGAACCCACTGGGTCTACTGGGATAACGACCTACTCTACAGCGAGCAAAGAATCGCCGAGCTGGGGGCCGGTCGAGTTCTGGTGGTACCGCTCCGCTTCCGAGACTTTCTGCTCAACCTGGCCCACGATGTCCCCCTGGCTGGACACCTGGGCCAGGACAAAACGTACAGTCGCCTGGTGACCCACTTTTTCTGGCCGAAAATGAGGAATGACGTCCTGAACCACTGCCGATCTTGCCCCACATGCCAAGCCAGCGGGAAGAGTGGCCGGAAGCTGAAGGCCCCTCTACAACCCTTCCCTGTGGTCACCACCCCGTTCGAGAGGGTGGGGATAGACATTGTGGGACCTCTGGACCCCCGCACGGCACAAGGACACAGGTTCATCTTGGTACTAGTGGACCATGCCACCCGCTACCCCGAGGCGGTGCCCCTACGGACAGTGACCGCTCCGGTGGTTGGCCGGGCCCTGATGGGGATCTTCTCCCGGGTAGGCTTCCCCCGAGAAGTCGTCAGCGACCGAGGCACGAATTTCATATCTAAATACATGAAGTCCCTCTGGCAACAATGCGGGGTCACCTACAGATTCACGACCCCATATCACCCCCAAGGGAACGGACTAGTGGAGCGTTTTAACCGCACTCTCAAAGGGATGATTGGGGGATTGGAAGAGCCTCTCCGTCGCCAGTGGGATGTACTGCTCCCGTGCCTCCTCTTCGCCTACCGGGAAGTTCCCCAGAAGTCCCTCGTTTTAGCCCCTTCGAACTCCTATATGGGCACCCTGTGCGAGGGCCCCTCAGCCTAGTCAAGGAAGGTTGGGAGATGGCCCCCCTAACGACCCCTCCAGACGTCGTCAAATACATCCTGGCCTTGCGAAACCAGACCCGGCGTTTCAGGGAGATGGCCAAGGCGAACCTCGAGGCCAGCCAGGAGGACATGAAGAGGTGGTATGACCACAATGCCTCCTCCGTTGAATTCGAGCCTGGGCAGCAAGTATGGGTGATGTCCCCCACCGAACCATGTGCCCTGCAAGATAAGTGGACAGGGCCCTTCAAGGTGGTCGAGCGCAAAAGCCCCGTCACTTACCTCATCGACATGGGGTCCTCCCGGAACCCCCTTCGGGTCCTCCACACCAACCGGCTCAAACCACACTTTGTGCGCTCTGAACTAAGCCTCTTGATGGCTACAGACAGTAGCACAGAAGAAGACTCCGAGCCCCTCCCGGATCTCCTGAAGACTCAGGAGAAGGACGGCTCCGTGGACGGGGTCCGGCTCTCTGACGCCCTCACTTCGGAGCAACGCCAGGACTGCCGGGACCTCCTGCTGCAGTTCGCTGCCCTGTTCTCCCTCACCCCCGGGGTCACCCCCTGGTGTTTGCACGACGTAGACACCGGGGACAGTCCCCCTGTCCGGCACCGGGCCTACCGCGTACCAGATCGGGTACGGGCCTGCATACAGGAGGAAGTGGCCAAGATGCTCACGATCGGGGTCATCGAGCCCTCGGACAGTCCCTGGGCCAGCCCGGTCGTACTAGTTCCCAAGGCCGCTGCCCCCGGCGCCGCCCCTGAACTGAGATTCTGCGTCGACTACCGGGGCTTGAACGCTGTCACCCGGACCGACGCTCATCCCATTCCCCGAGCAGACGAGCTGATCGACCGGCTGGGGGCCGCCCGCTACCTTAGTATCTTCGACCTAACGGCGGGCTACTGGCAGATCGGCCTCACACCCAGGGCTCAGGAACGGTCAGCCTTCTCTACTCCCGATGGCCACTATCAGTTTAAGGTCATGCCCTTTGGCATGAAGAATGCCCCCGCCACGTTCCAACGCCTTGTGAACCAGGTCTTGGCGGGGCTTGAGGAATTCAGCGCTGCTTACCTGGACGATATCGCTGTATACAGCCGCCACTGGTCCGACCACCTCCGGCACCTCCAAGAGGTCCTACAAGCCCTCCAGCGGGCCGGCCTCACCATTAAGGCCGGCAAGTGCCAGATTGGCCAAGGGTCTGTGACCTACCTTGGGCACCAAGTGGGGAGCGGGCTGGTGGCCCCACTACAACTTAAGATTGCTGCCATCCAGTCCTGGCAGCCCCCCGTCACCCAGACCGAGGTCCGAGCCTTCTTGGGGCTCACCGGCTACTACCGGCGGTTCGTGAAGGACTACGGCAGCATCGTGGGGCCCCTCACGGGTCTCACATCCAAGAATCAACCGAAGCGGGTCAATTGGACTCCTGATTGTCAAGCGGCCTTCGAGGAGCTGAAGGCCGCCCTGTGCACCGCCCCGGTACTCCAGGCCCCCGATTACAGTCGGGAATTTGTGGTGCAGACCGACGCTTCCGACCACGGCATCGGAGCCGTCCTCTCTCAGTTGAACCCCGAAGGTCATGACCAGCCGGTGGCCTTCATCAGTCGACGTCTCCTGGCCCGAGAACAGCGTTGGAGCACCATCAAGAGGGAGGCCTTTGCAGTAGTATGGGCCCTCAAAAAGCTCCGACCTTATCTCTTCGGTACCCACTTCCGGGTACAAACCGACCATCGACCCCTGCAATGGCTGATGCAGATGCGGGGGGAGAACCCAAAACTCTTGCGCTGGTCCATTTCCCTGCAGGGAATGGACTTCACTGTGGAGCACCGCCCAGGCCAAGACCACGCCAACGCGGATGGCCTGTCCCGCTTTTTCCGCCTCGACGAAGAGAGTCCCCAAGGAGATGGGTGACTCTCCCCGCCTTCAGCTGGGGGGGACGCATGTTGGACAGGCCTCACAGACGGCTTGCTCCCTCCCCGCTCGACAGGGCCCGAACCCCGGCCCACCTGGTATATCCCCGCGACCAGCACCTGTACTCCGTCTCCCGACGGACCCTCTGCCCTCGGACCTCTACTCATCACGGGGTCCAGCCCCACCGGCTTCCCCGGCCGGGTCAAGCCGCCATCTTGGGCCCTGCACCACGCGGCCGCATGGCCTTCCCTCGACCCTAACCCCGGGCCTGGCCGGCCCCGACATCCCGGCACCACCATCCACCCAGGAGGTGAGCGGACCACTTGGCAGATCAATGGGAGAACGAAGTGTCAAGGGCTCTCCCCCGCCAGGTGCCGATCGCCCCCAGCTCCCCCAGGCACTGGCTCCACCCCCTGCTGGGTGTCTGGACACCTTCATCCCGGACCCTCCGACCTCCAAGTGCGAGGGTCCGGACATCAAAGGGCACCAGCCCTATAACTGAGGCAGCTCCGGAGCAGGAAGGCAGTTGTATCCTGGAGTCGAGAGACACCGAGTGAACTCAGCCTTGACGGTCTACTGGCGCTGCCGTAGCCCGCTCTTGTGAACCATCGTCCTGCCTGCTGGCGCTGCCACGGCCTTCTGCAACCTTCATTTTCCTGGGACCTGCTGGCGCTGCCGCGGCCCGTTGTAACGACCATCATCACCGGGACCTGCTGGCGCTGCCGCGGCCTTCTGCAACAGTCATTTTCCTGGGACCTGCTGGCGCTGCCGCGGCCCGTTGTAACGACCATCCTCACCGGGACCTGCTGGCGCTGCCGCGGACCGTATATCTTCCGGGGACCTGCTGGCGCTGCCGCGGCCCGTTGTATCGACCATCCACACCGGGACCTGCTGGCGCTGCCGCGGCCCGTACCACCTAACCACCAAGCTCGAGGATTGTGAGCTCATCATCATCTCATCCGAACTACCTGATTGGTAAATAGACTGTCCCGCTACCCCCTTCCCTACCTTGCGAGACTCTAATCGAGGGGACCCCTGAGTCCAGACCTCCTTGTACCATTCAACCGTACCTTAAATAAGTGCTTATAAAGAACATTGAACCTTATCCGTGTGTGATATCTGTCTGTGGGGGGGAAGTTACTTGTCTGTACGATCGCTGGAGACGGCTCTCCCCGGAGACCTCTCCTCCTGACCCCGGCCGACCCTCCCGGTCCGTCTGCCTTTTCTAACACTCAACAATAAACTCAATGAGACAGACAAAAGAAGGAACCACTGAGGAGCACTTATGGACCTCGTCAGAGTTATGAGCAGGGTCACTGGAATTATGCGACTGTTTGGCTGCACCGACTTCAACACAATTATACATTTTCCGCATTAGCCATATAATCCATCATCTGCTGCCTAATCTGCCGATCTGAAGAACAAAAAAAGCCTTGTTTTGAGCTCAAAGGGCTCAAATGTTACCAAAAATGCAACAACAAGTGTTACAGCTTGGTGAAAGGTCCTTTGCAAACCTAGAATGGTCACTTATTACTGATTGCTAAATGTGGGTGTTAAATTGGTATTAATGGTATGCAAGCACTCTTGCTTCTTTCTGCACCTCTTTCTGCATTTCTGTTGCTTCTTTCTGCACCTTTCTTTCTTTTTCTGCACTTCTCTGGCCTCTTTCTGGAAATCTCTTCTAATTTCGGCATATTTTTTGCCTCTTTCTGCACCTCACTTGCTTCTTTGTGCACTTCTGTTGCCTCTTTCTGCACCTCTCTTGCCTCTTTCTGCACCTCTCTTGCCTTTTTTTCTGGACCTCTCTTGCCTCTTTCTGCACTTCTCTTGCTTTTTTTCTGCACCCCTCTTGTTTCTTTCTGCAACTCTCTTGTCTCTTTCATCACTTCTCTTACTTCTTTCCACACTTCTCTTGCTTCTTTCTGCACACCTCTTGTCTCTTTCTGTACTCCTTTTGCCTCTTTGTGTACCTCTCCTGCCTCTTTCTGTACCTCTCTTGCCTTTTTCTGCAGTTATCTTGCCTATTTCTGCTCCTCTTTCGCTTCTTTCTGCACTTTTCTTGCCTCTTTCTGTAGCCCTCTTTCCTCTTTCTGCATCTCTGTTGGTTCTTTCTGCACTGCTCTTGCTTCTTTCTGCACCTCTGTTGCAAATTTCTGCATCCCTCCTGCCTCTTTCTGTACCCCTCTTCCCTCTTTCTGCATCCGTTTTGCCCATTTCTGCAACTCTCTTGCCTCTTTCTGCAGTTCTCTTGCCTCCTTCTGCACCTCACTTGCCTCTTTCTGCACCTCACTTGCTTCTTTCTGCACCCCTCTTGCCTCTTTCTGCACCACTCTTACCTCTTTGTGAAACTCTCTTCTGTCTTTCTACACCTCTCTTCCCTCTTTCTGTACCACGCTTGCCTCTTTCTGAGCCTTGGTTGATTCTTTCTGCACCTCTCTTCCCTCTTTCTGCACCCTTCTTCCCTTTTCCTGTACGTCTCTTGGTTCTTTCTGCAATACTCTTGCCTCTTTCTGCACCCCTCTTGCTTATCTTGCTTCTTTCTGCACTTTTCCTGCCTCTTTCTATACCCCTCTTGCCTCTTTCTGCACACCTCTTGCCTCTTTCTGCACCTCTCTTGCCTCTGCCTGCACACCTGTTCCCTCTTTCTGCACCCCTTTTGCCTATTTCTGCAACTCTCTTGCCTCTTTCTGCAGTTCTCTTGTCTCCTTCTGCACCTCACTTGCCTCTTTCTGCACCTCACATGCTTCTTTCTGCACCCCTCTTGCCTCTTTCTGCACCCCTCTTCTCTCTTTGTACAACTCTCTTGCATCTTTCTACACCTCTCTTCCCTCTTTCTGCACCACTCTTGCCTTTTTCTCTACCTCTATTGCTTCCTTCTGCACCTCTGTTGCTTCTTTCTGCATCCTTCGTTCCTCTTTTGGCACCTCCTTTGCTTCTTTTTGCACCCCTTGTGCCTCTTTCTGCACCCTTCTTCCCTTTTCCTGCATGTCTCTTGGTTCTTTCTACAATACTCTTGCCTCTTTCTGCACCCCTCTTGCTTCCTTCTGCGGCTCTCTTGCCTCTGCCTGCACACTTGTTCCCTCTTTCTGCACCCTTTTGCCTGTTTCTGCAACTCTTTTGCCTCTTTCTGCAGTTCTCTTGTCTCCTTCTGTACCTCACTTGCCTCTTTCTGCACCTCACTTGCTTCTTTCTGCACCCCTCTTGCCTCTTTCTGCACCCCTCTTCATACACCTCTCTTGTGTCTTTCTACACCTCTCTTCCCTCTTTCTGCACCACTCTTGCCTCTTTCTCTACCTCTGTTGCTTCCATCTGCACCTCTGTTGCTTCTTTCTGTACCCTTTGTGCCTCTTTTAGCACCTCCTTTGCTTCTTCTTTGCACCCCTTGTGCCTCTTCCTGCACCCTTCTTCCCTTTTCCTACACTTCTCTTAGTTCCTTCTGCACTACTCTTGCCACCTTCTGCACCTCTGTTGTTTCTTACTGCACTATTCTTGCTTCTTTCTGCACCTCTCTTTCAAATGTCTATACCCCTCTTGCCTCTTGCTGCACCCCTCTTGCTTTCAACTGCACCTCAGTTAGTTTTCTCTGCACTGCTCTTGCTTCTTTCTGCACCTCTTTTGCCTGTTTCTTCAACTGTCCTGCCTCTTTCTGCACATATCTTGCCTCCTTCTGCACCTCTATTGCTGCTTTTTTGCACTTCTCTTTCTGCACCCTTCTTCCCTTTTCCTGTACGTCTCTTGGTTCTTTCTGCAATACTCTTGCCTCTTTCAGCATCCCTCTTGCCCCCTTTTGTGCCTCTGTTGTTTCTTACTGCACTGCTCTTGCTTCTTTCTGTACCTCTGTGCAAATTTCAACACCCTCTTGCCTCTTTCTCCACCCGTCTTGCCTCCCTCTGCACCTCTTTTGGTTCTTTCTGAACTGCTCTTGCTTCTTTCTGCATCTCTTTTTCCTGTTTCTGCAACTCTCTTGCCTCATTCTGCACTTATCTTGTCATCTTCTGCACCTCTGTTGCTTCTTTTTTGCACTTCTCTGCCTCTTTCTGCACCGCCGTTGCTCCTTTCTCACTTCTCTTGCTTCTTTCTGCACTTCTGTTGCTTCTTTCTGCACCCTTCTTGCCTCTTTCTGCACCTCTCTTGCCTTTATCTTTAGTTCCCTTGCATTTTATGCAGTTCTCCTGCCTCTTTCTGCACCTCTGGCTTCTTTCTGCACTTTTCTTGCCTCTTTCTATACCCCTCTTGCCTCTTTCTGCATGCCTCTTCCTTCTTTCTGCACCTCTCTTGCCTCTGCCTGCACACCTGTTCCCTCTTTCTGCACCCCGTTTGCCTGTTTCATCAACTCTCTTGCCTCTTTCTGCAGTTCTCTTGTCTCCTTCTGCACCTCACTTGCTTCTTTCTGCACCTCACTTGCTTCTTTCTGCACCCCTCTTGCCTCTTTCTGCACCCCTCTTCCCTCTTTGTACAACTCTCTTGCATCTTTCTACACCTCTCTTCCCTCTTTTTGCACCACTCTTGCCTCTTTCTCTACCTCTATTGCTTGGACATCTCTGAAAGCAATACAGGGACAGCTAGGAGTCGATATGTAGCGAGGTCACGATCTCCTTCAAAGGCTGTAGTCAGTAAATCATGAGAAAATAAAAAAAAACTTTATCAAAACTTTGATACCCAAGTCTTGAAGTGGGGAAGGGCAAATGTGTCTCGCTCGTGAAAGAAAAGTAACAGGCCGTCAAATGCGCTCAGCGCTTTTAAAGACACACACAATATTTGCCTGTTTGGAAAAAGAAGTCAAACGCGCACTGCGCGTGCAAGGAAACAATGTATCCAGCCCAAAATTCAAACGCGCACCACGCGTGCAAGTAGACAATGTATCCAGCCCAAAATTCAAGCGCTCACCGTGCGTTTAAAGAGACAACGTATCCAATCCAAAAAAGAAAATTCAATGCGCACCTCGCGTGAAAGGAAACAATGTATCCGGTCAAAAGGAAAGTCTTCAGCGCACCGCGCGTTTAAAGGATACAATGTATTTCACCACAAGGGAAAGTTAAATGTGGTCGCGTGTATAGTAAAAAGCGACGCGACAGTGGGTTTAGGAAAACACACAGACAATCAATCAAAGAGTAACTGACCTAGAAGCGCTCAATGTCAACGTTGGTGAGTTAGTAGTCGTGAGTCAATTGTTCTGGGCGTAGTCCGAAAGTCAAGATACAAGGTCAAGACTAATAGAACTCGAGAAGGTTGGTGTCTTGGAGTAAGCACACGAATCACCTGAGCTCAGCAAACAGGAAGGGAACAAAACGCTGGTAAGAGGAGAAGAGGGGCGTGGAGTCAGATTCAGAAGTCCGAAAGCCAAGCACCGGTTCCCTTGATTGGTTTGAATTTAAAAGTTAGGGAGCGTGTTCAAACTCCGCCTACAGAATATGTAAGGGACTCTCTGTAAAGTGTCTTAGTTTCTACAAAACAGGCACCTGAGCAATCTAGGAATAGCAGCTAACTGTACAAGAAGCGAGAGGTCTAACAGTTCTCCCACCCAAAGGTCTATTTACAGGACGGGGTTTTGATGGGTAGAGAGCATGAAACCTACGAACTAGGGTAGGGGCATGTATATTTTCTGCAGGTTCCCAAGATCTGTCTTCTGGGGGGTATCCTACCCAATCTATTACATACTGAAGTTTGCCCTTATATTTACGGAAATCCATAATTCTTTTCACTTCATATTCCATATCCCCAGTCACAGTAACAGGAGGAGGAGGGCTTTCAGGGTCAAGCAAAGGGGTATATTTCTTTAGAAAGGAGGTATGGAACACTGGATGGATAAACATTTCTGGTGGTAACTCTAATCTCAATGTTACGGGAGTGATAACCTTGGTAATGGTGTAAGGTCCTATATAGCGGGGTTGTAACTTACGGGGTCCTTCCAGTCTTAAATTCCTGGTAGCTAACCACACCTTGTCACCCCCTTCATACACGGGCCAGGACTGCGATGTTTGTCGGCTTGCTGTTTCATGGTTTCTTTGGCCTTTAGTAACTCACTCTTTGCCTTTTCTCAAGTGTCTAAGAGGAGTGTATGATGTGTTTGGACTGCAGGAATATCAGATAAGTGGGATGGCAAGGGAAAGGGTAGGAATCTGGGGTGATGTGTGTGTGCACAAAAAAGGAGAAATTCCCATAGAAGTGTGAGTAGTATTGTTGTATGCAAACCCAGCTAATGGCAAGGCTTGTACCCAATCAGACGCTGCAGTTGACAATAAACAGTGCAGATATTGCTCCAATGTCTGGTTGGTTCTCTCAGTTTGTCCATCTGTTTGTGGATGGTACGCAGTGGACATTCTATGATCTATGCCCAAGGAAGCACACAAACCCTGCCAAAACCGAGAAACGAATTGCACTTCTCTATCAGTTAATATGGAAGACCATGTAATCGAACGACTTGTTCTATGAATGTCTGTGCCAACTCTTTGGCTGAAGGTAGCTTCTTCAAGGGAATAAAGTGGGACATCTTTGTGAACATGTCTACGAAGGGAGATCCGTGATAAAGTCCATACTGATTGTATGCCAAGGAATTGAAGGTACAGCGGTAGGTTGTGACAGCCCAGCAGGAGCAAGGTGTAAGGACTTTTGTCTAGCACAAACAGGACAAGAGGAAACATAGGCCAGTATATCTTTATTTATACCTCTCCACCAGAACCATCGTTGACATGTTTGAAAGTTTTTTTCTCCACCTGGGTGTCCAGCTAAAGAGGAATTGTGACACCATCTGATAACCTATATTTATGAGGGACAAGGGAACCCAAAAAGGTAATTGAGGACCTTGGGTAATAGTTCAGTACAAACAACAGTGATCCTCAAATGGTTGGGATAAGGTTTAGATAAATATAGTTCAGAATCGATACTATAATCTGGAAGTCCAGCCGGACAACCGATTTAATTTTGCAATAACAGAAACCATCTTTACATATAGGAGCAAAGTACTTGTGGGACACAGTCCTGTATCCACTTACACAATAACATTACAACACAAACAAAGGCATTTCAGGCAAGACAGTAGGAGCTTTTTACATTATCCAATGTTGTAAGCTTTTTCAAAACAGCACTTGCACTTTTTTTAACACAATGGATTAATGTGCATGCTATTTTAGTGGGGGTCGACGACGTTTCGATCCTGTTACGAGGGTACTAGGATCATCATCAGGACATTAATGTGTACATGCCTGATTGTAACTGAAATTGCCTAGAGTCATGAGACTACATGATCTGTCAGGTGCCCAGGGCAACAATGATGGTCAGGTGAAATGAAGGATCGCTAGATTAAGCTGATGGAGAAAGACCGATCCGGCCGGAGCCAGGGGCAACAACGTTAGCCAGGGTAAGTGAAGGTTCACTAGATAAGTTGAAGAAGTATCCAACAGAGAGCGTTCCAACTTGGTTCACCGTAACCTGAGGACATGGCTGGATCCCGTGCATTGTCACGCCGCCTCAACTATTCGAATTTTCGCTTGGAACGCTCTCTGTTGGATACTTCTTCAACTTATCTAGTGAACCTTCACTTACCCTGGCTAACGTTGTTGCCCCTGGCTCCGGCCGGATCGGTCTTTCTCCATCAGCTTAATCTAGCGATCCTTCATTTCACCTGACCATCATTGTTGCCCTGGGCACCTGACAGATCGTGTAGTCTCACGACTCTAGGCAATTTCGGTTACAATCAGGCATGTACAAATTAATGTCCTGATGATGATCCTAGTACCATCGTAACAGGATCGAAACGTCGTCGAACCCCCACTAAAATAGCATGCACATTAATCCATTGTGTTAAAAAAAGTGCAATTGCTGTTTTGAAAAAGCTTACAACATTGGATAATGTAAAAAGCTCCTACTGTCTTGCCTGAAATGCCTTTGTTTGTGTTGTAATGTTATTGTTCTAATTGGATACAGGACTGTGTCCCACAAGTACTTTGCTCCTATTGTGGTAAATAAATTCTTTACCGGACTGAATTTCATACTGGATCTTTAAACAAAATAGCTCAGAATAATAAGAGGCAGAATCCGTGGTATAAGAGGTTTCTGAATGGGCTTTATTCCAAAATGGCCGACTCGAGTGGCGGCCTTCAGGTTCCGTCACCAATAAGGTTCAGGAAGTGAAGTACGATACTTTATTGACAGGAAATTGCTTTTATAGAACATACATTACAATGAAACGAATGTAGAAGGCGTAACAATTGATAAGAGAAATGACACAGTAAATACGTAATCGAAACTAGGCGTAATAAGGAGTGAAAAGAAACATGATTGGCTATGATTATCATACATAGGTGGATCTATAAGATAATATTTGGCATAGATGCGCGCGCAGCAGCATGACGTGTAATTGACGTGCAACTAGGGGGTGAAGGGGACTTGACATTTAGCTCTACATATGGAGACGAAAAGTCTGGGGGGTCAAGTCAACCTAATCCCAAATCATATCTAACATCCTATGTTTAAAGAACTATGTTATCCACAAGGAAGGACTCTCGGACAGAATCTATTCGATACTGGCTGGGTGTGCGTGCACAAGCGCCTAAGTGTCTATATGAGATGCGAGAGGCAGAAAACTTTCCATGGCAACTGGGCTATGAATTACTTGCATGGGGACAGGGAGGCAAAGCCCTTTTGCTCGAGAGCTAAAGGAAATGTTTACCTAAATCACTAGACAGGAATGCATCGGCTGAAGAACAAAGTAGATAATTCGAAGGTGAAATACAGCTTCTTGGCAGGCAGGCGAAACTGGCCGAGGCAGGCACCGTTAGCTGCACAGGAAATAGGGCAAAGTTCATGGATACAGATGCGAGCTCAAGCTGACGCTTGTCAGAGACAGAGAGCAGGGAAAGGCTTTGAGGACAGAATCGGGCCTACTTCGCCTGAACTGTAAAGATGGAGTAACTTAGCCATATAAAGTCGGGGGCCTTTCATACTTAGGAATCGAATATCCAGCCCATACATGGCGGATCTGACAGAGGACATGTTGATGGTGGACGCACATGTGTTTGCGTCTTCGAAACTGGAACTGGAGGGAACATACATGTGTTTGTAACATGCATATAGAACCGTTGGGGTCCAAGATAGGGGACATAACTGATCAGGAAAATCCACATTTCCACATTCCCTCCTTGTCCCCTACTTGCCCGTCAAGAAACATCAATCTTCATTAATCCATCGATTTGCTCATGGAGCATCATTTCTTCTTCTTTCTTCTTCCGGGATTTTGAACGGAAACCTTGATGTGGAATACACGATGTGGCACACAAACCACAAATCGCTGGTCCACATTGCAGGCATAAGCAGCAACTGAATAGTATAAGAAGTCCAATACCTAGGAAGGATAGAACTCTCCATCCCCAGGCTGATATCACACTCCAAAACCACCCGGACCAAGTCCAAGTGCCTGGATTCTCGTGTATCTGGCTCACAATCTTATGAAGGCGGGTTATAGATTTATATACAGATGGCGAATTTTCTGGTATGAATACGCAGCAGCTGGATCCGATGACCCTACAAGCTCCGCCCCTATCGGCCAGGATGACGTCAAGGACAAGACGATTCTGAAGGACAACAATCCTCATCACTGATTGTTCCTCTGTCAGATTGCCTAGGGCGGCTATAGTCTCATTCACTACGGCTTCAAGAGTCTTGGTTAGTCTACGTATCAGCTTACTATTTGAAATTGTACCTATATATGGAAAAATACCTTTATTGAAATCTACATACTTGTCCCATGCCGTCTCAGTATAATCGACAACTGGGAGATCTCTTCGCTCTCTATTGTGTACTAAATGAACATTTCGATAATAATCAGGAGGAGCTAAGAAAACAGGTGGCAGAAGGAATGCAATATAACAGGTACCATCCCAATCTAGAGGTAGACGCATATATGCCGTCTGATCACATATAAAGTAGGAATGGCGAGAAGCTCTAAATGAAGATTTACCTTGATCACTATATTCTACTGTAGTAACGCATTTGCTATGGCCCATATGTATGGAACCAACTTTTCTTACACATAATTCACCCTTAACTGGGAATACTGACATGGTGGGCAAAATTAGCTCAACTTCGGATTCGACATTCAGAATCATGAGATTAGGTGTAAAATTACCTAATCTATACACTTCATTTTCTAGATCAGTTCCTGTTCTACTGGGGTGACCCTCCTTATCAGGGTGACAGACTTTGTATAACACTATGTTCAGATTCCCCCATATCCAATGGTGTTGATAAACTGCTGTGTCTGAATCTATGGAATTCAATAAACTAAACCATGCTCCACAGGTGCCATTATGTGTGAACGGATGTGGAAAGAAAGGCAGAACTCCTTTGTTGTTCTGATAGGGAGGGAGTCGGCCACACACCCAACAATTAGTGGCATTACTAGCCTGATGGGAATGATGTAACATACTAATGAAAGTGTTATTACGCAGCGCAAGTCTATAGGACAACTCATGTGGGGGTAGGTCACTAAAAGAATGTTCATCAGTTATATTGAAAGCACGTTTAGAAACAGGATAATACATATGCAACAATATACTTGCAGTAACTATTATAAAACTCAAGAAAAACAAAATTAATAAAGTCACAATACAGTGGCTACGCAGTAATTTACAGTATGCATGTCGTTTCAATATGGTTCTGGACTGTACATGATTCAGACCTAAGGGATACATGTCGGGACAGATTCAACCGCTTCACCTTGGAGAGGACTTAAACAATCAAATCGTCCGACGGTTTGGGTCTGGACCTGAGTTTCAGTTTATAGAGTTCGGTGCTACTGGCCTCAGCCAAAGGTAGCTTTGAGTCAATGGGGGAAGACACACGGGGAGGACTGTTTATGTCAGAAGGAAGTCCATGAAATTTCTTGATGTGGCTGGAATGGACCCAGCCTTTCCTCCCCTCGATCTTCACAGCTGTCCTTGTCGTCAGCAGGACCAACTTAGGAATCTTCCACCTGGGCTCCAGCTGAGTCTTTCGATCGAAATTCCTGACGAGGACGAAATCGCCGGGAATTACGTCATGGGGTTTCACCTCAGTGTTGTCAGGAAAAGCTGCGACTACCTGTGAACGACAAGATTGTAGTGCAGACATCAAGGAAGCCAGGTAATCTGTCAGCATATTACAGTCAACATCAGTTATTTTACGGGGTATAGGCGTCCCCCACATATTCGGTGGTCTACCAAAGATCACCTCATAAGGGGATAGCCCTGTTCGAGAGTGTGCTACCATTCTCATGTAAAATAGTGCAACTGGTAAGGCTACTATCCAGTCCACACCTTTTTCCTGACATATTTTAGACAATCTGATTTTCAAAAGTTGATTATGTCGTTCCACGAGACCTGCTGCCTCGGGGTGTCGGACACAATGAAATTTCCACTGATATCCTAGCAAGAGTGAAACATGTTTCATTAATTCGGATGAGAAAGGCTGGCCGTTATCTGAATATACAACACGTGGTAAACCGTACCGTGGGAAGAATTCTCGAACTAGCTGCTTGGCAGTAGTCGGGGCAGTGTAATCTGATACGGGGTACGCCTCAGTCCATCGGGAAAGAGCACAGACAACTACGAGAACATATTTGAATCCTCGACATCGTTCCATCTGAATATAATCCATCTGGAGGACTTCAAAAGGATGGTCAGGAGGCTGAAATCCACCCTGCTCTACGGGAACACTTTTTCCTGGATTAAACTGACAACATATCATACAGGTACGAACTTTTTGTTTAGCTGCTGCTCGTAAATGTTTGTTGAACCAAATGTGCTGAATGCTGTCTAACATAGCTTTTTCTCCTAAATGTGCTGGACTGTGAATTGTAGCTATAACTGCTTGGACCATGGAATCAGGAAGAAACCACACAGATTTCTCCTTCGTCATCCATCCTTGATCTGTCTGGATCCCTCCTAGTTCAGTCCACTTCTTTATTTCTTCTGCTGTGGCATGTGTCTGTATGTCAATTACGTCAAGTGTGGGATCCTTAATCGTCATACACTGTGTTGGTGTCGGAACTATTGGCTTTGTCATATCAGATGTAGGAGTCTGAGCAGTCTGTTTAGCTGTTCTGTCGGCTAAATCATTGCCTTGAGAAATAATATCAATAACCTTCGTGTGTGCTTTGCATTTCATAATCGATATTGCAGTCGGTAAATGAATTGCGTCTAACAAAGCATGAATGAGGGACCCGTGCTGAATATGGGTTCCATGAGAAGTTAAATAACCCCTCTCTCGCCAAAGCACCCCGAAGTCATGTACGACTCCGAATGCATAACGCGAATCAGTATATATGTTGACTTTCTTGTCTGTGGCTTGAATACAGGCTTGTGTTAGCGCAATAAGCTCTGCTGCTTGGGCTGACAAAGTATCTATACAGTTTGTTTCAATAACTTCAGTGTCTGTGGTGACTGCGTACGCGGCCACTAAATTTCCTGTACTTGTCCTCATGCACGAACCATCTACATACAACGTCAGGTCTGGATCTAACAATGGAACGTCTGTTAAGTCTTGTCTGGGTTTAGTCTTTATCTCAATAACTTCAACACAATCATGAGCTAGCGGGTCTGTTCCAATTACGGGTAAAAGTGTAGCAGGATTCAATGTATTACAACGTCTGATTTCTATATGTGGCTGAAACAAGGTCAGTTCATAACCAGTAAGTCTTGCTATGGTCAAGTGTTGTGTTTGCGTTCGATTCACAAGAACCTCTACTGCATGTGGTACTTGTACTGTCAATGGATGTCCTAACACTATGGCATCGCTTTGTCTGATTGCTAAAGCTGTTGCTGCTACTGATTTCAGACACGCAGGCAAAGCCTGAGCTACGGGATCTAATGTACTGGAGAAATAAGCACATGGCTTACATGATCCTGCTTGTTCCTGAGTGAGTACTGACAAGGCAGTACCTGCACGTTCTGTAACAAAGAGTGTAAAATGTTTGCTGTAACATGGTGTCGCTAAAACAGGTGCTTGACATAGAGCTTTCTTTAAGCTCTCAAAAGCTAGTGTGTGTTCCTGAGTCCAAGGGAGGACAGTCAACGTGGCTGCCTCCTGTGTTGTCAACTGAATGAGTGGTTTCGCTAGAAATGCATATTGAGGGATCCACTGCCTACAGTACGAAGTGAGGCCTATGAAAGCCCGCACTTCCTTTTGTGTCTTGGGTATTGGCATGTTTGCAATTAACTGAATGCGGTCAGGTGTAAGCTGCCTTCCCTCCTTGGACAGCGAGTGACCAAGATAGATAACTCGCTGGACACAGAATTGCAGCTTAGAAGGAGACACCTTGTGCCCCTTGTCGGCTAGAAAATGTAAAACTGTCAGTGATGCTTTTTCACATTCGGGTTCGCTTCGTGCGGTGATCAGCAGATCATCGACGTATTGAAGCAGTGCCGTGTTAACTGGCATGTGTATGCTGTCAAGTTCTTGTTTCAGTGCTTGGCTATAGATGCTGGGACTTTCTGTAAATCCTTGAGGAGCGCGTGTGAATTTAAAGCTTCGTCCATTCAAACTAAATCCGAATAGATATTGGCTTTCCGGATCTATTGGGACGCTGAAAAAAGCATTCTTGAGATCAATTACAGTAAAGAATGTAGCTTGAGAATCAATAGCTGTCAGCAATGATGAGATATCGGGGACCACAGGAAATTGCGGCACAATGCATTTGTTTAATTCGCGCAGATCAATAACCAATCGATACACTGGCGGGGCCATAGGATCAGTTCGTTTAAGAATCGGAATTATCGGTGAATTACATACATTGGAGTCTGTTTCCACAACCACTCCTTGGGCAACAAGCTCGTCAATGATTTTCAGTAAAGCCGCTACAGCATCTTGTGGCAACTTGTATTGTCGCATTCGTGGCAATACCACTCCTGCCTTTAATGTGACTCGATATGGTGTAATGTTCATGCAACCAACATCAGTAGGGCCTTGTGCCCATAGATGCGCTGGTAAAGTCTGTAGTCGGGGATCCATGTCTCTGGATACATAATGACCTTTAAAATCACGTAAAAACAATCTTACTCCTTCCGGAGAACAACAGATAATAGCCCCTAGGGCTTTCAATGTCTTTATTCCTAACAAGTTTTCTGGGCATGATTTGGTAAGCAATAAATCAGTAGTTCGTGTCAAGGGACCAATCGTAAGCGGAAGTGGCTGTGATACTTCATTAACAATAGGCTTTCCTGAAAAACCAAGGGAAACATTTTGAGAGCCTGAGAGGGGTGCCCCTGGAACTTCACTACGTTTTATGGTTGTTCGACTTGCCCCTGTATCGAGTAAAAATTTTCTGTCTTGACCTAATAATTCACTATGTACATAAGGTCCTTCTTGATCTACTGGAATCTCAATAAGGGGTAAGTCGACTTCCCTCCCTAGGCTGGTTCATGCGTAACGTTGGTACTCAGGGTATTCATACTGTGCGGTTTGATACATTTGTCGTGTTGTTGTTTGCGTGGCAGCAACAGGCAACGGTGGTGCAGCTGGCACAAATTGTATGGGCTGTTGTGAAACTGGCATAGCCTGTTGCTGAGCTGGCATGGACTGTTGCTGAACTGGCATGGACTGTCCATGCTGCATAGCTCCTTGTTCATTCTGATCCTGTCTAACTAATCGTGGTCTCTCTTTTGCAATACCTATGGCTATATTACGTTTCAGGACTTGACAATCGTGTACATAATGGCCTAGTTGTTTACAGTAATTGCAGGTTCCTTTTACAGGAACTGCAGAATCTCCAGAATGTGTCACACCCTTTTTGTGACCATCCGCTGGTACTGTCTGAGAAACTAGCATTTTCATTTTAGTATCCTTCATGCGTCTTTGCTCGTGTTCTTGTTCATCCCTAATTCTATTGTGATGATACTGTAACATTTGTAGCATTTGTGACGGAGTGTTACTTTGCCAGGTACTCTCGAATTTCAATATTCTATTCCTCACTGGAGGCAATGCATTTTCCACCAATTTTGTCACAAATAAATGTGGATATGAGTCACTACTTGCTTTTATACCACTGTTTATACCAAAACATTTTTCAAATCGGGCATAATAATCACTTGTGTCTTCATCTTGCTTTTGTTTACAGGCTGAGATTGCACCCCAATCTTCCTTTTTCGTAGTCAATAAACGTGGCAGTACCTGTACTAGTAAACCTGGCAACAGTTTAACTTTATCCCCGAGCCCTGAACCTGCAGTTCGGGCCCTTTCTTCTGCTTCTAATGCTGTCCAGTCTATCTTTTGGTCTCCCACTTCCCACTCTTTTTCTTTCAGCTTTTCATAAATGCCAGCAGGCAAGAGCACCTTTAATATCGTCATAATATCAGGAAAGGTATACTCTCCCATCAGTAACATGTCTTTAATTTCTCGGTAGAAACCCGCTGGGTCTTTGTCATGACTGGGTACTACTTTCTTCATTTCTAACAATTCGATTTTTGTTATGGGTGTGTAAACAAATACACGATGAAACTCATTGTCCTCGCCTTTTATTGGGTGCACTTCTCGTAAGGGATTTTGTCTATCCATGTAGTACGGTGTTCCTTCTTGGTTGGGGATCAAGAAAGGATCTGGGCTTACAAAAAGAACGTACTGTTTGCGTGACATTAGTATTTCTTTAATTAACTTGTTACTAGAACCTCTCCATCTATTCGCAAGTAGTTCGGTTAATATATCAGGTAAGGGACCAGGATCAGCATGTTGGCTCTTATATAATATAAGAAGTTGCTGAATCATATAGATCCCAGCTAAACGTTGTTCATCTGGACTGAGGCTTAAAAACGCGTGTGCGACTGTCACATCACCATATTTCCCAGGACTGTCCATCCAATGAACAGCTGACCTAGCTAATTCTTGTTCGTCCATAGAATCGAGGAGGTGGTAACCCCTTCGTTCCCGGAGTATTTTATCTGCGGCTTGAAACAAACGTTCGGGAGACTTCATATTTATTATAGGTGTCGGATAGGTTCTGCTATTGTTTGGACATACAGAATGTATCGGATCAGAAAAACATCTGGTATTAGTACAGGACCTTCCTTTGCCTACATAGGCTATGGTGTCTGACTGTCTCACTGAATCTCCTGATTCGGACGCTTCATCTTGCTCGAACTCGTCTGTTTCCAATCTTTCTTCATGTATGCGTTCTACTTCTTTCCTAATTTTTCGGCACATGGCTACTATACTTCCTTGTTTATCATGTTTTCCCTCTGATATATTCTGGCTCCACTTAATAAGAGTTTGCATTATTTCTGGGTCTACCCCCGGTCGGTCTTGATTTCTGATCACACAATTTACAAGAAAACGTAACAATTCTCCCTGTATCTCCACTTTCTGATATTCCATAGCTCTGTTAATGCATTCAGGATCTTTCCCTGTTTGGACAAAATGATATATGCTATCTAGATGCATAGCCATTCCTGGTAACTTTCCTAGAAACAATGCAGCTCGTCTAACACGTAATGATGCTAGAACCATTTCGTCCTCTTTACCGGGCACCGGATCATATCTACAATCTATCATAAGATCCTTAAGCATACGGGTATTTATAAGTTTGGGCGTACGTGGGTGTACTGATTCTTGGAAAGAAAATTTACTCACTCGGGGTGGCGTGAAATGAAGGCTAGTAGCACCTCCAGTAGCCCCCTCTAAGGTGCCAGACGTGAAAGGATTCGTTGAACGTGCTACAGCCACTACAGGTGTAGGCACGGCTGTAGAGTCGGTTGCGGGGACAGACGCGGAAGCAGATGTACTTGCCAGGGCTTGTATCGGGACTTGTGTCGGAGCTTGCTGTGGCACAGTGACAGATACCTGATCTTGACGTTGAACCCCCCCAGCAGACGGTCTATGTGGTGTGGGGTTAGCATATTCGGGAACTGCGTCATCTAGATATGAAGAAAGAAAAATATCTTCTGCGGTTCTGGGATGTCCTTTAGGATGTACTTTTATCGGAAACAATGGAGGTGGCAAGTCTTTTGGTATGGCCGCAGTAGCTTTAGGCAATCCTTCGGCCAGAAGGGGATACATTCCTTTTATAAGGGCATTTCTTTGTCTCTCGGTTTGTTCTGCTTGTACTCGTGTACCTTCTTCAATCAACTGATTCTCTCGAACCTTATTTGCACTTTCTTTCCTTCTCTCTTCCTGTCTTAGCGCTTTTTCGGTGCGCCTATGCGATTCTTTACGCCATAATTCAACAGCGTCTTTCTGTGACTGTCTAGCTTTCCTCTTCCACAACTCTTCTTCTACTTTCATGATACATTCTGCGTCCCAGGTCCCAGCTACGGGCCATCTCTGATTTTCTGGTAACTCTTTGGTGTAGTCCACCCATAGATCAAGGAATAATATGGCGTCTAAGCCATGCTTGTGATACATGAAGTGCCCTGGAGTGTCCCTAGGAGGAATAGGAACTGCCTCTTCAAGCACCCCTTTTCTAGTAGTGATCTGTCTTAACTTCGAAAAGAGCGGCATATTGACAACTGATCTGGTACTTAATCTTGAACACACTTAGTACGAAGAACACAATAATGAACAATGCACAATGGACAATCATTCATACCACAATATGCGGGACATTTTAACACGTTAGGAATTAAACACTAAACATTTTAACCCTTAAAATTGACCAACAATGATGATAGTCTGCATAACTAATCACCAAGCAGAATTCTTGACAATAACTAGATACTTCGGAATACTTGATATACTGCTAAACAGTACATATACACTGCTAAACAGTGCAGACCGGATTTGTGTACCCAAATCCGTCTTGACCGGCACAACCTATGTGCGCGTCAACACGCCTCCCCGGCGATGGTACTCACCGAGTAGCTCACAACGAAAGGCCTCGGAGAAAGGACTGGACTCGACTACGGACATCGGACCCTCTGGACATCGGGACTTCGAAAACCTGGTGGGCCTCTGTATACCTCGGATCTTGCTCTCTCAGCTAGGCTCTGGTCGGGATACTTCGCGCTTCTCACCGCCTCGTCTGGGTTGATCGCAGCCTCAGTCGCCCCCGCTTGACCGGAGGGAGCTACAGGAAATCCTGCTGGTACGCGTTATGGTCCGTCCAGCTGTGGCAGGAGACCGGGCCTGCAACGCACCGCCGGCGCGTGAGATGAGAAAGTGTCCCTATTCGGGCGCCATTATGTGGTAAATAAATTCTTTACCGGACTGAATTTCATACTGGATCTTTAAACAAAATAGCTCAGAATAATAAGAGGCAGAATCCGTGGTATAAGAGGTTTCTGAATGGGCTTTATTCCAAAATGGCCGACTCGAGTGGCGGCCTTCAGGTTCCGTCACCAATAAGGTTCAGGAAGTGAAGTACGATACTTTATTGACAGGAAATTGCTTTTATAGAACATACATTACAATGAAACGAATGTAGAAGGCGTAACAATTGATAAGAGAAATGACACAGTAAATACGTAATCGAAACTAGGCGTAATAAGGAGTGAAAAGAAACATGATTGGCTATGATTATCATACATAGGTGGATCTATAAGATAATATTTGGCATAGATGCGCGCGCAGCAGCATGACGTGTAATTGACGTGCAACTAGGGGGTGAAGGGGACTTGACATTTAGCTCTACATATGGAGACGAAAAGTCTGGGGGGTCAAGTCAACCTAATCCCAAATCATATCTAACATCCTATGTTTAAAGAACTATGTTATCCACAAGGAAGGACTCTCGGACAGAATCTATTCGATACTGGCTGGGTGTGCGTGCACAAGCGCCTAAGTGTCTATATGAGATGCGAGAGGCAGAAAACTTTCCATGGCAACTGGGCTATGAATTACTTGCATGGGGACAGGGAGGCAAAGCCCTTTTGCTCGAGAGCTAAAGGAAATGTTTACCTAAATCACTAGACAGGAATGCATCGGCTGAAGAACAAAGTAGATAATTCGAAGGTGAAATACAGCTTCTTGGCAGGCAGGCGAAACTGGCCGAGGCAGGCACCGTTAGCTGCACAGGAAATAGGGCAAAGTTCATGGATACAGATGCGAGCTCAAGCTGACGCTTGTCAGAGACAGAGAGCAGGGAAAGGCTTTGAGGACAGAATCGGGCCTACTTCGCCTGAACTGTAAAGATGGAGTAACTTAGCCATATAAAGTCGGGGGCCTTTCATACTTAGGAATCGAATATCCAGCCCATACATGGCGGATCTGACAGAGGACATGTTGATGGTGGACGCACATGTGTTTGCGTCTTCGAAACTGGAACTGGAGGGAACATACATGTGTTTGTAACATGCATATAGAACCGTTGGGGTCCAAGATAGGGGACATAACTGATCAGGAAAATCCACATTTCCACACTATATGTAAAGATTTTTTCTGTTATTGCAAAATTAAATCAGTTGTCCGGCTGGACTTCCAGAATATAGTATCGATTCTGAACTATATTTATCTAAACCTTATCCCAACCATTTGAGTACCATCTGATAACCTGACGCTGTAAATCTACTAGCGGCACATACAATCTATTGTTATGATAGTACAACCCATCAACAATAGTGTTCAGGGGTTCTTTCGTCCACTCAAGGGAGAAATAGCAGCATAAGCCCTCATTAACTGCTCCAGAAAGGGAGCCTGATTATGGCCCACCTCTCCTAGCCCTATGATCTTCTGACAAGGTATAATTGGAGAGTACTCATTCACTCTGATTTTTCTTTCTGATCCCAACCTGGACAAGGCATCTGCCTTCCCTTGTTGTGCACCTGATCGATAAGTGATAATAAAATCAAACTCGCTAAAAAACAATCTCATCTGTCGGGGTGTCAAGGCCTGAGCGGATTTAAAGAACTGTAGATTCCGATGGTCTGTATAGATAGTAACAGTGTGAGGGGACCCCAAAAGGTAATGCCTCCATTCCTGAAATGCAAGCTTGATTGCTAAGAGTTTTCTTTCTCCAATAGTGTAATTTTGTTAAGCGGGTAGAAGTGTCTTGGAAAAGTATGCCACTGGATGTGAACAGCCAGTGGCCGGATTACGTTGAGATAACACCACCCCCCACTGCATATTGAGAAGCATCTGCCTCTACATAATAGGGTTGGGTGTTATCTGCATGGCGAATGATGGGGGTAGAGGTGAACTTTTCTTTGAGTCGTGACAGGGACTGTTCTGCTTCATGGGACCATACAAAGGAGGTTCCTTTGCGGAGCAACCAAGTGATAGGTGCAATAAGATCCACAAAATGATCAATAAATTACCTATAACAATTAGCGAACCTGATGAATCACTGTACCTCTTTTACGTTACGAGGACTGGGCCACTTAACCAAGGCTTCAACCTTTTTGGGATCCATATGAATACCCTCAGGTGAGATGACAAATCCTAGGAACTCCACTTTATTAGTATGGAAGGTACTTTTGTCCAACTTTGCAAACAACTGATTGTCCTTCAATCTTTGTAATACCTTCTTAACATGGTCAATATGCTCTTTCTCAGTTTTGGAGAAGATTAATATATCGTCTATATAGACGATCACAAAGAGGTCTAGATACTCCCGTAATATATAATTAATAAAAAATTGAAATGCCGCAGGGGCATTACAGAGACTGAATGGCATTACACAGTATTCAAACAATCCAAATTTAGTCCGGAATGCTGTTTTCCATTCGTCCCCTTCTTTGACTCTTATCAGGTGTTAGGCCCCTCGGAGATCTAACTTATTAAAAATCTTAGTCCCCCGCACTTGGTCTAACAGGAGTGAGATAAGAGGGAGAGGGTACTTATTCTTAATAGTGACCCTATTCAAGGCGAGATAATCTAGACATGCTCTTAAGCCACCTTCTCGCTTAGGGATGAAGAAGATGGGAGATGACACGGGAGACGTAGAATGTCTAATGAAGCCTTTTTCTAACATCTCAGCAATATACTTTGGTAAGTATTCTGTTTCTGGTTCAGTCAGGGCATAAACTAGACTCACAGGCAGGTCTGCTCCAGGAATTAGATCTATACGACAATCATAACTCCTGTGCGGAGGAAGCGCCGTAGCTTTGACTTCATCAAATACTTCTCTAAAATCTTTATACAGGTGAGGAACTTGTAGGTTTTCTTCTGCAGTATTCAAGGCACAACACAACGAGGTCTCCCACTCCTTGGCTTGCTTATAACATTGCAATAAACAATGAGGGGACTTCAGGGTTACCTTGCGTGCGTTCCAGTCAATATGGGGATTGTGAACCTGTAACCACGGGACCCCAAGGATAGCCCCAAAATTAGGTGTATCAATCAAATCAAATATAATTGACTCGGGATGACCGTTACTACATACCATGGTCAAGGCAGGGGTGTGATAAGATATTAAACCTGAAGACAATTCTGTCCCATCCACGGCCCTCACAGGCTCTGGTTTGGCCTTAGGCAAGAAAGGAATTTCTAAAGTCTGAGCAAGATGAATGCCTAGAAAATTCCTGGTGGCTCCGGAATCTAGAAGTATGGACAATACTTTTCGATGCTGAGTAGAAACAATTAAGGTGACCAAGAGAGTAAAATGCTTAGCCACTGGGACTGATATACTTGCTTGATTCTGGGAGACCTGAAAGGCCCAACAACTCGAAGAATCGGTCTCTGTTTTCTTCAAGTTCATTAGTTTTCCGACCGTTGAGAGGAACTTTGACAAACTGCTGCTGTCTTGAGAGAGGGAGTAGGCTTTGCGAGACAGGCTCTAGCGTAATGCCCTCCCTTGCTGCAGTAAAGACAAAGATTGTTCATCCTACGTTTTTCTTTTTCTTCAACAGATAAGAGAGCTCTCATACACCCTATTTGCATAGGTTCGCTAGTGTCTCTACCTTCTCTGCTTCCTTCTTATCCCCTCTGACTACTAGAAATCGGGACGAATTACTGCGAGATTTTTCTCCTTTCCTCTCACTTAATCGGTGATTTAATTTCACTACTAAATTGATGAAAGCATGACAGTCTTCAGGGGGATCTACTATTTGTGAAAGGAGGTCTTTTAAATCATCACTCAATCCCCGATAAAATAAGGAAGTCCTCTCCTCTTCAGGCTATTGTGTCTCGATAACCAATCTATTGAATTCGGTGAGGTAGGTGAGAAGATCTTTAGAGCCTTGTTTTAAGTTTAACAGCTCATTGTCACTGGCCTGAACGTAAGTATTTCGGGCAAACAAGCTTTGCATCCTTTCTTTAAACGCGACAAAGTCATACAAGAGAGGGTCGTTGTTTTCAACTAAAGGAACATCCCATTTAGCAGCATTTCCCCCTAAATAGGAAATTACAAAAGCCACTTTGGCTGCGTCATCAGGAAATGAAGAAGTCTTACACAAAATATGGAGATGGCACTGATTTATAAACACACTATACTTCTCACTATCCCCATGAAACCTTTCAGGTACTGCCAATGGCACAGGGTTCTGCGTATGAACCAATACTTGGATAGATTGGGGATTTGTGGTGCTTGAGGATACAGGACTAGTCGCAGAAGAAGGAGCGGTAAAATGGGCAGGTTGAATATAGATGCGTTTGCTCTGTTGCCCTGCCTCGGTAACGCCATCATTAGGTGCAGGTGGAAGTCTGACTTGGGCTAGCTCAGTGTGTAACTGCTGATTTTCTACTCAAAGTCTCCCGACCTCACTTTGAAGGTCTATTATAGCTGCTGCCAACTCTTCTTCCATGGTGGAGCTAGCCCCTTCCGTGTTCATCTTCGCTCGGGTGGACTTAACTCTTGGGCTTGGCTTTCTGTTGCCGATGCCACTAACCTGTTGCAAGTATCGCGGCCCAATCCACAGGACCGAAGACAAGTTCCCCACACTCCCCAAACCAACACCCGGATACAACACCTAAACGCTATATACCAAGAAACTGACCCTAGGAGATGTGGGGAGAGACTGCGCAGGTGTGACTATGGCTCAATCCCCCAGCCGGTTCCCTCAGGTGCAGGTCAAAAGTGGGAGCAGGAGGGCAAGAACCTGTGGGAAAATAACAGGACAGCTATAAAACAATTGCCCTCCCACCTCAGAGAACACAAGTAAGACTCAGTGCCTGTTTTATAAAAACTAGACAATCTCTTACAGGCTGGACATCTCTGAAAGCAATACAGGGACAGCTACGAGTCGATATGTAGTGAGTGAACGATCTCCTTCCAAAGGCTGTAGTCAGTAAATCATGAGAAAAAAAAAACATTATCAAAACTTTGATACCCAAGTCTTAAAGTGGGGAAGGGCAAATGTGTCTCGCTAGTGAAAGAAAAGTAACAGGCCGTCAAATGCACTCAGCGCTTTTAAAGATACACACAATATTTGCATGTTCGTAAAAAGAAGTCAAACGCGCACTGCGCGTGCAAGGAAACAATGTATCCAGCCCAAAATTCAAACGTGCACCGCGCGTTTAAAAACACAACATATCCAATCCAAAAGATAAAATTCAAACGTGCACCGCACGTGCAAGGAAACAATGTATCCGGTCAAAAGGAAAGCCTTCAGCGCACCGCGCGTTTAAAGGATACAATGCATTTCACCACAAGGGAAAGTTAAACGCAGTCACGTTTATAGTAAAAAGTGACGCGACCGCGGGTTTAGGAAAACACACAGACAATCAATCGAAGAGTAACTTACCTAGAAGCACTCAATGTCAACGTTGGTGAGTTAGTAGTCGTGAGTCAGTTGTTCTGGGCGTAGTCCGAAAGTCAAGATACAAGGTCAAGACTATTAGAACTCGAGAAGGTTGGTGTCTTGGAGTAAGCACACGAATCACCTGAGCTCAGCAAACAGGAAGGGAACAAAACGCTGGGAAGAGGAGAAGGGGGTGTGGAGTCAGATTCAGAAGTCCGAAAGCCAAGCACCGGTTCCCTTGATTGGTTTGAATTGAAAAGGTAGGGAGCGTGTTCAAACTCCGCCTACAGAATATGTAAGGGACTCTCTGTAAAGTGTCTTAGTTTCTACAAAACAGGCACCTGAGCAATCTAGGAATGCCAGCTAACTGTACAAGAAGCGAGAGGTCTAACACCCCTCTTGCCTCCTTCTGTACCTCTGTTGTTTCTTACTGCACTATTCTTGCTTCTTTATGCACCTCTCTTGCAAATCTCTGCACCCCTCTTGCCTCTTTCTGTACCCCTTTTGCCTTCATCTGTACCTCAGTTGGTTTTCTCTGCACTGCTCTTGCTTCTTTCTGCACATCTTTTGCCTGTTTCTGCAACTCTCCTGCCTCTTTCTGCACATATCTTGCCTCCTTATGAACCTCTGTTGCTTCTTTTTTGTACTTCTCTCCCTCCTTGCCTCTTTCTGCACCTCTGTTGCTCTTTTCTGCACTTCTGTTGCTTCTTTCTGTACCCTTCTTTCCTCTTTCTATACCTTTCTTCCCTCTTTCTGCACCTCTCTTGCCTCTTTCTACACCCCTGTTCCCTCTTTCGGCACATCTCCTGCCAGTTTCTGCAACTTTCTTGCCTCTTTCTACAGTTCTCTTTCCTCCTTCTGCCCCTCACTTGCCTCTTTCCGCACCTCATTTGCTTCTTTCTGCACTACTCTTGCCTCTTTCTGCACCACTCTTCCCTCTTTGTGCAACTCTCTTGTGTCTTTCTACACCTCTCTTCCCTCTTTCTGCACCCCTCTTGCCTCTTTCTCTACCTCTATTGCTTGGACATCTCTGATGTTGATTCTTTTTTACCTCTCTTGCCTCTTTCTGCACCCTTCATGCCTCTTTCAGTACATCTGTTGCTTCTTTTTGCACCCTTCATGCCTCTTTCTGCACCCTTCTTCCCTTTTCCTGTACATCTGTTGGTTCTTTCTGAAACACTCTTGCTTCTTTCTGCACCCCTCTTGCCTCCTTCTGTGCCTCTGTTGTTTCTTACTGCACTGCTCTTGCTTCTTTCTGCACCTCTCTTGCAAATTTATGTACCCTCTTGCCTCTTTCTGCACCCGTCTTGCCTCCTTCTGCACCTCTTTTGGTTCTTTCTGAACCGCTCTTGCTTCTTTCTGCATCTCTTTTTTCTGTTTTTGCAACTCTCTTGCCTCATTCTGCACTTATCTTGTCTTCTTCTGCACCTCTGTTGCTTCTTTTCTGCACTTCTCTTCCTTTTTCTGCACCCTTCTTGCCTCTTTCTGCACTTCTGTTGCTCCTTTCTCACCACTCTTGCTTCTTTCTGCACTTCTTTTGCATCTTTCTGCACCCCTCTTGCCTCTTTCTGCACCTCTCTTGCTTTTTTCTTTAGTTCCCTTGCCTTTTTCTGCAGTTCTCCTGCCTCTTTCTGCACCTCTTTGGCTTCTTTCTGTACTTTTCTTGCCTTTTTCTATACCCCTCTTGCCTCTTTCTGCATGCCTCTTCCCTCTTTCTGCACCTCTTTTGCCTCTGCCCGCACACCTGTTACCTCTTTCTGCACCCCCTTTGCCTGCTTCTGCAACTCTCTTGCCTCTTTCTGCTGTTCTCTTGCTTCTTTATGCACCCCTCTTGCCTCTTTCTGCACCCCCTTCCCTCTTTGTACAACTCTCTTGCGTCTTTCTACACCTCTCCTCCCTCTTTCTGCACCACTCTTGCATCTTTCTGTACCTATATTGCTTCTTTCTGCACCTCTGTTGCTTCTTTATGCACCCTTTGTGCCTCTTTTAGCACCTTCTTTGCTTGTTTTTGCACCCCTTGTGCCTCTTTCTGCACCCTTCTTCCTTTTTCCTGCACGTCTCATGTTTCCTTCTGCACTACTCTTGCCTCTTTCTGCACCCCTCTTGCCTCCTTCTGTATCTCTGTTGTCTCTTACTGCACTACTCTTGCTTCTTTCTATACCTCTCTTGCCAATTTCTGCACCCCTCTTGCCTCTTTCTGCACCCTTCTTGCCTGCATTTGCACCTCTGTTGGCTTTTTCTGCACTGTTCTTGCTTCTTTCTGCACATCTTTTTCCTGTTTCTGCAACTCTCCTGCCACTTTCTGCACATATCTTGCCTTCTTCTGCACCTCTGTTGCTTCTTTTTTGCACTTCTCTTCCTTTTTCTGCACCCTTCTTGCCTTTTTCTGCACCTCTGTTGCTCCTTTCTGCACTTCTGTTGCTTCTTTCTGCACTTCTGTTGCTTCTTTCTGTACCCTGCTTGCCTGCATCTGCACCTCTGTTGGCTTTTTCTGCACTGCTTTTGCTTCTTTCTGCACATCTTTTTCCTGTTTCTGCAGCTCTCCTGCCACTTTCTGCACATATCTTGCCTCCTTCTGCACCTCTGTTGCTTCTTTTTTGCACTTCTCTTCCTTTTTCTGCACCCTTCTTGCCTCTTTCTGCACCTCTGTTGCTCCTTTCTGCACCTCTCTTGCCTCTTTCTGCACCCATGTTTCCTCTTTCTGCACATCTCCTTCCTTTTTCTGAAACGTTCTTGTCTCTTTCTACAGTTCTCTTGTCTCTTTCTACACCTCTGTTGCTTCTTTCTGCACTTCACTTTCCTCTTTCTGCACCCATCTTGCCTCTTTTTGCACCTCTCTTTGTTGTTTCTGTACTGCTCTTGTTTCTTTCTGCACCTGTCTTACAAATTTCTGCACCCCTCTTGCCTCTTTCTACACCCCTCTTCCCTCTTTCTGCACATCTCTTGTCTGTGTGCACCCCTCTTGCCTCTTTCTGCACCTCTGTTCCTTCTTTTTGCACTTCTCTTGGTTCTTTCTCCACCCTTCTTGCCTCTTTCTACACATCTGTTGCTTCTTTCTGCACTTCTCTTGCTTTTTTCTGCACCTCTCTTGCTTCTTTTTTGCACTTCTCTTCCTTTTTCTGCACCCTTCTTGCCTCTTTCTGCACCTCTGTTACTCCTTTCTGCACTTCTGTTGCTTCTTTCTGCACTTCTGTTGCTTCTTTCTGTACCCTTCTTGCCTGCATCTGCACCTCTGTTGGCTTTTTCTGCACTGCTTTTGCTTCTTTCTGCACATCTTTTTCCTGTTTCTGCAGCTCTCCTGCCACTTTCTGCACATATCTTGCCTCCTTCTGCACCTCTGTTGCTTCTTTTTTGCACTTCTCTTCCTTTTTCTGCACCCTTCTTGCCTCTTTCTGCACCTCTGTTGCTCCTTTCTGCACCTCTCTTGCCTCTTTCTGCACCCATGTTTCCTCTTTCTGCACATCTCCTTCCTTTTTCTGAAACGTTCTTGTCTCTTTCTACAGTTCTCGTGTCTCTTTCTACACCTCTGTTGCTTCTTTCTGCACTTCACTTTCCTCTTTCTGCACCCATCTTGCCTCTTTTTGCACCTCTCTTTGTTGTTTCTGTACTGCTCTTGTTTCTTTCTGCACCTGTCTTACAAATGTCTGCACCCCTCTTGCCTCTTTCTACACCCCTCTTCCCTCTTTCTGCACATCTCTTGTCTGTGTGCACCCCTCTTGCCTCTTTCTGCACCTCTGTTCCTTCTTTTTGCACTTCTCTTGGTTCTTTCTCCACCCTTCTTGCCTCTTTCTACACATCTGTTGCTTCTTTCTGCACTTCTCTTGCTTTTTTCTGCACCTCTCTTGCAAATTTCTGCACCCCTTGTGCCTCTGTGTGAACCTCTCTTGCCTCTTTCTGCACCCATCTTGACTCTTTCTGCACCTCTTTTGCTTTGTTCTGCACTTCTCTTGCCTCTCTGCATCCCTCTTGCCTCTTTCTGCAGTTCTCTTATCTCCTTCTGCACCTCACTTTCCTCTTTCTGCACCTCACTTGCTTCTTTCTGCATCCCTCTTGCCTCTTTCTGCACCCCTCTTTGTACAACTCTCTTGCAACTTTCTACACCTCTCTTCCCTCTTTCCGCACCACTCTTGCATCTTTCTGTACCTCTATTGCTTCCTTCTGCACCTCTGTTGCTTCTTTCTGCACCCTTCGTGCCTCTTTTAGCACCTCCTTTGCTTCTTTTTGCACCACTTGTGCCTCTTTCTGCACCCTTCTTCCTTTTTCTGCACGTCTCTTGGTTCCTTCTGCTCTACTCTTGCCTCTTTCTGCACCCCTCTTGCCTCCTTCTGTATCTCTGTTGCCTCTTACTGCAATACTCTTGCTTCTTTCTACACCTCTCTTGCAAATTTCTACACCCCTCTTGCCTCTTTCCGCACCCCTCTTGCCCCCTGCACCTCACTTGCCTCTTTCTGCACTTCTGTTGCTTCTTTCTGCACTTCTGTTGCTTCTTTCTGCACCCTTCTTGCCTCTTTCTGCACCTCTCTTGCCTCTTTCTACACGCATGTTCCCTCTTTCTGCACATCTCCTGCCTATTTCTGCAACTTTCTTGCCTCTTTCTACAGTTCTCTTGTCTCTTTCTGCACCTCTGTTGCTTCTTTCAGCACTTCTCTTTCTGCACCTCTCTTTGTTGTTTATGTATTGCTATTGTTCCTTTCTGCACCTGTCTTGCAAATTTCTGCACCCCTCTTACCTCTTTCTGCACCCCTCTTCCCTCTTTCTGCACGTCTCTTGCCTCTGTGTGTACCCCTCTTGCTTCTTTCTGCACCTCTGTTCCTTCTTTTTGCACTTCTCTTGCTTCTTTCTCCACCACTCTTGCCTCTTTCTGCACATCTGTCGCTTCTTTCTGCACTGCTCTTGCTTCTTTCTGCACCTCTCTTGCAAATTTCTGCACCCCTTGTGCCTCTGTGTGCACCTCTCTTGCCTCTTTCTGCACCCATCTTGCCTTTTCTGTACTTCTCTTGGCTCTCTGCATCCCTCTTGCCTTTTTCTGCACGTCTCTTGGTTCCTTCTGCACTACTCTTGCCTCTTTCTGCACCCCTCTTGCCTCCTTCTGTATCTCTGTTGCCTCTTACTGCACTACACTTGCTTCTTTCTACACCTCTCTTGCAAATTTCTGCACCCCTCATGCCTCTTTCCACACCCCTCTTGCCTCCTTCTGCACCTCACTTGCCTCTTTCTGCACTTCTGTTGCTTCTTTCTGCACCCTTCTTGCCTCTTTCTGCACCTCTCTTGCCTCTTTCTACACGCATGTTCCCTCATTCTGCACATCTCCTGCCTATTTCTGCAACTTTCTTGCCTCTTTCTACAGTTCTCTTGTCTCTTTCTGCACCTCTGTTGCTTCTTTCTGCACTTCACTTTCTGCACCTCTCTTTGTTGTTTATGTACTGCTCTTGTTCCTTTCTGCACCTGTCTTGCAAATTTCTGCACCCCTCTTACCTCTTTCTGCACCCCTCTTCCCTCTTTCTGCACGTCTCTTGCCTCTGTGTGTACCCCTCTTGCTTCTTTCTGCACCTCTGTTCCTTCTTTTTGCACTTCTCATGCTTCTTTCTCCACCACTCTTGCCTCTTTCTGCACATCTGTCGCTTCTTTCTGCACTGCTCTTGCTTCTTTCTGCACCTCTCTTGCAAATTTCTGCACCCCTTGTGCCTCTGTGTGCCTCTCTTTTGCCTCTTTCTGCACCCATCTTGCCTTTTCTGTACTTCTCTTGGCTCTCTGCATCCCTCTTGCCTCTTCCTGCACCTTTGTTGCTTCTTTCTGCACTTCTCTAGCTTCTTTCTACACCTCTCTTGCTTCTTTATGCACCCCTCTTGCCTCTTTCTGAACCTCTGTTGGTTCTTTCTGCACTGCTCTTGCTTCTTTCTGCACCTCTGTTGTTTCTTTCTACTCTTGCTTTTATCCATACCTCTGTTGCTTCTTTCTGCATCTCTCTTGCCTCTTTCTGTACCCCTCTATCCTTTTTCTGCATCTCTTTTTCTTGTTTCTGCTCTTCTTTTGCCTCTTTCTGTACCCCTCCTGACTCCTTCTGCACCTCGGTTGTTTCTTACTGCACTGCTCTTGCATCTTTCTGCACCTTTCTTATAAGTTTTTGCACCCCTCTTGCCTCTTACGGCACCCCTCTTTTCTCTTTCTTAACTCCTGTTCCCTCCTTCTGCACCTCTTCTGCCTGTTTCTGCACCTCTGCTGCCTCTTCCTGAACTTTTCTTGCCTCTTTCTGCACTTCTGTTGCTTCTTTCTGTCCTTCTCTTGCCTCTTTCTGCATCCCTCTTCTCTCTTTCTGCACCTCATTTGCTTCTTTCTGTTCTTCTCTTGCTTCCTTCTGCACCTCTCTTGCTTCTTTCTGCACCTCTCTTGCCTCTATCTGCATCCTTTTTCCCTTTTTCTGCACCTCTCTTGCCTCTTTCCGCACCTCTCTTGCCTCTTTCTGCACACACAGGGCTACTTTTAAACTGACCTCAGGCTCAGCCGTGCACACATGCAAGTGCAGAAAACGGCTGCTGGCCTCAAAACTGCCATGCCCTATTAAATGCTAGGGACTTGGAGGTAATTTTAATCCTCCTGCCCTTTTATGAGGAGGTCATGCCAATCACAGGGGTACCCCAACCCATAGTGAACCCTAGTGTATGTAGGTGCTTTAACTGTATTCTAAGTGTCTTTCAGCATAGCACTGGCTCCAGGCCGGGTTAGGCAGGGCCCAAGGTCAGTCAGAGTCAGTTACCACCAGGACCAGTCAGCAAAACGCTGGGGGGTGCCCAAGGCACAGGATGACTTTGCAACAAGGCCTCTTTCTGCACCTCCGTTGGTTCTTTCTGCATATCTCTTTCTTTTTTCTCTATCTTTCGTCCTCTTTCTGGACTTCTGTTGCCTCTTTCTGCATTTGTCTTGCTTCTTTCTGCACCTTTCTTCCTCTTTCTGCACATGTCCTACCTCTGTAGGCATAGTTAGAAATTAGCTTTTAAAAAATCTTAGAAATTCACTGAAAAAACCATAGGTTTCAGGGACGTTATATTTATAAATTAGCATTTAAAAAACCTTTGAAATTCACTGAAAAAACCATAGGTTTCAGGGACGTTATAGTTATAAATTAGCATTTAAAAAACCTTAGAAATTCACTGAAAAAAACACAGGATTCAGGGACGTTATAGTTAGTTGGACATTTCACTCGTACAAAACCAGAGAAATTCGGCCGTTATAGTTAGTTCAGCTAACTATAACTCGCTCCGCCGCAATGCACTGCTGATGACGTCACATATTACATCATTCATGACCTGGTCAGTGACATCACTGATGACATCACGGATGACATCTCAAATGACATCACTGATGACATCACTGATAACATCATCCAGTGACTAAAGATGGAATAGGGAAGAGTCTCTAGAAATGAATTAGGGAGGTCCTAAGGAGGGATGCATGAGGGGAACATTTAGAAAGGGTTGTTTGGGAGATCTTAGTAGTAAAATTAGGTTTGGGGTGATGCAAGGTGGGATAGAGGAGGGAAGGCTCTAGAAAGGGTGTTTTGGAGTTCATGATAGTAGAATGAGGTTTAAGATGATTTGGAGAGTGGAGGAAGAGGATATACTGAGAGAAGCATAGGGTGAAACACATGAAAGTGCATTGGAGAGATGAACTTTTTTTTAACAGTAGGAGTAAAGTAATACATATATAGTTACATAAGTACATGGAAGGCATACATATATAAGGAGGACTTAAGTTGTATTTAATAAACTTAGACTTTGATGCGTTGCAGTACTTTAAGCTAATTTATTTCTGTGTTGTTTTTATCTTTTCACTATTTCAATAGTAAAGCAATTGAAGATAAATAGTAATGACAGAATTTACAGAGTGTGATACATAAACAGAGAACCATAAGTATCTAAACAAATAATGTATATAAAAACTATGCAGTGACCTATATACAGGTTAAGCATAGAATAATATAACCTTAAATAATATGTTCATTTTCTAAGTAGACCTAAAGAATATCTATATATTTTTAAACATAATTACTATACATATTTATACAAAGAAATACACATATCAAGATAAATACATATAATCAGATTAAATGCTTATATACACATGGATATGATTTACATTTGTGTTTGAGTGTGTTGGTTATGTTGGTTATGTATGTGTGTCATGCCCACAGATACTGCATGAGGTATAGGCAAGTCACCCCTATTGCAGGCCTTCATCCCCAAGGGACAGTGCACTATATCCCACATGTGGACCTATCTGCATGAGCAGATATTACCCAACAATATCTAAGTCCATTCTTGGATATTGTAAGTGCACATGGAAGACATGGAGAGTACACGGGCTGGACACCTATCAATACGAGTTCCCCAGCATCATGATGGCTTCACTATACCTTGGGAAGTTTGGAACCAAACATCTTGTCTTAATAAATCCACACTGATGGCAGTGTTGGGTTTATTAATACAATCACACAGGGGACATCTTGGAGGGTCCCCTGAAAGCCTACCAAACTCTGGTGTGGCCTCTGACTAGTTTTAGCCAGCCTGCCATCACCTGACTTGTTTCTGACCTCATGGGATGAGAGCCTTCACTCTCAGGGGCCAGGAACAATGCCTGCTCTCAGTGGAGGTGCGTCACACCGCCTCTAGGCCAGAATGGCATTCTAAGGTGGGAAGTTTCAAAGATGGATCTGCCTTTGAAATGCAACCCAGACATCCCCAAATAGTGGAGCATGCCATCCCTCTGGTCTTGCTCCACATTTGGCGGAAGGACAGGCGGACAAATTTGTTACACTAGGAGGTGAGTCCACATTCAGCAAGCACCACCCTTAAGGTGGGCCAGGTGATGTGGACCCCACTCTTCAGTTTCCTCAATCTTGTTTAAGCGGTAATTAGCCAATTAGGGTCAGAGTTGTGCCCACTCGCCAAAGAGGTGGTCACATAGAGGGTGTAGACACCCTAAAGGTAGGTAGGCCATTGGCTACTAGGCTCCCCTTGTAACACCCCTAAATTTAGTATTTAGGTGGCACCCCTTGACCTCGAACTTGAGATTTGATGGACCTTAAAAGACAATTGACAAAAAAGAGCTGTTGACCTGAGAAGGGAGTCCCTGCTGCAGAAATTTTAGAGCCAAACCCTATCTGCTGCCTCATCCACTCGACCATCGTGGTGTGCTGTCTGGTCCAACTGCTGTGAGCCCTCCAAGAACCCTGGAGAATGTCTAGTCTTTTGCCAATCATCAGAGAACTCCCTTAGAGTAGATGAACTACTCCCCTGCAGTCTGTAGACACCGATCTTGCAGAGTCCGGTTTACTGACTTGCTGCTCCTTGGCAACTCCGATGCAACACCCAAGCAAGAAGAGGTACACCAGTTCCAGAGGATCAGATCTGTCCCCCCATTGAGTGAGAGGACACAAGGACCTATCAGAGCAGCGTCGAAGCAATTCCCAAGGTACCAGACTACCTGAAACCGACACCGAGACAAATAATCCAAAGTGGGCTCCAACTTCCCAGGAAGCACGCACCTATTGAAGGACACTTAGACCCCTGATACACACTTTGCGAGTGGCCCAGCTGTCCTGAACTTGCCCCTGCAACCTATCTGCCCCTGACCATGAAGACCATCTTGAGGCATGGAGCCTGGTTGACCTATTTGCTCTGCACCCAGCCCACCCGCCCTTGGCTCTGTTGAACCAGCAGTGCCCCCATGGTCCTGAGGACCTTGCGACCTGATCTCTCATTTGGGGTCCCCTGGACATACCTGTAAGTCCTCCTGTTCAGCCTGTTTTTAGGTGGCCCCCCTTCTTCGTAGCACACCTGCTACCAATGACCTCAGCACCTTATTCCCGCCCAAATCTGGTAAGCTCCCAACGATCCGCTGGTGGAACATTGGACCTGGCCTTGCTACGTACCTAAATCCAGAAGGTGAGCCCGGAGAACCAACTGTACAATTTTCTATTTTTCTCCTTAGATTTCTATTGTGCATAACTGCGCACAACTGTGAGTTATTTTGCAAACTGTGAAAATTCATAGCTTAAAAAGTATTTACCTAGGAACAAAATTCTTGGGGGCGTATTCACAAGGACGTATCTCAGATTTATCACCACCTTAACGCATCAAAAGTGGAGATAGATTTAACACCCCATACACCAGCTGGTGCAAACTGCAGACAACGCCAGTATTCCCATGATAACTGCCCCAAAATTTAGCTCCACGGTGGACACCACCAACTAACCCTAATGAGATGCAGAGTAGGCGTTCCCGTGCAAAAACATACGAAAAAACCACAACACCACTTTCACAACGAACTGCCAGATCTGTGAAGTGAACCAAAAACAGGCGATAAGCCGCGGTAGCCGCAGGTATTTAACACCTGCCTCAAGCAGGTGCAAAGACGGACAACTACCTGCAGTAGGCAATGTAGCCCAGCACCCAGCCACACCCAAAGAACAAACAACGCCATGCAGCTCAGAGCCCCAACAGGGCCACAACACTCACCGCCACCACCCCCAGGACTGCCACCACCCCCAGGACTGCCACCACCCCCCGGACCCACCCCCCAAGACCACCACAGAGGCAGCGCAGAGTAAGACAGCGGACCTACCGAAAACGCACCACTCTCACAAACCTAACGCCCGAGGAGGTCATTGCCCACTACAGGCTCAAAAGGTCAACCATCCTCCGCATCATGACCCACATCGCCCACAGGCTGACGGTCCCAACACAGCGGAGATCCAACATCCCTCCGCAGAAAAAGCTGCAGGCTGTGCTGCACCTGTTGGCCTCTGCTACCTTCCAACCTACAACTGCCAGAGTCGGAAGGGGTCTCACAGCCAGCCCTATCAAAGTTCATCACACCTGTCCTGGATGCCATCCTCAGCTTCATTCCCCAGTACCTTCGCTTCCCCAACAATGCGCAGAAACAGCTGGAGACAAAGCAAGTCTTCTATGCCATAGCCGGATTCCCGGCCGTGTTGGGGGCAATAGACTGCACACATGTCCTACTTGTGCCCCCTGCGGATACTGCACACCACTATCACAACAGAAAGCATCAGCATTCCATCAATGTGCAAGCAATTGTGGACCACCGGGGACTCTTCACCAATGTTGTCGCCAACTACCCATGCAGTGTGCATGATTCCTTCATCTTCTGACAGTCCATCATCAACCAGCGCTTCTAGGATGGCACATATGGTATGGGACTGCTCGTTGGTAAGTGCCAAATCAACACATCATACACCCCAAAGCCACCAACACACAACGCACAACTGTGGCAATGCACACGTGACCAAACCACATACGACATGTCAAACTACACGACCACCTACCAGACATGACAACACCACTCCATGCTCATCCTGGGCTACCCCTGCACCCAATACAGACATTTTATGGCACCAAAGCCACACAACAGCTGAACGTGTGGCGATGCGGAATGCAGCCATGTGCAAAGGATGCAAGTGACCTGTGAATGGGAATGTACACAACGACAAGTGAGGCGTGGATGTGCAGGACAGACAAGGCTATGCAAACCACTGATATGTCCATGCAGACCACAACTGCTGGTGACTGGAGAGTAGTGAGCAGTGGATGCAACCATGTCACCCCAGGGCATGGAACAGATAGCGGATGTGTCGCACGCTGCGTCTCCCCGTGTGCGTGAGCGTAGTAGGTTGGCCCTGAGTATGCCAGGGCTGCGCAGGTGAGAAACCCCATTGCGCAGAGCGTGGTTCACTCCCGAAAAGGCCAACATCACTGACAGTGTGGTGCTGCACAGCCTGCCACGAGGCCGACTCCGTGAGCAGCTGGGCCTGCGACCCTGTGCGCCTGCAAAAACACCTCAGGACGCTGATGCACAGACCAGGCCTGCCCGCCCCAGCACACCAGGGCTGCACTGCTCACCTGCCGACACCGTCATGTGTCAAAGAGGGCCCACCACGTGCCGGTGCAAGCTCCAAGCATCAGTCCTGCGACCGCTGTAGCCTCCGCAGACCATCGTTGGCCCCCGATGCTGGTCCACATCACTCCTTACTTGTTAACATGCTCCACTGGCATCCTCTTCGGCCCAGTAGGTCCCACATGTGGAATAGTGTCCGGAGTCCTGACTGGCAGTGACCCCAAGTCCGTGGCAGCGGCCACAGCACCAGACTCCCATCGATCAGTGAGGCATAATTCCATATCGCAGGCCTGCGACACGTGGTGCCACTAACCCTGTGTGCCATGAGTGACCGTCATCCTACGGCGGTACATAGTTGGTGTCTGAGCCTGTGGCCTGGGGGTTGTCATCAGAAATGGACAGGTACGGACTTGGTGTCTGGCCTGGGTCTGTGGCATTCATATCCGCCATTTTGTCAGACACAGCTGGCATGTGCCCTCTGCATCATGCCCTGGGGGTAGGCCTCCCATTCTCCATGTGACACTCCGCGGAAGGCACCTATTAAACATGTGGGGCACTGATGTGCCCTCATGACCCTACCCCAGTCTCCCGCAGGTCAGCATCCCGTGGCAGTGGGCCCGTGTCAGCCGCTGTGCATCCGGGGACACTAGCCCTGTGCGACTCGAGTCATTCCCCCTTGTTGTACAGACATTGCATATCTGAGTGCCTGATGACTGTTGGAGTTGTTGCCAGCACCAGCTACTCCCTGAGGACTGGCTTACACTCACCCCACACACAGCCAGCACAGGTGTCACTGCACTAGTGGGCCTGCCATCACATCCTGCCGAACCACGTATTGACTCTTTTCTCCCTGCACTGTCACAGGTGATCAAGGATATGCACTCTGCCCTTGGATGATGACACCCCTCCGACACCCGGACACCCCCCCCAGAGACAGTACAATGTGGCCCACATACGCACCAGGGACATCGTTGAACCCACATTTGGCGTGTTGAAGTCACGTTTCAGGTGCCTGGACGGCTGTACTGCTCGATTTTCCCGGCCTTATTGTGTTGTAGAGCGATTAATATGACTTCAGTCTCTTTCCATCCAAGTCTAACGATTAGAGTAGTGAATAGAGCCTATTTATTAGACACTTTGACATGATCCTGTGCTCCTCCCCATAGATCAGGGCTTACACACATAGCCTAGGGGATAGATTCGTTAGTATTAAGGATAACCTGTCCTATAGTGAGGGTATTTCATGGAGTCGTGCTGAATTCAGGCCTGGTAGGCCTCAGACAGGAGAGACTCCATCTTTCTTTCTGCTCCGGCAGCTTGGGACGTTTCTAGGTGAAGGGTGATGTTTTAGTTATGAGGTGTTATTCGCTCGGAGAGAACCGGTTCAGGCCGGCCCTTATCGAAGGATTGTATTTTTCTCCGTGCCGAAGACACTACATCAGGCCGGCCGGCTGGGAAAGTGTCCTTGGTACGGGGAGGTACAAGAATTTGGTGGGCGGCAGGTTTCGGGCTGGAATTTTCCATGGGAGAATGCACCTCCATATTAGTGAAAGTCTGAGTCAGATACTGGCACTTGCTTCTAGTCCGTAGGCGGCACCTGACCGTTAGCAGAAAAGCTACTACTTATTTCAGGGAAGACAGATGATGAATTTGAAGGAGAAGAAAACCTAAGATTCTAAAGAGGAGAGAGTAGCCGATGAGGAAGAGGTCCCAGTGACTCGGAGAGGGAGAAGGGAGTAGATCCGCGACTGCGGAGGTGTGACTTCCAGGCGAAGCCGAGGCACAGACGAGAAGGGAACCTAGATGACCATTGAGTGCAGGCTACATACGACCAAGGTGATGTCGACCCCTTTTTATTAGAGTGTACAACTTAACCTTTCACTTTCCTTGCAGGTTATATATATGATGTATTCTGTGAGCGTGTATGTAGTAACTAAATAAAGTATTTAGCTTGTAATGAGTCAACATGTGCTGTGTATTCTTGTATAGGAGGGTAGCCTATTCTTCTAGTCAGATGTGACTTGACATGAACAGATGTTAATCCTGATCAGGTAAGTGGTAACTGAATGAGGGAGGAAGAAGCCCCTCGAACTGAAGAACAGGTTGTGCTCAACTAGTGGTCTTTGTGTGATCTGATACATGGTAACCCTGATTCCCCTGTCGCGTATTATGGTAATAATAGGATGAGCTCGTGCTAAGGCTGCCGTCTGGGCAGGAAGTCCTGGGTCTGTTTGAGACCGCGAGGCTAAGGCTGCCGACTGGGTAGGAAGTCCTGGGTCTCTCTGAGACCGCGAGGCTGAGGCTGCCGTCTGGGTAGGAAGTCCTGGGTCTGTCTGAGACCGTGAGGCTGAGGCTGCCGTCTGGGTAGGAAGTCCTGGGTCTGTCTGAGACCGCGAGGCTGAGGCTGCCGTCTGGGTAGGAAGTCCTGGGTCTGTCTGAGACCGCGAGGCTGAGGCTGCCGTCTGGGTAGGAAGTCCTGGGTCTGTCTGAGACCGCGAGGCTGAGGCTGCCGTCTGGGTAGGAAGTCCTGGGTCTGTCTGAGACCGTGAGGCTGAGGCTGCCGTCTGGGTAGGAAGTCCTGGGTCTGTCTGAGACCGCGAGGCTGAGGCTGCCGTCTGGGTAGGAAGTCCTGGGTCTGTCTGAGACCGCGAGGCTGAGGCTGCCGTCTGGGTAGGAAGTCCTGGGTCTGTTTGAGACCGCGAGGCTGAGGCTGCCGTCTGGGCAGGAAGTCCTGGGTCTGTTTGAGACCGCGAGGCTGGGGCTGCCGTCTGGGTAGGAAGTCCTGGGTCTGTTTGAGACCGCGAGGCTGAGGCTGCCGTCTGGGTAGGAAGTCCTGGGTCTGTTTGAGACCGCGAGGCTGAGGCTGCCGACTGGGCAGGAAGTCCTGGGTCTGTTTGAGACCGCGAGGCTGGGGCTGCCGTCTGGGTAGGAAGTCCTGGGTCTGTTTGAGACCGCGAGGCTGGGGCTGCCGTCTGGGCAGGAAGTCCTGGGTCTGTCTGAGACCGCGAGGCTGCTATATATATATATATATATATCCATATAATAGGAATTCCCTGTCCTTAGGTGGTACATGTATATATGTGGTTATTTAGGTGTAAATAGGCCCTAGGGAGGGGGTAACGTTCTGATTTGGGTTAGAGAGGCTCTGTTGAGCGGGTTCTATCTGATCCGAAAACCCAAGCAGAACATTTGACGTCACGAACCGTTTACGAAACCTGTGTGCGTTGTGATTGTCTTGTGTTTGCTTTCGGCGTGTGCGTGGTTTTCTTTGCATTCTTTTTTTTTTATATATATTTGCGTGTATAGTTTTTTTTTTCTTTCTTCTCTCTTTCTCTCTTCCTTTCTTTCCTCTGCGTTTCTTTTTCTTTCTTTTTTCGCGATGTTTTCTAAGAAATCTAAATCTACTCTTAAATTGTCCGTTGATATTCCCGGATGGGATTCAACGCCTTATGGAGCCTTAGCCCGTGAGTGGGCTGACTCTACTGGTTTGAGTGAAAATTGGAATTCTTCTTTGGAGTCGGCGGAACCGGCTGATGTGATTGCTTGTTTGCAGAAGGCGACTGTATTGAAGGGTGAGGAGATTCCCGTTTTGGGTCGCAGAGGTTGGGTTCTTCTGTCTGCGTATCGGATTCTGCATGAGAGATTATTGAAATTACAGATCTCTCTTAAGGATGTGGAGGCACACTTTGTTGAGGTTCAGAATTCTCATACTCTATTGCGGTGTCAAAATAAGTTGCTTTCTGACAAACTTGACACTTACCAAACGGTTGCCGAAAGGGCGGCTGTGCGGATTGCTCGTTATAAGTACAAAAACAGGCGTGGTCGAGTTTCGACGCGTAAGGTGCGTCTGGTCGTGGTGAAAGCTGGACTAGATTGGAATCCTGATGAATGGGATGGTAATATCTGGGACTCGAGTACCTCTTGTTCCTCGGGTGAGGAGTCTGTCAAGCACGAGTCTTCTCGTTCCCGTCATGAATGTAAGTCTGCTTCTCGCACCTCGGATGGTGCGCCATGTGATTGTGCTCGTCCTTCGGGTGGGATTGATGCCCCTTACGCTGATTGTCCCTCTACTAGTACTGCTCGGGCTCCTTGTGATGCTCGTCCCGTGGTCTCTGCGCATCCAGTTTTTCGTCGGAAGTTGCAGCAGTCTCCTAATGCTCCGCAGGGTGTTTCTTTGGACTGTTTAGAAGATTCTACTCAACAAGAAATTAGTGATATTTTGCAGCGATTTCGGCAGCGAGCTGGTGAGGCCTTACTCACATGGATGGTGCGCCTTTATGAACTAGGCGCTGCTGGTATTATGCTGGATACTGGCGACTGTTTGAAATTTTGTTCTTTGAGTTTGGATTCTACTGTGCAAGATCATTTTCGTAACTATAATGGTGGTGGTCAAATTTCTTTACTCCAATTGGCGACTGAGGGTTGTAATTTAAAGTATCCTACTGAATCTGACTGGCCTGTCAATGACAAGCCGTGGTATACCGTGCGTGATGCTGCGCAACGTCTTAAGGAGGAGGTGATGAAAACGGCTATTTTTCTGGGCACTGCTGACAGGTTGCTTGATGGGATGTTGACTTCTTCTGTGCGGAATCGTATCATTCGCTCTTCTCCTGTCGCCTATAAGCAGGTCATGATGACTTTATTGATTAACCAGACTGGTAATGTGCTATCTGCGGTGTTGGAATCGGTGCGCCAACTCGGTGAGTTGGGTGAATGGTTTAAACCTGAACGTCAGTCCCGGTCTGACACTCGTACTCCTGGTGAAAATAAATTTACTAGACGTGATATCTTTACTGGTCTTTTGGCTGATGGTGTGCGTCGGGAGGACATTGATGGTGAGACTACTGCTCGTTTGTGGGAGTTGTTTCGCAAACGGGGCTTGGATCGGAAGGAGGGTGCCCGGCGTGTTCGAACGACTGAGTGTGATCGTGGTTGTTCTGACGGTAGCGGTGATGACGACCGCCGTGGGCGCTCTGATCGTCGTGATGATCGGCGTTCTGTACGTGATGTGTCCCCCCGTCGAGAGAGAGACAGGGAGAGAGAGGGGGAAAGAGAGAGGGGGAGAAATGATTATGCTTACAGCAGGCGTAGAGATGATAGGGACCAATCTCCTGAGTTGAGGAGGAGAGAGGATCGTCACAGCTTGGTTGATCGTAACCCGCGGTACAATACTGAAGACTCGAACCCGTTCCGTATGGGGAATGGATATGAACAAGAGGTACCGATACCTAAGAAACGTGAAAGTCTTTATCCTGATTTGTCCTGGTACACAGAATGCAGTAAGAATGACTAGGAAATAGGTCAAGCTCCGGTACACAGATGGGCTCATAGAGATAATAGACCCTATGTAGATATTGATATTTATTGGAGACATCGTAATATCCAAAGGGCCCGAGCATTGGTAGATACAGGAGCGGAGGCCACTCTTATTCATGGAAAATCAAAGAAGTTTACAGGGCAGCCTTTTACTATTACCGGATTAGAAGGAAAAGAAACCCCTGCAGTTCAAACTTTGCTTGAAATGAGAATAGGTAGAATCCCTAGAAAAGAATATTCTGTATTAGTGGTGCCACTCTTAGAATTCATAATTGGAATTGATATTTTGAAGGGAATGACGTTGCATCTTGATGATGGGTGTTACCAATTTGGAACGACGCATTATATTTCGTCCAGACCTATACGGGTTGGTCGTTTAAGAATGCCCCCCATACAAGTTCCCCAGGCGACCAAAGTGGTTTGTCAGAAGCAGTATCGTATTCCGGGTGGTCATGAGGAGATTAGTACCACCATCCAGGAGTTGGTGGATGCAGGTGTTATAACTCCAGTTACTTCTGCTTGGAATAATCCTGTTTGGCCGGTGCGTAAGAGTGATAATTCTTGGCGCATGACTGTTGATTATCGGGAATTGAACAAACACACGCCCTCTTTGACTGTTGCAGTACCGGATGTTATTACCCTAATTGAAAGAATCCAAACACATCCAGGTACATGGTATGCGTCCATTGATATTGCTAATGCTTTCTTTTCTATTCCAATTGCCCCTGAGTGTCAGGAACAGTTCAGTTTTACGTGGAACGGGCGTCAGATGACGTTTAGAAGTCTTCCTCAGGGCTATGTGCATAGTCCTACGATATGTCACCGGCTGGTGGCAGAGCATTTGGCTGAGGTACCAGTTCATCCCAAAATTCAGATATGTCATTATATTGATGATGTTTTGATCCAAGGCGAAACACAAGAGGATGTTCAGACACAATTAGATAGAGTCATTGAGTGTCTGCGTGAGAAAGGTTGGGAGATCAATCCGGATAAATTACAAGGTCCGTCCCAGGCTGTAAAATTTTTGGGTATTAATTGGCATGAGGGACACCGTGAGGTGATCCCTCAAGTTAAACAGAAGATTCTTGATTTTTCAGTTCCGAGGAATAGGAAGGAAGCCCAGAGCTTCATTGGTTTATTTGGTTTTTGGCGCCAGCATATTCCTCATTTGAGTCAAATATTGGCCCCCTTGTACCGGGTTACACGTAAAAGGAATGCATTTGAATGGGATAAGCCACAGCAAGATGCGTTTAGCCTGGCAAAAGAGGCAATTCAACATGCTATGGATTTATGGCCTGTACGTGATGGTGATGTGGATTTGAATGTGTCTGTACAGGGCCCTTATGCAAATTGGAGTTTGTGGCAGAAACAAGGCAGAAGTAAGGTACCGTTAGGTTTTTGGACCAAAAAGCTACCTGATGCTGGTGAGCGTTATACACCCTTTGAGAAACAGTTACTTGCTTGTTATTGGGCTTTGGTGGATACCGAGCAATTGACTTTGGGACATGATATATTCTTGCGTCCTGAAATTCCTATCATGCAGTGGGTTCTGAGTTCACCGAAAACTCATCGAATTGGGCATGCTCAAGAGGCGAGCGTGATTAAATGGAAATGGTACATACAAGACAGGGCACGTGTGGGCCCGAAAGGAGTTGCTTCTTTACATGAGCAAGTGGCGCGAGCACCGTCGACTGAGACTGAGAGTGTGTGTTCCCTACCTTTAGTGCAGGAGTCCCCTGTTAAATGGGGTAAGCCTTTTGATGATTTGTCCATAACGGAAAGAAACCATGTTTGGTTCACAGATGGTTCGGCGAAGTTTATAGGGACGACACGGCACTGGAAGGCGGTGTCCTATAATCCGGTCACACAGAAACTGCTGAGCACAACTGGTGAAGGGAAGAGTAGCCAATTTGCCGAGCTTTACGCTGTTTACCAAGTTTTGAAACAAGAATTACCTGGTACATGTCATATTTTTACCGATTCTTGGTCCACTGCCAATGGACTGGCTGTTTGGTTGCCGACTTGGCATTCCCATAATTGGAAGTTACATTCCAAAGAATTGTGGGGAAAAGAGTTATGGCAAGAGATTTGGGGGATGCTCCCACAGAGTACTGTTACAATCTTCCATGTGGATGCTCACACCCCAATAGACTCCCTTGACACATTTTTTCATAACATTGCAGATGAGAAATCTAAAATTGCTGAGGCAGTGGTGGACAGACAAGATCCTGATATTGCGGGATTGGCGAAATGGGCACACCAGAAAGCAGGACACTTTGGAGAGAAAGCCACTAGCAGGTGGGCTGCTGATAGAAAAATTTATATTCCACTAGATCTAATCAAAAATGTTATTTTACATTGTCCCGTTTGTCAACATATCAGACAGCGTAAGGTACCCCAAATTGTTAAAGGCCATTTACATCGCGGGAAACTGCCCGCTCAAATTTGGCAGATTGATTACATCGGTCCACTTCCCATGAGTAGGAATTGTCAATATGTTTGCACAATTGTCGATACATATAGTGGCTTGTTGGTAGCTCTTCCATGTAAGCAAGCTACCCAATTGAATACCATAAAAACATTAGAATTGATTATGATGTATTATGGTGTGCCATTCCAAATTCAATCTGATAATGCATCCCATTTTCGTGGAAGATTGGTACAGGAATTCTGTGTGGAAAATAATATTGAATGGATATTTCATATACCCTACTACCCGCAGGCCTCGGGCCTGGTGGAGAGATTGAATGGCCTGTTAAAGGACCAATTACGTAAGTTAACAGATGACAAGTATAAAAATTGGCGAGACTTTTTACCCCAAGCACTATTGATTTTGAATAATCGTCCTTTCTTAAATGCTGAATCTCCACTTATGCGTTTGTTTCCCCCAAATGTTGAGACTATGCCTAATGAAATCAGAGAAACTGTGATGTATTGGGAAATTACTCCCGGAGCTCTGGCTCCATGCAGAGCGACCCCAGGGTCGGCAGGTTTAGACTTGCATGCCATGGATGACACCGTTCTGGAAAGTAAGAATCGGGTCATCATTGCTACCGGTGTTGGTATTCATATACCACCTGGGAATTTTGGATTGATCGCCCCTAGATCGGGGCTGGCTGTAAAAGGCATCCAGGTGCTTGGAGGTGTCATTGACAGTGACTATCAGGGAGAGATTAAAGTACTTCTGCTAAATAGCAGTGAGATTGACTTACTGATACACCGCACTGACCGAGTGGCTCAATTACTCATTATGCCTGTTTTCAGTGGCGAATTATTGAAAGGCACTGCCCCAACTTTGCTAACTGTACGTGGCCAGAAAGGCTTTGGCTCTACGGATAACCCTGGGGCCAGGGTTTGGGTGCAGTCGCCTAAGAGTCCCCCTGAACAAGCAGAGGTTATTGCCACCGGTCAGGACAATACCATTTTGGTTATGAGGCCAGGGAAAGATAGCTGGGAAGCGGTCCCAGCTGATAAATGTTATTTACGAGAATGATTAATGCCTGTATTTGGTTCTCTTTCAGATCATTCTTTGGACTGTTGCTGCAGGATGTGTCGGAACTGGACTCCTTTTGGGCTGGTTCGGCGAGAGAGAAGGGATCCCGTCAACCCGGGATGAACTGAGAACCCGAGTGTTGCGTTCCTTCAATGCGTGGGATTCATCATCGAACTTTTGGACATTACTGGCCAAGAGAGTGACTGATGCCCCTCACTTCTGCTTGACACCGATGAGATCTGTACGTGACATTCTGGCGACTTGCCTAGTTGCTGTCCCCGCCTCACTGGAGACTTTAGTTCATATTTTTAACGTTTCGAAGGCTCGTCCGAATATTCTCCTGGGTGATTTTGCTACCCATGTATATTGCCCTTTGTGCACTGAACTACCGAATGAGCGACTCCCCATCCAGTCCCAAATAATTACGTATAATATCACACGAGGTGACCTATGCTTCTTTCTTACATGTAATCCTAATGCAATCTCTGAATGCCTACGCCTAAAGTTAAAAGGCGCCACTTCATTTACAACTCATGAACGGACTTTGTGTTTTCAGAGGACACCGACCACATGTGTTTCAGTTCAGAACAATATGACTTGCAATAGTTTGGTAGTTACCCCCAGTCACTATCGTGCGATGTTACTACCTGCCGGATGGCTTTTCTCATGTGGTAATACTTCCTGGCCATATGTCCCTGCAAACATTTCCGGAGGCCCTTGTGCCATTACCAGACTAAGTTTACTGATGTTCTCGTCACATCCGAATGCCAACTCTCGTGTGCTTCGAGATACTATGATGTTACAGGAGGATTGTGACTCATCTTTGCATTTATATTCCAAGTCTGAATATCTCAGCCTAGCTGTTTCAATTATTGGTGTTCCTGCTTTGGCGGTTTATAATGCCAAATCCATTGGGAAAATGGCTTGCTGGATGGTGAAATCTATTAATCATACTTCTACAGTCTTGTCTGACTTGCTATTAGACGCCCAGGGTGAACGCAGGGCCATTTTGCAAAATAGAGCAGCCATTGATTATCTTTTGCTTAAACATGGACATGATTGCTCGGACTTTGAAGGCCTCTGCTGTTTTAACTTATCTGATCATACACAATCCATTCGTGCACATATTGACAAGTTGCATGACTTAACGGAAGAAGTTAGAAAACACATTGATCAGGGCTGGTTTGACTGGCTCTTTAATTGGTTACCGGATATACACATGTTACGCCACACATTAGGTGGCATTCTGATTGCTATTGCTGTTTTGATTTCTATCTGTTGCTTTATTCAGTGTATTCCTTCACTACTTCAATTCTGCACACTTGGTACTAGACATAGATCAGTTAGTTTTGTTTCATATTATTCTTCCACCGATGTTAGTTCTGTTTAATGAATGTATAATAGACTGAAGTCAAGGGTGAAATGTACTGCTCGATTTTCCCGGCCTTATTGTGTTGTAGAGCGATTAATATGACTTCAGTCTCTTTCCATCCAAGTCTAAGGATTAGAGTAGTGAATAGAGCCTATTTATTAGACACTTTGACATGATCCTGTGCTCCTCCCCATAGATCAGGGCTTACACACATAGCCTAGGGGATAGATTCGTTAGTATTAAGGATAACCTGTCCTATAGTGAGGGTATTTCATAGAGTCGTGCTGAATTCAGGCCTGGTAGGCCTCAGACAGGAGAGACTCCATTTTTCTTTCTGCTCCGGCAGCTTGGGACGTTTCTAGGTGAAGGGTGATGTTTTAGTTATGAGGTGTTATTCGCTCGGAGAGAACCGGTTCAGGCCGGCCCTTTTCGAAGGATTGTATTTTTCTCCGTGCCGAAGACACTACATCAGGCCGGCCGGCTGGGAAAGTGTCCTTGGTACGGGGAGGTACAAGAATTTGGTGGGCGGCAGGTTTCGGGCTGGAATTTTCCATGGGAGAATGCACCTCCATATTAGTGAAAGTCTGAGTCAGATACTGGCACTTGCTTCTAGTCCGTAGGCGGCACCTGACCGTTAGCAGAAAAGCTACTACTTATTTCAGGGAAGACAGATGATGAATTTGAAGGAGAAGAAAACCTAAGATTCTAAAGAGGAGAGAGTAGCCGATGAGGAAGAGGTCCCAGTGACTCGGAGAGGGAGAAGGGAGTAGATCCGCGACTGCGGAGGTGTGACTTCCAGGCGAAGCCGAGGCACAGACGAGAAGGGAACCTAGATGACCATTGAGTGCAGGCTACATACGACCAAGGTGATGTCGACCCCTTTTTATTAGAGTGTACAACTTAACCTTTCACTTTCCTTGCAGGTTATATATATGATGTATTCTGTGAGCGTGTATGTAGTAACTAAATAAAGTATTTAGCTTGTAATGAGTCAACATGTGCTGTGTATTCTTGTATAGGAGGGTAGCCTATTCTTCTAGTCAGATGTGACTTGACATGAACAGATGTTAATCCTGATCAGGTAAGTGGTAACTGAATGAGGGAGGAAGAAGCCCCTCGAACTGAAGAACAGGTTGTGCTCAACTAGTGGTCTTTGTGTGATCTGATACATGGTAACCCTGATTCCCCTGTCGCGTATTATGGTAATAATAGGATGAGCTCGTGCTAAGGCTGCCGTCTGGGCAGGAAGTCCTGGGTCTGTTTGAGACCGCGAGGCTAAGGCTGCCGACTGGGTAGGAAGTCCTGGGTCTCTCTGAGACCGCGAGGCTGAGGCTGCCGTCTGGGTAGGAAGTCCTGGGTCTGTCTGAGACCGTGAGGCTGAGGCTGCCGTCTGGGTAGGAAGTCCTGGGTCTGTCTGAGACCGCGAGGCTGAGGCTGCCGTCTGGGTAGGAAGTCCTGGGTCTGTCTGAGACCGCGAGGCTGAGGCTGCCGTCTGGGTAGGAAGTCCTGGGTCTGTCTGAGACCGCGAGGCTGAGGCTGCCGTCTGGGTAGGAAGTCCTGGGTCTGTCTGAGACCGTGAGGCTGAGGCTGCCGTCTGGGTAGGAAGTCCTGGGTCTGTCTGAGACCGCGAGGCTGAGGCTGCCGTCTGGGTAGGAAGTCCTGGGTCTGTTTGAGACCGCGAGGCTGAGGCTGCCGTCTGGGCAGGAAGTCCTGGGTCTGTTTGAGACCGCGAGGCTGGGGCTGCCGTCTGGGTAGGAAGTCCTGGGTCTGTTTGAGACCGCGAGGCTGAGGCTGCCGTCTGGGTAGGAAGTCCTGGGTCTGTTTGAGACCGCGAGGCTGAGGCTGCCGACTGGGCAGGAAGTCCTGGGTCTGTTTGAGACCGCGAGGCTGGGGCTGCCATCTGGGTAGGAAGTCCTGGGTCTGTTTGAGACCGCGAGGCTGGGGCTGCCGTCTGGGCAGGAAGTCCTGGGTCTGTCTGAGACCGCGAGGCTGCTATATATATATATATATATATCCATATAATAGGAATTCCCTGTCCTTAGGTGGTACATGTATATATGTGGTTATTTAGGTGTAAATAGGCCCTAGGGAGGGGGTAACGTTCTGATTTGGGTTAGAGAGGCTCTGTTGAGCGGGTTCTATCTGATCCGAAAACCCAAGCAGAACAACGGCACAGGCGAAAAGCTCCTGTACAGCCCGGACATCGTGTGCAAGATGACTGTTGCATGTTGTGTGTTGCACAACATCTGTGTTCGCACCAATGCCCCATGCATCCCAGTTCCAGAGATACCTGACGATGATGGTGACGATGGGGCAGATGGCCCACATCCCACTGCAGCTGCGGCAGGAATGGCCCGTAGGAATTCCATCATTGACACTTACTTCTCATAAGCATGTCACATTGTGGCTGACCATGGCAATCATGGGACAATGGAAGATGTCCAATTGTACTGCATTTGTGATTAAAACAAATTTTCAGGTTACAGGTTGTACTTGTACATTGTCATGTTACATTTCGGTTTCAGCGATTTCAGATGTGATTTTCCATGTTGTGCACATTTGCGGAATCTGTTGTGGAGGGGTAGCTGTTTGTACCGGGATGTTGTCAATGTCGAGGTGCACTTCTGCTTATGTGCGTATGCTGCACGGTGGGTGAGTCGGTTCTGTTCTTCCACGCTGCTTGCATGTTGTGGTGTACATGTTGTCCTCTGCATCCGGTCAGGGTGCATCCATGGTACTCCGCTGTTGATGCATTTTTTTCTGTGGCATTTTCTGTATGCTGTTCTTGTGCTTTTTCCCGCATTACGTGTGAGTATTGCTGCCCTCACGCTGGTTGCCATTGTTTTCTTATCGCGCTTTGGCCCATCGCAGGTTTTTTGGCATTGGGGTTTGTGTTTTTATCTCCATCGAGGTGGTGGTATCGCGGGCATTGGCCGCGGTTTTGGCAAAGTATCGCATGGGGCTGCCTTGTTGTGAATTCCATGTTGCCACTGGATTATTTTCCTGCGATAGGCTGCGATGTGTAAAGTTGTGTTACCATGTTTTGGTGATGTTTAGCACACATTCTTGTGAATATACCCCTACGTCTTAAAAATTATATAAAAATCAGTGTTATTTTTGTAAATTGGATTTATTCTTGAGTGTCTGTCTCATTTATTGCCTGTGTGAGTACAATAAATGTTTTGTACTACCTTCTGATAAGACTAACTGCTTGCCCACACTTCCACAAATAGAGCATTAGTATTATCTACATTTGCCTCTCTATTCCAAGCTGGAACCCACTGGGCTCTCTGTAGAGTGTACTTCATTTTAGTACACTTTATAGAGAGCGAGCTTCCTTCACTGGTACTTTGTGTTGTAGAAAAGTGAGTAGTATCTGTAACAGGTTTGTCATTAGGGCTGCTATTATCTTAATGCGGATGGCAATAGTGTTGCTTTTCTATATCATATTCCTCGTTGAGCAGGCCTAGAAAGCATTTTGATGGGTTTGTGTGTGTAGAGATGGTGGCTGAGAGTGAGTTGGTGAGCTGTGTTGTTTTTGTAGAGTAGCCTTGTTGTGTAATAGACATGGAGATGCTAGGTTTGGAATATTGGCATGTTGTTTCTTTTTTGTTTCTGTCTGTTTAGGGTGGAAGGTGTAAGAGGTAGGGGTGATGGTGTAGCATGTGGGTTATGTTGTAAGGCTCTGAATTGTGCAATGGATGAGAGGCGGTCGAATAAGAGGTGTTGTGCTGGTGTATTTGTGTTAGGTGCGAGGGGAAAGAGAAAGCTTGGCAGTAAAGATGGTTTAGGATGTGTATTACTTGTATAGTCAGGAGGGCGGGAGTAGGTGTATGTTTTTTTGTTTGAGATGGAATGCATTATGAACTAGTGTGTGTGTGAGACTTTGTTGTGCTGGTGTGTGTGTTATGTTGTATTTATGTGGAGTTGTGAGAGGAGAGGATCATGTAGTGGATTTCTGAGAAGGATTTATATGTAAAGTACTGTTGGTGAGGGGAAGTTGAATGGTAAAAAGGATGGTAATGTGTTTTGGAAAAGAGTGTAGGCGGTGTGTGAGAGGGGATAACACAGGTTCTGAGTATTTATTAGTGTTAGATTTGATAGCTGGAAGAGGTAATACGTGTTGTGAAGTGTAGTGTGCAGATTGTTAGGCTGTGTGTTTTTGGTAAAAAGAGGAGGAGGGTGTCGGTGGATAAAATGATGGAGGGCTGAGTATAGGTTTGGCGGAGACAGAAAGGGGTCTATTGCAAGTAAGTAGAGGGTAGAGCTGGTGCTTTGTATGACCAGGAAGTGTATGTCTGGATGGAATAGAAGTTTGTATAGTATGGCTTTGTGTTGTGTTGGTGATGTGATTATGATCAGGAGTAAGTCTTGATAAGTGACTTTGTAATAATATATATACTGAGATGGGACTAGGAACCACTGTATAGGGATAATTGATTGTACCCTATTAATAGTTTGGGTATATTTGTTCCACTACATCACTGCTTTTTGTGTTGATATTTGCTGCCCAGCCAGTGGAGGGTGAATTGGGTGGACCCCATACATATTATGTGTTGGTGATGTGTGGCATAGGACAGAATGGTGTTTTGTGTGAAAGTGATGTTACCATTGTGTGGTTGTTGGGGCAGAAGGGTGCATTGGTGTGGTTTGTGGGGTTTTGTAGTGGTTGTTGAGACAATGAAAAGTGGATAGGGTTTGTTTGTTGCAAATGAGTAGAGTGCATTTACTGTGAGTGCTTTACTATGTTTGTGTATGTGGATGGGTTAAGGTTGTTGCTGGTGAATTTGGAAAATGGGCAGCATTTCTGGCCCTAGGCTTGACCTGTCCTGAATAGGCCCAAACAGGCAACTGCCCTTGTCCTTTCTGTCCTTAGCCTCAACGCCCAGGCTGAGACACCATGAGCCCTAAGCTTAAATAGCCCTAGTGATCAGGTGACACCTTCAGCCAATGGGAATCCTAGCCCTAACCAATCAGAACACTATCCCTCAGCCCAAGAAGCAATAGGAGACTAAGCCCTTAAAACCAACCACAGCCCTAGCCTTGGCAGCCAATCAGAGACCAAACCATAAGTCCAGCAGAAACCCTAGCCCCAGGGACCAACCAGAACCCCAGACCTATCAGCCAATCAGAACCCTAATTCTAAGCCCTAACTACAATAGAAACCCTAGATATAGGAACCAATCAGAGCACAGATGTAACAACCTGTGAGAAACTTATGTAAGGGGTATGTGCCCTTAAGCCAGACAGGCTCAATCCACACTCTGGAGTTCCTATTTAAATCTCTGCAAGTAAGGGTCAAAGCTAAGTCACTAATAATACTGCTTTTCGCATAGTTAAACAACTCCCTCTTCTAGCCAAAAATGAGTGTTATATTCACTTTCCAAAAACAGGTTAAACCCTAAGAGCAGATTTAAGCAGTTTCAAAGCAAACTCTGCTTAGCCTTTGAGGTGTATTTTGCCCTTTTCCCAGGCTAAGACAAATGGGAGCTGAAGGTGAATTGCCTTCAAACAGGCCTTAACAAAGTGCAGGGGAAACTAGGAGAGAAGTTTAAGCAGTCATGGACAGGTAAAAACAAGCAGTTTTAAAGTGCAAAGCCCACAAACCAAGGGGTAAATTTAAGCAGTCACAGGCAGTTAAAACAGCAATTTTTAAAGAACAAAGCCAACAAACCAGGAGGTAAATGTAAGCAGACAAGTGCAGGTAAAACAACAGTTTTAAAGTACAAAGTCCACAAACCAAGAGGTACATTTAAACAGTTACAGGCAGGTAAAACAATAGTTTTAAAGTACAAAGCCCACAAACCAAGAGGTAAATTTAAGCGGTCATGGGTAGGTAAAAAAGCAGTTTGAAAGCACAAAACACACAAACCAAGAGGTAAAATTAAGCAGTCACAGACAGGTAAAACAACAGTTTAAAGCACAAGGTCCACAAATCAAGAGGTTAAGCAGCCATGGGTAGAGAAAAAAAGCACTTTTAAGGTTTCAAGAAAAAACAGCACAAAGTATGTCTTCTTACCACATTATGGGGGTATAGGTACAAGAACTGCTGCTAACTAACACTAACACTAGTTAGCAGCAATTTTCTTATCGTGGCCTATCACCAAAAACTATCACCTGTTAGCGATGTATTTACAGCACGTCGCTACATGGCGATAGGTTCAGGTAGCCACAGTGAAAACTGCCACTAACACTAGCATGAAGGCGATACAAATTCTGACGTTAGCGTGTGAAAATTGACGAAAGGCCCATCAGTGGGTAAAAAACTCACGTTAGTCAGCCCAACATGACCTTTTTTGCCTCTAGAGGCAAAAATAACATATAAGTCCACCTCCAATTAAAATTAGGAAACAAAACCAATGAAATGCAGAATGGAGCAGCCAGGGCCAAGTGCAGCACAGATCAACAACCCCCCCCCCCCCCCAAGTCCCCAACAGTCAGGATGACCAGCCAGAGTCCCAGTGGAAGAGGAAATTCAGGACGACAATCATGAAAAGAGGCGCATCACTGGGCAAAATCAGAGATGCATCAGTTATCATTGCGCACTCCTTGCAACACCATGGCATCCAAAACCTTGAAAGCACGGACAGTCCCCAGGGCCCAGAGGCCTCACTGGGCCTGCGTCTGGGACCTGGAGAGGATGCGTAGGTGCTGTGAAATTGCTGGGCCATGGTGGTAGACATTGAGACGCTGGCGATTGCCCTTACCTGGTGGTTAAGTCTGCCAGGTCGCATAGTGACACGTTGCTGACCTGTGTGAGAAGACCACCTGGTGCCCATTGGAGCTGTGAAAGATAGAGGTGCTCCTGCACACCAATGTAGGGAGGTCTGCGTCGCATAACATGCTTCACCACTACACCGGGGTGCACGGAGGACATTACCAATGGTGGGCCGTACCTCTCTGCATCACAGGCTGGAGGATGTTGAGCTGGCTGGATGCTGTGGAGGGTGAGACCACTGAGCTGCACCGAACTTGTGTTATGGGAGCACTGCAACTTCACACCTAAGGGGGCCCTTTTGCATCACCTGCATTGGGAGGTTCCCCAGTGGACTTGGCGGCAACTGCTGTACCCAGGCTTGTGATGTCCCTCCTGGCTGAGGCTCCTGGTAGCTGAGTCACAGATTTGGAGAGAGGGCAGTGGATTGTGCCACGGTGTCAATGTCCAGGTGAGGAGAAGGTGCGACGCGTAGCGGAGGAGGTCCGGGGGTCGAGTCGGGCCCAGGCCTAGCACATGTGGGTGACACACCCCCTATGGTGGGTCAACCGCTATGGCGGAAGAGCACCACTCCACTGCTTTCAAGCAGTGCAAGAAGAGGAAGTATGGCATGATGATAACTATCTGATGTACTCATGCTATGTTTCATTTGCGGGCGGGAGGGTGGGTGGGGCTGCTCTACTCATGGAGCAGGGCTGGGGCAGAGTGGTATGCCCACTCAAGTGCACAGTGACTGTTTGGTCGGCCCTCTAAGGCCGCCCAAAGCAGTCATACGCACTTCCCTGTTTGCAATGCAGGCTGCATTACAGCCTGCATGGAGTACATGCCTACCCCCCTCCAGCCCCTAGCTGAACACCTTGTCAAAGCGCTCAAGAACAAACACAACGCCGCATTGCAGCATTGTGATTGGCTTGGGTGAGGGAGCCTGGCTGCCTCCTTGCTGTTGCTGGAAGCAGACTCAGGAGAGCAGGAGCAGAGAAGATGCGGGACTCAGCCTCGAGGTAAGAATTTTTAAAAATATATTTACCACCCCTGCTCCCCCTGCATCCCCGCCCCTTCCGGTGTCCTTCCCCACATTTCCCACCCCCAACAGTCCAGTTTCCCCGCAGCACTACATAATGGTGGCCGCTGTGGGGCCATGCGCTGCGGGTGTACCACTGGTGCACCAAATGTAAGCCTGTCTGCATCTCTCTGCCCCTGGACAGCACCTAACACCAAGGACCCTTCCGCTCAGACACTCCACCGCTACAACACCAGTACCCTACTCACCATCAACCCTGAATGCTACACCGCCTGCCATCTAGCAACACTGCAGAATTCTCTTGCACCCTGCGCCTGTCAAAACTGGAAACACACCTTCTGCCACATCAGCACACCAGCGCTTCCTGCCACCCAGCCTACCAGCAGCGCAGCTGACCGGCTCAACTGCATCCTCCTCAACGTGCAGTCCCTCCACAAACACGCAACAGAAATCTGGGGCCTCCTCGACACCATCTCTTCAGACATCACCTTCTTCATGGAAAGCTGTACCAACCTCTGCTATGAATCGGACATCGCCGTCAAGATCTGCAACGGCTACAAATTCACCCGCACAGACCACCCTGAGCGGCCAGGAGGAGACATTGCCATTGTCTAAAAAAGGCACACTCCGACTGACCACACACTCTAATGACCCAGCGGTGACCATGGAACACCTCCGCTTCCAGATCCGGACCAACCCGAACACCTCCCTCTGCAGCACCCTCATCCACAGGCCCCCCGGGCCATGAAGACCCATTCACTGATGCCATTGTAGACCTCATCGCACCCTAGGCTCTACCATCCACCGACTCCATCATACTCTCATCATAATCTCAGACGTCTACTTCTGTACAAACAAGGGTAGGATGGTTAATGACCTTATCTTCTATACCAGAAAACAAGCATGCTGGCGGAATTTGATATATTCCATGTTTCGAATATCAGGCACTAGGAAAACACCTCATGGTCTCAAATTAACGACGTTGCCCTCGCTCACCTTCAATGCAAATGCAACTATCACCCTCTACAACAATGGTACCATCCTTATCTAAGCCTCTAATGCTAATCTAGCCATGATGGCCAACATCTTCCCTAGACTCAAGAAGGCGGTCTCGGCTAAATCCAATGACCCCTATCCACACCCTATCACCACTTTGGGCTTAACCAGTTCTCCCCCCTCCACAGTCAGGAGGCCCACACTCTCCCTAAATCATTCCCCTCCTTAGATGATCCTGGAACCTCTCAACCCCCTGTCAGACTGACCCAATACACTAGACCTCCGACTCAGAAGGTGGGCAAGCCTACCGGTACGTGCTTATCGCCATTCTCCAGTCAGATACAGGCTGATTCTCGACCGGGGACTTCCCCTATCTCCCTATTGCCTTTGCACTCATCGAAAGTTCCCCCATCTGACATCCCTCTTTCTCCTGGCAATTGCCCTCCACGGACCATGTTCCACTAAACCCACTCAATCCTTACTTGACCGTCCCTGGCTCACAGGGCAATGGCCCTCCAACCTCCTTACTTGTACCACCCCTCTATCCATACATCATGGAACACCTCAATGACCAACTCCCCTCTCTGGAACCTCAAAATACCGCCCTAGACCTCTCTGGTACACATCTAGACCCCTCCTCTTTGCCAGAACTCCCCTCACAACCTTTACCCCTCTCACCGCATTCAGACCTGGTGGCGTGCCTGGACGATATATTTCTCCAGCTGCACCTTCTCACCGTTGAACTTCATAATTTAAAAGCCCTTTCAATTGAACACCGCCCCCTGATTAGCTCCCTCCTCTCCCTTGCAAATTTGCCCAGAGCCACTGCTAGTGACAGAACTCGCGGTGGTCAGCCCCCCTTTCTATCTCTAAAACCATACCCCTACCTAACGCTCCCTCCTGCCCTAGAAGAGCGAAGGCATATCTCGCATCCAACAATATCGAGGACTTACTCAATTCTTACTTGCTTATCTTAGACACAAACAAGATTACTCTGGGGCAAATTCAAGCTATTAACGCTAACCCGTACAGAGAAACCCCTCACAACCTTAGAGGCATAAATAATGACAACCTTATGAGAGTAAACATCATACAGACTCCTACCCCGCATAAACCGGTGCAACTCAAATGCGTACTACTCAACTGCAGGTCAGCCAACAAACACGCCTCTGACATATTCGACCTCATCCAACACAATGAGATAGACATCATCATCCTCACTGAAACTTGGCTGAATCCCGCTTCCACTCGCATCCAAGACCTCTTAGTGCCTCCTACCCATGACATAATCTGTCTAGACAGAGCTTTGAAGCCAGGCGGTGGCCTAGTGTGTATACATCGGAGCACACTATCGGTCTCCCACTCGGAGTACTCTACGCCATCTTCTTGCGAATACCTTTCTCTCAATATCTCTAGTCACAACCTTCCGGTATGCAAACTACACACATTTTATCACCCCCCCTAGGGACAACCTCTCCTTCATTGAACAATTAATGGAAATAATCTCTGGCAATGTTGATTCCATGATGGAGCGGGTAGTACAACATTTTGTATACCCTCCTATTCTGCATGTTTATACTAATTAGAATAATCTATTAATTATAATATTATTAATGTGTTTGTGTGAAATCTAATCAACAATTACTAATGTATGAAATACACGTGGGATTTGCATTTTGCATGGCTAAATAATTGTTATTATTAACATATGTACGCATATTAACATTAGAAAAATAGAATATTGCATGATATATGTTGCTTTGGTGACGTTATCATATGTTGCACCAGATGACATCAATGGGTAAATATGAACACTTTAAATGTCGCCATATGCTAGATAATTACAAGCACATAGGGGAAATTACTGAGGGTTTAACAATTTATTCGTTATTTCTATGTTTTAATTATTTTTTGTGTTTGTTTCGCTTAAGTTGTCCTTTGGGCCTAAAATCAAGATGGCCGCCTGACTGACTCGACGCGATGCACACCATTCCACGAGGATTCGGGTGAAATGCGCTTGTGCCAACCACACGTACCAGTGGCCTCGACATGACCCAAGACTCGATGTACCCAAGCAAGGTCACGACGGGATGCCTGCCAAGTGTTTTGACAATAGACTTTTATAAAAAAATGGATGGATCATGCCTGACGATATAACATCATGAACTGTGTGAAACCTCACCGGACGACCCCAACCGACCAATGGGATGAGCCCAAATTCTCTAAATTGTATCTTTTAGACCTTATTTCTATTATATAAATGACGGTAGAATAGAGAGGCTGCTACCTCCTTATATATTCTTTTGCTGACGGAGACGACGGTGATGCTACGCGACGGCTGTGCTCCTGAATCTTTGACAGACTAAATTGCTGCCCAATTTCCTGATGAACTAAAGACTTCCGTAATTTATGGGCACCGATCGATACTTGCAGGTTTCTGGTCTCTGACCCGATCTTTGGGACTGTAGCGCGCTGACGACTAAATTTGATGACTTAGAGGACGACCGATAGCCAGAATAGGTAAATATGGTGTTTTGTGATTTGCGTAATGATTAATAAATTTACTAGATGGAACTAAATTCTTACATTTATTTAGATAAACAAAATATTGATTAACAACCAAATGTGTTTTGGTCATTTATTAAGAGAGGATATATCAGGATCTTATGTGTGTTTAACCGGAGTAAATTATTTTACCAATCCAACTAAATGATTCATCGATTACATGGGAGGAGTATCTTAAAGGTTTCAGGTTTATGATGTGTAGATATGAGGTTTAATGTACAGATGTGTAAATAATTTCTTCCTACAGGTTATAAGGTATTCCTTTCATGTCAGTGCTTGGAACATTTATCTCTCCTGTACGTGCAGGCCAGTGAGAAGAGAAGTGTGAATGTTGGTGATATGGACCCCACCACTGATTGAAAGAGTGAATGTGGTAATGTGATATTTGGCCTGTGACGAAGGGAGGATATTAGGTACGGGGTTTTGACTAGATTCCCGATACCCAGGTTTCCGCACTCCATCAGTTTTTCTGGTAGCAGAGTTATGGTTTTTATTGTTTTGGTTTAGTGATTATTGCTTGTAAATAGCTTATTGATTATTGAGTGTGGAAAAGTATTGGTTTATGTATTAACACTCTATGTTGAGTTGCGTTAAGTTCTATGTTGTTGGCACGACTTCTGGGATGTAGGAAGTCGGAAGTCGGAAGTTTGTAACGGTTCCGTAGTAGAGCAGAGGTAAGCGCTGCTCTCGGGAAAGACGGAATTGTTGTTGCCCTGTAGGTACACAGGGGGAACGTGTAATGAGTGAAGTTGCACAACGCATTGTCTGGGTTCGGTTCGGTAACATTGCCGTGTGTTGCCATTAGAGACATTTCCTGTATGAAAGAAGTGTATGGTAGCGAAGGTCACCTGTGAAATTTTGGTCTTAGGTACCAGGAGTCCAGAAGGAGCTCTGATAACGCTAATCACTGGAAAGGTAATAGGTGTTCCCTAAGCTTGTTAGAAGGATAAAGTAGAGGGTAGTGCTACTTTGTTAACGAGTGTCATAATTCTGTAGTAGAACAGACTGTTCGCTGTTCTCGTGAAAGACAGAATTCTGTGTGAATGAACTACATTTTTCCCGTGTGAAAGTGCGTGAATGGAAAAGCATTCGGGTTAATTGTGAAACTCTGGTTTTATTTCTCAGGAGCATTGGGTCTCCAACTAGGTGTCTTAATTCTGGAGAAACAGTTAGCTAATGCTTGCTAGAAGGGTAAGGTAGAGGGATGTGCTACTTTATCAACGGTAGTAACGATTCCTTAGTAGGGCAGAGGTAAGCGCTGCTCTCGGGAAAGACGGAATTCTTGTGAGAAAGGTCATTAACTATTCTTTGGTTAGCGAAGCGGACAATGGTGACGTTTTTTATGTCGTTACTAACAGATTTGTGAATTGAAAGAACGTAAAAAGCTTTAATTTTGTAAAGGAGGGGTCAACAGGAGCAGGAGCTGCAGCAGCGGCTGCTGACGTCAGAAAAGGCCGTGCTGGGATTGGCCAGTCAGCCAAAGACGTAGACGCTCCTGATTGGTGCGTTAGTGTACGCCGCACTAGGAGTGGAGAATTACAGGGTGACGTAAACGCTCCTGATTGGTGCGTTAGTGTACGCTGCGCTAGGAGTGGAAAATTACAGGGTGACGTAGACGCTCCGGATTGGTGCGTTAGTGTGAGTCGCGCTACGATTGGTTAAAATAACAGAACAGTTGTAAGGAAAAGACTAGTGATAAATGAAAGACAAAAATGATGTATTACGATCCACCTGAAAAGGAGAAAAAGTCCTGGTTTGGGAAAATCAAGAAATGGTTTAAAAAGGACAAACCGATTGCGACTAGGGAAGGACAGTTGCTTCCCCCACAAAAAACCCCTGCATCCTTCATGGTTGCGAAATACGGATATTATACTTGTATTTGGGTGGATAACTGGGTGAAGTATACCAAAAATTATGGAGTCTTGGAATTTCCAGGGCATGGTTCGTTTAGACTAGCGGTTTTGAGAAATTTGAGAGAGAAAATGATGAATCTAGAAGATGTAGGGGGAGAGTGTTCCAGGTCTTGGAGGCATTGTAGGAAAACGTCCTGCCGCCAGACCTAGTCTTTTTTATTCTTGGGGCCGTGGCCATAAAGGTCTGGCTTGAACGGAGGTTTCTGCTGGGTTGGTAGTGGGTGACTAAGTCACGGGTTATCATCGGACCTGTGTCCCAGAAGGCCTGATGGGCAATGCACATGGCCTTGAAGAGAATTCTCTGGCGCACTGGTAACCAGTGAAGGCTGACCAGACCGGCTCTCACTGATTGCCTGCGAGGAAGCTCAAGCAGTGTGCGAGCCGCACAGTTCTGCACTGTCTGGAGTCTGCGTAAGGTGTAATCAGGAGCGCCAAGGTAGAGTACGTTGTTAAAGTCTAGGCGGGACTGTATTAAGCCCTGGATGGCTACCTGCTTAGCTTCCATGGGTAGAAGGGGGAGAATTTTATTTAACATCCTAAGGAGGCCAAAACAGGTAGCCGAGAGTTTTGTGGCCTGAGTATTGAATGAAAGGGATCTATTCAGCCACACCCTGAGGCTCTTGATGTTATCCTTGGGTGCTGGAGAGGCTGAGGAGTGGCGGAAGGTATAAGTACATGTTTGGTAGATATGGGCATGACACTCAGGATGAGAGAATGAGAAGGTGGAGGAATGCAAGTATGACTGATGGATTGTTTCCTGTAAGAAATGTTGAGGAAATGGGAGGGAAAAAATGTACGGAAAAAAGACATAATAGAGAATCAAGAGGGTATGGAATGAATGAATCGGAGGATGATGTTCTCGATGACATGTTTTATAAAAATCCACCTCCGTATCAACCAGAATCTGAAATGTTAACACCTAGTGCCCCAATGAGAGAAACTTTGCGAATCATTAAGACTGAACCAGTTCCCCAAGAATTAGGGAAAAATAATTCCATGAGAGAGATAGAGAGAAAATCAGATGATAAAACGAGTGGTGAAAATTCGGCAGAATTAGCAAAAACAACTTTAGAATTAACTGAAAAGATAAGAGTATTGACCAAAAATTTAGAAGCTGTAACTGTTCCAGTGACTATAGGCCCTGTGATGCCTATATTTGATAAACAGAAAGATAGTGAACATTGTTTAACAGTTCCTTATAACAGTCATAAACAGACTGAGAAGCCAAAGCAGAGCCTAAATGAAAATCCATGGAGACAGACAATGAGTGTGATCGAACCAAATGTTTCGAATAACCCATTTATAGGTCCAAATGTAGCAGAAAGACATACAATGACAATGGAATCAGTATTAGAGACTCAAAGTGACTTAGAACGAAATAATGTAGAGAAACCAGTAGGTCCATCTTCAGAAGAATTGAGTGAATGGTTGAGAAGCTTGCAGAGAAAAGACAAAGAATCCCAATCAACAGATGTGGCCAAATTACGAATGGTCCCGGAAGAGTTAATAGTAGGCACTATCCCCACAGAGAAATTAAAAACTTATCAGAATGAGGAGTTATTGTTTTTGTGCAAAAGTGTAACATGGAGAGCAAAAAATTTGCATGAAAGACTAGAAGAAGTAGCAAATGAAATGGGTATAGATATTGAAAAGGTAAAGGCCCTTCAGAAACCATATCGAATAGATTTTACTGAAAAGTATATTGAAAATTTGAATACCACAGGACGATGTATCGAAAACGAGATGATGCCTCAGATAAAACTTTTGCAGCTTTCCCTGTTAGAGAGAAGGAAAAGGTAGTAACAGAATGCCCTATGAGAGAATTTCCAGGAGGAGGATATGTTTATGTTCCATGGACTAGACAAGATATTTTGTCATTTACAAATGATTTCCCCTGACTACGCGAAAAGCCTGTCGAGTGGTATAGGCAAGTGAACAGATTTGTGAAAGTATCTGAAGTATTATGGATTGATCTGAATAGCCTATTTGACATAATAGTACCAGCAGATTTATGGACCAAGTTCAAGCTTATAATAAATTGGCCAACACAGGAATACCCTAGGGATCCAAAGACAGGAGCCCCTGATCCAGAGGTTAGGAAGAAATATGAACAGGGTATTGCCTTTCTGAAAAATATAGTACCTCCTAAAGAAACTGATTGGGTAAAAATTGACAGAACTCATCAGGAAAGTAAGGAATCGGTACATGCCTATTACGAAAGATTGATTTTGGCCTTTAAACAGTTTAGTGGTGATGACAATTTGAGTGAAAAATATTTGAGTCATTTTGTATACAGATTTGTATATGGTTTACGTCCAGAAATTAGTGAAATGATTAGGCAACATACGGTAGATTGGCAAAATAAGAAAATAGATGAAGTATTGGGACACGCAAAATATTTCAGTGATGAGATTGAAGCCAAACAGCATAAATTAAAAGAAACGGCTATGTGGGTACAAGTAAAGGTGGCAGAAAGACAGGAAGCTCAGTTAGCGGAACAAGCGAATAATACAGGCCCCAGACAAAAATTCACTCCTGGGAAAGGTAAGGGAAATTTTAACATAGAAGATGCCAAAAAGAAATTCCCATGTCATAATTGCGGTAGGGTAGGGCATTGGAAATCCGAGTTTAAATTTCCCCCAAGTACTAATAATGAAAATGCATCATTGAATCCACAGGTGCAGAATGAGGTGAGTGGTCAACCGCAGCGACAGCAGCAGGTTGTTTCCCAACAGAATCAGTTGCCAAAACCGCCTTTTCCACAAAGCAAAAATTCACAGAAATACAGTAATGAGACAGGATTCTACAATGAAGAACAGGTAATTAAGCTGCCGCGCGCCAGCGCTGTTTTGCAGTATTGGCTACAACGCGATGCGAGCGATTCTGAGGAATGTTATTGACGGTGCCGAAGGGAGGAAGAAGAGTGCTTACTTGGCGCAACTCTAGAAGTAGACCAGACAGGTCCATTTGTGGATGGGAAAATAAATGATGAAAACATTACTTTCTTAGTCGATACTGGTGCTACTCGATCAACTGTTAGGTCAGCTGATGTTAAGAATCTTCCTCTCTCGGATGAAACGATCCAAGTAGTTGGTGTATCCAACAGACAGATTAAGACTCATCTTACAGAACCAGTGAAAGTTAGCATAGGGAAGTTCTCTGAAATGCACCGCTTTGTCGTGTGCGACACAAGTCCTGGAAACTTATTAGGTAGGGATCTGCTGTGCAAAATGAATTGCACCATTTTCTGTACCCCGGATAGTATAGCATTTGAGACCCCTGATGAAGATGTGCTGTTTAAGATGACTATGGCGAACAGAGAAACCGATATTATTGAAGCCTATGCTGTGTTTAACCCTGATAAATTACCAAAAGAATTAAAACAGACCGTAAAAGGAGAAGTCTGGGATTTCACAGGAGAAGATGTGGGACTAATGAGAAATGTGGACCCAGTAAAAATAACAGTGAATGAGGGAATAAGCTATCCAAATATCCCTCAATATAAATTGACACCTGAGATAATTGAAGGAGTTACTCCAATAATTGAGAAAATGATAAAACAAGGCATTTTGAGAGAGATAACGAGTAGTCCATGTAATTCCCCGATCATGGGACTGAAAAAGCCTAATGGAAAGTTCAGGATAGTGCAAGATTTGAGAAAGATAAACAAAATTGTTGTATCGTGTTGTCCTATTGTACCAAATCCATCTGTAATTTTGTATCAGATTCCCCATGATGCAGAATGGTATACTGTAATTGACTTATGCCATGCTTTCTTTTTGCATTCCATTGCACCATGACAGCCAGCAAATTTTTGCGTTTCGTTTTGGCAAGCGTATTTTGGCTTGGTGCTGAATTCCACAGGGGTATACAGAAAGACCCTCAATCTTTATTCAGATATTGAAGAAATCCTTAGAAAGTTAAGAGATGCCCGAGAATTCAGTGTTAATGCAATATATCGACGACCTTCTTGTGGCGTCGAAGATCCGCGAAGCCTGTGTAATGGACACTATAGCATTGCTGAATCATCTAGCAGATGGAGGACTTAAAGTGTCACCATCAAAATTGCAATTTTGCAAAAAAGAAGTACACTATTTAGGCCATAATATCGAAAAGGGACTGAGAAAGATAACAATAGACAGAATCAGGATCATAAAAGGAATGAGACCCCCCATGACTCAAAGAGAGGTGAGAATGTTTCTTGGAATGGTTGGATACTGTCACCAGTGGATTCGCAATTCCTCCCTGATTGCAAAGCCTTTGGTACGCTTGACAAGAAGTGATGTGAGGGATCCCATTGATTTGAACAAAGAGGAATTGGCAGCTTTTAAGCGGTTGAGAGATGGTTTGTGTGAAGCACCTGCATTAGGTATGCCCAATTATGAGAAGGAGTTTGAGTTGTACTGCAGTGAGAGAAATGGATGTGCGCTTTCTGTATTAATACAGAAGCATGGAAAATTGGGGAAACCAATTGCATACTTTTTATCAATGCTAGACCCTGTAGCTGTAGCCTTACCTGGGTGCTTGAAAGCAGTGGCTGCTACCTGTCGAAGTTTGGAACAGAGTGAAGGAATTGTGATGGGATATCCTGTGAAAGTGTTTGTACCTCATGATGTGGAAATCCTTTTAACAAGGAGTCGCACTCAGTACATGACACATAGTCGTCTGACTAAGTATGAGAAAGTCATATTAGGTGCAACAAATGTAAGCCTTGAGAGATGTTTGAATGTGAATCCGTCAACGTTGCTGCCTGATGCTGAGAATGTGGAAGTCAGAGATGAAGCAGATCATGATTGTCTGGATGTACTCGACTTTTGTACCAAACCACGTCCGGACATAAAAGATATACCATTTCCAGAAAGTGATTTTGTGATGTTTGTAGATGGTTCCTGCCTAAGAACAGATGATGGAATGTTGAGTGCAGCATATGCAGTATGCACGGTTGCAACAGTAATGGAAGCATCCTACCTGAAAGGAGTAAAATCAGCCCAAGTAGCTGAACTTGTTGCTTTAACTAGAGCATGCAAGATTGGAACGAGTGTGAGAGTGTCTGTGATAACTGACAGCCAGTACGGATTCGGTATGATGCACGATTTTGGCCAAATATGGCTGCAGAGAGGGTTTTTGGCATCAAGTGGAACTCCCATTTAGAATGCTGAGGTGGTTGGAAAATTGTTTGAGGCGATACAGCTGCCTAGGCAATTGGCTGTTGTGAAGTGTGCTGCCCACAGTCAGTCTGGCGATTACATAGCCATCGGCAACAAATACGCCAATGATATAGCCCAATACTGTGCACGTAATCAGTATTCAATAAACAGGGCAAAGGAGAAAGAAGTGACTTCTTGCACCTTAATGTTTACTAACATTGTGGGTACATGGGAAGAAGTAAGGCAGTTGCAGGAAGAAGCAGGAGATGAGGAAATGAAGCAGTGGGTAAAAGCAGGATGTGCACCAAGAGAGAAAGACCATGTGTGGGTCTATCGGGATGGAAGACCAGTTATGCCTGATAGCATGATGTCTGCCATGGCACGGATGTATCATGGTCAGGGACACATAGGGAGAGATGCCATGATCAGGTCATTTAAGCAGACCTGGTACAATGCAAAATTCAGACTTGTAGCAGAAAGTCTTTGTCAGAGATGCCTTATATGTCAGCAGCACAATCCTGGGAGAAAGACAGTGGTGAGTCTAGGAACAATAGGTCGAGAAGGAGGACCTTTTACCAGAATGCAAGTAGATTTCATTGAAATGCCTCCTTGTAACAGGTTGAGGTATGTTCTAGTTATGGTCTGTTTGTTTTCTAGATGGGTGGAAGCATTCCCCATGAGAAGAAATGATGGAATCACAGTGGCAAAATTGCTATTGAGGGAATTTATTCCTAAATTCGGGTTCCCAGTAACAATTGAATCAGACCGAGGAAGACATTTCCATAATGAGATCATAAAATTGATTTGTGAAGCATTGAATGTACAACAAAAACTACATTGTGCCTATCGCCCAGAAGCTTCTGGTGTGGTGTGAATGGTACTATCAAAAACAGGATAGGGAAAATGTGTTTAGCCACGGGTATGAAATGGTCTGATGTCTTGCCTCTAGTATTCATGACTATTAGATCAATTCCAGATAGAACTACAGGGTTGAGCCCCCATGAAATTATCATGGGTAGAGCGATGCGTCATGTGTTCATACCAGTCAACAAGCTGTTGCCTATAACTGATGACATGGTGTTGGATTACTGCAAAAACCTGGCTGACGCAGTTCATTCTGTGTTTCATCAGGTTGGAGCGGATGCCACCACCCTTGAAAAGAAGCAAGCTCATGATCTGAGCCCAGGGGACTGGGTAAGAATCAAAGTACACAGAAGAAGAAACTGTTTGGTTTCGAGGTGGGGAAAACCACAACAAGTGATTTTGACTACAACGACAGCTGTGAAGTGTGCTGGAATTAAGAACTGGATTCATGCAAGTCACACATTAAGGATTCCAAATCCAGTGGATTGCACAGAAAGATAATATTTTGATAAAACAGAATCTAGTACTGAATCAAATGAGGAAGAGACAAGAACAAAAGAAAACCCTGAAAGGGGGGAATCAGTGTCTGATCTAACTTTGATCCCCAGAAGTAATTCCTTGAAAAGAAGGCTACAGATTTCTGATACCAGCTCAGAGTCAGAGACTGAACAAGGAACTCAATGTTTGAGGAAAGAAAAGGATAGTGAAAAGACAATAAAAGAAATTGCCGAGAGAGAAGTTCCAGATGAAAAATTGAGAGAAATTCCACCTGAAATAACAAATCTAGATGGACAGGTGCCAGATACAGAAAGAGAGGGAAAGATTTCTGCAGAAGACCCCCGAGGAGGTGTAGGGAACTCCAACATCCAGTTAGAAGTAGGGACAAGTAGTCAGCAGGAAGATTGCGTGCCGGAGATTCGAGGAGGGACAGAAGTAGGGAAAACAAAAGAAGTAGAGGAAAGAAAAGCTGTTGAGAGTAAAAAGCAGGTTGAAACTGAGTCAGAGGAAAGCGAAGATGAAGTACCAGAAGGTAGAGTCTTAAGAAAGAGAGCTCGGAGAACTGAAAAGAATGATAAATGAGGTAAACTGAAAAGAGCAGCAAAGATGAAGTCTGGCCAAACAAAATAAAAAGCCTGAGATATCGACTGACACGAGTAAAATTACCAAGAGCTGAACAGGTGAATGAAGTGACAAGTCAAGAGAAATCAAAAGACGAAGAAATAGTTATGATAAAGGAAAGCAAAAGAACGAGGAAACCTAACCAGAATTATAAGTCGCCGGAATGGACGTATGTGGTCCTGCCTGAACTAAAAGAAGAGGCAGATAGCCAAGGAAACCCAGAGGTGACTGTACCAGAAGTGGTTGAGGAAGACGAGGAATCGGAAATCCTGAGAGTTATTTTATCCGATATTGGAGAAGAGACAGATGTTCAGGACATTCTGTATTCAGATCACGAAGGAAAAGTGAAGGATGATGAAATGCCGAACTGAATGAGACAAGAAAGCTGCTAATGGAAAGACAATAAAATACGGGAAAAGACAAAAACTGGTAGAACCAAGTAGGTGCTTAGAGCCTTGGGTTAGACAAACTAGTTGTGAAGTCGAAGAGGCTAAGTCAAAAGACACTGTTCATTTTTACAAAAATGGCAAACACAGATAGTAGAAAAGGTAGATGTATATTTTTGAAGAGATGGTGTAAAATGTGTTGTTGTTGTACAGGCTTCTGTGGAGTATACTAGCTCTGACGATCTCATTTAAGGTTACTATAGATACAATAGAAGGACAAAAAGGTAGTTCCAACTAGAATAGATAGAAACTATTTGAATAAAGACAGGTCTATAACTGATTTTTCTAACAATGTATTTTCGAAATTACTGTATGAATATGTAAAGACAATGGACGTAAGGGACTGCTATGTCTGTATTCAGTTACCTGCATATGTTTTGGAGGGAGTGACTTATCACCACCTTCCAGTAATTTATGGAATAACATGTAGTGTAATAGCTAGTTTATTTTACCAAATAGGGAAGTTATAATATTATTTTTCAGATGTAGACATATTTTCACAAGTGCCATCAATTAACAAGCTAAATAAGGTAAAACCTGTAAAGGTATTAGGTGAATTTTTCTTAGAGACTAAAGAACTAACATTAGAATATATATTTAGGAATAATTTGACTTGCAGTTTAAAGAAAGAAGAAAAGACGTGTTTAGATATGGTTGAAGAAAGGAGATTGAAAATGCAAAGGAAGGCATCTGAGGGAAAAGTGGAAAAGACAGTTTGGGATGTAGAAATGGAAAAACACCTGAAGGTAGAAGCTAATCCAACTATGGCTTTAGATTGGCCTCAGAAGGGAAAATTGTGTATTAGAAGGAACCAGACTGCATATGATAATTACTTTGGGCCCGATTCACAGAACTAACTTAAGACAAAATCCTAAACTTACTACCATTTTGGTATTCACAGAAGGCACTTACTCATTTTGGTATTCACAGAAGGCACTTACTCATTTCGGTATTCACAGAAGTTAGGAGTCCTAACTTTAGGACTCCTAAATGCCTTCTGTGAATACCGAAAGTCTTAAAATTAGGATTTTTCTCAGTTTAGTAGTAGTATAGTTAGGACTCCTAACTTTAGGACTCCTAAATGCTTTCTGTGAATACCGAAAGTCTTAAAATTAGGATTTTTCTCAATTTAGTAGTCCTAAGTTTAGTCCTAAGTTTAGGACTCCTAACTTTAGGACTCCTAAATGCCTTCTGTGAATACCGAAAGTCTTAAAATTAGGATTTTTCTCAGTTTAGTAGTAGTATAGTTAGGACTTTCTCAATTTAGTAGTCCTAAGTTTAGACTTAGGACTACTAAATTGAGAAAAATCCTAATTTTAAGACTTTCGGTATTCACAGAAGGCATTTAGGAGTCCTAAAGTTAGGAGTCCTAACTATACTACTACTAAACTGAGAAAAATCCTAATTTTAAGACTTTCGGTATTCACAGAAGGCATTTAGGAGTCCTAAAGTTAGGACTCCTAACTTCTGTGAATACCGAAATGAGTAAGTGCCTTCTGTGAATACCAAAATGAGTAAGTGCCTTCTGTGAATACCAAAATGGTAGTAAGTTTAGGATTTTGTCTTAAGTTAGTTCTGTGAATCGGGCCCAGTGTAGGTAACAGTGAGTGCCATGATACATACCGAATCATGGGTGGATGGGGATTTAAAGGAGAAATGATCCAGTTTTTCCTGGATTATACTTTATTTGTGGGAGCAAGGTGTATTGTCGTTTGCCAGACCATTGGTATGGCACATGTTATCTAGGCCTGGTTTTCCCAAAGATTTTTCATATGGGAAGAGAAGATGGTGTACATAAGTTAGGTAGTTATTTAGCACGTAGAAAGAGAGAATCTTGGTCAGAAATTGTAGGTGACATCTTTGGAGCATTGATACCAGCAGTGGGAATATCTCTGAATGCGAACAAAATCAGAAAGCTATCAACAGTAGTGGATCACTTGTCAACAAGCACCGCCGGAGGATTTTTATTGGTAAACACTGAAATGGTTGCCATGTGTGCCATGGTAATGCAAAATCGACTTGCCCTTGATTTATTATTGGCAAAAGAGGGTGGAGTCTGTGGAATGCTGAAAGTTCAACATTGTTGTACTTACATTCCAGACGAAAGTAAAGATTTGAAAATTTATATTAAAAATATAACTGAACTGCATGATGAAATTGCACCACTGGAGGTTGAAGGTGTTTGGGAAAAGACTGGTAAGAAAATATCTTCTATTAAGAATTTCTTGGTAAACCTAGGTAGTACCTTTATAGGTAAGATCTTATTTCCATTAACATGTGTGATTTCGTAGTATTAATATTAAGATTAGGATGGCTTTGTCATAAAAGAAAGAAAAGTCAGAAAAAGTTAAAGTGAATAAAAGCAAGAAATCACTTCGACTCCATGAAAAGGGATACAAAATTATAATGGTGTGGTGATAAAATCACCAAAGGGGGGATTGATGGAGCGGGTAGTACAACATTTTGTATACCCCCCTATTCTGCATGTTTATACTAATTAGAATAATCAATTAATTATAATATTATTAATGTGCTTGTGTGAAATCTAATTAACAATTACTAATGTATGAAACACATGTGGGATTTGCATTTTGCATGGCTAAATAATTGTTATTATTAACACATGTACGCATATTAACATTAGAAAAATAGAATATTGCATGATATATGTTGCTTTTGTGACGTTATCGTATGTTGCACCAGATGACATCAATGGGTGAATATGAACGCTTTAAATGTCGCCATATGCTAGATAAGCCCAAGCACATAGGGGAAATTAGTGAGGGTTTAACAATTTATTCGTTATTTCTATGTTTTAATTACTTTTTGTGTTTATTTCGCTTAAGTTGTCCTTTGAGCCTAAAATCAAGATGGCCGCCTGACTGACTCGACGCGATGGACACCATTCCACGAGGTTTCGGGTGAAATGCGCTTGCGCCAACCACACGTACCAGTGGCCTCGACATGACCCCAGACTCGATGTACCCAAGCAAGGTCGCGACGGGATGCCTGCCAAGTGTTTTGACAATAGACTTTTATAAAAAACCTGATGGATCATGCCTGACGATATGACATCATGAACTGTGTGAAACCTCACCGGACGACCCCAACCGACCAATGGGATGAGCCCAAATTCTCTAAATTGTATCTTTTATACCTTATTTCTATTATATAAATGATGGTAGAATAGAGAGGGCTGCTGCTTCCTTATATTTTCTTTTGCTGACGGAGACAACGGTGACACTACGCGACAGCTGTGCTCCTGAATCTTTGACATACTAAATTGCTGCCCAATTTCCTGATGAACTAAAGACTTCCGTAATTTATGGGCACTGATCGATACTTGCACGTCTCTGACCCGATCTCTGGGACTGTAGTGTGCTGACGACTAAATTTGATGACTTAGAGGATGACCGATAGCCAGAATAGGTAAATATGGTGTTTTGTGATTTGCGTAATGATTAATAAATTTACTAGATGGAACTAAATTCTTACATTTATTTAGATAAACAAAATATTGTTTAACAAGCAAATGTCTTTTGGTCATTTATTAAGAGAGGATAGATCAAGATCTTATGTGTGTTTAGCCTGAGTAAATTACCTTACCAATCGAACTAAATGATTCATCGATTACGTGGGAGGAGTATCTTAAAGGTTTCAGGTTTATGATGTGCAGATATGAGGTTTAATGTACAGATGTGTAAATAATTTTTTCCTATAGGTTATGAGGTATTCCTTTCATGTCAGCGCTTGGAACATTTATCTCTCCTGTAAGTGCAGGCCAGTGAGAAGAGAAGTGTGAATGTTAGTGATATGGACCCCACCACTGATTGAAAGAGTGAATGTGTTAATGTGATATTTGGCCTGTAACGAAGGGAGGATATTAGGTACGGGGTTTTGACTAGATTCCCGCTACCCAGGTTTCCGCGCTCCATCAGCACGATGGGTCAAATCTTCCTCGGTTGGTCCAACGTTCACTGGTCCAATCTCAATGACCAAGCTGTAACATGCCTCAAATTCATCTGTGACCGGCCAACCCATAATAAAGGAGAAATTCTGGACCTCATCATCACCAAAGATCACACTATCACACTGGACACCATTACCCCTTGTGATTGGTACCATCATCACAGCATTTTCTTTTTCATTAACATGGAGGTCTATCTGAGGAAGGCTCAACCAACGAAATCGAAGATTTGGAAAAGGGACCTCAGAGATATCAATACAGCCGATCTAGCAACCCACTGTAAATTTGCCCTCGCTCCACAATAGTGACATGTCTGAGGTACAGGCACTCACTGACTTCTAAAACTCTACTATTTCTAGCATCATGGACTCCATTGCTCCACTCCAACCAAAAAAATGCCTCAACAAAAATATTCAAACCATGGTTCAACAACAACTTAAACTCGGAACACAGCAACCTTAGGGCAATCGAACGATCTTGGAGATCGAAACCATCCTCGGACCAGTTAATAATCCTTAGATCGGTAAGGAGCTCCTACAACAAACAAATCAAGATCACTAAGGCTCAATACTTCAGATCCCAACTTAATCAAGCCGCTAATCACCCCAAAAAACATTTTGAGCTGGTGAAACAACAATCGGTGGAAGCACCAAATCGCTCAGTCTCTGGAGTCAGCCTGCTTTCATGAGAGCACGTGGCTGCCTTCTTTACTGAGAAATCTAGACTCATCAATATTGATCTGGACTCCAGGAAGGCTCAATTGCTATCTGGTGGGTCTGCGCCCCCCCGGCCCTATCAGAGAAGATCAAACCGATTAGCACCAACAACAATGCCTCATGGGGCACCTTCAGTTCCCTCTGTGAAAGAGACACTAACTAGATTCTTCAGAGTATCAACCCATCTAACCATTATAGTGACACGTTACCACCTTCCATCTTCAAAGAAGTCAAGGATGTCGTCACCCCCATATGGACAAAGATTGTCAATGCGTCCATGTCACAAGGTATGATCCCAAATTGCCTAAAAGCCGCTCAGGTAACATCTGTCTTAAAAAAGCCTACTGCAGATAGTATGGATATTAACAACTTCCGCCCAATCTCTAACATCCCCACTCTAGCCAAACTCCGAGAAACATGCATTCAATCCCACACCTGTGCCCACATCGAGAATTTCCATCTCCTGGCCCAACACCAATCTGGCTTTCGGAGTGGGCACAGCAACGAATCGGCTCTCACTCACGTTACGGGTGACATTTTAAAAATGCTTGACCAAAACAAAGCTTGCCTCTTTATCCTTCTTGACCTTTCCTCTGCATTTGATACTGCTAATCACAACACCCTCCTATCCATTTTGGAGCACAGGATGGGCCTTTCTGGTTCGGTGCTGCAATGGTTCTCGTCCTTCCTCCACCACAGATCCCAAAGAGTTGAGGCAAACCACTCTCTCTCCCAGCTTTCACCAGTATCCATGGGGGTCCCCCAAGGGTCCGCGTTATCTCACTTACTTTTCAATCTGTTCTTGGAACCTTTAGCTAATGCACTAAATTCCGCTGACATGCTCTTCCATATGTATGAGGATGATACGCAACTTTATCTGAAAATCTCTTCCCTGAATAACCTCATATCAATCAACACTATTCTAATAAATACTCAAAACTGGTTAACTGAGAACCACCTCTTGCTCGACACCTCCAAAACAGAATTCCTTCTCTTTTCTCCCCCGAATCACATCCCCAAGCTAGACCTTTGGATGAACCACCTCACTGCCTTCAACTGCTCCCCCATCATTATTGACTCAGCCAAATCTCTCGGTATCACCCTGGGCAAGCATCTGAACATGAAAGATCATATCAGCAATGTGTGCAAGGGAGCTAATCACCTAATGAGAATACTCAGGAATCTCAGACCTTTCCTTCAACAAGCTGACTTCAAGCAAGTGGTCCAAGGGCTTATTTTGCCAAGGCTAGACTATGGCAGTGCTACACTCTGTGGCCTCCCCAACTATACCTTGACCCCTCTAAGGGCTTCACTGAATGCGGCAGCCAGATTGGTTATGGGTACAAAAAGAATCAAGCACATCTCCCCAGTCCTAAAATCCCTAAATTGGTTGCCCTTTTAAATAAAGAATTCAGCTAAAGGTTGCCTGTTTGTCTTACAAAGCCCTCCATTTCAAAACCCCCGTTATCTAGCACAAAAGTTAGAATTATCCGAAAGAGGTAGACCTTCAGGGTTTGCCAACTCTCTCCTCCTGAAACCACAGATCTTTCGCAAAAAGAGAACGTGTCACTGAGCTTTCTCCGGCTCTGGAACTCTCTCCCACTGGAAATTCGCAGAATCTCATCTAAAGTTGCCTTCAAATTGGAAGTAAAAAGATTCCCCATGAACAAGTTCTTACCTTAAAAGGGTCTCGAATTGTCTGCTCTAATGCTTTGGACTTACACCCTAAATCCTGCGTTGGGTGTTATTTTTCTTTATTAATCACTTGCTCCCCTCCCAGTACGCTGTGTACCAGTTTTTTTATCTTACCCTTTGTTGCCCCCTTCAATTGTAACCTTTCTGTTTGGTATGCGTATTTGTTTTGTTTGGAGTGATATTCCTTTGATGCCTGTACTGCAACTGTTACCTTCCTTTCCCTCAAATTGTAAAGCGCTCTGATATCCTTCTGGATCATGTTTGCGCTATATAAAACTTTATAAATAAATAAATAAATACTCGGAGACCTCAAGTTCCACCTGAACAACCCCAGTGACCAGAACACCACCCCCGTCCTGGGTATCCTCAACAACATCGCACTCAAGCAGCTGGTCACCACACCAACCCACATAGCCTGACACACACGCTCGAGCCTGTCTTCTCCACCAGCGGGAGCTTCAAATACAGCCATACCACAGGACTCTCCTGTACCAACCATCAATGTTTACATTACGCCTTCAACAAGCCCACCATATACCATCGCCATTGTTGCCCCCTCCGTCGCAGCTTGATCAAGGCCACCGAAGAACTTTCCATCAACTCCATCAGCACCGCCATTAGCCAACGCTTACAAACGCCAACACCGCAGAGCACAACCTCCACTGATGAACCTCCAACTGCGCTGACACCCTGGCACCCCTCAAGAAAAGACCAGGCAAACAACACTCCAAGAAGGCCCACTGGTTCACTCCTGCCCTCCACTAGTCCAGGCCCACCTGCAGACGTCTCAAGAAAAGATGGAGCCACAACATCAATCAACTGTGCAACACAGTCACCCTCGCACCATGGCGCAAGGGTGCCTGCGTTAGCGCATGCCAGCCATTGTGTGCCAATGTAGGGGAAAAAGACAGCGGGGCTTATTCATGAACCCCTTCTGACAGTTTCACCCTGCCGGTGCGTCATTTTCACGCTGCCAGTACGTCAGTACTGGCAGCGTGATTCTTGCACCACGTTGCGCCATATTTGCAAAGTGACGCATCTAGGCATATATAGGTGACCTTGTGAAGCCCTGTGTCACATTATAGCTCCATCAGGTATGATGTATGCAGGGTGGGCGTTCCCACTCAACAAAGTCTCATAGGAGTGGCGCAGTGAAATCCATCAGATTTCCCTGCAACAATTGTAGGACGCCACTGCATCAGTACCTTACGCCTGCCTCATCACAGGCGTAAGGGTGACGCAGTACCACAGGGATAGGCTGGCCTTTTGCATTGCTGGAGTAGTGGCATGCTTGTGACACAACTGCAGCAATGCGTGACTTTAGGGCTGACAGACACGTCAGGATTCAAAATGCATCTGTCATTAATTTATACATGGTTTGCTGTACAGTGAATACAGCGCATTCATGGTGTCGCAAGAAGGGTGTAGTGAAAAGTGCTGCAACGCTGTTTTTCGCAGGGATGCAACATTTTCATGAACGATGCCCAGGAATGCGCCCTATCGTATTGATGGTGCACATTCCTCCCCTGTAGTTTTGTTGCAGGGCTGCACAGCAGCATTCCTTGTAGAGCTGTCCAGCACCAAAACCTTCTGAAATGAGGCCCCAGGTGTTTGCACCATTTTTAAGACCAGCTATTTTCTGGTCTTAAAAATCTGCCTCTAACTGGAGTTAGAGGCAGTTTTTTGGGTTTTGCACCATACAAGGAATTCCTTGTAGATATCACGAAGTGGGGTTAGCTGCAGATTTTGCATGAGAACGCCCACCTTGCATCTCATTTTCGTTAAGACCCGCTAACAGAAGTGGCGGTCTTAAACATTAACGCTGGAAAAGGGTCGCTAACTAAATAGAGCGATAAAAAAAAAGCTGCTGTACTGTCAAAAGATTGAGCGCTACGGTGGCGCTAAGTCCTTGTGCATATGCCCCTTGGCCTTTTACTCACTGGGATGTTGGGGCACAGCGCAGATGTGGCTAACAAAATGCTAAGTGCTGTCATTTTAGTGGTTAACTTGATGGTCAAAGGAATTTCAGGGGCTTTGTACCACTTTTTGCAGAGGAAACGTTATTCGTTGCCAATGAGATGGGTTTTTGATGAATAATGCAACGGAAATTGAGCCGGTTTTAATTCATATTAATAATCCAATATTTGATTGCCTTTAATACAGCCACCATTGACTTCAAGTAAGCTGGTAAATGTATTTAGAGCTTTATGCATGGGGGCTGGTAGCTCGCCGTTATCAGTAGAGGCATTCCGTTTTTTTCTTTGTAAATTCTCACTCACGCCCTGAACTTATCTACATTCACAGATGTTGTGCCTTACTGTAAAACGCCTGGGGGAAATTCAGACAGTCAGCTGTGGGAATTGCTCGGGGTTCTCAAAACTACATCGCAAATCACCCTAATTGTTTATTAGATGAACAATGATTGCTTAAGCTTTGTAATTAACATGTTGAAATCCACCAACTAAAGAGACTACACAATATCTTAATTAGAAAGCAGTTCCAATTTGTTACATATCGCTTGTCAGACAGGAAAATGCACTGCCAGGGCTCATCCATTCTTTTCAGCAGCAACAGAGAGGATGAATTAAAGCACAAAACGATTCTCTAGTCCTCATTTGTTATCCTCGTGCCCTCGCACGCACGATATGTAATTATCACATTGACTAAATCAGCCCGCCCACTTTTTACCCTATCAGTGGGCGAGAAAAGGCCCGGCTGAAGCTACAGGAAGTTGCCCGGTGAATCAGCTAACTTGATTGCAGGACTGCCCCCATCTTAGTGCACTGAACTTCAATGTGCAGTTTAAGCATAAAATGGGGGGAGTCCATTTTGTTAATTACATAGTAGGAAAGAAGGGGTTTCCTTCGTGTTATTAGTGTTTCTAAATCTAGCAGTGCGTGCTGGTGCAATTTCTTTGTGTCCACTCCTCTTTTCTTGCATTGTTCGAAACACTTTGTTATAAAGCCCATAATTACTAAACATTATCTACATTTTGTAAGACATTGTATTAGTTGACTGCAGCACAAAAGACAGCGTCTCTACCTGAGAAAGGAAGATTTCTGGCCTTGAAATACAGTAACCAAAGTATTATTATTTTTTAAATCTTTGGACAGGTATTGCCATTAGCTTTGAAAAGTCATTTATTCTTGTTTTCTTTTTTACACCTTACCTCCTTATTCATTAAAACTCCAGATACAGGTTGTAGGATATTGGGTTGCTGGCTGGGAGAAGGGGTGAAACCCTACTCAAGTAGCATCCACAAATCCTGCCAGGGTGAAGTCTCAAGCAAGCCCAAATTAATCTGTGCTTAACTCTCTCATGGCTTGGCACAAAAGCAGTCAGGCTTAACTTAGAGGCAATGTGAAAAGTATTCATGCAGCACTACAAACAATTATAATGTGAAAACACAACACAAGAAATAATCCCACAACAATTTAGGAAAACAGATGAAAGTTTAATAAAGTATTTGACACCAAAAATCCAATTATAGTAGAACGGAGATATGCAACTTTAAACATTTAGGTAAAAAAATAATGTCTAGAAGCAAAAATCGCCAACTATGGTTATCTGGTTGACTGGACTGGGACAAAGAAACAAGTTCAGCCCAACAGAGAGGGGGAGCGATCCAGATACAGGGACCAAGGTAGGTCTGCTGAGCAAACTACCTTAAATTCAGGTTGGGTGAGACTTGCGAAATTCCGTGTAGTGGATGTGTTGTACACCAGTGGTTCTGATGGGCTGGTTGCATCAATATGAGGTCCCGCGCTGAGGATGCATCTTGCAGCAGTGGTTCCAAGGAGCTGCAGGGCTGTGATGCGAGGTCCTGCATAGAGGAGGCATTGCACAATGGCAGGCCCTAAGCTGAGCTATGAGTCGATATGTTATGCTGTGTTAGTTCTGCTTGGACCACAGCTGGGCTGGCAGAGCAGTGTCAGGCCCACTTCCAAGGTTCCAGGACTGGGGTGGCACCATTTGGGGGGCAAGACTCACATTAGATAGAGTCCAGAGGATGGCTTCAAGGATGTTGGAGACTTTTCTGTCCCTAAAGCACTGATCAGGAGGCCAACAAACTAGTCCTTGGAGTTACTCTGGTGGTCCAGAATCAAGAAGCAGGTCCAGTCCTTTTCACTCAAGCAATAGGGCAGCAGGACAGCAGAGCAGCGGAGTAGTTGTTCTTCTTGTAGACAAACGTCACATCAGTTCTTCTGAGTCTCCCAAAGGTCCAGAGGTGTACTGAAGAATTAGGTCTGAGGGTCCAAAATATATACCTGGAGCCAGGTTTGAAGTAAGGGAAGGTTCTGGAGGTTTCCACCCACAGAGATGTTTAAAAATTCAAGCCCACCCTGCCCTGGTCCCAGCTTGTCTGGGAGCACAAACGACTAGTGTCCAACTCTTTGTTAGTGCGCTAAGGCTGAGGCTTTGTGATGTGCAATAGTGGTAGGCTCCACCCCCCTATTAAGTTAGAGATTGCCTATCCTGCCAACATCAATACCCCCGTTCGTCTCACTGTCTGATCCAATTCAACACTATGGGTCCGATTCACAAAACGTTTGGTACGAGTAGGGGTGATTTACTTGTCTAGTAATTCTGCCTTTTCCCTAAATTGCAGGAACAAGGCATGAGTAGTTGACAGTTACTCACAGAATTCTGGAGGAAGCCAGGAATAACCACCGAGCAAATCACACTTTTTTGTTGTTAAATCTTTGTACATCGAGCTCAAGGAATTTTGCCACCAATAACGCCTTACCAACCATGCAGTCTTCAGATGTTGCTTACCTGCCTACATATTAATATCACTAAAGAGAACTATTTGTTTCTAGGCTGCACAAAACCATATTAGCAATCAAGTTGATGAATTCTAACAGTTAATTTTATCACAATCTGTTTTGGGGTCTAGATGCTAAGCAAATGTCTTAGTCAGGCCCAGAAAAATGTTAAATCCTGTATATTAATAAGACCCTGTTTCTTGTTTTTTGACTGTCCATCTAGATAGTGCAGAAATAACATATTTAATCCAGCTAATCATATCATCAGCAAGCTTACCAAAGTTTCAACCCCAAATGAGGCTTCTAATGAGGTTACATGCTTCATTTTAAAAAGCACCACCAAAATGTCTAGGATCTTCCCTCTGGGCAAACACAAAGGTGCAGAGTAGTGGCAAGTATTGACAGCCTTTTGATTGGTTTTAAACACTTATTGAAGGCCTCTGAAAGAATACAACAGTGGAGTGCATATTTATGAGTCAGGGTTCACTGAATTATGAGACGAGTACAGAAAAATGATGTGACAAGGATAGGCAAATTATGCAAAATATAATGATATTAAATTCAAATTATGTATGCATCATGTTCTATGGCATTATTATCTAGCTATTTTACACTTTTGTATTAGATAAGTGATAGCTTAGCAGTTGGGATAACAAAACATGATATAAATAATTCCATTAATATACAAACAACAGATCTACTCAAGTGCCAATAGAACTTAATGACTCACTTAGAGATAAACATTTGTGCATTTACTTCTGTTCCAACCTGCCCACATTGCCTCTTCTAGCACTAAAGCAGAGCTTGGGCGTTCTCTAACCATCCTTTGCTAAGAGATGAGCAACAAACATTCCTGCTTTCTTAGTCATCTCTGTTTCATTCATTATCCCCAGTAGAATGACCTCATTGGTGAGTGAGACATCAGACTAGCAGATATCCTTGATTTGACTTGAAACATCTGATGAATGTTGGGAGGCTAGCATGTCATGAACCAGATTGACGTTTCTGTACCACTACTCAGAAAATGTACTATTGAGCTGTTAATTATAAATACATTTCTTGATGCAAGCTTGAGCTTTTGCATTAGCCGATAATGCTGAAGTTGGCAGATAATGGATCGTTTTCAGATAAGAAAAACTCCGCTTTCAGAGTATTCTTAATAATAATAGGCACAAGCCATGAGATCATGCTGGATTAATCCAGGATGCTTTCCTGCTACTTTACTAATTACTATCAATAGTCCACCCTGTCCAGAACATATAATCCTGCTGATGAACAAAGATAATTATCACTCTATCGATTTTGCCACACACACACCTATCGTTATTTTGAAAAAAATAAGTCTTGAGGTATTTGGTTGCCTCTCAACAGCCTCAAACTTTGTGATAGTATGATTTTTACCAGAGTGGTCTATCATACACATTCTCTGCCTCTCCCATATATTGACTAACAACATTTACAGACTCAGTGAACAAATTATTATTCCCATTTGAAGTAAGTCTATTGAAGCATTGAAAGCTTACATTTCCATTAGCAATTCAGGACTGACGATAATCTTACTTTGTGCCTTCTAATAGGATGTCAGTTTCCTAAATTTGATCAGACAATTGTGACAAAATAGGGCATCTTAAAACACCAGCCTAATCTAATTAGGTAAATATTCAATGTCATCAGAGGTCATTTTATGCACTACTCAAAATCCAATGAATTCCCAATAATGTCAATAAATTCTGGAATGACAAGCCCACCCTGGATAGGGTTAGACCTTAATAATGTACAGGCTCTCTCAGCTGGTTCTGCCTTCCAAATGAACCCTTAACTGGTGCATTGCAGTTTCTTGATCAAATAGATAGGTTTGTAGCATGGAACGGCATGAGAGCAATATAGAAGATAAGGGGCAAAGATCCTTTTAATTCTGGGTATTCTGCTAATCAGAATGAAAGTAGATCCATTTCTTTAATTTCAAAATGGTGCTGAGTAGAAGTGGTTCAGAATTGACGTGCCTTGGGGGGCGTGGCTTGCGCGCCGCTGCGAGATGGCGGATCGCGCTTGAGCTCCGTAAAGAGCGAGGGCCGACGGAGACATTGCTGCTGCTGAGGAATGCCCCGCTCAGCGCAGAGGATGACATCTTGCCTGGGAAACTGCCGTGTACGCTACGAGGGAGTTTTCTGGTGGTGGAGAGTGGCCAGAGTCCATTTATCGGCATTTTAAGGTGGCGCTTCATGTTTTCACGAGCGGCCGCCATTTTGTTTCTTCTGTGAGGGAGTTTTACTCTCGCTTCTACACGACGACGCTACTGGACTATCCTGTCAGGAATGGAGGCATACAGGAGCTGGTGACGTTTTTTCACTTTTCTTGATTTTATTTTGTTTTTTTCTGCCGCCTATCGCAGTGCTGCCCACTGTGTGAACTTTTTGAGGTTTCTGCTACTATATTATTCGTCAGACGCACTGCCACTTCCTTATGTGAGGCTTCTTTGCTCTTGGCTTGATTTTGGTTGTTTTCGTAGTCGGTGGGTGCCTACTTGCGCCTGCAGCACATGATATTTTTTGTGAGGTGGTTTTTTCTGACTGGGATCGCCTGCCATATTCTCTGTTCGGCTCTTTTTGATGCAAGTGCATTATTCCTTCCTGCCCATTTTTCCTTTCGCACATTGAGTGTTTTACAGCCCCTGGCATTTCTTGCTCTCATTCTATCTGAGGAGGTGTATTTTGTTCCTGTTGAGGTGGTTTGCCCTATGGCTGAGAATATGGCCCCTTCACCGAATGCTAAAGACGTTAAGGACTCTAAAGCATCTCTTAAGAGGTCCAAACAGGTATCCCCAACACCTGAGTCTGCTCCTAAAGACACTAATTCGACTCTTGAGTCCATCCTGACGCGCCTTAATGAGGTCTATGAAATTGCGCAGTCTACTAAGACTAATACAGATTTACTGCAGGTGGAGGTGTTAGCCATCAGGAATGATTTCAAGGCCCTTTCCCTTCGTGTTTCAGGTACAGAAGCACGGATTAGTGGCGCAGAGGATACCATGCAAAAGCACTCTAGATCTCTCACGCAGATAGAGCGTTCCATGGCAGCATTGAGGAAAGACCTCACTGAACAAGAGGATCGCAATCGTAGATCCAATCTGCGTATTTTTGGTCTTCCAGAGGATGTTGAGAAAGATGCATCTTCCATGATTGAGTTTCTTTATCAATGGATTCCATCTACACTACAAATTTCTTTCCATAAAGATTTTGAACTGGAACGGGCACACCGTGTCCCCTCCTTTCGCCCCAAGTCTGCTACGCAACCAAGAGCGATAATTTTTAAACCGCTGCGTCATCAACATACAGAGCAGATTTTGGCTCATATGCGGAAGGTTAGAGCTGTCTCTTGGAATGGCCATCGTATCTCAATTTCTCAAGACTTTGCCAGGGACATGGTGATAAGGAGGAAGGGCTTTCTTAATCTCCGGAAGCGTTTGTCTGAGATGAATATCCCCTTCTCCTTTGCTGGTCCCTCAAAATTCCGCATTACTTTCAAAGGTCGTGTCAGAATTTTTGACGAACCTGCAGATTTGGCCTCGTTTTTGGATAATCAAATGGAGTTGCAGATGGATCTTCAAACGGGGGCTTCACATGTTCCTGGTTCTTCTGGCACCTGATGCGGCTATACACAATGCATTGTTTTTTGTCTTTGTCAGATCTATTAAGTCTAGCTGCTTTTAGATCTGCGCGGTGGTCTTTATGTCCATTGGTTTTGACGTATTTTTGTCGTCTCTTGGTGCTCCCCTATTATCGTTATGGTGTATTGGTCTTTAGTGTTGTTAGTTTTATTGTATAAACCTTTTAATTTTTTGTGGTAGCATCTCTTGTTGGCTTGACTTCACTCCTGCTCGCGTGTCGTCCTGTTACTCCTTGCCTCCCCAGTTTGTCTCTCGACGTATTAGGTCATGGTCCTTTTCCTTTCCCGTTGTATGTCTTCGGTATGTGCGTCGATTTTTGTGGTGAAAATTGGTTTATCTTATCCTCTTGTGGTCGGTCTTTTTGCTTCATGTTTGTTTCTTGTTATTCCGTATTTTATGGAGTAGGTCATTGTTTTTTCCTTTGCTTTATCAACGTGTTGCTGTATGGTTTGTCTAGGTGTTTTAATCATATAAGTTTACTAGGTGTTTATTTATGGCTATATTTAGAGTCAATATGGGTTGTTCATATAGTTGCTAGTTATACCTACTTTATTGATTTTTTCATTGAGTGATTTGATTACATTGTGTTATTAATTGTCTTTTTCGAGTAGGTTAGTTTTTTATAGATGCTTTGTACTTGATAGATTTATGCCTCTCTTACCTACATATTCACTTACTTAGGCAAGCATATTTATTCTGCCAGTTTGTGTGTATATGGCTTTATTTACTCATGGCCAGTTATCTATAAGTTTGTATATAGATTTTACATACTTATATATAGTATTAGGTCTCCTATTTAGCTGCTATAGGGATTCACTGACTGTTATATTGATAGGATGCTATATACCGTTTTTTATTATGTTTCACTTATTTTTCCCATATTGTATCATATAGTATGCTTTAGATTGTATTTCTTCTTTTCTCTTCATTATGGTCCTTTTTCTCTTGATGGAGTCCGCTTTGGTCTGGTTCTACCTAATAGTAATGTTATCTTTTAGTTCACTTTCCACCAGCTCTTATTGCCTGAACGTGCTTTCTTTTTCTCTCTTTCCTGCTCTTACCGTTCTCTATGATTCATTTTAGTTGTTATCTATATATTAATTTGGTCAAACGTGTTGCCTTTATAGTCTCTCATTTCGCTTTGTTTTCTAAAAAGTTATAATTAATTCCAGTTCTTAGCTTTTAGATAGTTTTTCTTTTAAAAATGTATAATCAGCTATGCACTGTTCTGGGGCTTTTTATGCTGTTGTTGTTATTTCTCCTGTTGGCCCCTCGCTCTTTTTCCCATGTCCCCCCTTGTATGAATTTGGTCTTTTTCAGACCTGCCGGATGGGCCCTTCTCTCTCTCTTTCTCTCTATTCTCTTGCTTTCTTTTTCCTCTTCTTTCCTTTTTTCTCTTCGGATTTCCTCTTTGGTCTCACCCTGTTTTGTGTTGGCTGTTGATGTCTGCTGGTTAGCTCTCCTGGTTGTTGCGCTTCATTTGTCACATATGGAATATCTTTTTTTCCTGATAATGGTTCTATGTCTGGACTAAATATACTTTCCCTTAATGTTAAAGGGTTAAATCATCCAGTCAAAAGGTCAAAGATTTTGGACTACTGTAAATCTCTTTCTTCGGATCTCGTCCTTTTTCAGGAGACAAAGCTCTCTGCCAAGGAGGCGTTGTTTCTGAAGAAAGAGTGGGTCTTTGATGTTGCTTGTTCAGATGCTTGTGGTAAAAGGAATGGGGTAATTACCTTAGTTTCTAAACACTCTGGGTTATCTATCGTTTCCTCTGAACAGGATACAGAGGGTCGTTGGTTACTATCTAAGGTGTCCAATGGTAATGCTGACTTATTTGTCATGAATATTTATGCCCCCAACAAGGATGACCCATCCTTTTGGAATGCGATCACCAAAAAGCTCGAGCATACCCCTCACTCTGGTAATCTTATTGTAGGTGGTGACTTTAACTTGCCAATGGACCCTATCTTGGATAGGAATTCTGCCTTTAACTTTCGTCCCCCTAAAGCACACAAACAAATGACTAATATGTGCTCTCTTACCCATCTTCAGGATGTTTGGCGTCTTCATAATCCCACTGGTAGTGACTTCTCCTTTTTTTCTTCCCCTCATTCGTCCTTTTCACGCATTGATTATCTTTTGGTTCACTCTTCTCTGGTTCAATCTTCTTCTTCTCCGCTTATTCACCCTATTTTAGTTTCTGACCACGCCGCAGTGACATTTACTCTTACGTCCTTTGTCCCTAGGGCACGAGCTCGTTCGTGGAGACTCAACACAGAAATTTTACATGATGAGTCCTTGGTGCGAGAGTTTTCCAATGACATTGAGACTTTTTTTATTGAGAATGTTGGGTCAGTCAGCTCCCCTGTTGTTCTCTGGGACTCTTTTAAATGTACTTTCCGTGGTCAGGTCATTAAATGTATGTCAAGGAGAAACGCAGCCATTAAAAAGGAACTCAGGGACTTAGCAGATGAGATCAAACGTCAGGAATCCCTTTTTCGACATTCTCAGGACAAGACCTGCCTCCAATCTATTAAGAATTTAAAGTATTCGTACAATACTATAGTCACTAAGAGAGCTCATATTGGCCTGCAGGCTCAGAAATCTAAGAGACTGCTGTTAAAAAATCGTGCGGGCAGGATTCTTGCAGCCACTTTAAAGTTCCAGGAATCTTCTTGTAATACTTTCCAAATTCCTTCTATTACTGACCAGCTTGGTAAGAAAAAATTTCAAACTGCAGAAATCCTTGAGGTCTTCCGCGATTTTTATAATAATTTATATACCCCGTCGGCTCAAGCTTCTTTTGAACAATGTCAGGAGTTCTTGAAGTCGGTTCCTTTGAAAGTTGTTTCGGAGGAAGATAATCAATCATTAAATTGCCCGATTACTTCTGATGAAATCATTTCCGCGATTAAAGCTACTCGGTCTGGTAAAGCTCCTGGTCCTGATGGATATCCTATTGCGTTTTATAAAACCTTTATTCCCGTGCTTGTCCCGAAACTCCAATCCGTTTTTGATGCTTTTATTAAGGATGGCTCTGTGTCTGGTTCCACGGCTGATGCTACTATTGTAGTTTTCCCCAAAGAAGGGAAGGATCACGCAGATCCCAAAAATTTTCGTCCCATTTCCCTTCTTAACATGGAAGCCAAGATCTTTGCTAAAATTTTAGCTAAACGCTTAGAGTCCTTTATTCCTCAATTGGTTCATCCCTCCCAAACAGGTTTCGTAAAGGGGCGTCTTGCACGGGATAATATTTGTACTTTTTGTCATATTCTTGGGGCCGCTAAACGATCTAATCTTCCGGCGGCAGCCTTGGCCCTTGACGCTGAAAAGGCCTTTGATAAGGTCTCTTGGCCTTTTTTAAGAGCTGTTCTATGTGCACATAATCTTGGTGACTCCTTTATTCGTATGGTTATGTCTCTTTACTCCCGACCTAGGGCTAATATACGGGTGAATGGTGCTACGTCTTCCTTTTTTAACCTTTGTCAGGGCACTAGACAAGGGTGTCCTTTGTCCCCTCTCTTATTTTTGTTGTCCATTGATCCTCTCCTCAGAATGATTGACTCGCATCCAGATATTAAGGGGTTCTCTTTTGGGTCTCATCAGATAAAAACAGCTGCATATGCAGATGATGTTCTCATTTTTTCTGATGATATTGCACTGGCCATCCCTGCTATTTCGGATACGATTGCTCTTTTTTCAAAAGTTTCAGGATACACTCTGAACAAAGATAAGACAGAGATGTTTCCTTTAAATGCTTACTGCTTCTCCTCTCATATGGGTTCGGCGGGCTTTAAATGGCAATCTAAACAGCTAAAATATCTGGGTATCTATTTTTGTTCCACCCTATATGCTACGGCTACTTATAATGAATCCCAAACTATTCTTAAGGTGAGACGTCTTTTAGAAAATTGGTCTCCGAAGCATATTTCTTGGTGGGGCCGTATGCAGACTCTTAAAATGATGATCACTCCTATTATTAATTTTGTTTCCTCTATGCTTCCAGTAAGGCTTTCTGATTCCTTCTTTCATGAACTTGATTTGCTTACTTCTAAATTTTTATGGAATGATAGAAGGGCTAGGATTGCTTATAAATTTTTACGGAAATCTTATGATATGGGTGGCTGTAATTTTCCTGATTGGGGGAAGTATCAAACTGCTTTTCTGGCGTCCCAGGGTGCCCTTTGGTTTTCTTCTCCATCTATTCATGCTCCAGCATGGTTGACAATAGAACAGGAACTGGCCTCCCCACTGCTGACTGCATCTGTTTTAACCACAAACACCCTTTCTATTCCATTCTCTCACTCTATTATTTTAGACACTATTGCTGCGGTTCGTTAGGTTGATAAGAGAGTAGCAATTCCATTACATAAAACTAGATGGTCGTCTATTTGGCGCAATTCTAAAATCAAAATTAATATTGACCCTGAGTTGATGTCTTACTGGGCTGGGAAAGGTGTCTCACTTGTTAAACATCTCTATGATTCCAACAATGATCCTTCCCCTTTCTCATCCCTTGCTCAACAATTCTCTTTATCTAATTTAGATTTTTATACTTTTCTTAAGATTAAGGTTGCACTTGCTAAAGTACACCTTCATCCTTCTTCCCCTATGATTACGCTTTTTCAGCTTTGGATCAGGACTGGTCACGTTGCGTCTCGGATTTAAAAAATTTTATCGTCCTCTACACTCCCTTCCCAAACTGTCACACAGCAAAAATGGTTACATCATTTTGATCATAGTGTTACTGCTCATATCTCTTCTGATACCTGGCAAGATATTGGTACATTTTCTCTTCGTAACAAAATTGCCCCCTCTCTAACGCAGTCTAAGTGTTTCTCTATTAATCTTCTTCACTGGCCTCCCATTCGTCTGTATTCACTTAATCTCAAAGAAGACAATTTGTGCTGGAGTTGTGGGCTTCTACCAGGCGATTTTCAACATATGTTCCTTGATTGTTCCCTTCCCTTTTGGGATTTAGTTCACAAACACCTCATGCTCATCTTTAACATCAAATTCCAACTGTCTTTTCCATTAATTCTTTTGGGTCCGTTGGCGGCCCCAGTCCCTCTGCCTTTAGATCCCATGGAATTACAGTTGTTGGACCTCTTATTATCTATTGCAGTCAAAGTAATTCTCATGGAGTGGAAATCCTTTTCGTCCGTCTCTTACCATACTTGGTGGGCTTGGGTCTCCTTTCTACGAAGTGCTCATACGTCAGTGGACCATGCTCATCTTTCTCCTTCTATTTCCTCTGGTGTTTGGAAAGCCTTAGATTCATACATGGAGTTGGCCTCTGAAGGGTTGGTGGAGCAATATCCCTTTGATTTGTCTGGTTAGTGTTGTCTTGTGTGTTGGGTGATTCCTCTGGAAATCCTCTCCTCTTCCTTTTCTGCTCTCTGTCTCTCTTTTTCTTTCCTCCTCTCTTTCCTACTCTTTCCGTCTTTTCTTTCTTCCTTTCTTCTCTTTCCTCTTCTCCCTAATTTGCCATCTGTGGGTGATACTTTTGATATATATCTTTGCCAGATATCATTTTGGGTCTTCCCTCCTTAAGTAATTTATTTATCTGATGTCTGCAGATTAATGAATGACAATGATTTGTTCTCCTATTAATTATTTTTTATATTAATGTATTTATTACATTATTGTCCGATATCAATTGTATCACTTTGGCTTGTATCTTATGTTTCATATTTGCGCTTTTAAACTAATAAAATTCTTTTGAAATGAAAAAAAAGAATTGACGTGCCTTGTCTCATGACAATTTTGATGAAGTTTGTCATCTAGGTAGCTTTCTTTTTTTTAAATTATTTTTATTAAACTGTTGCTCAGTATACAAGAAGCATTAATACCAATTACATCCAGCAAGTGACTACATTCCTAATCATAATATCATATACATGGCTTTTTCACCATGAAACACGAAGAGACAGTGTGGAAGCAGGCTTTTTCTTGTGTAAATAGTCTGATGTAATGTTAGATAAGTTAACTTCTGGCCAATTAATTTTTCTATAATAAGAGAATAACCAAAATAGAAATTAAATTGGTCTGTTAAACAAGATACAGGAGACAGAATTCAAAATGGATTTTCCGTAATAATCATGATGTCATCAACAAAAACATGCCTCAAAATTCTGTTCTTAAAGTTGAAATGGTGTAATTTCAAGTGGGAATTGAATTCTTGCTATTAAGGGTTCCATGTATAAGGCTGATAAAGAAGGACAATTTAAGCACTCTTGGAATAGTACTTCTCTGAACCAGGAATAGCCCTGATTGACACAAAGCAATGCAACATGCTTGTTTCAGAATATTTGGGCATTGAATATCATTTCAATAAGAAATCCAAGTTTTAAGATCACCACTAATAGACATTGCCAACATATCCCGTTGAAAGCCTTATCTGTGATTAAAAACTGATTTACGTCAGTGAGAGCAACAAACAAAAAAATGTTATTCAATTGTTTTTCTGCCCGTATAAAGCTATGATGCTCAACTACAACTAGTAAGGTAACAAGTGGGGCAACTTGGTACATCATAAATTCTGAACAAATCTTCAAATTTGCATTCTATACTGAGACAGGACACTGTTAAGAGCAGATGTTTTGGTATTTTCTCTTTCTAAAAGAAAACTGTAATGTTAGGTCTGCCTGACAACAAAGGGAGGGACCATTTAGAGCTTTAAACATTGTGATATTACCGCTAAGAGACTCTGGCTTAAGTCATTTAAAAACATTCAATTATATCATTCAATCAGAATCAAATATTCCCCATATTCTTTTCATTAAACAGATTCATATTAAGTTCCTGAAGGGAGAAAATGTGTAAATGTAGACTTTTGGTCTTCAGCAACACAAACAAAGCTAAACTGATAAAGAAAGGTCTCTTTTTCTGAAATTGAACATTTCAATTCATCAGTAAAGAGGGGCTTGTACACCTCAACAAATACCTTGCTAATGGTGATTGCTCCTTCAGAAGAGTTCCCCCAATGTAATTTTCTCTTTAATATAATTTTCTGAACTGCTGCTTCTAAAGTTTGAAAAGTTATAATTTTTTTGGGGAAAACTGTCTATTTTCAAACATATTAGACCATATTCTACGCTTAGACCCTAATTGGTTGTCGGTTTTATTTGGTAGTTAAGTTACTCAAGTACATTTTTCTCTTAGTTTTGACCACTGACAACCTTCTGAGCATGCAGATTCTGAAGCATTGTTAAATAGTACCCAAACTTTACCACCTTTCTCCTGGCTGCCTGGCTTTGCCAATTGTAAAACCTACACAGCTCTCTCACCACTTCTTTCAATTAAGCCCAGACCACTGTTATAGCAATACTCTAAAAATAAGTTTCTATTTCAGAACTTTTCACATCCTTAAAACAAAATTAAGTCAACCATTTCTGGCTAAAATATCACTTTGGAACAGTAGTAAAACACTGAGAGACAAACTATTAGTAATCAATTTTGCATGATCTGATACCAGATATGGGAGGATATTACTGTAACAGTGACGCAATTTTGATGCAGAGTTAAAGGAAATCCATTTGAAAAAAAAAGTTGGGTGAAAGTTGAAGTAGAGGCTACATATTATTTTGTGAGGGTTTGCCTCTCACCAAACATTATGAAGGCAAAAGGTGTTCATACGAACTACTAGTGTATGATGAGAAAATTGACTGTGAATATTATATTCTTACATTTGGCCATGAAAGCCTTATTAACCCTCAGATTTAAAGTGACTCTAATGTCTCCTCCATGATATATGACAGTGGAAGGTTAGCCATTTCAATAACCTTTCCAAACTGATTGATTGGGTTTCCTCATTGAGTCTATAAAAAGCACAAAAGGTAACAGTAAGCCATTGTAGGAGTGATCCATACTTTTTTGACATCAGACGTTCAGGAAATCTACTAGTCATTGTACATCACACAAATTATCAACTATGCATACAACATCAGTGTGTATTCACTAAAGACACTTTTGCCCCAAGTATTATTTTTTTGCGATTATGAGACCTGTTGATTATTCATACCTCTGTTTTATCTCCAAATAGAAAACAACAAAATAATTAATAATACAGTACAAGAATTCATAAAAACAAACGCTTATGTAGGAACAGTGCACAATTTCAGAGAAACAATGACTTTTTAGATAGATGGCTACTTTCTCTTTATTCTTTTAATACTCTCTGCTCCTCTCCATCCTTCTCTCCTGCCCAAAACCCAGATGACCAGCCCCTGTCCCTCACTGTTTCTATTATAAAACCTAAAGGCTTAGCTGATGCAACAGAGGATCTCATAATATGCTGATGCCCCTGCTCTGTCTACCCTAGTCCTTTCTCCTTCAACTCTACCTAAACCCAGACAATTTAGCAACTTTTTCTCTTTTTTACTTCTCCCTTGTGATAATAACTGCAGTAGTTATCTCTTCCTGCATAACTCCCTTCTGCCTGGGATTTGGTTTATGAAACTGAGGATTTAGGCCACATGACAGCCTGGCTAAAATAAGTATTGCCTTATTTAGATAAATGAGGAATAGGAAGGGTTTGGTGATTAACTCTGAACTGTCATTGGACAGAAAAAAACACTGCTGAAGTTGAAAGCAGAAAGAGAGTTATCCTCTAATATTTCTTTCAAGGACAGGTCCCCAACATATGAAATCCCTATGTTAAACTAGATACTTATTGTATAATTTCCTAGAAGACCCTTAAAGACCATCTACTCAAAATTCACTAGCCAAATGAGATAAAACTCTCTGCCTTTTAATAGGTCAACCCAGCCCCTTAACTTTCCAAGAAGTTACTCGTAAAGACATTAACATACATTCACAATATTGGTAATAATATTATACCTATCAGAACAATAATAGACAATACATTGTCTTACAGAACAATAACAGGTAAAAGGCTGTCTTAAGGAACAATAAGAAGCAACACCCTGTAACTGTATAAAATTAAACTTGCTATGCAAATAAAGGATATTGACATGAAGAGATAAGAAAAAAAGAGGAGATAATATGAAAAGAGAAACAGAATAATAAGGTACAATGAAACAATAAAAAATGCAAAAACCAAAGAAACAATCAAGACATAGATATTGACAAACAAATATGCAGGGGTGAAGGATCAATAAGGAGAAGAAGATACGCTCGGGGTCCAAGGCAAGTCAGAGAAGGGGGACGGGTCAATGAGAAGAAAGCAAATGACACCATCAGAACATGGAACACACCTAAGGGAAGAAAAAGAGAATACGGTTAAGGTTTGGTCATGTCTCTAAACATGTATATTACAAGCTATAACTGAAAACATAAAATAACAATGAGCATGTTAATAAGTCAGACACAAGACTGTTGTATGAGTTAATGAGAGACCACATCAAGAAGAAGAAAGTCTTGATGTATCCAACCGTTCACTTTTGCAAATATCTAAGAATTAATATCTGTAGTAGGTCAGGATCTTCATAAGTTGGGGTTTTATTTTTATACGTTGCTTTACATAAACACGGATGAAAGAGACCAAAATGTAGCACCTAAGGAGCATAAAGTAGGCCACATTGCCAGGATTCTCTTCCGTTGATCTGCAGTTGATTTAGCTACATCCTGATCAGGTCTCTTTGTTTACAGACAAAGAGACCTGACCTTTACTTTTGGCAGCCTTGAGAACTTTGGGAAGATCAGTATATTCCCAAAAAAGTATAAGAACGCCTCTGGGTTTTTGAGGAGAAGTACCTCGAACTGTACATTATTTTAAATCCATATATAGTATCTTACCTAACTTTTTTATGAAATAACAAGAAATCTCTGATGTGTCTGTCTAAACTGCAAACATCCAAGGAGTTTGGCGGGGTTCATTTCCAAAATTGCCTATTGTTTCACACTGCTTTCTTCTTAATAAATCCAAATATTTAATTACAGGAAACATTAGAGCTCTTCCTCCTTTATGGACAGAACTCAAACTCTCAAATATTGCACCATTTTTCCACTTGAAGAATTTTTTACTTTTACTTCTAAACCACCCTGTCTATTCACCGTATTCTTAAAGCCTCTCATAAAATATTGCGTCCAGTCATGAATACCAAGTTTACTGAAAAAGAAAACATTTTAGAGTCCTCCTTGTGGTATATTACATTGATTAAAATGAAAGGTGAAGCCATTTTTTGAAACTCTTGGGGAGCTAAGGGACTCATGTCCGTTAAACAATTTGTCAATAATGGTCATTATATATCCTTTCAACAGGCCCAATCTTGCTTTCATTTACCAGATTCTTATGCTAAGAAATATACCATCTTAACAGAGGTTATTTCAAAAGTATTACTGAACTCCACTCCACTATTATGTCAGATGCTTCTTCTACACACCTCATAACATCCTCATCCTCTGTATCCATTATTTGCCGAGCCCTCAATTCATTCACTGGTTCAAGAGATAAGACTAAACTTGAACTACAATGGGAAATCAATGTTAATATTTCATGTTCAGCACACCTATGTAATACAATTTTGACAAAAATTCATAAATCACCCAGAGCAGCAAATACTATTCAAACATTTTTTATCTATAGTAGACTTCTCTTGACAATTAAGTCTTGAAAAAAAATTGATTCCACCATTTCTCCTGATTGTTGGTTGTGTAAGTCACCCTCAGCGGATCTCTTTCATATTCTCTTTTCCTGACCAATCACTCATCAAATCTGTTTGAAGTATGGAACCAAATTAATGACAATTTTCATAACAATCTGCCCGTTTCCTTCTCAATTATAAATTTAGCAACACCTGGTGTATCGAGCAGATATAAAAAAAATATTGAAAGTCTAGATGCTATGTACTGCTATCTTTTACTGGATTTAATTGAGGGAAATATACCAATGTGCTCATCAGTTTTGGCTGTATCATATGAATGACCGTTCCATTTGGCTGGTGTAGAAGACTAGAGACTGAAAATGTCTGCTGAGGGTGCCTTCTCTCAATAGTCATGATGCCACCCTGCACTGAATAATACATGTGTATTGTGTCCAGTGTCTCCTTAAGAAGGTGCCAAATTGAAGAGAAAAAAACTCAAAGGGTAAAATTCCTCCTTGGAAATCTTGTAGCTTTCGATTCAAGGTGAAGATTAATTCTGAAGTTATTAGAAAGACTCCAAACCCCCTTAACATCAGAAAAAAAGAAAACACCTAGCAAGAGAATACAGAAATAGATCCAGTAGCAGTTGAAAATGCTAGATGCAAACATGAGTGACAAATGTAGTAGTAGAGTAGTAGTAGTATTAATAGTAGTAGTGTAGTAGTAGTAGTAGTAGTAGTAGTAGAAGAAGTAATAGTAGCAGTGGTAGTAGTAGTAGTAGTAGTAGTAGTAGTGGTCATGGTAGTATTGTTGATCATAATCTTGTTTAAACCTCTATAATCAATAAAAGGTCACAGAGCTTCTCCTTTCTACGGTATGAAAACAAAGGAGTTAAGGATTTTCTTGTAAATAAGCCCTCAGCATCTCCTTCTCTTTCTAAGTTAAGGCTTAAACATCTCCAAAAGAACCAATAGAGCCAGAGTTGAGTGGTACCGTGTAAACATATTCCCCTTGATAAACTGAACACATGTTAGGCTTAGCAAAAACTGAAGAAAATGCATGGTACTGCAGCTGCACTGAATAAAGATTAGCTACCTAAAATTTGATGTGAAATCCTTTATCTCTTCACTCGATGATTGACAACCTCCTGAGGTTTATAATATGATCAAACTGTGAAGGCAAATATTGTGCTCAAGTATACCAAGGAAATAAAAAAATTACAGAATAATTGGGAAAGGCAACAATGTCAGCAATATCAAAACATTACAAATCTCATCCCCAACTGCGACTTGCAATGGAGAAGTTAATGGTGAGCCTTTATTTATATCACTTCAGCTGTCTTATTAATTCTCTAACTAAGTAAAGGCAAGTTTACTAATTTTCAGGCACTGTAGCACAGTAACCAGCCTTTCCTGAAACTCATGGTGTCCATTTCCTACATGAAGAAGAACCCTAATTTTGACATTTTTTGCAAATCGCTGAATTTACAGTCTGGGTGCTGCCCTTCATGCCTGGTGGACTAGGTCAGTTGGGGACCAGCTCTTCAGGATACCTAGGGACAATGAGTGTGGGGATGCCAGTGTGCTCTAGGCTACATGGGTGCTTAACCACGTGCTTACCACCGTATCCCGAAATATGCAGTCTGAGAGTGCAAGGAGTGCTCTCCTGACATTTGTAACCTCTCTGTCACAGCTCTGGACACCAGTACAGTTCTCAGTACAGATGTAACAGCTGGTGATATTGATTCTCTGAACTAATTGCGCACTATGGGATTGCAGAGTTAAAATGTAGTTGGTAGAGAGGAGGACAGCAGGCAGGGTTCACATGGCCTGACGTTAGTGCTGGTTCCCAGTGACTCCTCCTGTTGCTTACATCACACGCCGTTACCATCAGGCCTATTTTTACTCATCTGTCCGGAAGAATGGTAGCTCCGTTGGAGCTACGAAGGAGACTCAACAGCACCACACATTTTATAAATGAGCAGCCGACACTGTGGCGGTTGTTAACACGCTGGGGAAAGAAGTTTTGTATGGGGAGGAATAGCCTAAGATGCCGGAGGCTAGAAAGTGCAGGAAGTGGTTGAGAAGTGGGCGGCTCAGTCGGGGGTCACAAGGTAGGTGAGCGCCAGTTGTGAGGAGTCTTGGGAGGGAGCTCTGCCTGAGGGAACTGGAAGGCTGTTCATGAGGCTCAGTAGTCTGCAGCAGCACCATTCGAAATTGGCAGGGTTATGAAACCTAATGTAACGCAATATATGCCTAGGCAGTTACACGACCTTTTACCTACATCTGTCCTACCATTGTTCTACATAACGGGTCTGATGCTGACCTTTTACCTACTTAGGTGCTACATGTCTGTTGTGTGGCTTTCTCCAAAAACTAGCCTCATGTATTATGCATGCGGATTGTCAGTATCACAGCAGGATTGCCATCTTCTGCATAATAACTCTGTATAAGGGCCACCTCTAATGTCATCCTTGCCCGACATGCCCAAAGCACACTTCTCGGTAGAAACCCTGAGGGTTGTTTTAGCACTATGGTAGAATTCTACCTTTTCTTTACTCTGCTGGTGCTTATAACCGTATATATTTGTTTCTGTCTCATGGTTGTTGCAGCACACGTATTTTACACCAGAATGGACCTGGTTCAATAAATGCTTATTGAAAATGTCCCCACAGTTGATTCTATATACCTATCTGAGACATAGTGAGCACGAGTGTCTGTGCGAAAAGCACTGTATTGTTTCCATGATCCCTTAGGGGTCAGGGATGTCATGGTCGATAGTTGCCAGAAACTATTTGCTCCTTGGTAAGAGGAGAACATAGTGGCACTGTGAGCTAGCAGGACTAACACACTAACATATTCTGTGGGGGTGTCTGCAATCAGTCTGGACACCAATCCCATAGTTTATGTTGCCTAAACGCACAGATCCTATATAGATTTGTCCGAACTACATGACAGCAGCACTCGCCTCTAGCACTTCTGCACTTTTGAAGCCAAGGAGAAAGACGACACAAGGGCGTTTGGCGGGCAGCAAAGATGAAAATTGTAGTATGAAAACGCCACTGCAACATCTATTTACAATGCAAGACTTTGAGCATGCCAAGTTTGATTGACCAGTAGGGGGCAAACCCCCCTCCTTGTTAACTAATCCTGCTGTAACTTAAGAGAAGTCTTAGCCAAGTGTTTCCCACTGCAGGGAGCTAAATCAGACAGACGACACGATGGTGGAACTGGCTTCAAACCACCCCCCCTTCAAATGCAGTTACTAAACCCAAGGACTATCACTTGTTTTAAAATCTACCCTTAAAAATAACAAAAGCGAAGAGCCCTAAACTGCAAATCCTGGATGATTACACAGGGCAGGAACAGGAGGAGTAGGGAGGGAGGATGGCACTATTAGTTGGAGATGATCAGAAGACTGCTGATATTTTTAACCCCTTCGCTGCTAGGCCTTTTCCCCCTTGCTAAGCCTTTTTTTGGCTATTTGGGTAGTTCGCGCGTAGGCCACTGTAACTTTTTGACCACATAAGGTATCCACGCCAAATTTGCGTCCTTTTTTCCCAACATCATGGGGATTGTAAAGCTCTTAGGGTTTGTGGATTCCCCTAGAGGGGACCCAGAAATTAGCCAAAATACAGCTACATTTTGTTTTTTGGGGGAAAAATTGGAACAAAGGGCTACAGATGAAAGCATCTGTTTTTTTCCCTGCAAATGGTCTCAAAAAGGGGTTGTGGTGCTGAAATCACCATCTTCCCAGCTTTCAGGGACAGGCAGACTTTTGTCAGAATACCAAAATATTTTATACAGTTTTGGCATTTTTCTGGGGCATAGCCTATTTTTGCTATTCTTTGTGCTTTCAACCTCTTTCCAGTTAATGGTATGAATGGGTATAAAAGCAATAATAGATCCTGGAAATCTATACATTTTAGAAAAGTAGACAAAATTCTGAATTCAGAAAGGGGTCATTTGTGTAGATCCTTCAAGGTTTTTTTATAGAAACTAACCGTTGAATATCGGAAAAATTGAAAATTATTCAAATAAAAACAGCCATTTGTGTCAAAGTTTTTACCTGTAACTTCTTCTAATTATGACAGATGTTTAAAAGCAATATACCGTTACATCCGCTGGACATTTCTGGTTGTGGGGATATATAGGACTTGCAGGTTCACCAAGAACCCAACGAACCCAGAGACAATAACTGAGCAGCGACTTGCAATGTTTTTTTATTATGTACCGGGTATATAGCAATGAGTCCGGGAAAATGTATACATGGAAAAATAGGTATGAAAGGCACCTATGTATTTCTGAAATGGGAACAAAATATAGAGTTTAGAAACAGTAGATATTTGCACATTTCCAAAATTGGGAATACCCATACTAGCATGAGAATTATAGGTCATTTTTCAAAATAACTTATTTTGTACACATTGTCTTTCATTTGGAAGGCAGAAATCCATAGAAAGTCAATAGGTAATAACAGTTGCTCTACAATTCGGTGTTACCCTAAGTGTCCCGATAAAAATGGTATCTCACTTGTGTGTGTAGGCCTAATGCCCACGACAGGAAACGGTGCAAAACGCAATGTGGACACACCACATTTTCACAGTGAAAATTTACCCTTTTTTCGCAAAGTGCCTGCTGGCACCTAGGGAAACCTAGCAAACCTATACATTTTTGAAAACTAGACACCAAGGGGAATCCAAGATGGGGTGACTTGACAGGCTCTCACCAGGTTCTGTTACACAGAATCCCTTAGAAACCTAAAGAATTGTAAAAAAAAATCACTTTTCTCTCAAATTTCTGTGTGGGAAAGTTCTGGAATCCACGTGGATCCTCAAATTTCCTACCACCCAGCGTGCCCCCAGGTCTCCCGATAAAAATGATACCTCACTCGCATGGGTGGGTCAAGTACCCGCAACAGGCAAGGGCCAAAAACGTATTGAGGAGACCTCAAAATGGCCTATCACAAAACAACCTGGTTTTGCAAGAGGGAACACCTGGGTTTTTGGCCCCGGGCTCGGCAGCCATCTTGGAAAACTACCAAACCGACACATTTCTGAAAACTAGAAACCCTGGGGAGTCCAGTGAGGTATGGCTTGCGTGGATCCCCCAATGTTTTCCTACCCAGAATGCCCTCCAAACCTAAAATTTAGCCGAAAACCCCCCACATTTTCCACATATTTTTGGGTGGAATCACCGTGCCGGCACAAATTTCCTATCCAACAGTGTTCCCCCCAGTCTGCCGAGGAAAATGATACCTCACTTGTGTGGGTGGGGCAACGGCCTGTGACTGGGAAGAGCCCAAAACATAGGGAATAAGGGTATAGCACTGAGGATTCTCAGCGCTATATTTTAAAAAAAAAACATTTTTAGCCAATTCTGCATTTGACACCCACACAAGTGAGGTATCATTTTACTCAGGGCACTAAGAAGAACACTGTAGAGTAGAACATGTGTGCCGCCACTGTGATTCCACGCAAAAATATGTGGAAAATTTGCTTTTCAGCTAAATTTGAGGTTTGCAGGGGATTATGGGTAGGGAAACATTGGGGGATCCACACAAGCCATACCTCATTGGACTCCCCAGGGTATCTAGTTTTCAGAAATGTGTGGGTTTGGTAGGTGTCCCTAGATGGTGACAAACCCGGAGCCAAAACCCAAGGTCCCCCCCCCCCCCAAAAAACCAGGTAGTTTTGTTATAGGTAATTTTGAAGTCTCCACAGTACGATTTGGGCCATTTCCTGTTGCAGCCACTATGCCTACCCACACAAGTGAGGTACCATTTTTATCAGGGAACCTGGGGAAACGCTGGGTGGTAGGAAATTTGTGTCAGTCCGGTGAACCTACAACTTTCCCATACAGAAATGTGAGAAAAAAATTATTTTTCCAACAATATTTGAGGTTTGCAGGGAACTCTGAGTAGGGAAATTTTGGGGGACCCACGCAAGCCATACCTTGCTAGACTCCCCCGGGTGTGTAGTTTTCGGAAATGTGTGGGTTTGGTAGGTTTCCGTAGGTGGCTGCCGAGCCTGGGACTAAAAAATCATGGGACCCCCCTTGCAAAACCAGGATGTTTTGTGATAGGTAATTTTGATGTCGCCTCAATAGGTTTTGGCACTTGCCTGTAGCGTGTACTTGACCCACCCACATGAGTGAGGTACCATTTTTATAGGGTGACCTGGTGAAATGCTGTGTAGAAGGAAATGTGTGGATCCACGCAGATTCCAAAACTTTCCCACACTGAAATTTGATAAAAAGGTGATTTTTTTAATCTAAATTTGAGGTTTGCAGGGGATTCTCAATAGGGATATGTTGGGGGACCCATGCAAGCCATACCTTGATGGACTCGCTAGGGTGTCTAGTTTTCAGAAATGTGTGGGTTTGGTAGGTTTCCCTAGATGGCTGCCGAGCACGGGGCCAAAAACTCATGGGACCCACCCTTGCAAAACCATGTTGTTTTGTGATAGGTAATTTTGATGTCGCCTCAATAGGTTTTGGGCCATTGCCTGTCGCTCGTACTTGACCTACCCACACAAGTGAGGTACCATTTTTCTCGGAAGACTTTGGGGAATGTGGGCTTGTTGGAATTTTGTGGATCCACACAAATTCCATAACTTTCCACCAGAGAAAGTTGAGGAAAATGTGTTTTTTTTTTTACACATTTAGAGGTTTGCAAGGATTTCTGGGTAACAGAACCCGCTGAGAGCCAGACAAGTCACCCCATCCTGGATTCCCCTGGGTGTCTAGTTTTAAAAAATGAATAGCTTTCCTAGGTTTCCCTAGGTGCCGGCAGAGCTAGGGTTGCAAAATCTACATCTAAGCACTTTGCAAAAAAAGGATCCATTTTCACTGTGAAAATGTGCAGTGTCCACGTTGTATTTTGGGCCATTTCCTGTCACGGGCACTAGGCCTACCCACACAAGTGAGGTACCATTTGTCTCAGGAGACTTTGGGGAATGCGGGGTGGGTGGAATTTTGGGTTTGGTAGAGATTATGGGGGGGGGGGATCAAGTGCAGTAAAAAAGAGCAGGGTGAAAGAAGGTAATAAATGCAGCAGGAGGTTACTTTGAGCTCCCCCTAGGTGTTTAAGGAGAATTATGCAAGAGCAAGGTTGCTATATATGGGCCTTGAAGTGAGGAAACTTAGTTGATTTGGTTGATAATGGTTCAGCATATAAACTTTATTACCTGTAATGCGGATTGTTTGATGAATAAGCAAAAGTGTGGTGCCTTGCTGAAGTGGTTAGCATCATTTAATCCTGAGGTGATTTTCCTCACTCAATAGTTTCTCTGGTGGTGATTTTAGAAGTGATACAGAGAAAGAGACGGCAGTTTAACAAATCTTTACTTACAGATCAAATTTGACTAAATGAAATGAGGCACTTTATCCAGGAGTTTTTTAGATACATTCTAATACTGCTCCCGTGTTTATGATATGAGAAACGTTCAAGGCTTCTTTTAGGGGGCAGGTGATATCTTATAAAACTAAGTTAACTAGGGCCCGCTCTAGCAGAAATCAGAATCTTCACGAGGTGGTAGATAGTGCTAGGAGCCAACTTACAGGGTGAATGGGAGGCCTTTTTTCCTTAAAAGAGCATCAGCAAATACAAGACCAGATAGGAAGGGCAGAACAGGAGCTCAGAGGTTTCTTTCTGCTAGAAGAAATTGCAGATAGTAGAGCCTTTCAGCAGATGCTCTACGAGGAGAGTCAGCAGGTAGGTAAATTGTTGGCCTTGTCGACTAAAACTTAGAAGAATAGACATTTAATTAAGAAAATCTGAAATTCGGCCAAAGGGGCCATAGAGGTCAAAAGCAAGGGGGTAGCTGAGGTATTTTTTCACCACTTTAGGCATATCCATAAAGAAACTGAGCTTTGGCCATGGAACAAAAGTTAGAACAGTAGATTGCTACATTGTAGCTACCAAAAATTTCTTCTGCCCAAAAAAGTGCATTGATTAGGAAAATAGAGCCCCATGATGTAGCAACTGACCTCAAAAATATGGCGAATGCTAAAGCCAGTGAGAACAATGGGATCCCTATTGAAGTATATAGAGCTTTCTTAGATGAGCTTCTTCCTTTTGATATAGTCCTTTTTAATGATATCAATAATGGGGAGGAAATTCCTAAAAACTTCCAACAATCTCTGATAGTGAGTTTCCTCAAAAAAGATGAAGACACTAGAGGTCCTAATTCATACCACCCAATAAGTTTATTAAACGTTGATTATAAATTATTTATGAAGATCTCGGTGGATTGGATTGCACCTAGTGCTCAATCAGTGATCCTTCAGGATCAGACTGGGTTTTTGCCGAAAAGTTTGATGGCTGCTGATACCTATTTTCTGATCCAAGCCATTGATGGATTTTGCAGTTAACAAGGACAAGGTGGCAGTTTTACGATGGACACAGAAAAGGCATTCGACCTTGTTAACTGGAAAGCGTTGTTTTTTTATTTTGGATACATTTGACTTTCCGTTCCTAATAATAAACATTTTGAAGAAGTTCTATAGTGGGGATGAGACTAGGATTATTATTAATTCACAGGAGGCTTGGACTGTAAAGATAAACCATGGCACTCATTATGGATGCCCTTTATCCCCGATTCCTTTTACTTTTTATATTGACCCTCTAGCCGCCAAGATCTGCAATAATCCATTGATTGTGCCAGCTATAGAAAAGATGGCAACATTTAAGTTATTTTATGACAATACGATTTTATATTTGAGGGAAAATGGTTCAAACATCCAGAATGCCATTGACGAAATGAATGGCTTAACACAAATAGGGGACTACAAACTCAAGCAAAAACAGAGCTCCTACTGTTTAATTCATTTTCCTCTGTGCTTCCTACCTGTTTACAGCTGATTGCGCATTGCCCTATTAGTTACTTAAGTATTTATGCCTCAAATAATTTTTCTCAATTATTTCTGCTAAATTATGGAGCAAGAAACTGCTAGAAAGATGAACCTTTAACCTTTGTCTTTTATTGGTAGGGTTGCTCTAGTCACAATATCTATTCTTCCTTTTTTTAATTTTTCTCTTTTTAAATCTTCTTTTAAAAATACCTAGAGGCCCATTAAGATCTCGGGCGGATCGCCACCGCCTGCATGGCTGTGGCGATCTGCCCGAGATGCATCCCCGCCCGCCGCCCATTTCCCCCCCTACCATATTACTATGGCGGGGGGACCGCGGCGGACGGAAAGACCGTCCGCCGCTTTTCCGCCCGGTCAACAAGTCGAACGGGTGGAAAAGAGTTTAATATGGTGGCAGTCCTATGGTACCCCCCTGCATTTCAATAGACAACGTGGCAGGCATCGTGCGGTGCCTGTCACGTTGTGCACTGGAATGTGCGAAATGCATTTTTAGCATTTTTAGCATTGCGACATTTTTAGCATTGCGACGCAATGGTAAATATGCGGGATTCGCCCGCCACTGTGGCGGGCGCATCCTAATTGCCCCAAGGGACCCCCACCCTTATGGCGGGCGGTCCCACTTCACGTCGGGATGGCGGGCGGACACAGTCCGCCCGCCATCCTAATGATGCCTAATGATGCCCCTAGTGTTTATTTTAAAGAATTAGAAATGATCATTTGAAGTTTTATATGGTCCAACAAAGGTAAAAATGTCTATTCCACAACTCAACACAACCTCGAGGGGGGTGCTAGCATTCCTGTATTTTAGTCGCATTTTCAGTCATATTATCAGGCCGCATTAGCTAATTTTATGGTCCAATTAGTAGCAGCGAGTACAGTTTATGAATATTTCCTGCTAAATTGTATGATTGGGAAAAGTCAATTGGTTTACCGTTTTTTCTGCAAAGAGCAAAATCTTCCGAAAAAACGAGGTATGAGATGACTTATCGTCAAGTATTCAGGTCTTTTTTTAAATCCTGGGGTATCCCTGAATGAGTTTAATATGGAAAAGAGTTTAATATGGTGGCAGTGTCTGTGAGACACCGCCAGCCATATTCTATGGGCGCGGAAACATGCCTTTCCGTGGCGGCATTGCCGCCACGGAAAGGCATGCGGGAATTGCTTGCGGGGGCCCGTTGCGGGCCCCCAGGGACTCGAGAGGGTGAGGGTGCACATGGTGGGTACCTATGGTACCCCACTGCATTTCAATAGACAACGTGGCAGGCACCGTGCGGTGCCTGTCATGTTGTGCACTGGAATGTGCGACATGCATTTTTAGCATTGCGGCGGGCGGTGCTGAAAGCACCGCCCGCCGCAATGTTAAATATGTGGGATGCGCCCGCCACTGTGGCGGGCGCATCCTAATTGCCCTCACGGGCCCCCACCCTTATGGCGGGCGGTCCCACTTCACGTCGGGATGGCAGGCGGATGAAGTCCACCCGCCATCCTAATGATGCCTAATGATGCCCCTCGTGTTTATTTTAAAGAATTAGAAATGATCATTTGAAATTTTATGTGGTCCAACAAAGGTAAAAATGTCTATTCCACAACTCAACACAACCTCGAGGGGGGGTGCTAGCATTCCCGCATTTTAGTCGCATTTTCAGTCATATTATCAGGCCGCATTAGCTAATTTTATGGTCCAATTAGTAGCAGCGAATACAGTTTATGATTATTTCCTGCTAAATTGTACGATTGGGAAAAGTCAATTGGTTTACCGTTTTTTCTGCAAAGAGCAAAATCTTCCAAAAACACGAGGTATTAGATGACTTATCGTCAAGTAGGTACAAAAGGGGGTGGTGATGGACAGAGCATCAGAACCAATCAAACACTCACACCCAGTCAACAGATCTGGGATGGATCCATCACCGTTCTTTAGCCCACTCTGCCACCCCAGTTCAGACATGGCCATATGCAAATAAGTCTGACCCTGTGCCTCATGGGAACAGTCCAGCCCGAACTGCCAAACCATGCCTTCCCTGGACCGGAAACAAGCCTCCTAGGACCGGTTTCTGGCATTTCAGCCGTCTTCAGCCAGGCTTGCTTGAATCCAGTCAGGACTGAGGACAGGGCCAGACCACACACAGAGGATGCTCCAAGGACACACGGCAGGAGGGGTCGTCGTCAAAGCAGAGGTGGCAGCCCCAAAGGTGCGGCCTCGGTTTCTGCAGCTCCCGACCCTGAACAGAGGAGAATGGAGTGGAAAGATACGATACAAGTGGCTGCAACGATTTGGGCTGTGGTGCACCGACGAAACTGCAATCCTAGTCCCCCTGGATCAACAATCGCAAGTGATTCGGCGACCTCCGGGCTAGATGAACTTGATGATCCGCAGCTACCAGATGTCACGACACAGACAGCTGATGACATCATATGACTGAGAACGGGCCTGCTGAACTGAGAGGGGAAACAAACACGCAAGTAGCTGCTACACTGGCGCACCTTGCATATATAGACAACCTAGATACTGGCACGAGTAGTATGCGTATAGACCATTATCAGAGACAGGTGAGCCTCACACACACCTGCAAACACATGATGGCTGGGAAGGTGGGAAGGCCTACAGTAATACTACTACGCAGGGGGATTCCCAAACCCTCACTAGCCACACACCACACACACCCATACCAGACATTATACTGGAATAGTTGTTGCCACAGGTGGGCATACCAGTTTGGATGAATGTCACTATTGAATTCACCCCCGTTAGTTATGCATGTTACTGTTGAAACACATGCTTTGTTTTGTAGCACAGTTATCCTGGAGCACACTCATGAACCACACAAACTGACATGCACCCTTAGCCCCAGGCTACCCTGAATAGCGCAACACCCAGACATGACAAAAGTAAACGTAGTCACATGGAACATATGTGGAATCCATACGCCGACAAGTAGATACTCAATATAATCTTATGTACAGTGCAGGTCTGCAGGTATAGCTCTGCTGCAAGAAACACACATGACACTCGCTTAACCGGAACGCTTGCGTAGGAGATGGAGAGGCCAAGCTTATGGCAACTCCCACACATGCAGCGCCTTAATCTGGATAAGGGCAGGAGTCCCGTTTATAAGTGAGGAGGAAGTGTTTGATGCTGAGGGCAGGTATGCATTTGTGAGAGGGCTGCTGAATGGTCAGATGTTGCAGGTAGGCTCCATTTATGTCCCAAATGTGGACCAAGTCTCTTTTCTAAATAGTCTAACAGGGGTGCTCATCCAGTAGAGTGGGGTCCCATGGTTGCTGGGGGGGGGGGACTTTCAGTCAGTGCTTAACATTGACCTAGACAGATGATTTCCACCCCTCACCAGAACTACAGCTACTTCTAATGTGCAGGCCCTTAGGGACTGGCCCGCTCGCTGGGCCCTATTGGACATATGGTGCACCCTCAACCCAGATGCGCGGGTCTACTCGCACTATTCCGTGGTGCACGGACTTCATGTACGACTTGATCATATGGTGGGCTCGCAGGCCCTGCTATCCCTGGTGCGGAAGATAGAATATCTAGATTAAACACACTCCAACCACAATCCCAGCAGATGCAGCTCACTGGGAGTTGGACCGGTCCCTGGTCCCCACTTGGCGACTCCAGTCTGCCGGGCTGGAAGACCCAGAATTCCGCTCATCCCTAGGGACAGCGATCCTCAAATTCTTTGAAGTTAACAAAGGCACGACAGGTGATGCGTTGGTGGAATAGGAAGCGTTAAAAGTTATGGTGAGGGGGCATTGCCTGGGAGCCACCTGGAATGTGCGCAAGCTGCTGTCAGACTCCCTTAAGAGAATAGAGGCACAACTGCTGCAGCACAAACAAAGTGGGGAGGGGCAGGCAAGGACACGCAATGCCTGGAGGACCTGCACGCAGAGCACGCCGACCAGCTGGAACACCTCCAATGCCATAACTATGCAGCGCACACGACACAAACACACGCCACCACAGACCGGGCAGGATGGAAGCTTGCCTGGTTGATAAGGCAAGAGCACACCCGCAAGCCAATCGGTGCGTTACGTGCAGACACGGGGCACATACTATATACACTACACAAAATTCATGCAGCCATGACTCAGCACTATACTCGGCTGCACCAGTCTCAGGGGCAACACAGCAACAACAGCGCATAGGGAAACACTCAATAAGCAGATCTCGTCAGAAGAGATCAAGGAGGCCATTGCGTCCCTAGCCACAGGGAAGAGACCGGGACCAGATGGGCTGCCTGCAGAATATTATAAAGCATACCAGGTGTCACTCACGCAGTGCCTGCATGCCCTACACACGGCCGCAGCTGAAGGGTGACAACTCCCTTCCACCCTGCGGGAGGCACACTTGGTGTCACTACTAAAGCTCGATAAAGACCCCATGGAAATAGGCTCATATAGGCCTCTCACTCTGCTTAATACTGATTACAAGATACTAGCAAAGGTTCTGGCAGATGGACTAGCACAGGTGGTCCCCAAGCCGATTCATACAGATCAGAACGGCTTTGTGCCATCTCGCAATACCTCACTTAACCTACGCCGCTTCTTAAGGATAGCGACCAACTCCATGCACGCCTGGCCGAGGGCCGGTCGTCTAATATTAGATCTCGAGAAATCCTTCGATTCCCTGGAGTGGGACTATCTGTTTGTGGCACATGAAAAATACAGCCTAGGTCCCACTTTCTTGCAGCTGACCCACCTGCTCTACACTGAGCCAGTTGTCAGAGTCAAACTGGGCCCCTACATACCGGATGCAATCCCGGTGCGGAGTGGGACGAGGCAGGGATGTCCTCTGTTCTCCCCTTCTTTTCGCGCCGGCAGTTGAGCCACTGGCGGAGACAATACGCACTCTGCTGGGTGATGGTATCCTACTGGGGGATGGCACACACAGGGTATCCCTCTATGCAGATGACTTCTTAGTATACCTTAGAGATATTGAAAATGTGCCTTGGCAACTGGTACAGATCCTACGGGACTTTGCAACACTCTCGGGGTTGAGGGTAAATGCAACTAAATCTTGCATGTCCTCATTTGGTGAGGGGAACCGTGACACGGGCCACATCCTTAGTGGGTACAGTTGACGGCAGGCACATTCCATTACTTGGGCATGAGGATATACCGTCAGCCCAAGGACCTATTAAACGGAAATCTGGGCAGAGCATTAACGGCCACCCGGTCCCAGATGCAGCTCTGGAGCATGCTTCCACTCACCATAACAGGTAGAGTGGCGCTCACGAAAATGGTAGGCCTCCCGAGGCTTCTGTACTATTTCACGAATCTACTGTTGTATATCCCTGCTTCCTTCTTTGCTATGCTGTATAGATTGGACAGGGATTTCATATGGAGCAGTGCCCGTCACAGAGTAACACTATAGTAGTTATACTTGCCTACAGATCAGGGAGGTCTAGCAGCTCCATGCTTTGAGCACTATTACTTGGCTGCCCAATTGCAGTGGATAGCAGGGTGGTGGCTGATCAACAGCGTGAAGACATGGTAACCCCACGGCCGCCCTACTCCTTATCAGAGTTCATCTGGTTCTTTCATCCTGGTGCAAGGGCGAGGCCTCCGGAGCCCCTGCTGTTTGGCGTGGCATATACCTGCTTCCATAGGAGTTTCTACATAACTCAACATATTACACCCTATGCACCAGCGATGCCCCTCGAGGGATCCCCCAGAGGCCAGTCAGTACTCACAGTTGCCGAACTCCGGGATTTGCTCGAGGCTGGCGCTGAATCCCTCGGAGACCTGAACCGAGATGGGATCCTCATACCGTATATGTCATTAGTGGAGGCCGAAGGGCTCCCCCCGGGCCAATTCCTTCTACACCGATCGCTAGTAGCTACACTCGCAGCTAAGTGGGGCGACCACGCGATTGAACCTCAAAGGCACCTCATCATGCAATACTTGCATGTCATGGGACAGGGGAGACATCTCACGCGGTGGTTCACAGCCTCGCTCAGATTACACGCAGCTACTGGCTTAGGCCTGCCTAGGCTCAACTGGGAGCAGGACCTAGACCGCCAATTTACAGATGCAAAGTGGGCTCAGGTGATTGAAAGCCCAGTGCGTATCCCCAGAAACATGCGGTTTCGGAAAATACAATATTATATCACTCAACGAGCATATCTCACACCCGCCAAAATTAATCGATATTTTAATCGCACGGACTCGGCCTGCCCGAGATGCGCCACTCAAGATGCTGACCTGATACACATGCTCCCTAGCTGTACACACCTTGGCACATTTTGGAGAGAGGTGGAGGATGCGCTGTATGCCTGTACTGAACGTGTGAAACCCTTCGAATGGCTGGTATACCTCCTACACAAATTTCGGAGAACCTGCAGCACTCAAGTAACATCCAGATTCCTAGATCTAGGCAGAGTGACTGCCAACAGGTTAATCACCAAGAGATGGAAAGCATCAGACCCTCCACATGTACAGGCATGGCGCCGCTCTATGCTCGCGTGGGCCAAAGCAGAAAGCATTGCTATTAGATGAGAAGAAACAGTAGGCCTATGAAAAGTCCCCATTGCCACAAGCTGGGATGTAATCCTAGTGGAACTGCAGCAGAGTACAGGTGAAACAGGAGGAGAGAAGATCCCCCTGAGGACTAACCCAGTAGACTAGAAGTACACGTGCACACCGCTGTTCCAGACTAGCCATGACACTCGGTCAGTAACCACACTAGGGGTACATACATACATATCTACACGATACCGCAGGGAATGAGTGCGCAGGCAATAGATACAAGACAAATAAACAAGATCTGTATAGGGAGGTGGGTTAGGTGCACTGGGTTTGTTTAATGTTCCACCCCTTTTTCCTTTGTTTCTAAGGTCCTAGCTAAGCTCATCAGCTATACCCACTCAAAATGTCGCCGGACATTGTGCGTCACAAATAATGCAACAACGACACGTCATGGTCAAAGGCGGTCTGCCTACGCTCACAAGGGTATGACAGTATACCGTGAATAAATACGACATATCACACTTAAGTAACACCTACTATGTAAACTGATATGATTCTGTAATCCTTAAATCATACCTGATGTAACGCATGTTTCTTGCCAAAGCATGGTGTTGAATATAATGTAACCTGCTGATAATTTTGAAAATCTAATAAAAATATACCTAAAAAAAAAGCTTTCCATCTCCATTGCACTCTTCCGTGAGGACCTCTGTTGCTACTATTGTTCAACTGCAGCTTTCATCTCCATCTCCATTGTCTCTCACTGGAGATAGCCTTCTAATTGACAGAAAGCACTCAGTCTAGAAGGCTCCAGATAAATATTTGCAGGACAGGCTATAAATGCAGCTCTCAAACACAATCCCCTGCTTGGCTTTGACGCTTAAGAGAGAGCTGTTTCTCCCGTTGGTGCCGACTTTGTTTTCCGAGCCCTGCCACCCAAGACCAGCATAACCTGGACATCCTAGTCTGGAAATAACATCTCTTATAACTATGTCCCTTCGTGACAGCTTCCAACAATCTTAAACCTTGGAACCTGGTTGATTAGCCAGCACCGGCGAGCCCCCATGGCCTTGACTACCACCATCTTTTCTCTGTTTAGCGCTCCTGCTATTTGGGCCCGTTACAAGGACATCAGGTTAGCGCACTAACCAGGAACTTCTAGTTTTTAGTTTACCCGTTTCTCTTCAAGTACACCCTGGCAATTTGAGTTTTATTAAGAAAGCCTTGGCTAAAGGAAAAGGACTAATGGTGTGGTGTAACACAGCATTAAGGACAGATAAAGATTTCAGATTTTTCTGAGCAGAAGCTAAAGATACACACTCAGGATTCTGTGTAGGAGTGTTTGCTCGTGTGCCTTTCATTTGGACTTGAATTACTTGTAGTATTTCTTGTTTGGTATATTTAATTAACGACTTCCATGTGAGGATGAATATAAAGCTTTCATGAATGGTTATCTGAAATGAAGTGTTTCTGTTGCAGAGTACCTATGCTGACTGAAAGGGTGCGCCTTGCCACTAGAACTTGAGGCATCCTGATTTAAAGGATTAACACCCACTCGCTATCCTTTTCACTGGAGCTCCAAGGTACACTAGAATCATTGCTCTCTCTCTTTCCAACCCCTCCTCCCACTTAGGGTTAGTCACCGGTGTCAGTCATCTCTTCTGATACTAAGGATTAACCTCAAGAGGAAGTGGTGTAAGATTGTTGCTTCTGCAGAAGTCCTGGGAATTCCGGTGAGTGGCCCTCGGCATGACAAGTAGTAGTGTATACGTTTTCCATCTATATTGTACTCATCTGTGATTTAGTTTTTCATTTCACTTTCACTCTTCGGTGAGGCCCTCTGTTGGTATTATATAGAAATTGCAGCTTTTCATCTCCATTGCACTCTTCTGTGACTAGATCTGCAGCTTTCATGGGCCTTTCTTGATTGCCAGTAGAAACCTCATAGCCCTCCAGGTAAAAGGAGGACCAGCCTTTTATATCTTTAGGTTGTGAAGAGACCTATATTGCCTAATCCACCAATGAAAAAAGCAAAAATAAAATTCTTCTACAATGCAAAACAAAAAGTTGCTCTGTACAAACAATCTACGAATGAGATAAAGAATTACATTTGTGATGACAGAGTTTGCTTTTCAAATATATAATAGCTCCTCATGCATTCCACAAAAAGTAAAAAGACACATTCAAGGTGATAGAACAGCATCAGAATAAAAAATGCTACTGTGGGATTATCCAAGATGTGTTTACAAATGTCTTATGCCAATAGCCGAAGAAGGCTGACTTGAAGCACCTTTCTACTGGTATGGAGTATGTATTGAATACAATTGTTTGGTAAATGGTGCAAGCACCCATTACATGTCATACCTAATACTGGTGCAAGCACCATTACACATGACTTATAAAAACATACACAATTGCCATTGAAAAGACACAGTTTAGGCCATATCCCCTTGTTTTTTCAGTGCTTGTTCCATTTCTCAATGTTTTCCTATTTTTCCTTTGCTCCATTCTTCTCTTTTTTCTGATTTTGTCTCTCGGTCAAAGTTTGATGATGGAAAAGAAGCCTCTGTCCCCAAAAATATGTGCTGGTGCCCAACACCGGCATCCCCCTGCTCAAATTAAGCACTGAGTACAGCTTCAAGTATTGATTGATTGATCTGTTAGACAAAAAACAATTACAGGCATTTTATGGTAGGTTGCATAATATATATGCAACATATGTATTCATCAGCAAGGAAGAACACCGTTTGCTGCACCTCTGTTTCTTTTTTTTCTTTATGTAGATTGTACAATGGAAAAGGAAAAGTGGGAGCCTTAAACTTGCTAATACTATAATGCTCTGCTGCTTAGACTGGCAAGCAATCCAGATCCCATATGTTAGGACATGTATGGAGATCCTGGTTCATTTCTCAACATGCCTACAGGCGCAATTGTGTTTTGACATTTGTTCTTAGTGAAGGGACTTATTCTGGGGATTCACTAATGGGAAACAGCCTTTACCATGCAGTCTTTACCATGAGAGGCCTTTACCCTACAGTCTTTACTACGTATGTGTGTTTACCATGCAAGCCTTTACCATGCATGTGCCTTTACCACAGATGGCTTTACTACACTTATTGGTAAGTATAGGTGAGGTATTTTAGTAACTTAAGGAATATTTAAATAGGATTGATTATGAGATATGTTTAGATTGTTTTTAAATATGAATATTACAATTTAGGAATGGGGTGCAAGGGATATAGGGGCATTCGGTGGGTAAGTTAATTAATACTCAGGCATTAACTAATAATACTTGAATATTGGGTGCAGAAGTGTTTTATTAATCAGTCATTAACTATTAATAGTTGGGTATCTCTTTCTAAAAATACAATTATAAATAAAAGGAAAAAATAAATAAATTATAAAATATGAAAGAGCTCAACAGCCAAAGATAGGAATCACCACACTTGGATGCATTACAACTGAAACTGTGTCCAACACAACATAGGTAAGCAAATCACTCTTCCGCGTGAACCGCCTGTGTGAGGCAGCGCATGCGTAGATATGCTGGACATGTCAGTTCCATAAACTCGCTCGCCAGAAGTCTAATGGTTGAGCCTCATGTTCTATCAAAGCACGGACATGACTTCTGCCGTCAACTTTCCCATGGACACAAGTTCCCACATTTTATGCAGCCAGTCCAAGTGGGTCGGAACTGCGCTTGTGCCCCCTCCCCCCCCCCCCGAGATAGAAGAATCTGCTTGGCTGCTCTCAGAGCCAGAGCAAAAGCTCTTCCACGACAGGACCATAGGAGGAGGTCAAAGCGTTGGGTAAGCCCAAGAAAATGTAGCTTGGAAATCTAGGCAGCTCCGTCTCATAAATATTATCGATGTCCAATAGGACAGCTGGCCAAAACTGTTGGATTTTTGGGCAACCCCACAATAAATGCGTTCAAGTGCCTTCCTGCACACATTTACTTCAGCATTGTGTATCCCCACCTATCCTCCACCGCGCAACTCGCACCGGGGGTATGATACCAATAATGGGCAATTTTGAGAAACATTTCTTCACCCGCACTACTGCATGAGGACGCCCTTGCTCTATGTATAATCTCCTGACATTCCTTAATAGAGAATTCACTCTCACATTCATTCTGCCACCTACGCTGCACTGGTGATTTAACGTGGTGTGAGGGTGCAGTGAGAAAGGGGTATATATTTGTAAGCTTTCGTTTATCTGTGTGGTGGGTGACAAACCATTTTTCAAACTCTGTCAGTGGGTGTCTAGCATATGGACGTATGTGGGGCTATGTGGCCCAATGTCTCAGGCCGATGTATTGCCAGTGGGTATCAGGGGGTAATCCAAACCCAGAGCGAAGCTCTGTAAAGTCCATCATCCCCTTCTCATCAAAAAGGTCTCCTACTCTCTTGTAGTTGGCTTCTTGCCACTTGGGAATTCTGGGTGACCTATAAAAGGGGTCCAAGGAGATGTCGGTGTGGAGAGGTATCTCTTTTCTTGCACCTTATCCCAAGCCCCCACTATTGCCCTAGTTATAGGTGAGATATATACTCCAATAGGTCAGAATTTCTTTGCAAGCAATGGCACCTACCACACATGATTACCAGCAACTGAGTGGTCAATGAAACACCAATGTTTCTCGGATGCCGGTCTGTACCGTTCTATCATTTAGCACACCTGGGCCGCCTCATAATATCTTTCCTAGTGAGGAACACACAACCCCCCATCCTTTTGTTTAAGATACGTCAGACTACGGGCCATGCGAGCTTTCTTCCCACCCCATATGAAATCGCTTATAAACGTTTTAATTTGGATAACACCGAGGGGGGGGGGGGAATTGTAAGGGCAGAGTCTGCATGACATATAAAATGCGGGGGAGTAAGGTCATTTTAACTGCCGCCGAGCCAGGACAATGTGTACGCTTTCCAGTTCGAGAGTTCTGATCTTGTCATGGTAAGAAGAGTAGCATAGATTTCTTGTGCCTTACGCTCATGTGTGGAGCAGATCCGAAGGCCCAGGTATATCTCTCCATCAGGGGTCCACTCAAAGGGAAACATGTTCGGCGGTCGTAACCGGTCTGTCCTGGGGTTCGTCAGGCTAAGGGCCTGCGCTCCGTGCTGGTTAGCTTTGAAGCCTGACACATTGCCAAAGTCTGCCATTTCCTGTAAAAGGGGGGGGGGGCAGGGATGTGAATGGTTGCATCAGGATTAATAGTACATCATGAAGCAATATTTTGTGTTCCCTGTCTCACATGTGTAACCCACTGATACTAGCGTGGTGGGGAATATGCTCTGCAAATGACTCCATGTAGAGTGCAAATAATAAAGCGGACAGAGGACACCCTTGTCGAGGTCCCCGGGAGATCCTAATGGGGTGGAGCGAGGTTCCGTTCACTCTCACCTTGGCCTCCGGGAAAGCATAGTACTCTCCCTGGAAAGTGTGTTGCAAGCACCATCCCCTCCGGTTTCCCCAGGGTGGATGAAAAGTATTGACGATCGAACCACTGTGGTCCAAGGGCTTCCAATCAGAGCGCAGTAGATGCATTTCTTTCAAGAGACATACATCACATTTAGTTTCCCTAAGAAATGTAATCAAGGCCAGCCACTTCGCTGGAGCTTTATGGCCTCTAACATTGAGGCTCAATATCTTAAGAAGGTGTTAGAGCAAGTCTATAGCAGGTGTAGGTAGCCTGGTGTAGAACAATAAATGCTCCCAGAGCAGTGAGCCTGAATGTGTGGCTAGAAGAGCACCCTGATGAGAGAAGAAAGGGGCTGTCGAATGAACAAGGGAAAAGAGGCCTACTTCAAACCAATTAACAGTACAATCCACAGTGGGTGCAGTTGAAAAAGAAGCAAGGGTCTCCCACAGACACCTATGAGGAGGGGGCACATCAAGCTCCAATCCCGCTGGATGAACACTCCCATCCTACAGAAGTGCAAGTTAGTGAAACCTGGTTTGGGTAGATTATTCCCATAGAGTGCACTGCTGCATCCCCCGTTGCAAACAGTGGGAGGCCTGTATTGCAGAGCTGTATCATAGCCCCCCTGGAATACTGTAACGGTTCTTCCAATAGGCTGGATGGGGAGGAAGTAGGAAACCGAATAAAGAAGAACATTAACAAATAATCCACTTTTATAACAATAATCCCATAACTGAGAAAAGGTATAACCAGATAAGGTGGGTCCTTCAGCCCGGCGTCCAGCCCGCTCCATGCTTCGGGCTCGAGGTAAAGATGGAGGCCCCGCCAGGCATAGCCAACACAGATGGAGACCTCCACCTTCACTCCCTGGTGAAGTGATGAAAAAGTCACCAGGCAAGTTCTAACATGGGCCTACGATCCCCCAAACTTCGACACTTCCTCACGTTTCTGGAGTTGCCATAGGAGCGCTTACCTTTCCTTGGTACCTTCAGACTCCATTGGGTTCATCATAAGATCATTCCCAGTCCATCGCCGATGTTGAGATCTGCTCCCAGCCTGAGCTCTCTGTCTACTTTGTGTGCCGTCAAACTTTCTGTCTGATGCTATGTCGGAACCCAAGACAGACTTCGCTTATTCCAATGTGCGGACAGCATGTCTTTCTTGGTTACATATGAAGGTCAACCGCAAAGGGTGGCCCCACTTATAGTGAACTTCCTTCTCCCTCAGAAAGCCCTGAGTCTTTTGAGGGTAAGTGAAGAGAGTTCCTGGAAGATTCCAACCTGCATGCCTTCAAAGGATTTAACAGACATGTCTCGTGTCGCCGTCATCATCTTCTCCTTTTGTGCGTAGGAATGGAGACAGGTGCGAATGTCCTGTGGCCTGCAGATGGATGCCCAGCCCTGTGAGTGCAGTTTAGAGGGAATTCTTTATCTTGTAGCTCTGGTGCCACCTGCTTAAAGAGCCACACCACTAGGTCCTCCAGTCTCCCCGCATCTGCCTGAAGTAGAACCCACTTGTTTCAGATGTTGGAGCGTCTGGATCTGTTTTCCAAATCCTCCAGATGGTAGAACAGCTCCTTGTTCCTGTCCCTCAGCTCCAGTAGTTCAGACATGTGATTTTGGAGTTCTTCCTCTCTGTCATCCCCCAGTCTTTCAAGGGCATCCACCCTGACCCCCAGCTCAGACAAATCCTTTTTGAGGGTTCTAATGTCTGTGGCAACTTTCAGGCGCAGGGCCATGAAATCGTCCTGCAGAGTGCCAAACAGCTGTTCCTAATACTGGTGAGTGAGCAGTTCCTCGGCATTATCTATATCCGCAGTTGGGGGGTCACATCACTAGCAGATACTCTAGGTGGAGAGTCAGTACGCACTTCATTTTACTTGGTGCTGGTTTTGTCCAGGAGCTCCTGTATGGATGCATCCAGGGTCAGTCGCTGGCAAAAGTCCAGAGACTCCCTACGTGTGACTAATTCAAAGGCAACTGGTGTCAGTGGCTTGCAGCTGCAGCCGGGACCAATGGAAAATGCTTGCCCCACACGCTTCAGGCCACAACATGGACCCTCACCTCAGCACACAACATACATTGGCGTTCAAGGCTTGCCAGTTGAGATCCCCACCAGCTCAGGTTGGTGAACGTTGTGCCCATGCGAGTCGGGCCCACAGGATAGTCTCTGCAATTGATATCCGCTGCCCGGGCTGCCACACACCAAAGGAGACCTTTCCACTTCTGCTTGGGCCCGCCTGACAATTTCCCAGGCCAAGTCTCACAAATGGGCACCAGAGGCCCTGACAGCGCCCAAAAAAACTTCCTTCTTGTATCAATGTCACTCCAGGATCCCTGGTTGGCCCAGTGTGCCTTCAAAGCCCCTCACCTGCTCGGGAGACTGACTTTACCACTCTGACTTGGATCAGGTCTCCAGTGCGGCCTCCTCTTTTCCGAGGCCTGAAGCGGCCTCTGTGTAACCCACCAGTCTGGGCTCAGCGGTCGCACACCGGGGGCACTGCTGGTCTCAGCGGGGGCAGACCCTCCGCGCTCCCGTTCATCTGCTGCTCCAAGGATTCTGCACAATGCCCATGGTCCCTCGCAGAATCAGGGGTCTGCTCAGCAACTCTGGCTTCTGCCCTCCCCTTCAGGCTGGGTCGCGATCTGCCATCATGCGCCCTCCACTCAGGGCCAAGGCAATCCCTGCAGCAGCCTCACTCCAAAACAATCTTATCCCAGCAGTTGACCCCATTAGTCAGCCCATCTGGCAGGTTTTGCCAGAGCAGCTATGGCATTGGGGAAGCTGGATTCGTCGCCGTTAAGGGCTTCGCCCGGCAGAGCTCCAGAATTGAGCTGCTATGCTGCTGGCATCTTGGCCACGCCCCCCCCCCATAGTAAAATTTTAAATGAAATAAATATTTGATACACAAATCTTCAAAAAAAAACTTAAAATAATATAAACATATAAAATAATGTTAAAAGTAAACAATATTATTAAATATAACAGTTATGGAACTGCTTCAAACTAGAATAACAAAACAAAAAACACTATTTAGGTAATTAAAATAATTTATTAGAAGTAGAATAACTAATAAAAACAAATAAAATGTTCTTTTTCTAAAACAAATGTATTTAATATAATAAATTAGAAATTGCAAATATATAATGGAGCTTTTAGAAAACATTTATTAAACTTTTCCCACAGTCAGTTCTGCATTGATTTCAATGGGAGAAATTGTCCTTTATAAGTTTTGTTTTTGAGGCTGGGGTTCTTGCTTGTGCGTCTGTTTCTGTAGTGAGTTCAGCATCACTCTCAATATCAGAATCATGGAGGTGCTGTGGTCGGGAAAGACTGACTTAGGCTCTCCACGAGCTGTTGGAGGGTGTCAGAGTCGAAGGTGTGGTGTTCCTCTTCATCATCAGATAAGAGAGGTTCGGCCTGCTCTGCAGGAGGTGTTGGATTTCCCCCTGCAATGTGAAGGGGAGATGCAGTTTAACATTGTGTCTACATGTATGTTGACGCATTGTACATGTTTACATTCAGACTGCATGACAGTGTATATTGTGACTGTTTGGGGGGAGCTGCCTATTTGATGCGGGACAGTGGACATTCCGACAACATCATGTTGTGTGTTTGTACTTGTACATTGTCAACTCACATTTCCCTGCAATGCCATATGTGATTGGCCAGTTTCTACACACCAGCGGCACCAGTTGTGTCCTCTGTTCTGTTGTGGACGTGTTGCGGTTTGTGCCACATCGTTGTCAATGTCGATGTACACTGCATGTAATGTGTGTGTGCCGCATTTTGGGTGTCACCCTTGCAGCTCTGATTTAGCTGCCCATTATCCCTTACATGCGGTGTTCCTCTGACTTCTGTGCTTATACAGTGCTTAGATGTTGCATACTTGGGTGCATTGGTCTCTTGGTGGGAGTTGGGGGTCTCGGGCATGGTTTGTCCACAGATGTGCTATGCTTAATTGTGCATGTGTGACATTGTGCCCACGTCCCCCCAGTCCCTGGTCGTTACTCACCCTGTTGCTGTTGTGTCTGGTCATGTTGAGCAGTGTCCGGACACGCAACTCCTGCCACCGTCTCCCCACTGATGACTGTGGACACCATTTCCTCCATCTCGTCCAGCTCCTCCTGTGGCGATGGACTCCCACCTCCAGTCTGCATTGCTGCCTTCCGGTTGTTTGCGAGTTTCTGCTTGGTTTTGTGCTTCACATCATTCCAGTGCCTCTTGACCTCTTCCATTGTCCTCTTCAGCACTCCAACTGCATTCACCTTGTCCATGATGGTCTGCCATATTCCATTTTTAGTTGCCAGTGACACAGTGGAGGTAACGAACAGTAGTTGATGGTGTTCTACCACCTCCGTTATCAGGATCCTGTTTTCCTGCGGACTGAACCGCTTCTTCCTACTTTTCTTGTCCTTGCCCTTTCCTGACCCCAAGGTCCCAGGCTGGTCCTCCGGGGGGCTTGTGGGGTTTGGTTGTCCTCTGTACTGGCCCCGGCTACCTCCATTGTGCTTCGCTGTTGTTTGGCTTTTGTTTGTATGTTATTTTTCTACTTTTATAGTGTATTTTCCCGCATGACGCATGGGAATTGCAGGCCTGTGGCTGGTTTTTGCTGATTTTTGTATTGCGTTTGGCATCATCGCTACTATTTTCACGTTCGTGTTTCGCGTTTTTGCGGCATCGCATCAATTTTAACGCATTCGTTTGACGCGTTATCGTGGAGATATAAAAATGGTACCGCCGTGTTGGGAATACCACGTTAACACAGTGTTATTTTCCCGCGATGTGAAGAGTTGCGTTAAGCTAGTTTCGCGATGGTTATCACACATTCTTGAGAATATGCCCCTTAGTTCGAATTGTAATTTACTTTTTGACATGTAATCTTCAGCTAAGGATGATTTCTAAATTTGTTTCCAATGTGTCTGGGGAAATTAAAAACAAATGTTTGAATTTGGATATTTGGGTACAGTGTAACAATGATTTAACCCCTTCGATGCTGCGCAGATTCCGCCGCTGTGCTGGCGGAATCTTGCGCGGGCGGGGTCATGACGGAATGGTTCCGTCATGAGCACAGCTCAACCGTGGGTCATGACGGAACCATTCCGTCATGAGCACGGAAGGGGTTAATTCAAATCAATTATTATTTTCCTTGGACTTTTATTTATATTTTTTGATTTGACAACTGTAGGTTAAGGATTGCTTGTCAGGGTGTCAACTATTAATTAGTGGCAGCAGTGTGATTAATGTTAGCATGTATTGTGTAGATTTGGGTGAATCGATGGGGTGTTTATTTAAAGGTGTCATCCATCATCAAAGTTTTACTGTTTTCTAGAGTAACTGTGTTATGAAGGTTTGCAAAGGTTAGAATACATTTTTTATGGTGTTGGTTGTCTTAGAATAGGCAAGGTTCATGGTCAAAAGACTCTTAGTTCTTTCGGAATGTTTATAGAAGACAAGAAATGAGGAGTTGTTAGTTGGGGATTGCTCACCTGTGTTTGACGTTGCACCATTCTTCTTAAATTTGGAATTATGGGCACACTACTAGCACGAGGCATGGGAATGTTCTGGGCTACCTTCCTCAATATTGAGCCACGAAGATTCAATGGAGGTGGCATCAAGTGCTTTTATGTGATGTCCATTTCCACTTACTTCCAACTCCAGTGCAAAGGCAGAGTGCTTATGCTTGGTTATTCTTTTAACTATGTCACCATGTGTTTCAGCTCTGCCTTTGCAAAGGGTTGAGAAGTAGTCCATACACCTCCAATGATTTCTGGGCTCAGTAAGCCTCTCCTTACAATACTTTTATCCACCATATTTGAGAATTTTATTGCCCCTCTTAGAGCTAAAGTATTCAGCTTGCCATGCATTTTTCATCTTATTATTCTGAAAGAAAAAAATGTATGTTTATAATATGTTTTGGAAATGTTTATCATGCTAAGGTTTATCGTTTAAAAGGGAGTTAAAAATGGTTATTGCAGATCAGGTTGTGTGGCTGAAAAAAATGGTTAATTCTTAACGGAGAAGTTTATGTTTAGTTTTGCATTCTGCTTTTTATATAGTAATTCTTAGTGTTTTCCAACTACAATGATTTGGTACAAATAAAAGGTGACTGAACTTTTTTGGAATTGTTTGAGAAGTTATTTACCTGATGGTTTGGCAATTTGATGTGCAGGTTGGTTTATTTTAAAAACGTAAGTTGTCTGTGTTTATGGATGGTTTGATATAGATTTAGAATTTAAAAAAAGAAAACTTAATATTTTTCAAGTGCAATCACTAAATAAGTTTATGTAGTCCAGTTCACAACACCTTCTTCTAGCTGACAAAGGCTGGAGTTGGGAATAGTAAATCTGACCCCTCAGTCCAGTGTCGAGCACCTTCCACAAGTTGGCACAGGGCGGTGTTGGGAATAATAAATCTTCCCCACCCCTCCAGCCAGTGTCCAGCACCTTCCCCGAGTTGGCAGAGGGCTGAGTTGGGAATAGTAAATCTGCTCCTAGCCAATATCCAGCTCCTTCCCCTAGTTGGCACAGGACGGAGTTGGGAATAGTTAATCAGCCCCCCACCAGAGTCCAGCACCTTCCGGGAACTAATTCACAATGGAGTTGGGAATAGTAAATCTTCCCCCCAGCCAGTGTCCATTCCCTTCCCCGAGTTGGCACAAGGCGGAGTTGGGAATAGTTAATCTGTCTCAGCCAGTGTCCAGCACCTTCTTGCAGAAACATAATCTTTAAGAATAAATATTACTTTGTTTAAAAAAATACTGAGCTTTTTAAATCGTACATCAATATTTTAAATATAACTTACTTTGGGCCAGATGTATCAAACTGTTTTACCCATTCTGTGTCTATGGGAAAATGTGTTCATACATCTGGCCCTTTATTACTTAAACTGGTTTCCATTATTTCCTTTCACAGATGAGGATCAATGTCTCAGTCTGAGAACAGTGTTTGAAAAAATTTCCAAGAATCACTAGAAAAAAAATATTTACTTGCAGCTTAAAATAATCCCTGAAAATGTGTTTAATTTGAGCATTATTTTTTTATGATATAATACTTGTGTTCGGCGATAGGTGGTCCTGTGAAAACGAAGTCAATCAGGTGTGTGCTGCTGTTTGCTCAACTGTGGGTAGTCTGTGGGTAGTCACCTCAGTGGTTAATGACACACTGACTACAAAATGGTGGACGTCTGTATATTTATTATTATCTTTGAGGCAAAACCTAAATTATTTGAAAATATGCATCTGAAAGCTTGAATTGTATCTTTAAAAACATGACTAAACATAGAATTTAAGTTGTATATTTATATTAATATTTTAATTGCGACCTTCTCTTGTATAGTGATCCACCATCTTGTTGGGGGCATTCATACATTACGTTTAATACTTTTTTTAAGCATGTTGTAAAGGCACGTTGCTAAAAGTATGTGTGCACATTTACGGCACTCAGAAATGAGAGAAGTTCTATCATAAAGAAGCAGAATCTCAACGTACCTCTCCATGCGTTTGCTCCAGTGTTTCGGAGACCTGCACTAACTTCACACATGGCAGCCATATATGGGCTTGACTTTTGCAGTTTTATGTAGCGCATACTCAGCTTGAAGATATTGGAGTGCTTTGCATGAGCACCATTTACATTACACAAGGACACATTCATTGTTTATAAGCACTGGAGAGACTAAGTGATTTTCCCAGAATCACAGGATGTTGAGCCAACACTGAGATTGAAACATGGTTCCCCAGCACCAAAGTTGGCAGATGTGGCTGTATCACCACATCCTCTCTCCCATCCAGGCTCCTCTGTAAGAAATGCTATGTTCTAGCCCATGTTTTGTGTGCCACATCATACATCTCATCATGGCTACCTAAGGCCTAATCTCTTTACAGCACTGCTATTAAAAATGCCTTGTTCAGTATCTTTCAGCGCAGGTCCTTAGAATGAACATGCACACAGTATATAAGTGAAGACTGAGGGGCTCCATGTCACATTTGACAATATACTGTGAATTCCACCAGCAGACATAAGACATCATCTCCCAGCACGAAAGATCACTGCAAGTAGCAGGTTACTCAACTTTTGTCAAGAAAACAGTAAAAAGGCAGCATTCCCCTCCAAGGCATATGAAACTGAAGTAGTGCAATTTTGCAAAGTACAACTCCCTATAAACTAATGTTCAGTATCTAATAAAGCACACTCTCAAGACACAGCAGAATACATATCTACTGAATGAATCATAGATTTTTGTACGGTCATTGCTACCTTAACAAAGTACAACAAAAACACACCAGATTGGCAGGATAAGGTTGTTGCAGGCCTTGCCCCTGGAAAATGCAATTCTTGATTTCGTAAATGGAATAGCAGCCCGCAACGGCGGAGTCATTGGGAAGTCATGAGGAGCTTTTAGGTACATAAAACCTTACCTTGTTTAATGGAAGATTTTCAGGCTTTCAAACCATCTATAAAAACATTATCTGAGAGACAAAATGCTTGTAGCAGGCCACTCTCGTTCTACAGCACTATGACTTAAGCTGCACTAAAACTCACTAAAAACAGTGTAAAAATATAACAAGGACAGCATGGGAGAAACAGGGAGTGGTAGCGTGGGCCTGCAAGCACATGTACTCTGATGGAGACCGAGACTAAAAATAAAACAAGGCCACATTAATTTATCGTCGTATGCATGAGAAGAGCTTACAAACATTTAAGGAGCTGACTTTTAAGGCTAATAAATGCTAGCCAATAAATTGGACTTACCTTCGCTGCCTCTGGGTGGGATGTAAACAAGTGAAGCAGGGGGGGTCTGGAGCGAATGAACAAGGATGCGGCAAGAAGCGAGAAATAGAAAGAAACTTGGTATCTAATAAGCATCACTGGAAGTTTGTAAAGACAATGTGAGGAGAGGGCAGGAGGTATGCAGCTCTGGCTGCTGCTTTCACTGCAACTTGCCTTTCTAGCCCAGGTCCTGTTTGATGTGTTCGGGTCTGAAAAAGAGCTTTGAGAGAAGCTTACTGGCCAATTTAGCAAGGCTCAGGGCAGCCACATGTGGCGCTAATAAAGAAGTTGCTGGAGGGACACGACGGTACCGATGAATACCCTGCACAACTACTGAACTCATCAACCATGCTAGAAATGCGTGCAGCCACAGGGAGATTAAGTAAAGGGCAGAGTGCAAGCGCTGTGCAGGCAAAACCATTAAAAAAAAGTTCCACAAAAGTGGGAGTAAAGGAGTACTTGGGCCATGGGACACAGATGAGAAAGAGCACATGAAGAGCAACAGAAAATAGTATGCTACATGTAAGAAACTGGCTCTATATATACTGCACCAAAGTGAGGTACAGTGTGTATAGAGTCCCAGAGTCTCCAGAGGTTTGGCAGAGGTTAAAGTTAGATAGAACCTTACTCTCTAAAGTGGTAGCTTGGTCGTGTAGTACGGCAGTATCAGAGGACAGTGTAAAGCATTTGATGTACACACTCAGTCAGCAAATGGTCTCACACACTCAAGAACTATACTCTAGGCCAATTGTTTTGTATAAAAAAATATAATGTTTTATTTCTAGAACCAAGCAAGCCTGGTACAGGTAAGCATATAATTACTTTGCAGTAGTAATTTACTTGTTTGAACACAGTTCAGAATTGCAGTATAACTTGTACTGGTTTTGGTTACAGGTTTAAGAAATCAGTTTGCAACACATTGCAGGAATAGTACATTCAATTGAATAGGTTTTTTTAAGTAAAATGCAGTTAATTACTTTTGAGATTACTTTTGTAACCACAGGCCTGGATCCTAGATTCAGCCCTGGGACATTTCCTGAGAACAGGTGAGTAAATGCGTTTTGGTTAAAGGTATGATTTTTAAGGAATATTATTGCATTTCAAAAGTTGACACTTGGAATCTTTTTCACATAGAATCACCAATGTTATCCTATGGGAGGAAATTCACTTAGCAGGTAAGTTAGGTTATTGTTACTTTTTCTCACTCAGTGCTGGATCCTGGATTCAGCACTGGGCCATTTCCTGAAAACAGTTGAGAGAATGCGTTTTGGTTAATCGGCTGATTTTTAAGGAATATTTGCAGTTTTCATAAATCGACACTTGGAAACTTTTTGGGAGAAAAAGTGTCAATGTTATCCTATGAGGAAAAATGAGTTATCGGTTTCAAGGTAAGTAATCGGTCTTTTGAGTTAGGGTCCTGGGGTTAGACTCAGGGGTCTCCCAGGGTCAGTGATGCACTGTTGTTGCACCCCCAGTGGCACTAGGGCGGCCGGGTGCAGAGTGTTGAGGTCCAATGTTATCTTATGGAGGATAGGGGGGCTCTGGTTGGTGGCTGCTGGCAAGCAGGCCACAGGGTTGTGGGAGCAAAGCTCCCAGGGTTAAGCTCAGGGCAAGTTGGGGACCAAGTTAACACCAAAGGGGCACCCTCAGCGGCGCTAGGGCAGCCGGGTGCAGGGTGCAGTTTTGAGGTCGGGTGCCCTGTTGAGTTCAAAGGAGATTCTCCAGGACAAAGTAACACTGCAGGCTCGGGGACGAAGATCTTCCAGGAGTGACCACCACTTTGAGGGGTAAGTTGGGATGTAGAGGGATGGTTAGGCACCACTGGGTTGGGCACACAAGGCCGTGGGGCGACGGGTGCAGGGGTGCCTTTGGACGTCGGATTTTCTTACCTGCTCTGGTCGCGGTAGGGGGGTCTCCAGGATTGAGGCTGCAGGCGTCGTCTGGAGGCTTGAGGCAGGTCAGGGGTCACCGGATCTCGGGTCAGGATCGCCGGGGAGACCTCCTCGTGGTGTTTGTTCACTCAAACACAGGCCGGGCTCGGCGGGTGCAGAGTGTGCTGGATTCGCGGTTTCTGGCTGGCACCAGAAGCTGTAGTTCAAACACGTCCGGTGTTCACGGGAGAAGCAGCTTGGAAAGTGAATGCAGGCAGGTCCTCCGGGGTTTTTGATGCTGCTGGCCGCTGGACATGCCGGGGTTTCGCAAGAGCAGGTTCGAGGGGGGAAAGGCCTGTAGGGCTGGGGCCAAGTCAGTGGACGTCGTCCTATTGTTAGCTCTGCACGGCTTCTCGTCCTTCTTCTTCTTCCTCTTTTCTTGTGTTTGCTGGATCTGAGGAAGGAAGGTTCAGGGTGCCCCTAAATACTAAATTTAGGGGAGTTACAGGTAGGTAAAGGGCAGGGACCAATGGGTCCCTTCCCTGGGGTGGGTACACCCCCTATTCTGCCACTCTCCAGTGGGAGGGGGGCAGGATCCTGTCCCTGGTTGGCTGGGTCCCACCATCCTCAAGATGGCGGGGACTCGAGGTTGTGCTTCACCTCGCCTCCCCCACCATAGGGGTGGAGTTGGCAGAGGTGGGTACACCTCTATTCCTCACTTTGTTTTTCCCGCCGGGTCTCCTGCCCAAAGTGGGGGGTAGAACCAGTGGGGACCAGTTGCTGAGTACAGAAAGTGGTCTGGAGAGGCTCACAAAGGCGGTATGCCTTTGAAGCTTCTCCTTCGTGAACCCTGCCCATCCTGGGGGAGGAGGCTTGGCACCTCGTCCCAGAATGTGCATTGTTTCAGGCCCCCGAGACCCAGGGGTCCAGAAACATGTCTGGTGGTGGCAGCATGCGCAGCCACTCAGTCAGGTCACTGGTAGTTGGTCGTTGTTCAGGGGGCATCTCTAAGATGCCCTCTGTGGTGCATTTTACATTAAATCCCACACTGGAATCAGTGTGGGTTTAATGTGCTGAAAATTTGATACCAAACTTCCCAGTCTTCAGTGCAGCCATTATGGTGCTGTGGAGTTCGTAATGACAACCTCCCAGCACCATATACTCTTAATGGCAGCACTGCACTTAGAGGGCCCAGGAATGGACCTGGGTACTGTAGGGGTACAGGGCTCATGCACCTGTACCCTCACCACTGGCATAGGGCACCAAGCTAGAGGTGTGACTGATGTATGCCAGGGCAGTGGTTTGTGGGCATGGCACACTGGGATGTTTTGTTCTGCACCCAGACACTCAGCCTGCAAAGGCAGTGTGTGTGTGTCAGGGTACAGGGCCTCTAAGGGTGGCACAATAAGTGCTGCAGTCCTTAGGGGCCTTCTCTGGTCACAGTGCCCTGGGTACCTATGGTACCATTTACCAGGGGCTGACATGTGGCCAGAGATGCCAATTGGGGTTAGGCTTCAATGCAGTTTTAGGGAAGGAACACAGGCCCTGGGTACCTGATTGGCAGGAGCCCAGGCCACACTCAGTCAAAGTACATCAGCTATTCAGCAAAAAGTGGGGGCATACCATGCAAGAAAGAGGGCACTTTCTCACACTACAACCAATAGAAATGGAGGAAAAGTAAGTGGCAAGAACGCAAACAAATTAAAAGTAATGGTGAGATGTAAGCCCCTTTTAATATTCATATTAAATACAATATATTTCACAAGCACAGCGAGCGCTGTGCAGGAGGAACCTAAAAAGGAAGTGTCCTAGAGGATACATGTCACCACTTTGATGATTATTACTTCTGTCCTTTACTTCAGCTTACCACTACCTTGGTCATTGTAGAGACAACTGTTATTGCAGAGGCTGGATTGATGTACATGTTTACCTACACTGCTAATCATTGGAAAATTAGAGCCATCTCGAGGTCGATGTAACGATCATGGTGGAGGTAACAGGCAGTTCAAGTTCAAGTTCAAATTACTTTATTCGGATAGGACCATATCTATAAAAGCACAATCGTTTTGCAACAGATTAAAAATACACAACTTCATGTCAAGGATAAAATCAATTCAATAATACATTAGTCACAAGTGCAAAATATATTTAGAAACAAATACAGAAAATGTCAAGAAGGAGCCCACGTAGTTCATAATAACCATTTAAAAACCAGTGGAAAAACGCATTTTTCATAAGGTGCACATCATGTTGTGGGCCCGTACAGCAATTCTCAAACAAGTGCCAACTAGAAAAACTAATTCATCAACTTCCAGTTTAAGTATGTTCCTATGTGCATCTTCTAAATGAATAGGCAAGGTTTTTTTAAAAAAAACGGTATTAAAAGCCATTTTGCATATTTTATATACTACTTACAGAAAAATAAAAAGTGTAATATCGTTTGGCCACTCCGACCGTCGCACAGGCATGGCTAGGAGTCTAGGTTGGCGTTGTACCAAGATGAAAGCAGAGAAAGAATTTTACTGTACAAGCCCCTAAACGGAAGAGGAGTCCCCTCTACCAACGGCATATGGGTTTGAGATAACTAGGCGGCAAGTAAGAGATGTGCTCATTGGTCATAAAATTTGCAGCAGTAGGTTTCCTAGACTCCCTATCAAGTCTCGCTTTGCTATAAAGTGTGTATAATGCCGTCCTAAGGGCTTTTTTGTGTACAGTATCCGTTTTGTTTGTGTTTGAAAAAAGCCGGCCATAATTAACACTACTTAAACTCTGGCTCACCACGGCAAGCCATGGAATATCCATCCACTTCTCACAATTGAGGCAATCTCCGATTATCTCTCTTGTTAAGGACGCTGCTGGGTTTTTCCATATAGCTAACCAAAATCGAGCAGGGTGGGCCTTTATAAAATCTTCAATGTTGTGTAATTTCAATTCACTATGGCAAACATAATGAGAGGTGGAGATCGATACACCCTATAGTTTCCTGCAAAATCTGTTTTCCTCGCACTGAATGCTGTAGCTTTTTGAGATGCCCCAGACCTCTGTGCCATATGTAGTTGTAGGTATGCACTAAGGTTTTTTTTTAAATGTAATTGCTAAAATGGCCCCTGTCCTCTTCGGCCGGGGGAGACTGAGGATCGAATTCGTAGCCTTTAAGAACTTATTATTACACAACACCACATGATCAGACCAGGTGCCGTTTGCAGCAAAGACCAGCCCTAGATAGGGAGAAGTGCTAGTGCATTGTAACTTTTGGTGGCCCACAGATATAGAGTGTAAGGAATGTTTTCTCGGCCCAAACGACATTATAAAAGATATTTTTAAATTAGTGCACAAGTCTAGACTGGCCATAAAATTAACAAAACTCTGCACTAGGATGCGTAAAGCATTGAGTGTGCGGCCCATTAAGACCGCATCATCAACTTATAATAACACAGGGATTGTATTGCCATTAACTTTAGGAACATCATTGGTAAGCGCGGTAAATCTTTTATGCAAATTATTAATATATATGATAAAAAGGAGAGGGGCCAAGACGCATCTCTGCCTCAACCCTCTACAAACTTTGATGTCGCCGGGAACCTCACCACCATTGTTGATCCTAACCTGAGCCTTCAGGTCTTTATCTAAATAGGCAAAAAAATTTACTAGGACTTCTTCTAAACCGTATTCTAAGAGAATGGACCATAATCGTGACCAGTTAACAAAATCAAAAGCTGAGGTCAGGTCCATGAAGGCTAGGTATATTGGGGATCGCTGTGCTATGGTATATTTCCAAATGATTAAATTAAGATTTACGCAGTACAAAAGGGGGTGGTGATGGACGGAGCATCAGAACCAATCAAACACTCACACCCAGTCAACAGATCTGGGTTTGATCCATCACCGTTCTTTAGCCCACTCTGCCACCCCAGTTCAGACATGGCCATATGCAAATCAGTCTGACCCTGTGCCTCATGGGAACAGTCCAGCCCGAACAGCCAAGCCATGCCTTCCCTGGACCGGAAACAAGCTTCCTAGGACCGGTTTCTGGCAATGCAGCCGTCTTCAGCCAGGCTTGCTTGAATCCAGTGGCAAAGTGAGCAAGGGACTCACGTCTGAGCATACCCTGCCAACTTATGGCGAACAAAGCAGTACAAAAGGGGGTGGTGATGGACGGAGCATCAGAACCAATCAAACACTCACACCCAGTCAACAGATCTGGGTTTGATCCATCACCGTTCTTTAGCCCACTCTGCCACCCCAGTTCAGACATGGCCATATGCAAATCAGTCTGACCCTGTGCCTCATGGGAACAGTCCAGCCCGAACAGCCAAGCCATGCCTTCCCTGGACCGGAAACAAGCTTCCTAGGACCGGTTTCTGGCAATGCAGCCGTCTTCAGCCAGGCTTGCTTGAATCCAGTGGCAAAGTGAGCAAGGGACTCACGTCTGAGCATACCCTGCCAACTTATGGCGAACAAAGCAGTACAAAAGGGGGTGGTGATGGACGGAGCATCAGAACCAATCAAACACTCACACCCAGTCAACAGATCTGGGTTTGATCCATCACCGTTCTTTAGCCCACTCTGCCACCCCAGTTCAGACATGGCCATATGCAAATCAGTCTGACCCTGTGCCTCATGGGAACAGTCCAGCCCGAACAGCCAAGCCATGCCTTCCCTGGACCGGAAACAAGCTTCCTAGGACCGGTTTCTGGCAATGCAGCCGTCTTCAGCCAGGCTTGCTTGAATCCAGTGGCAAAGTGAGCAAGGGACTCACGTCTGAGCATACCCTGCCAACTTATGGCGAACAAAGCAGTACAAAAGGGGGTGGTGATGGACGGAGCATCAGAACCAATCAAACACTCACACCCAGTCAACAGATCTGGGTTTGATCCATCACCGTTCTTTAGCCCACTCTGCCACCCCAGTTCAGACATGGCCATATGCAAATCAGTCTGACCCTGTGCCTCATGGGAACAGTCCAGCCCGAACAGCCAAGCCATGCCTTCCCTGGACCGGAAACAAGCTTCCTAGGACCGGTTTCTGGCAATGCAGCCGTCTTCAGCCAGGCTTGCTTGAATCCAGTGGCAAAGTGAGCAAGGGACTCACGTCTGAGCATACCCTGCCAACTTATGGCGAACAAAGCAGTACAAAAGGGGGTGGTGATGGACGGAGCATCAGAACCAATCAAACACTCACACCCAGTCAACATGCTCAGACGTGAGTCCCTTGCTCACTTTGCCACTGGATTCAAGCAAGCCTGGCTGAAGACGGCTGAAATGCCAGAAACCGGTCCTAGGAAGCTTGTTTCCGGTCCAGGGAAGACATGGCTTGGCAGTTCGGGCTGGACTGTTCCCATGAGGCACAGGGTCAGACTGATTTGCATATGGCCATGTCTGAACTGGGGTGGCAGAGTGGGCTAAAGAATGGTGATGGATTAAACCCAGATCAGTTGACTGGGGGTGAGTGCTTGCAATGTTCAACACTCCGTCCATCATTTCCTTTGGTTTTTGCTTTGTTCGCCATAAGTTGGCAGGGTATGCTCAGACGTGAGTCCCTTGCTCACTTTGCCACTGGATTCAAGCAAGCCTGGCTGAAGACGGCTGAAATGCCAGAAACCGGTCCTAGGAAGCTTGTTTCCGGTCCAGGGAAGACATGGCTTGGCAGTTCGGGCTGGACTGTTCCCATGAGGCACAGGGTCAGACTGATTTGCATATGGCCATGTCTGAACTGGGGTGGCAGAGTGGGCTAAAGAATGGTGATGGATTAAACCCAGATCAGTTGACTGGGGGTGAGTGCTTGCAATGTTCAACACTCCGTCCATCATTTCCTTTGGTTTTTGCTTTGTTCGCCATAAGTTGGCAGGGTATGCTCAGACGTGAGTCCCTTGCTCACTTTGCCACTGGATTCAAGCAAGCCTGGCTGAAGACGGCTGAAATGCCAGAAACCGGTCCTAGGAAGCTTGTTTCCGGTCCAGGGAAGACATGGCTTGGCAGTTCGGGCTGGACTGTTCCCATGAGGCACAGGGTCAGACTGATTTGCATATGGCCATGTCTGAACTGGGGTGGCAGAGTGGGCTAAAGAATGGTGATGGATTAAACCCAGATCAGTTGACTGGGGGTGAGTGCTTGCAATGTTCAACACTCCGTCCATCATTTCCTTTGGTTTTTGCTTTGTTCGCCATAAGTTGGCAGGGTATGCTCAGACGTGAGTCCCTTGCTCACTTTGCCACTGGATTCAAGCAAGCCTGGCTGAAGACGGCTGAAATGCCAGAAACCGGTCCTAGGAAGCTTGTTTCCGATCCAGGGAAGACATGGCTTGACAGTTCGGGCTGGACTGTTCCCATGAGGCACAGGGTCAGACTGATTTGCATATGGCCATGTCTGAACTGGGGTGACAGAGTGGGCTAAAGAATGGTGATGGATTAAACCCAGATCAGTTGACTGGGGGTGAGTGCTTGCAATGTTCAACACTCCGTCCATCATTTCCTTTGGTTTTTGCTTTGTTCGCCATAAGTTGGCAGGGTATGCTCAGACGTGAGTCCCTTGCTCACTTTGCCACTGGATTCAAGCAAGCCTGGCTGAAGACGGCTGAAATGCCAGAAACCGGTCCTAGGAAGCTTGTTTCCGGTCCAGGGAAGACATGGCTTGGCAGTTCGGGCTGGACTGTTCCCATGAGGCACAGGGTCAGACTGATTTGCATATGGCCATGTCTGAACTGGGGTGGCAGAGTGGGCTAAAGAATGGTGATGGATTAAACCCAGATCAGTTGACTGGGGGTGAGTGCTTGCAATGTTCAACACTCCGTCCATCATTTCCTTTGGTTTTTGCTTTTTAAATTAAGATTTAGGCATTTTTCATTTGTGCCTATTTTGCTCCTAAACCCCAGTTGACATGATTCTAAAATGCGATTTTCCCCAGTCCATATTTTAATCTTATGATATAAAACTCTGCCTAGGATTTTCAAGGTTTTATCTATCAAGAAGATCGGTCTATAGCTGCTGGGTTGGGAGCGATCACCTTTTTGAAAAATCAGGACAATAATAATTTTTGACCACGAGCTTGGTAGCGGAGCATTAGTTAAATTATTAAAAACATTTAACAAAAGCGGTGCCCAAAAATCAGGCTTGTGCTTAATAAGATCAATGGGTAACCCATCGGTACCTTGGGCTTTGTTATCCAGGCTCTGTTGGATGGCTTCCTCAACCTCAGATAGTAATATTAATATCCCAGTGGGGGCCCTATGCTCTAAGAGATCTTCATCTTGTACTGGATCTGCATAAATTATGGAGAAATTGGCTTTGCATGCCTCACTGGTTATAGTACAGCTTATCAGGGTCAGTAACAGGCAGTTAAAGTAAGATTGGTAGAAGCAATAATTGAATACAATCCAGACCTGTTTACAAAAAGTCATTGGGAAAGAGTCTGGGCACCGGGTGCAAAAATAACCAAGCAACGAAGGAGCTAATAAAGCCTGATGTGCCCGGGTCCAGACATTGGAAATGGCTGCTCTGTCTTTTTCATACAATATGGCACCAACACAACCACCTGCTCCCAGATCACACTACATTGGAGGATTATCAAATGTATGTCGGCGATGAACATGTGAGGCATTTTTGTTTGTTAAAGGTAAATTGGCATACCGCCATAAATAATAATTTATTTATTTTTTTGCGGAGTGTTGTAATTGTAAATAAAAGGCAGCACACTCTGTGTGTTGCATAAAGACATTTTAGTACATGGCAAATTGATTATTTCGTTGTAAACCTACAGAAAAGTTTAAATCAGAAGTTTGAATCGACATCGGGGAATTCTACACTTTTCATGCCGACTTCGTCGAGACTGAATGAAGGAAATAGCACCTTTTTATGCTGACAGGGCACCTTTGGGGATTTCTTAGTCCTTGGAGGAACAGGTGGGAATCTTGTCAAGTTACTGGGACAGTAGAGATTATGTGTGAATACGTTTACTTTCTTTTGAAACCCTTTTAAAATGCACACCTCAGGCAAACACTCTGATTCAGATGTGGTAAAAAAACATTGTGAAACAGAGGCGTCAGGGGATTATAAGGCTTGCCTGCAAGGTTTGTTGGCTATGCCTCGCCCGATGACTCTGAAACCACAATTATGTAATACATTCAGCTGCAATGCAATTCAAGCTATAGCTCATATCCTTTAGCATATTTGAAGCATTATGATGTCTGACAGTTTTGGCTTGATTTGATGTTTCATACAGATTTGTAAATTTAAAAACCTCTTATTTAACTTTTTGCCTGGCTTGAACGTTTGCAGTGGCAATCTTTTGCGACAGACACTCGAAAAAAAGTGGAATTTGAGCCTTTTTCCAAACCTGAGATACAGTACAGGTGCAGTTGCAAGGCATTGAACAACTGTGGTCTGGCAACATTAATGTCCAACTGTCCATAGGTGATGTTTTGAGGACAATAGTTAAAGTCTGTGAAAACGAGCAAAGTCACAATTGGAGTCATGGAAACTGATGTTGGTCTTTAAATATTTCATTGTCTGAACTGCCAGGTATTGCTCCATTAAATCAATGAAATTGACTTCACTTGATTTCTGGATTGGACATGGAAGGATCTTAGTAAAGGAGTTACATGATTTAACAGCTCTAGTTTTTCGATCAGGTGGGCACTAATGTTTGGCATCCTTTATACACTTGAGATGGATTCATGGGTGAGCTGCATATAGACCAGGGATGTTCACTGTTGGTCAATTGAGGCCTGGATAGATGCCAGGTTGTCAGGATAAACACTGACTATATAGATGATTCCCATTAAGAATTATTTTAGAGATACAGTATTTTTTTAATTTAGAAATTGTATTTGACGCAAAATCGGAATGCAAAGGAAATTCGCTATAAGCACATTACGTAGATTTAAAAGTGAACCAATCGTCTGTAATCCAATGCAACCAGTTAAGAACCTAATGAATCTAATAAACCAAATAATAGCCCTCATATTGTTATAACTCTCATGTTAGCCAAATATTTCAAAAGGTTGACTTACATTTTCAAACAGAACTAGTCCTTTCCCTCTTTTAAATCCACAATAGCCACAGGGCTGCAAAAGAAAAGAAAAGGGTCCAATTTTGCTCAGAACATAACTGGGGAAGTGTCAGCTTATAAACAGGTGCCCACGCTTAATACTCCTCAACGAAATTACAAATATCATCAAACTTTTAAATTGGACTACGGTCATCAGAAATACCTCGATGAACCCTTCTCTAAGGAAGAGATCCTGGCTGCCATCAACAGTCTGCCCGGGGATAAGGCGCCCGCCTCCGACGGTCTGCCCGCTTCTTTCTATAAAGCATGTGTGCCCGTCCTTATCCCGCATCTTGCCACTATGTATAATGACTCCTTCGAATCAGGCCATTTCCCCCCCTCACTTTGCGAGGCCCTGCTGACTCTGCTCTTAAAACCGGACAAACCCTCGGAACATCTGGACTCATATCGCCCTCTATCACCTATTAACACCGACAATAAGATCTTTGCCAAGCTTCTGGACTCCCGCCTCGTGCCCCTCATGCCCCTGATTTCTTGCCCGGATCAGTCCGGATTTATCCCCGGGCGCGCAACGTCGCATAACCTCCGCACGATCTTTGCTGTACTTCATCAGATTAACCCCACTCTACTGGCCGTGGCGGCTCTTTTGGATGCCACCAAGGCTTTTGATACTCTCGAATGGCCCTTCCTTTTTCATCTCCTTCCCCGTCTTGGCTTCAGCCCGGTTTTTCTGCGTAAATGTCATCTCCTCTACGCCCTCCCGATAGCCCGACTCCAGATCAATGGTCAGATATCAGAACCCATTTGAGTTTCGAGGGGTACTAGGCAGGGGTTCCCATTCTCGCCTATGCTTTTCGCCGTGGCCATGGAGCCCCTGGCAGCTAGGCTCAGGCAGGACCACACTCAGAGAGGCCCGGGCTTCGCGGCCCGAGCCCTGGTTGTCTCAATGTACGCGGACGATGTCACGCTCTATGTCTGCCATCCACAACAGAATCTCGGCCCTATGGTCCATGAGGCGGTGCCATTCGGGGGTCTATACGGCATCCAGATTAATTGGAGCAAGTCTACTCTATTCCCATTGACGGGGCCACTATGCCCTTCACCCCTGACTACCCTTTCGTGTGGGCGTCGGGGCCCACCACATATCTGGTCATCTGGCTGGCTCAGTCGGAATGTGGAGGACCTTTGGAGAGCCAGTTTTGTCCGGGCAGTTGATTGGCTGGAGACTAAGATTCCCCTTTGGCGGTGCCTACCTCTATCCCTGGCAGGGTGTATCGCCATCGCTAAGATGGTAGTGCTTCCGAAATTTCTTTATCTGTTTCTAAATGTGCCCGTCCCTCTCACAGCCCATTTTTTCCACACTCTCCCTTCCCTCATCATCTCCCTTGTTTGGGCCGGGCGTCAGCCCAGAATCGCATATGATATCCTCATGCTTCCCCTTGCGTACAGCGGGATGGGTGCCCCGGATTATAAATGATACGCTCTCAGTGCTCAGGCCAGCTTCCTTCATTTCTGGCTACATCCGACGCCGTTCCAGCCTCACATGGCGGGCAAAGCTGACCTGGCTGCCCCCTTGCCCCTACAGACTGCGATCTTCAAGCCACCGCGTGGAGAAATCGACACGGTGGAGACCCTGCGCTGGGCTTGGGACGGTCTTCACAAATATTCAGGCTCAGGCTTGCTCTCTGCCAGTGCCATGCCTGTCGCATACCACCCGGCTTTCCCCTCACTGCACACGGCAGGAGTGGTGAAACGGGCAGCTGGCATGGGTCTGACCACTCTATCTGACCTCTACCCCAACAACAATTTCTTTTAGCTACCGGCTGAGTCTGGCCCAATGGACACATTGCTATATTACCAACTTAGAACGTCTTGTCGGTATTTGCACTCCATGTTCCCGCAGCCCCCTCCTTCGATGGCTGCCCTCGACCTGACATACACTTCTCCGCCTCCCCTTATAGACTGGTTTCTAGGCTCTATGCCACCATGCTAGCAGCCTCCTCTATCTCTGCTGATCGCGCTCGCATGGCCTGGAGCGAGGACTTAGCATTGATCATTCCCAGGAGGACTGGCTGTACTGTTGTAAGCAGACTTAACGCTTGTCTCCTAACTACCGCCTGCGCCTTTTCCATTTCAAATACTTACACCGGCTGTACCGCTCCCCCGCTCAGTTATTCAGAATGGGGCTCGTCCCTAGTGATAAATGTCTCCGGTGCTCATCTCCCGCGGCAGACTTCTCTCATCTTGCTTGGCTGTGTCCTTTTGTCTATGCATTTTTGCGCGAAGTGTGCACCGTCATTACATAGACAACCTCCTCGCCTGTTTTGCCAGATCCCCTGACCTGACCTGCCTACTTGGCTTGGTGAGGCAATGCCCTGATGCCTCCCGCCGACTCACGACTATGCTGCTTGTTCTTGTGTGTTGTAGAGTTGCTATGCATTGGGGTCGGAGGCCTGCATCCAAGGCAAGTGCCTGGCTCGAAGATGCCGCACGGTGTCAGACGCTTCTTTCAGAATTCTGGGAACTAACGTGAGTTACTGGTCGGCCGCACAATATTTGGGGCCCTCTTGTCGCGTACCTCCTCTCTTGGGCTTCCTCCCTCTCTGCGACCTCTCCCACGCTCCCCGCCTGCACCCCCACTCGCTGCTGTCCTCCTGCGCTCCTCACGCCCTCACTCTGCCCCGTTTGTTGCCTCTTACTGCCTTCCCATGCTCCGCATCCAGCTACTGTGCCTTTCATTCCACGACGTGCCGCCATTGTACCATTGCCTCCATGCTGTTTATGGATGATGCGATGTTTTTATTTCCTTCTGTCATGTGCTGCAGTACTATTTTTCATATTGTAATCTGATGTGCACGAATTTCATTAAAGGTCTTCGAAAGCATTTTTTTTTTTTTACTTTTAAATTGAACTAGGATAGTGTAGTGTCACATCTATGAATGCTAGATTAGTTGGGTCATTCAGACAGATTTCTACCATTGGTTTCTGTCTCATTCCCTATAATTTAAGAATTATTTATATGCTGCAAATAGATCTATATATGTGGAGATGCAAAGGAAGATGTAAATTATCTCTATGAAAAAGTATCAATAAGGCTGGACTTTTAAGTTCTGATCCAGTAGTCAAGTAAGTGCATCATTTGGGCATTTCGGGTAAATTTTGCATGGATTAGTCCCTTGTGGACCAACCGTAGGCACCTGAGGAAAATGCAATAATCCTGCCCTATAGTATAGGCAATCTCTACCTTCTTTAGCCAGAATTGCTACTATTTCCCACGTGTTCAACTGACTTTATCCTTGAAAATTATCCTTTACTGCACACACTCACACAAGTTCAAGGTGGGGCAATTCTTAATAAACCCTTAAAAATGGGCATGTCAAAGAGAAGATGTTAGACACTGTACCTGTGTTTGGGCAGAGCATTCAGCAAAGTGGGGCAATAAATTTACCCTCATCCCTTGGGCAAGATCAGGAAATGGGGCACACAATATCACTTCCTTTGATTAAGACAGTAGTATTTAGAAAACGATTCCCCATGCCCTTGGACTAGGAGGTAAATTAAATGTAACTCTCGGTCGTGGGTAAGGAGGAAGAGCAGACATGAACTACCCTTGCCTTTGGATAAGGTTGGGAAAATAGAACAATACACCACCCACCCTTGGCCAAGGGGAGGTAAGTAAACACACCTTCCTTCTTTGGCATAGCAGGGGCACAAATTCAACAAACTTGCACATGGGAAAGTTTGGGGGGGATATATTTTAACAGTACATCATAGAACTAGATTGTATTTGGGTCTGCAAATGGTTTCATGAGGAGTTCAGTCAGGATGTGGTGTTTAAAAAGGAAATTATGAAGGAAATGTTAGAAAGGAAGGTAGAAATGGAGCATCTTTTTAAAAATAGGTCTACTGGTTTCAGGGGATTCGCTCCTGGACCATACAGCTTTTAGTTCATGTGCATCTAAACTGATTTGACTTTCTGTGCTACCCGTCAGAAGTCTACTAGCAGCTCCTTGCTGAGCGAAGGAATTCAGTACTTTATTCAGTACTGTTGTGATAGCAACCAATAGTGCTATGGGCTAGGCTTGCTTCAACTCTTTTATTCCCAAATTTATAACCTCATAAAGTTGAAGGATGTAAATGTAAATTGATACTTGTACAGCGCACTACTCACCCGCAAGGGTCTCAAGGCGCTTGTACGAATACCGCTGTGGAACCCATCCTGGCTTTCCCTGTGAGGTGTCCACTCCTGGGCACCCCCAAGGTGGAGGCCAGGCATCCTTAGCATTGTGGGGGCCGCTGTGGAGATTAAGCAAGCTATTGCCCAGAGTTTCAGAATGGGACTCCATGATTGGAATAGACACCGAGGTGAGAATTGTCAGGTCCTTGGAATTTTTGAGCCCAAGACCCGCTGAGGCGGGGTATTGAACCCTGGTCCCGGGCCAGACCTCTGCATCAGGGTCTGCTGCTCTAACCATTGAGCCACACTTCTCCATGATAGCAAAACATTTCCAAATATTACTACTAATATTGGTGGCCATGAGCTCGAAATCCAAGGCCAATGGGCTGCAGCTTTTTTCTTATGGGCTGTGCATTTACTCGACTACTCAAAATCTGAACCTGCCATCACAGACAAGTTACTGTAGTAAAAGAGTGAATGATTCAACACACTGTAAAAACAGGATTAGACCTGTAGTTATTTGATGACAGCATGGGTGCTACTTCAATTAAAATGTTCGTGTTTTAACTCGCTGAGGTTTGATTTTCTGTATTCTTGGACCTTGTCCCACAATATAGATGCTTTAGCTCACCTTGCCGAAACCTATATTCCTTCTTGTCTATGCATCACTTGTTTCCTTTCTTCCTCTTCAAATTTGATGTTGATATTTTTATTTTTATTTTATTTTTATGTATTATATATGTGGTTCATGACTACAACACAGTATGGTCACATTAGCCTAGAAGTTTATAGCACCCAATATGCTCTTGAACGAACATGTTGGCCTAATTCTAATATCTGCTTTGAAGATCAAAAAGTACTGAAACATTACCGACTTTTCTTATCAATCAGTAACAATTGCAAAAGTAAACAACAGTGGCGTAATGAAACTTGAGGGGGCACCGCTCCAAAGTACGTGGAGGGGTCCCCCCACGCTCCAGACCCAGTCAGGAGCTTCCAAGCCAGTGGCCTGCCTGTAGCCCGTGTACAGTGCCAGAGAGGGTCCCCTGGAGCTTGGGGGCCCCCGCACGACAGGGGCTGCGGGGGAATATTTTCAAGCCACTGGTAAAGACTGTTCAACGAACACTGTGGCAGTGACCGAGGGGGCATCTGTGGGAGCAGATACTGGTCCCATGTACAACTGAATGATGCTACAATGTCCCTTTAACATTGTACCCCTTTATTGCCCTCCACCAATAAGGACAAGGGTTGCAATACCAGCACTTTTCATTTATGATTGTAGTGGTGGAGGTCTGCTGTCCTTTGGAGGCTGCCATCCCTGCATTCACATTGGGTCACGAGAATTTCATAGAAGGAATTCTGGAGCATATTATCAAGGGCTTTATCTCCGCTTTATCGGCACTTTTCGCCACTAAAGCAGAAATAATGCCATCGCCCTTTCAACAAGGCAGCGCAAACATGCATTAGCGCATGTTTGCTGCCTTTGTAGTAACGCCTCGCTTTGCATCGCTAATGAGATGGAAAGTAGTCGTACCTTCAGGAAACAACAGGAAAATGATCGCTGACCGCACATCGTTGTATTTACAAGCCGACCTTGAAAAAGCTTTGCGATGTAAAAATCCGCGCTAAGCACGGATATCGCCTAATACTAACGTCTGTTAAATTCTTGATTTCGCCATGTACATAATGGGAGGTGGATTGTAAGGTTACATCCACTTCTCCCTATTAACAACATTTTCGTAAGCGCTGTTCAAACATCGCTGATTTCCATGCGATGTTGATGACAATCGCCGTATATCACCGGATTTCACATCCCCTGTTAGCAAATCGTTGCAAATACGCTGCTAATATGGCGATGTGATCCAGCGATATACGGCGATAATGAAAAATGCGCTAGACGCGTTTAGCGATATTTATCGCTCGTTTTTGATAATATGCCCCTCTTTCTCATGACTATTGAAGGAGGTTTGATCTAAATCCTACCACTAGACCCTATTCATATGGCAAATTGATATATATATATACCTAATGCCTTTAAAATCAAAGGCTAAGCAAAGTAAATTATTGTGCACCATATAACGAATTCAGGTGTACTGCAAATAATAATAAATTATTATTGGTTTCTATAGTGCTATTCTCATCCTTAAACTGAAAAAATAGCACATGCCCGGCAGTGTTTAGTTTGAAAAACAATAAGCGCCGGTGCCCAAACGTTGGGGCATATTATCAAGGATGGCGTTAAAATTATCGCCGCTTTAGCGGCAGAAAACTGCCGCTAAAGTGGCGATTATGGGCTTGATAATATTCCCTTGTGAATTCCCATAGACGTCCATGTTCACACCAGAACATGGGCTTCTATTGGAATTCTCTGCGACATATTATCAAGCCCATTATCGCCGCTTTAGCGGCAGTTTTCTGCCGCTAAAGCGGCGATAATTTTAACGCCGTCCTTGATAATATGCCCCCTGGTACTCAAAATCTGCTGCTGGCGTTGCATAAGGTCGTAGTGCCCAATACCAAGGCTGCATCGCCTTTCTTCCTCCTCGTGCATCTTTAATCCATGACTAGGCACTCCCTGCTCCTCAAACTTGGTCCTGTGCATTCTTTTCCGTTCCTGCTTTCCCCTGTGTTAATCTGTTTCCGTCTTTCTCTTCCTCCTTCTTTTCCCCTTTTGTGTTTGTCTCTCTCTGGTTCTGTGTCAAAGTCTCATGAGAAAAAGTAAGCGCCGGTACCCAAACTAAGGGCCATATCGGCAACGGCCACCGATAATTATCGCTGGCCGTGCTTAGCGATACTTTTCTTATCGCTGGCTATCTCTGCTTTTTATCGCCGTGGTAGCCCGTTATTATCAACGCGCTGCTCCAGGGCGATAAAAATTCCAGAAATAGCGATGTTATCGCCGTTTTGCAGGGAACATCGCTGGTTTTCCAGCGATTTTCCCTGCAAATTAGCGATAACCTTGCTGATATGATACGACCCTGTGGTCTTATCAGCATAATCCACCCCCAATGTTAGGGGTGGCTTAGTCAGGTTTTTAGCAGACGTTAGTTTTTGGAGGAAACAGCAGTTTTCTGCTAAAATGCAAGGGCATCCTTGCTGATAGCGCAAAGACGCGTTATTGCTCTCCTGACATATAGTGTATGTCAGGAACGCCCACTTTGCATCTCATTAGAGATACAAAGGTAGGCGTAGTGTAAAAGGGTGCTAACATGCAAATACACATGTTAGCACCCTCTTGCTGATAGGGCCTTGATGATATGCCCCTAAGTGCGGTGGGCCTCACCTCCATCCACCGGCTCAGATGAATCACTGATGCCACGGGCCATGTTATTAAAGGTGATATGTGAAAATAAAATGTGTTTGTGTCTGTTTCAACCCTCCAGGGTGATCTTTGGTATAAGAAAAAGGTGCTCTAGACATTTATCGCAAGCTTAAATGGTTGCTAATAAAACATGAGCATTCTCTAATTTGCATGGGCATAAGGCACCAGATACGTGTAAGTGCCTGTGTTACTACAGTATGTTACACAGCCCTGCCATGTTTCCCAGCTTCATGTGTGACATGCTATTCCAGTCCAGTTTTTTTCTTTGAAGTCTGGGACTTATAGTCTTATTACATTATAAAAGAAGACTACACGTCCCAGAATTTAAAGAAAAAACCTGGACTGGAGAAGCACAGCACGCATGGGCCTGGGAACTTGGCACCCATGGTTACAGAGGGCTACGAATGGGCAAAATACCCTAAAGGAATGCATGCCTTGTAATGACCTAGAACGGTCGGCATACTCTGCAGCATCACAATTTCACACCATTGGAACAGTGATATATTGTATTTTTCAGGAAACTTTGATTACTTTTATACATACAATTTAGGGCATCCAGTACAATCAGAAGAATTTCTAAAAGGTCTATGCATCTGTTTTTCTTTGAAAATAAAAACAGGGCTGATTTTCCAGGTTTTACCTTCTTCTTAATGTAATATATGAGCACATGAAACATTGGGCCCTTTCTATTGCTGTAAGTGTTGGCACTCAGCCCCTATTACCTTCTGGTAGCACACCAGCCATGTTGTAATTCATTTTAAAATCCAACTTTTTTCAACATTTCTGTTCTCATAAACGCTTGTTACTCTATTTTTACTTAAATTGTTTTTCACATGACTTCGCTGTATTTGGGGTATTTGCTTTTGTCTGCGAAACAGAAAAAGGATGGGTGAGAGGAATCCGAACTAATACAAAAATTGGAGGTCTGAGGAGAGGAAACAGATGGTGAAGTAATGATGCAAGGAAAAGTGGCAGAAGAGCTAAGGGAAACATGGAGAGAGGGCGGCATTATGATGAAAAGAAGAACGATGACCCAAATGAGTTTATCTGTGTATGTGTGCAGATTCAGGGAAGGGATGGGGCCCTTTTTCGAGAAGAACCACAAAACTCCAGCGCAGGTCCTGTAAATGCAACCACGCAGAAACAAATGTGCAACTGCTCGAAAGAAAAGTTGTGAAAGCAACCACATACGCTTGTTGTAAGATCATCAACAAAGAGCAAGCATAGGCAAAGGCAAGATGCCTGACTTTGGCAAGCTGGTGTGATGGTTATTTTTTTAATTTTTTATTTCCAAGCATAGATCACTATAATAAACAGAGGAAAAACAGAAAACGTGCCGGCAATATGAATTTTAAATGAGAACAAATAACAGTTACATGTCATTTTAATGAAACAGCATGGGTGCTTACGAGCAGGCAGGTGTACTTAGAACAGTTTTAAAACACATTACGGGAAAATATGATTTTTAATGACAGAAAGAAAAGGGACTATTGTTTTTTTTTAATTACTATACACTGACGATACAGTTTAAACACTCATGGATGACTAAAAAATTATTAAGAATGGAGAGATAAATGCTTTGGCAAAATAAAGTAGTAGCCCGCCAGCCCTGGCCCTGTAGCACAATTCCTTTAAGGCAGAGTTGTACATGTGATCGAGCAAATTACTGTCACTCACAGTGCAAGAGAACCACTGACTTCAGAACTGAACCACTGCGCTAGGTTTTTTGCTGGACTGAGTGGAAGCAAAATGTAAATCACTGTTGAACAAGCAAATCAATTAGCAGGACTGACCTATATATATCCCCTCTGGTATGAACACATTTTTTATTTTTCTGTCCGTACAATTACGAGTGAACAAACTTAGGCACTGTCAAATAGGTGAAGAGCTAGGATATAGCGATATAAGAACCAGGTTTTTAGGCATTTTCTAAAAGCCTTATGGTAAGAAATTGAGATGAAATTCGAGGGGAAGAGAGTTCCAATACTTGGCAATATTCAAAGAGTAGGCGTGGCCTCCAAAGCAAATGCTCTTAATCCTGGGAATCACAAGCAACATCTATGATGCCAAATGGAGGGTATATGTCAAGGAAGGATTCTGGCGAACTCAGTGACACGGCCATATATGGCTTTCTAACAGATGCACAGGTGTTGATATAGACTTTGTTTATCTACTGAGGGCCATCGCAGCCATTTGTGAAAGGAGACCAGTGAAACATGGGAGGAGAGGAAAGGGGAGGAGAGGAGAGCAGAGCAGAGGAGAGGAGAGGAGAGGAGAGGAACACTTATAAAATGCAAACATTTTTCCTTTTTTCACTGCTTTGAGAGCAGTGGGGCGACGCTCCTCCGCCTTAGCGGAGGAGCCGACCCTGCAAGTAGGAATAGAGGACCTAAGTAGATTTCGGTGACAGGGAAGATCCCTGTAATATCCGGCACATAGTTTCCTGTTGATTAGAGCTATACAGTGAAAACATCACTAAGTAGAATATGAGTTTCAAAACTGAAACTAACCAACTCAGCAGAGTATACCTTAGTCTTTAGTCCACAAGGCTCTCGATTAGAATATCATGATCTACTGTATTATACACTTCGGCCAAAAACAAAACAATCAGGGCAGCAACATCGCCCTTGTCCGCATTCATCTTCAGTTCATCTAGTGTAAGGACTAGGACACTTAATTGTGAAAAACATTCCTATGCAGTTATTGGGTCATATCAAATATACAGATCTGTTTGTATATTTGATGTGACCCAATAATTGCCTAGGATTGTTTTTCACAATTGTATTTTACCTTTCCTAGGAATTAGTAAAATTAGCAAGGGGGTCCTATTTAGACAATCGAGGACTAGGACACTCTCGACCCCTCCACCCACGCAAAAATCCAATTGTCAAGCATCAAGACAGTTATCCTCTAACAAAGAGGTCATCTGTTTAGTGACAAATCTTTTCTTGATTTTACCATCAAAGGTAGTCAACTAATGGTCTATAATTATCCACAATAAAGAGATCTAAATTTTGTTCAAATTTTCAAAAGAGGTTTAACTATATCTTTCTTGCAATCACTAGGAAGTGTTCCTGTGGATAATGAAAGATTGACAATCTTTGTAATAAAAGCAGCCAATGTTGGTGCGCACTTATTTTTTTCCAAAGCCACAGGAATATAATCAGTAGAAGAACCAGACTTCACCTTTAAAATAATACTTCTACTTCCTTCTTCCTCAGCCCGTTCAAAGACAGCCCATGGAGAAGTGTGGCTCAATGATTAGAGCGGCAGACCCTGATGCTGAGGTCTAGCCTGGGACCAGGGTTCAATTCCCCGCCTCGGTGGGTCTTGGGCTCAAAAGAATTCCACGGACATGACAATTCTATCCTCGGTGCCTATTCCAATCATGGAGTCCCACTCTGCAACTCTGGGCAATAGCTTGCTTAATCTCCACAACGGCCCCCACAACACTAAGGATGCCTGGCCTCCACCTTGGGGGTGCCCAGGAGTGGATGCCTCACAGGGAAAGCCAGGATGGGTTCCACAGCGGTATTCGTAGAAGTGCCTTGAGACCCTTGAGGGTGAGTAGTGAGCTATACAAGTATCAATTTACAATTTAAGATGAGTGGGTGGAAAAAGTACCATACCATGATCGTTTGCACCAAAGTAGGTGCGTTAATGTTTTATAGATCATTCTGATTTTTCCCCAAAAATGGTAGACTAAATCATTACAAAACTTCTCAGAAGGTGCTACAGCTACAGTTGTACAGCTTGTTTGAATAAATTAGTTTTGGGCAGAAAACAGTTCTCTAGTAGTATTTTGGGACCTTGAAACAGAGTTAAACCAGTAATTAGGTTTAACTGAGTAGGCGTCTTTTATATGAACTTTTAACATTGTATAATGAGGACGTCCTCCATTTCCTCTCAGATTTCTTATCATTGAGTCTAGACTGCCTTAAGGAATCGGAATACCGTTTCTGAACTCTGTCTTTAGGCCACTTTTTTTTTATTTAATTACCTTTCTAAAATATTTATGGCCTCTTTTTACAATCCCAGCTATGCAGCCGTAACAGATTCGCAGTTCAGGACATCTCTTAATGTCTTTTCAATTTTTGCAGATGCCAAGTCTGCATTGAGCTCGGGCATATCTTTCTGGTCTAGGCCTGCAGGACGGCTGATAAAAATCCCCAAAGTAGTAAGAAATAATTAAATAGTGGGCCATTCATGGCAAGGTGGAATTTAAATCAATGCAGAACAGACCATTGTGGGACCAAATTTGATAAACGGAGTGATCATTTAGGTGAACAGCAAACAAGATATATTGAGATATTATGTACATAGCACCTATTTCTCAGAAATTGAGTATTTTGTGATCTTTACTGTATTTAAAATGCATTTTTAAATCTCCCACCACTTTGCGAAAGAAGAGTGATAAATTGCCAATCATATTGAAGATTATATTCCAAGAATTGTCTTCTAATTTAGATGGGCAATAAAGCATTACAACATATAAGGAGAGCTCTGCTTAACAAGAACACCTGCAAACAATAACTTCGAAGTCTCCCTCAGTTCTAAATCAGTTACAGTGCAATTTTAATGTTCTCTTTAAATAAAGCCTGCATGACCACCGTTGCAGCTTGCTTTATTTACTTGCAAGATTTTAAAGCCGTCAGGAATCACAAATAGCAAATCAGGTTCTAAGGACCATGTTTCAGATAAAAAATCTGAACCAAAATTGCTGGGACAGAGAAGACATTTACCAAAGCTGCTCTGATCCCCATAACTTCTGCTTTAGGTTCTTGATCCATAAGTATGGGAACTGTGCTTCATAACTAGAGCTACTACCCTCATTATTGCTGACATTTCTCCCAAGTCCCCTAATAATTTTATGGCAAGGACCAGGTGCTTCACATTTCTTGCAGTTAAAGGGTAATCGATAATTACTTGAATAAACTAGCTTGTCATGTCAACTGCCTGACAATAGAGGGTCAGCATACTGTGGTGACCTCATGAGGATGAGCCTGCCTTTGGCATCCTTTGGTGCATCATCAGCATACTCACTGCACGCGTCTCCATGACAGACGTGAAGTGTTTCCGGCTAAATAGTTTATGCTTGACCTTCACTTGCCCAGTGAAGTACCAAAAATCTAGAGTGCTAGTCTCCAAGATTGCAGTCAAATTCATTAGCTGTACACTCTCTAATGCTCTTGCCACACAATCAGCAAGAAAGTATGTGATTGTAGACTAAGGAGCACTTTAGGAGCTAGTGAACCTCCCTATAACAGCCAATACAAAACCCTGTACTGATAATAAGATACACCAAATGTGAGCTATATATCCCAACCAATAAAAAATGATAAAACAAGCATTGGCAATGCAATAGGTCTCGCAGTTCTGAGAGTTTGAGCTATTAGCATTGTAAATGGCTATGCCTTTTATTTATAAATGTTGGTTTTTAAAACATAAATAAAATGCATTGTCATTTACAATGCCAATAGCTTAAACTCTCGCAAATGCGAGACTGAGGTTTGGAGCTCACGTGGTCCGGGGTGGGCGCGGCTCTGCGGGTGTGATGTGTGCTTTTTGAAGACAAGGTTCTGGGCATGAAGACACTGGCAGATTTTATTCCAAGAAACTGAGCTCTAAGGACTATAGTCGTGGGTGGTGATCAGTATTCGATCCGGGGGTTGCTGTCAGTCAAGTGAGCTCTAGCTGACTGAGCTCTGGGGGCTGTAGATGGTGAGGCTATGCAAACACAACAAGATGATGGACGGAGTTCTGAACTTTTTAACCACTCACCACCAGTGAAGAGATCTGGGTTTAATCCATCGTTCCATATGGCTGGGTCTAAACTGGGGTGGCATGGTGAGCGAAAGAACGATGGATTTAACCCAGATCTCTTGACTGGGGGTGAACTTGTGATTTATTCAGCATTTTGTCCATCACTTGTTTGCGATGGTGAGGCTACGCTCTGAGCTGGGAGCTATGCTGTCGTAGGCTGTGTTCCAAGGGTTCAGGCCTTTCAGTCCTCTGCGGCGGGGGTTGTGCTATAGAGTTTATGCTCTGGGGGATCTAGCAAGTGGGCTCTCATTCATGGCTATGTGACTGTGTCTGTGCTCTGGGGGCTCACACTCATGGATTCAGTGCTATGGTTAATGGGGCTGTGCTCGAGGGCTAAACTCTAGTTTGCTATGATCTGAGTAAGAACTACGCTCTGGAGTCTGTTCTCTGGGGAGAGCTCCAGGCGAGAAGCCTCAAGGAGCTGTAGGTAGTTTGTGCGGACTAAACTCCGGTTTCTGCGTGGTCAGGACGCTCTGGCTATGCTCCGGGGTTTGTGGTTCGGTGGGGTGAAATCTAGGGGCCAGTGCTGTGATGGGGAGCGCAGTAGTTTTTTTTCGCCAAAAAGGGACTGTACTGAGTAGTGATGCTCTTGTTGGTGGGTTATGGGGTGGGGTGACTGTGAACTCTGGGGATCAGTACGCTCTGGAAGGACTGTAAACTCGGGAAGACTGAGCTCCGAGATCTGCTCAATGCTTCTGGGGAGCTTGGGTTAGTGGGGGCTCTGAGCTGCGTTTTGAGCTGTTAGGAAGGGATGCTGAGATCGCTTTGAATGGTTTCAGTTGGTTGTAGTCTGTAGTTACTAAAAAATATAGCCCGTGAAGGGCTCTGGCGAATAGTATCTGGCGTTTTACTCCGGATGGTGATGCGATTGAGGGGAGCCGTACTGTGGGCAAGGGATGAATGGGCGAGTCTGGGTTCTGGCAAGGGGGTATGGCTGGTAGAGAGGGGTGTGTCCCAAATAATTCCTCTGCGCCTCCCCTACCTGTTCCGGGCTCTTCACGGCGCGTTCCGTTCATCACCCAAATCCCGGGGAGAGCAGCCACCAGAATCCGGTGCCTCTTGCAGGGGTCTGACCAGCAGCTAGGCACACCCCCTGTCACTTACCGGGTGAAGCCACGCCCCTCTGCCACTCAAATGGAAGGCCACGCACGTCCAATACCTCCTCCAGCTGACTCGTCGCAAGCCAGGTCCGCCCTCCTGTAACAGCAAAACAGGACCCTCAGCATCACTGACCCCGCGCAGGGCCCCGGCCCACGCGCCACTTAACCCCCGCAGGCCACGTCCCTCTGTCACTCAACCACAGCAGAACACAACTTTGACCCAGCCCCGTCGCTCATCACCAGCAGGTGGTTCCCCGGTCCCCGACTGGCAGTCACAAATGGCAGCACTGGAAATTAATAACAAGCATGAAACACACACAAATGCTCCCCACACTCAGGGGAAGCCATCACTGGGAGGCACTGGTGACAGGCGGACCTGAGCTATAAGATATGTTAACAACGTAACATGGATCTTGGAACGATGAGAAGTGTGTCCACCTTAATAATTATGAATTAAAGAGAAGGTACAACTTCAAAGAGTTTGCAATGAAACTCCCATCCTTTCAAAATCACTTTGTGACAGCACACAATCAGAATATTCCATTTTAACAATCATGTATTCAGTCACCAGATTAAAAAGTGGTGCATGCGCGCGCCACAGCGAGACATCTGGTTTCAATTATCGCGCCCGTGTCTGGGCACGATAATTGAAACCACATGGCGGCGGTGCGGGTAACCGACACCAATAGGCCATGGGCAGAGCAATGCGCCCGCCTTTGACCAATTGTCTTTGTTAAAAAGAGGCACGCAAAGGCCAATTGCATGTCCCACAAGGAAAAGCACACGCACAAGCGTTTTGAAACCCCCTACAAGAGGTCTCTCGCGGCACGAGCAGTGCTGCGTACGGCAACGCTAGGCACGAGACCTAAAAAGGAATAAGAAAATTGACATCAATAAAACAATACCTTGTGCCCCAGTCCCCTTTTAAAATTGGTCTGAAAAGGTTGGCGAGCAGTGTTTCCTGTTAAATACTTTATGTTGGTCATACGGCGAGTATGTTTAAATACGCTGGAGTCTTTTCAATTGATAGACAGAAGACCCAAGAAGAGGGCATTACAGTGATCAAGACAAAAGTTGATGTTAGCCCTGACGACAGTAAAGCAAGCATTGGTAGGCAAGAGTCAAAGGGTTTTCTTAAGAATTTTTAGGTGATAGAAACAGATCAAATAAGTCTCTGCAATTTGAAGAGAGCAGTGCAGCTTGTTATCAAAGGAGGAGTTCAAATTAAGTTCCAGGCTGTTGGAATTCTTCCATGAGGACACAGCTATTATGCAGAGTTTGGAGGCATCCCATGAAGATGCAGGATAATATGAGTGTCCTGATAAGTTTAGCTAGGGATGTAACATAGATACTAAAAATAGTGAGGCTGAGCAACAAACTCTTTGGGACACCATAGAGGGACTTGAACGGGAAATGGCCACTGCATGGACGTTCTCCTGACGAGGCATCCAAAGCATTACCTCTTAATCCTGCCATATGCAATTGAGAGATTAGTGTTGTTTGAGACATGGTATTTAATGCCTGAGAAAGGTGTGACAGATGAGGCCATTGCACTCACACTATCCCTAGTCATTCTAAGATGGTATTTAACGTTAATTAGCACTTTATTGGTGCTACAGTGAGCTCGAACACAAGACTGTGCTTGATCCATCATGGAATTGTGTATTTCCTTCGCTAATTTAGCTAAAGAAGAGCATTTGGGAGATGTGTTAGAATTGCCAGGCAATCAATCAATCATGGAATTTGTATAGCGCACTACTCACCGGTAGGGTCTCAAGGCGCTGGGGGGGGGGGGGGGACACGTTACTGCTCGAACAGCCAGGTCTTGTGTTGCTTCCTGAAGGTGAGGTGGTCCTGGGTTGTCCGGAGGAGGATGGGGAGGGAGTTCCATGTCTTGGCAGCCAGGTAGGAGAAGGATCTTCCTCCGGCGGTGGTTCTGCGGATGCGTGGAACGGCGGCGAGGGCGAGGCTGGCGGAGCGGAGCTGGCGGGTGGGCGTGTGGAAGGTCAGGCGGGTGTTGATGAGCTTGGGGCCCAGGTCATGGAGGGCCTTGTGTGCGTGGGTGAGGAGTCTGAACGTGATCCTCTTGCTGACAGGGAGCCAGTGCAGGTCTCTCAGGTGTCCGAAGATGTGGCTGTGCAGGGGGATGTCCAGGACGAGTCGTGCTGAGGCGTTCTGGATTCGTTGGAGTTTCCTCTGGAGTTTGGCGGTGGTGCCGGCGTAGAGGGTGTTTCCGTAGTCCAGCCTGCTGGTGACGAGTGCCTAGGTGACCGTCTTCCTAGTCTCGGTGGGGATCCACTGGAAGATCTTTCGAAGCATGCGCAAGGTGTTGAAGCATGAAGATGAGACGGCGTTGACTTGTCTGGTCATCGACAGGGAGGAGTCCAGGATGAAGCCCAGGTTGCGTGCGTGGTCCGTTGGCTTGGGGGTGGTGCCCAGGCCAGGGGGCCACCAGGAGTCGTCCCAGGCTGAGGGTGATGATCCCAGGATGAGGACCTCTGTCTTGTCAGAGTTCAGTTTCAGGCGGCTGTTCTTCATCCATTCGGCGACGTCTTTCATCCCTTCGTGTAGGCTGGCTCTGGCGGTGGCCGAGTCGTTGGTGAGGGAGAGGATCAGATGGGTGTCGTCGGCGTAGGTGATGATCTTGAGGTTGTGTTGGCGTGCGATGGTTGCGAGGGGGCGCATGTAAACGTTGAAGAGGGTGGGGCTGAGCGATGATCCCTGTGGAACGCCGCAGATGACTTCGGTGGCCGCTGACTGAAACGGGGGGAGGCGGACTCTTTGGGTTCTTCCGAAGAGGAATGAGATGATCCACTTCAGGGCCTTCTCCTGGAATCCAGTTTTGTTCAGGCGTTGCACTAGGGTGCGGTGGCAGACAGTGTTGAATGCTGCAGAGAGGTCCAAGAGGATGAGGGCCGCTGTTTCCCCGTTGTCCAGTAGGGCTCTGATGTCGTCTGTGGCCGCGATGAGGGAGGTCTCTGTGCTGTGGTTGGCTCGGAAGACGGACTGCGAGTGGTCGAGGGATCCGTTCGTCTCGAGGAAGTCGGCTAGCTGTTTGTTGACGGTCTTCTCGATGACTTTGGCAGGGAACGGGAGGAGCGAGATGGGGCGGAAGTTCTTGAGGTCGGTGGGGTCTGCTGAAGGTTTCTTCAGCAGGGCGCTGATCTCGGCGTGTTTCCAGCACTCCGGGTAGGTGGTGGTGTCGAAGGAGGCGTTGATGATGTCGCGAAGGTGGGGTGCGATGATGCCGTTGGCCTTGTTGAAAATGTGGTGTGGGCAGGGGTCCGTGGGGGATCCGGAGTGGATAGTGTTCATCGTCCGGGTTGTGTCTTCGGTGCTGACCGGGGTCCAGGTGCGGAGGGTGGAGGTGGGGGGCGTTGGTTCGGTGGTGGGGTTCGTGGTTGGAGGGCCAAAGCTGCTGTGTATGTCGGTGATCTTGTCGTGGAAGAAGGCGGCGAGTGAGTTGCAGAGGTCTTGCGAGGGAGTGATGTTGTTTCCGGCGTCGGGGTTGGAGAGCTCTTTGACGATGTTGAAGAGTTCCTTGCTGTTGTGGGTGTTGTTGTCCAGAAGTTCCTTGAAGGCTGTCTTCTTCGTGGCGCGGATCAGTTGGTACTGTTTGCGGGTGGCGGGCTTGAGGGTAATCATGTTGTCTGTAGTCTGGTTGGTGCACCAGGTAGCCTCCAGGGAGCGGCAGTTCTTCTTGGAGGTGATGAGTTCATCGGCGAACCAAGATGCTTTCTTGCTGCCGTGTCTGCTGGGAGGTTTCTTCAGTGGTGCGAGGACGTCAGCGCAGTTGGTGATCCACTGTGTGAGGTAGTTGGCGGCTTCGTTGGGGTCCGTTGAGCAGGCGGGGGGGTTCTGGCTAAGGGAGGCGGTGAGCTGCTCGTCGGTGATCTTGTTCCAGCTCCTGCGAGGGGCCTGTGGTGTGTGGTGGTGGGTTGTAGTCCTTCTGAAGCTGAAGTGGACGCAGCTGTGGTCGGTCCACTGGAGTTTGGTGGAGTGGCTGAAGGCGACGTACTTGCTGGATGAGAAGATTGGGTCGAGCGTGTGGCCAGCGTAGTGGGTGGGGGTGGTAACCAGTTGCTTGAGTCCGAGGTTGGCAAGGTTGTCCAGCAGGGTGGCGGTGTTGTGGTCCTTGCTGCTCTCCAGGTGGAAGTTGAGGTCCCCCAGGAGGATGTAGTCGGTGGAGTTGATGGTGTGCGGGCTGACGAAGTCTGTGATATCTTCGCTGAATCATGTGCATGGTCCCGGTGGTCTGTAGATGAGGGTGCCTCTGAGCGTGGTCTTGGGGTCGATGTGTATCTGGAAGTGAAGGTGTTCGGCGGAGGTGAAGGGGTCATCCGAGTTGGTCGTGATGCGGATGGTGTTCTTGTGGATGATGGCGATGCCACCTCCCGTCTGGTTGATGCGGTCCCTCCTGGTGATCTTGTAGCCGTCTGGGATGGCGATGGCGACGTCGGGTGCTGAGGAGGCGTTCATCCAGGTTTCCGTCAGGAAGCCGATGTCTGGTGCTGTTGTGTCGAGGAGGTTCCAGAGTTCGACAGCATGCCTGTGGACTGAGCGGGTGTTGAGCAGGATGCACATCAGATGGTTGTTGCTGGGGCTCGGTTTGGCTAGTGCGGTGCGGGTTCGGAGGCAGGTGAAGCGGCAGGTTTGGCAGGTGAAGGGTCCGTGAGTGCGTTGCAGGGTGGCTCGGTAGCAGGCGGTGTTTCTGCCGGTGTTGAGTGCGTGGAGGGTTGTGGTGTCGTAGGTGAGTCGGGTGCGCTGGCGTCGGCGAGGGCCAGGGGGTCTGGCTCTGGGCGCGGTCCAGGCGCGGACGGGCGCAGACGGGCTTGCCTTAGGCGCACCGGCCGCTGCGCGCCCTCCATATAAGGGGGAGAGGGAGGGAGGAGTAGCTGGGAGGTGGGAGCGGGGAGGCCAATGGGAGAGGAGGGGGCGGGGCCGCAGTGGTCAGCAGCGGGAAAAAACGGGAAAAGCGGCGGGAGAAACCGGCGAGGGACACGGGGGGAGGGGGGATACAGAAGAGAAGGGGAGAGAGGGGGCACAAGGTGAACAAGGCTGGGAGCTGGGAGCAAGAAAAGGGGGTACAGAAGAGAAGGGTTAGGGGTACAGCAGAGAGGCAGGAACCACAGAGGAGCAGTCAGCCAGCGGGGGTGACCGGGCAGTAGCAGGCAGCTGACACGGGTGCAGGAGCAGCAGCGTCACAGACACACAGGGGGCTGCGTGGCGGTGAGAGGAGCGACCTGCCTGGTGACAGGGTCAAGATGTGGGCTGCAGGAGAAATCATCAAAAGTTGAACAATCATTGTGTGCTTCTATTGTTTTTAGACAAAAGCATTTTCTATTGAGATGTTAATCATGGATGCCAGGATGTGGAAACATCTGATCCAAAATGATAGACATGGGAGTGGCAGTGGTCAAGGAAGGAGACTGATTTCATGGCCATGATTGATGCACAAATCTGATTTGCGTTGAGGTTAGAGAATTCGGACAGATTAGAGCGCTTGAGTTTGTCATGGGGGTGAAGTGTAGTCTAGCGGGGACAGGAAAAGAAGTGGAGACAATTGAGACTGGAAGATCTGAATTTTAGAAATGACTGAGGAGAACAGAAATTACAAAGGGCTTATAGGAAAACTGCAGGTGGGCAGTTTAGACAGTTCTTTGTACATTTTGAAAATGTATTTGGTAAATAGTTTTTTCCAATTCTGTCCTAAGGGTGTAGTGTAGTGTGTGTGACTCTCACTCCTCTTTTTTATAATTCTTTAATGCAGTATGCTAAGTTGCATTAGATGTGGGGGAGTTTTACATGCTTAGAAACTCTGTGAACCAGTAGGCTGATGGAATTAACCTGTGGTAATTGACTGATTTACATAGATCAACCATATTTTTTCCAATAGCAGTCCAAGTGTGGCCTAAATCCATGGAAGCCTCTAGACTGTAGCCCACAGTACCGGGGTGGCTATCAAAAAAGTCTGTCAACCAAGTCTTAAAAATCTTTGGGAAGTTTCTTATGGTAAGTGTGAAAAAAGAGATGTAATTTTTCATGGTTAAAAACGACAGGATAGTGCAAAGCTATGGAATGAGAACCAACTTTTGGAGGGCAAAAGAGGCACAGGATTCGGATAACACGACCAATGGCGCAAGGGATGAGTCATAAAATCCAGACATTAAGGTCCTCAAATACCAGAAAATTAGTGGCTGATAGGGCAACAGGAAAGATACATTTGGTAAAGCGATTACCAGCATTTGATGTTGCAACTAGGTTTTGGTACACAATGACACCCTTGAGAGAAGGCATGGGGAAGGTAAAGAATTAAATGTTAAACTTTCTCCATGATAGATACTTGGCAAGGGTACTGAGGAAGCCTTGATTCTTTGGCAAAAAATAATTGTGATCCTTCCTCCAGGATTAGTTTTGCAGACATCGTGAATTATTTTGGGAACACTGGGAATAGCCAATCATAGGTCAGAGAGAGTGGAATCTCATAGCCAAGTTTCTGTGATAAACAATACATCTAATTAATTTATTATCTATAATAAAGTCTTTAATGTCAATAGCATTAGGGGTCGAATCTAGGGAGGGAGAGGAGAAAGGAAGAGATCTTAACTCAAAGTCATGGCACGTGGCATTGAATCAGTGGGACGGGGGGCAATAGAAAATTGGTCATAATAGCTGCCTTCGGGTAGGCTTTTAATGAAGCTTACTGTCAAGAGAACAAGGCTGTGAGTTGAGGGGGCAGTTCCTAGGTAACACTCAGTGCTGATCCCACACAGTGAAATGAAGAAATAGAAATAGCAGCGACCAGGATGGGCAACCAAGGATTAACAGGAGCCTAGAGACTCGTGCAAGGAAGCTGAGAAGCATCCCCTCCCCTCTAAAAATGAGGAACAGTAAAGCAAACTAAAATACTGGTGAAGAAGCCTAAAGCAATACCAAAAATAACCTGCATTGACAATATTGTGCATTGTGCAGATGAATGTATATTTTGATTACACAAGATGGCAGTGCACTAAAGCTGTGTCTAGGCCAGACTCAAACAATGACTGCAAAATACCTTCAACCAGTACTAGCAACTTTTCGAAAAAAGAGCACTGACCTATACAAACGCTTTTTGATCCTTTTTATTTAGAATGGAACGAAAAAACACGCTTAAAGCGCAATATTTCCCCAGTGGGCATCTTGGAGCTACAACACAAACAATGTCTGCAAGAACCAGACCAGAGGACAGAGAACAGAGTAACAGAGAATAAAGGCTTTAAGAGCTTTCCTGAATGAGAAATTGAAAGTGGTGGTTTTTATCCTCAGAAAATTGGATTCCACAACTGATGCCCAACAATTGAAATGACCTCCCACTATTCCTAGATCTTCTGAACCTGAGGTTGCTAAAAAGTAGGAGGTTTTGTGAGCATTCATTTACCAGTGGTTTATACAGCTTGAAGCGAGAGACCAACAGGGATCTCTCCCATCTATAAAACAACCTTCTACATAACACACAACGCCTTAATAAAGATCCTTCGCTTCAAAGAAAAGAGAAATTTGATTTGTGCATGAGTTATGTGTAAACCACAAGCCACATGGTCAGCACAATTCCAGACTCTCTGCAACTGATACGGAGAAACATTTGTAAGATAATAATAGAGGGGTCTATTGCAATGTCGGTCGTCGTTTCCTCCGACCGACACCGTGGCGGAATCGGGATCGACTGACCTCCGGTCGACAGTCCCAACCCCCAAATTATGATGCCACCGCACATGGTAAACCGGCCGTAACACAAGCTCCCATAGAGAAATGGGAGATTGTGTTAATCATCCCTGCATCCCGTGGTAGGCACCTCTCGGTGCCTGCCACAAGATGCAGGATTAACGGGGGGCACCTATGGTGCCCCTTGCCACCCAACCAGAGGCACCAAGGGAAAGGGGGTCCTGCTAGGGGCCCCAAACACGCTTTCTAACAGGGTTTCCATATCGGAAAGGCCGGCATGGAAACCCTGTCGGAAACTGTGCATCGTAATCCGGACGGCGTAAACCGCCATCCATATGGATTACGGGCTGGTTCCGACTGGCGGACGAGCTCCTTGAGCCCATGGGAAGTCAGCCGGAATGACCAGCCGGTTTCAATTGTGCCAGCTGCATCGTAACCAGTCAGTCAGAATAGAAACTGATGATGTTGGTTGTAAAGCCTCTGACCTACGTTCGAAGGCTTTACGACCAACATCGTAGTCAGCCCCAGAGTATGTTGCAGTAGTCTTTCTTTGAAAACCCTGGTGGGTGAGGGTTTTATAAGAAAACCTTTTGTTTTCTTCCTTCTTGGAGGGTTGTCTTTTTGGAAACAATTGGGCTCTCATTCATGCTTTGGTAGGAGGATGAGGCTTATTGATCCTCTTCCCCCTCACTTCTTTTGAGAAGTGTCTTGGAAAATATACATGTCGCAATGACTTGGCCCTGTAGCTGTTTGGGAATGAGAGAGGCAAAAAGAACTATCGAAGGACAGAATGCAGAACAATGTAATACATTCACCCCAATACATAGATCTGGGCCTAAAGCCATCGTTTTTTTGTTCACCATGCCATTCCAGTTTGGACCCAGCCATATGCAAATCAGTCTTGACCCTGTGCCCAATGGGAACAGTCCAGCCTGAACTGCCAGGCCAGGTCCTCCCTGGACTGGAAACAAGCATCCTAGGACCTTTTTCGGGGTTTCACCCCTCTTCAGCCAGGATAGCTTGATTCCAGTGGCATGGAGATCAGGGACTCACGTCTGAGCATACCCGTCCCACTCAGGGTGACAAATGCAAAAAGAACTATTGATGGACAGAATGCAGAACAATGTCATACATTCACCCCAGTACAGAGATCTGGGCCTAAATCCATCGTTGTTTTGCTCACCATACCATTCCAGTTTGGGAACGAGAGAGAGCACGTTTTTCATTACTTTGAGTTGGGCAAGACATGGAGACTCCAGTCCTTATCTGGTGCATCAAGGAAAGTGGAATTTCAATACACTCAATGTTATTTGACTTTGGGCGACGCTGACTGCGCCTTGCCCAGAGAGGGTGGCTACAGAGTGTTGTGTCATGCGTCTGTGTTTTTACGAATAAAAAAAGATCTATTTTATTCACCTTCAGTTGCAAAAAGCTGAAGGACATACGGTGCTGAATGGAGGCGAGACAAGAGGACAGATTAGCACAGTAGCGTAATGCAAAATGATGCCCCCGTGCAGACTGTGATAAGGGGTTCCTGAGTATATTACGTATCACAGTATCACAGATGGCCCCTGGCTGACCGGGTCCTCGTTGAGGGCTGGGGACCCCAAGAAGGTTTGGGGCCCGCTGCACCTCAGGGGCTGCAGGGGTCTGTGTTACATCCCTGGGTTAGCAAAAAAACAAGGCGATTGCTGATCCAATTTTTTTACCCTTTTGTTTCCATCTTTTATTTGTGATTTGGCATGTTTACTTTGACAAATATGATATTTATGATGTCCTTTCTTTTTTCATTTGTCCCATTGCTATTTCCTGCTGTGTTCAGAAAAAGTTGTGTTATTCTATCCCTATATCTTTTTCTTTGCTCCCCCCCTTTTCTCTCCTGCCTGTTACATTTCTTGTCCAAAGGATATTTCATATGTCAGTTGATGCTCAATTATTTTTTTCTTTGCTATTGCTATTTTTGCCCATTGTTCTTGGACGTTCTTTTTATTTCGTACATTGTTACTTGCTTGCTTTAATGACAAACGTTATTCACTACTTGCCTTCTTCTCGTTTCAGTGTTTATTTCTTGCACTCTGCTTTTCCTATTTCCAGAAATTATTTATTGCATTCTTGTTCTTCTCTAATCACACAGATGTTTTTCTTTCAGGTTACCTTCTGTCATCACTGCTTTACTTGTTATCTTTGCATATTACTTTTTCCTTGCTTCGTTTTTTGTTCTTAAGAAAGGTGCTTTCTTGTCAATTATTTTTTCTTGGCTGTATGTTTTTCTTTCCAATTCTTAATACTTGTTTTAGTGGGGTTTTGTGCCTTGTGTGTTTTTTGTTTTTTATTGTTATATATATAACATTTTAGGTCCTCTTTGTCACCAAGGGATTTTTAGCAAGCCATAAGCCTAACACAAGCCTTTTTTTCTTTCAGCCATTTTATGTTACAGATTTATTCCCTTTCCCGATGAAAAGGGCCCGGTTCAGAAAGCCATTTTTGGCATTAACTGTCTAATTACAACCAGAAATGCCTCCATTTATGGTTGTCAGGTGTCCATATCTAGCGGGCATACATGCATTTACTACTGCATAATTGTATGGAACAGTTGCAAACAATTATGCAGTGGTATAACCCATGCGAGTAATGGTGAGTGGATGAATCAAGGCGTGGTATGCCTTGAGAGTTTATGAACATACATACATCTGAGTTTGTCTGCATTTATAACTCCTCTCTGACCCCATTACCACTCTGCAAAATGATCGGGATTTTATTTCAAGAAAAAGCTGGAGTAAATCCCATTGGTGAGTTGGAATGAGCGAACACCCCAAAACTTTGTAAAGGATTTACAAAAGAGGTCTAGGATATAGGTACAGCACTTATCCCTGTCTCGGGAATGTCAGTGAATGTATGGTGCAAGGATCAGAGAAGCAAGACCCCTCCGCCTCCCAAAAAGTGGAAGAAAACTTTCACTCAAAGCAATATAAGGGATTTTGATCCGCACTCATATGCAAAATACAAGTCCATCCAATTTGTTTGTTTTTAGATTGTTCTTTATTTTCATATCCTTTCTTCTAGTAGCCAACGCGTTTCGTCCTGTTTAAGGACTTCTTCAGGGCTCAGCAGTTGATTTCCTTATCAGTGTTTAAATGATTTTCAATACGTTGGTTTTACCTCGCTTTTCTTTCTTAAGACCTGTTCGGTGGTATTATTAAATCCGTGTTAAAATTGATGAATGTCCTATATGTAGGGGGGTGTATCTTTTAATAGCTTTTAGGTCATCGCTATTTTCTGGATCGTACGTCTAGTCCTGTGTGAGCTGGTACTCCATCGTCATAATGCATGCGCAAAACTTTGTGATGGTAGGGAAGTGTTTTTTTCGCAGGGAACACTTTATTATCATGTGGAAAAAGCACAATTGCCATTGGGGAAATAGCAAAGTTTAAAAAGAAATCACGACTTACTCAGCAGCACATCTAGAAAGCTGTTAGAACAGCTATCCACATGCATTACTTCTGAGCCTTGTAAATAGTGGAAAATCTTAACTCTGCACTTCTCTGAAGCAGTCCTTTTATGAGTGCACGGTTATGGTTCCTTATGTGAATCAGGTCCACACACTCTACTCATGGTACAATTCAAAACGCCTTGGTGCATTACCATTCCTTTGCTGTGCCTGTTTGTGCAATTGCTTTGACATAATGTGCACGTTGTAAACATATATAGAAAAGATAGTTTAATTGAAGCTTTCTGTCTGTATGTTGTATTGCAGTGTAGAGGTCCATACTAGCCCTGGGCGGAGTTCGCGCAGTTACTCCGTGAAGTGACCAGAAAACACTGCTGCGCTATGCGGAGTTCGGCAAGCGGCGGAGTGCGTTTGGTCACACCGTTCCCATTGATTTTTAGAGCCAGGTTTTTGTCACACGCTGTAATAACAGCGCAAATGGCACTATGCACAGCGCAAGAGGGCACTGCTTCTTTTCTTGCCGCGTGAGTAGATTTTCTACCCGAGCGGCAGCTTTCTCAATGGGAACTGAGGGTTTCTCAACAAGAACGGTCACGACCATCTGCTATGTGAAATCGGACTACCCGCGTTGAGAAATCTCACCAGGAGGTGGATTTTCCTTGCTGACGCTCACCAACTTGACGTTGGCGAGCCAGCGAGGAAAAAACTCTGCTCCATGGAGTGCGGAAAACTCCATACCGCTGATGAGGTCCCAAAGTGATCCATCCAACTTGCATGGGATTCCTGGGTGCACTTTCGGAGTGTGTTTAGAAGGATGTTGTATGGAGTATGGTCTATATGGGAGATGTTGGCAGGGGTGCACGTGGTTCAAAGACAGGATCCAAATATGGAGCAGGTTACATTGCTGCACAAAGCGTTGTGGAGGGTGTAAACATTTCAATTATCTTAAGGATAGTTTTATATTTAAACACGAGCGAAGGCTTCATTTTCCCCTAGAATATGTTATGGCAGAACATTGATTTGACTCCTCACATGCGAAAACTGATCATATTTTGACTTGGCACTGTGAGGACTACAAATGAGTGCCAAAAGCGTGGTCACGTCACTGTTCATAATTTCAAACGTTCGCATGGATTTAGACATCCCGTGTTAAGAATAAAGTATATCAGTGAGTCCAGGGTGGGAGAAGAGTTACTTTTAGTTTACATTGCGCAATTCTTGCAGAATTCCTTGCTCGTTGCTGAATTTCTATTAAAAAAAATATACAGGTTTAGAGAGACCACAGAAATAGCATGAAAGGTCGCCAATACTTTGTGGGGGGGAAAAGCAAAATAAGGCATCGCCTAGTGCCATATTTAATAGGTCAGCTCCCGTGCTATTGTTGTGGAAAAGAGTGTAAGTAAATCGTTTCGAGTAGCTGTTCGGAAGGCGTAATGCTGTCAGACCGCACAGAAGCCGAGCGTGCTTCCGTCACAGGGGACGCTCTTTCTTTCCTTCAATACTAACCAAGACCTTCAAGTGAGGGCCTTTGTCTGCTCTTCTCCGGCTATTCGGTTTCCTATTTACATGTCAGTCGGGTCTGTTTGTCAAATGCCACAGCTCTAAATGATGGGCTCCATGCTGGGTTGAGTCCTGCTTTGAATCCGTCATAATTTACAACAAGGTGATTAATTGGAGCACAGCCAGCGAGATGATTTGATTAATGTGGCTGGGCTATAGAAACACCTCATTATCGTCTCCCTTGAGCATATGAAAAAAACATATTTAATTCTATTCAAATTACTGTCGCTTCCTACGTCTTCATTTAGATTTTTTTATCTTCGTCGCGCAGTTCTGGCGATTATGGGTGTGATTGCTAGTTCGTAGGAGCTGATAATGAATGTACGCCATGGGACGTGCTGTACTATTAGGCACTGCGCTTTGATATAAGAGTCCCATAGGCAGGCGTCACCAGCAGGCATCTGCAGTTCCATCTCCACCGCACCAGTAGGCGACTGTGGAGAACAATATCATTTGAATCCGACTTTTCTTACAATCGTTTTGTCTGCAACAATAAACCACGCAGGAGATAATAAAGGTGAAATTGTACTATTTTAGAATGTGAAACATAATTAGCATTAATTAGGAGATTTGAATATTCATTTGTATAATCATCTAGATGGCAGTAGGTGATTAATTTATTATCACTTACCGGATGCAACTAATTCTAACTGGAAATTAGGTGGACCTCAAGCATGCTCCCTTTCAGTTACTAATGAACTTAGGTCAAGCTCTTGCAGTCCTTTAAACTGTATTCAAGCCCCTTATCTTAAACCATAAAAATAAAACACACACACACACCCAACCACACACTAAGACACACATATTCACTGAAAAAAACAAAGGTTACAGGGATGTTATAGTTAGGCTCAGATTTCACTTATACAAAGCCATAGAAATTCAGCAGTTCTATTTACCTGAGCTTACTATAACTTACACCCCCGCACTGCACTGCTTGTGACCTCAAATATTAAGTCACTCGTGACATGTTCAGTGACTTCACTGATGACATCTCAAATGACATCACTGATGACATCATCCTGTGAGTGTAAGTGTATTCCAATGAATTTATGGGTGTTAAACATATATACTAAGCTACTACAAAAGTTTAATTGTTATTATTTTTGTAAAGCGCTCGATAGCCTAAAAGGCATCTTGGCGCTAGCTGAGTTTACAGATAGATAATGGACCTCATAATGAGAAGATTATTATAGAGAGAAGAACCAAGTTTTCAAGGCCTTCCGGAAGGTCAGCAGATTGGGCAAGACTTTAATGTCTAATGGAAGCATATTCCAGGCTTTGCTGCTCCCAGCACAAAGCTTCTGCCACCCCAAAACAGGCAATGTAACCTAGGCACTACTACTAATTTTGCAGATGCTGATCGAAGAGACCTGCCTGCGGTGTGCCAATTGAAGCTTTTCCTAAGGAAGTCTGGACCTTGTCTGTGCAGTGCTTTGAAAGTGATGCAAAGCACTTTGAAGTTAATTCTGTGCCTAACCGGCAGCCAGTGTAGTTTCCTAACAAACCCAGAAACGGACAGAAAATGAAAACATTTGAACAAAAGCCGAGCTGCTGCATTTTGCAGTGCTTGCAGCTTGTTTAAAACATGCTGATGAGCATTAAGATATAGTCAGTTGCAATAATCAATCTTTGACATCATCAAGGAGATAACAACTAGTTTCTACAAATGGGCAGGAATAAATGACACAATCTTTTTCAGCAGCCTGAGCGTGTAATACTCCACTGATGTAACTGCATTGGCTTTATCCAAGAATGTTAGTGTGTCATTAAAAATAACTCCCACGTTCTTTGTTGTCCTGAGGGGAGTTGGGTGCATACTGAGATCAGATGGCCACCAAGGTGGGCACGAAAGTGAAGGTTTAGCCCCAAAGTTCAAAATCTCAGTTTTGGCTGAGTTCAATTGAAGACAGTTTACAGTAATTAGTATACTAGGGGCCAGATGTACGACGCCCAAAATAGCACCTTGCAAATTTCGAGTATTTTGCGACTCGCAATTTGCGAGGCACTATTTTGGACATACAACAGCGTGTAACACACTGTTAGAGATTCCCAATGGGGTCGCAAATTGAGAGGCTCACGAATATTAATGAGCCTATCGCAATTTGCGACCCCATTGGGAATGGCAGGCCCTCCCAGGTATGGTGGCCTGCTTGACTCAGCAGACCACCATGTCTGGGACTACTTTTAAATAAAGCAGTTTTTTTTAATGCACCCGTGATGCATTTAAAAAAATAAAAATGAAACGTTTTCCTTTCATTTTTTAAGGGCAGGCATTGGTCTCTGGGACCACTGCCTGCCCTTAAAAAATATTTTCCCTTGCATTTGCAAAGGGAAAGGAGTCCCCTGGGGACCCCTTCCCTTTTGCGACCCCATTACCACCCTCTTAAAGAGGGTGGTAATTTGTGAGTGTTTTGTACATGGAGTTGCGTTCGCTATTAGAAAGGGAACGCCCTTTCCTAATAGCGACTCGCAATTACAAAATAGCGATTTTGGTTTGGTACATACCCTTATTGGTTTTTGCATGCGCAAACAGGTTCGCAAACCCATTTGCACATGCAAAAACTGTCGTACATCTGGTGTACTACTAATGAGTGATACTACTTTGAAAAACATATAATATGTGAGTGGCAGTGTGTATCCCTGTGTGAGTGGGTGTCTGAGAGGCTATATAAGTGTGTGAGTGGCTGCATGGGTTTATAAATGGGTGTGTGAGTAGCTGTGTGGGTGAGAGAGTGGCAGTGTGAGGGGCTGTATTAGTGAGTGAGTGGGTGTGTCAGTGGCTGTATGGGTGGGTGTGTGAGTGAGTGAGTGAGTGAGTGAGTGAGTGTATGGGTGAGTGAGTGAGTGTCTGAATGGTTGTATAATTCAGTGACTGGGTGTGTAAGTATGCTGTACAGGTGACTGAGTGGCTCTTTGAGTGGGAGTTTGGTTAAGTGATTAGGTGTGTGAGTGGCTTTAATGGAGAGTGTGTGTCTGTGTGAATGGTTGTATGGGTGAGTGAACAGGTCTGTGAGTACTTGTATGTTTGTTTGAATGGGTTTGTAAATGGTTGTATGGGTGTGTGAGTGAGTGTGTGATTGGTTTTATGGGTGGGTGAGTGGATGTGTGAGAGGCTGTATAGGTGACTAAGTGGGTGTGTATTAGCTGTATAGGTGAGTGGTTGTGTGAGTGGATGTATGAGTGAGTGGGTGTGTAAGTGGCTCTATGGATGAATAAGTGAATGTGTGAGTACTTGAATGGGTATGTGACTGGTTGTGTGGGTGTGTGAGTGGGTGTATGAGAGGTTGTATGGGATGTGAGTGGGTGTTTGAGTGGATCTGGGGATTATGTAATCAGTGATGTCACCAGTGATGCAATTTGAGATGTCATCAGTGATGTAATCAGTGATGTCACTGACCATGTCATGAGAGATGTAATATGTGAGGTCATAAACAGTGCATTGCAGGGCGTACGTAACCGTTAACTTTGGTAACTATAACTTCTGAATTTCCCTGGTTTTGTACGAGGGAAATCTGAACCTAACTATAATGTCCCTGTAACCTTTGTTTTTTTTCAGTGAATTTCTAAGGTTTTTTTAATTCAGTTTGCTAACTTCAACGACACTGTAACCTGTTTGTTTTAAGTGAATTTATAAGGTTTTTCAAATTCTATTTCCTAACTATAATGCCCCAGTCACCTTTTGTGTTTCAAGTGAATTTCTATGGTTTTGTAACTAGTAGTTGCGTTTGCAGAGTGGTGGAGAAAAGGGGCGGGCCTCCAACCAGCTCTCAGGAATCCTGCTGTGTCGGATTTACTGGAAGTAACAGGATGGCTGCTGGGCCCACAAGAACCCTCAGCATCCAAGAGGACTTCATCTCCCAACCAGAAGTGCGCCAGAAGGTACCTTTGCAGGGTGGTGGAGAAAGGGGGCATGGCCACCAAAGACCTCTCAGCAAGTCCACTGAGTGGGACAAACTGGAGGTAACAGGAGGGCTTTTGACCCACAAGGACACTCTGGAACCAAGGGGACTTTTTCACCCAACCACCAGTGTACAAGGAGGTATGTTTGCAGAGTGGTGGAGAAAGGGGGCGTGGCGTTCAATGACCTCTTAGCAATACCACTGTTTGAGACTTACTGGAGGTAACAGTAGGGCTTGTTGGCCTCCAGTGACCCTCAGCTTCCAAGGGGACTTCATCCCCCAATCAGCAGTACGCCAGGAGGTGGTGAAGAAAGGGGTTGTGGCCTCCGTAGACCTCTCAGTAATCCCACTGTTTGGGACTTACTGGAGGTAACAGGAGGGTTTGTTGGCCCCAAGGACCCTCTGCAACCAAGGGGACTTCATCCCCCAACCAGTTGCGCACCACAAGGCACGTTTGCAGAAGGCTGGTGAATGGGGACGGGGTCTCTGGTGACTTTCCGTTTTATTTTTTTATTTGTTCAGGGAGGGAGGCTGCATGGCCCCCCTCCCTGGGACAATTTAGGCCCAAGAGCCCCCATCCCCGCAGTCTATTTTGAATAGGGGAGGGGACAATGTGGTCCCCCTCCCGGGCCGATTTCGTCCCTGGAGACCCCATCCTCCGGGGCCCGGCCTTTAAATATATATTTAAATGAAAGGGGAGGGGAGCCACGTGGCCTCCCTCCCCAGGTCGATTTTGGCCCCGGGGACCTTATCCCCCAGGGCCTGGCCTCTCCATTGGGGACTGCGGGGGGAGCCTCAAGGTTCCCGCAGTCCCTGCCGGCTCCCCTACGGGAGCGAAATTGCTTTGAGACCCAGGGAGCTGCTAAACATGAAGGCCCATGAATCTTAAAGCAATTTGTCTGTTTCCCTGCTCGCTTGATAGTGGGCAGGGAGACAGACAAATGTTCTGATTTCATTAAGCCAGAGATTTTTTGAGAATCGCTATTTGAGAATTGCAAAACGGGATGTATTTAAAAATTCGCACATATTTTGCGAATTCTTAATATTCCTTAATTGCGATTAGCAAATTGCGAAATGGCAATTAAGGAATACCTTCCAATTCATTCCTATGGGCCAGGAGGCCCATAGCACTGAATGGGAAGTCATTCTCAAATTGCGAATCGCAATTTGCAATTTGCTAATCGCAAATTGAGAATAATTTCAAAGGTACACGGGTGTCATGATGACACCCTGATGCACCCCTGAAATTAGCATGTGTGCGCATATGGCGCACATACATGCCCGTGCGCCACATGGCACTTTGAAAAATGCCAAAAAGTGCATTTTTCAAAGAAATCGCAAATTACCACTAACTTGAAGTAGGTGGTAATTTGCGATTTCTTAAGGAGAAATCGCACAACTTGGGTGTGTGTTACATAGCATTTAAGGAATTGCAATGTGCGATTCCTTAAATGCTTACGCAAAATAAAAAAATCGCAAAATTAGCGATTCCTTAATAATGCCATGCTAAAATGGCTCATACATCTCATTTTGCGATTTTGTATTCGCAAATGCTGTTTTTTTGCGAATCGCAGCGTTTGCGAATACAAAATAGTTTGATACATATGCCCCATGGTGTCCAGTCGGTTAAATAGCTGGGTCAACATTCAGTTTTTATGTATTCAAAGATGGATTCAGAAATCTATTATTAGAAGAGTCAAAATAGAAAGAGAGAGTGTGAGGACCGCAGGTGGACATGGGTAAAGATGTGGCTCTATCTTGATGGCAATGTTTACCTTCAGTATCTGAGAAAGAAGGGAGTATACATGACTTTAGAAGTTGTGAAGAAGTATTGCCTTGAAAATTCAAAGTGGGATTTAAAGTCCGATTATATTTCTTCCTTTGTATTAAAGAGAACAGTGAAAGGTTTTTCACAATTATGTTGGAAAACTGGTGTTACGGAGTGACCACAACTCCTATTAGAAAACTCCTTTACTATATTGCCTTAAAGTGCTGTCCTTGTGAGATTTTTATGCTACATTTTTATTTTTTTCAGTTGTTTCTTTAGCAGAAGCGGAAACATTTTTGCTCTGATCATGTTTTGCTTTTATGTGACTTTCCTTAGAGTGATACTTTCTTCAACAACCATGGATCATTTTGGGTGGAGGGAGTGGCGAGGCCCCATGAGCTTAATTAGGACAATCTTATTGACAGCATTCAAGATAATTTATTTAAAGTCAAATAATTGTAGAAGTGATAAATAAAATTTACCAGTCTTAACTTTAGACTGCTCTCTAGAATTGAGTGAGCTTGAAGCAAAGAAGGGGTGAAAGAGTATTATGAGATAACCACTGATAAATGAAGTGCTGAGTTCTTTGAAGAGGGCAGACGGATTCAATGTGCTTTAGGCTGAAAGAACACATTATTTATGTCTAATACAATAAAATATCTGTTTCGCTTCCTCCTCTAATTGTAGGGTTGGAGAAAATCTGACTTACATTACAAACTATTTTCCTATAGCATCAACAATGGGTCAGTGCAGAGCATACTCCGTAGAGTAGTTTTAGAGTGGCCTTAGAATGGATAACAGCATTTTTGACAGCGCTCAACCAGGTGTGTCAGAGTGGTCTTTCTTCAGTGCCTTTTGGTGCCAGATGTACCTTCTAGTATCTCAGGGTCAGTCAAAGCTAAACATTTGATTGTTCCTAGAATCAATAAAGCTGGTCATGGTGATGGTACCTTCTCTGCCTTGATAGCTAGGCATTGAAAAAGGCATCCCTTTCATCTTAGAACCACTGTCAATCATCTTCAGTTTCACAAACTATTAATGACGTACCTCTGCTCCAGAAATTAGGTCCTGTTCTGTTGTCTGGTTATTACTTGTAATTCTTGAGCATTAGCATGCTGTAATCGTGCTCTTTACAATTAGCAAGAACAATAACTAAAATAAAAGAGAAACATACTGTAAAGAGAGTGGAAGCATCAGGATGACATTTGTCCTGATATTGAAGTCTATAATCAAAAGAAAACAAGAGACATAAAGAATAATGGGCCTTAAAATATGAATGAAGACTTACCCATCGAAGTGACAGTTGATTAAGGAGGCCACAGACGAAAGAACAGAGCTGAGAAATGTTATTATGAGTCAGAAAACTTTTGGATAGCAAGAACACTGAATGAAAAACATAGAGGGAGGGGAAAATGGTGAACAATGGAGCTTAGTAGAGAAGGTGAGCGGATAGAAAGTAAAAACAAAAGCTGTGAAAAGAGGGACCAAATAGAGGGAATTGGGAAAGGAGCAACCAATACAATAAAAAGGTATTAAAAGTTTGCAAAAAGAAAAACGTTAAATGGACCAAGTGAGACCGGATAAAATAGCCTGTTAGTAATAGGCCTCATCATATAGATGATTTGAGAGCCAGTAGAGGTGTTTGAGTCAAGCGTTTGCAGCTTAATCATACTGTTATTTTAACCCCTTCGCTGCTAGGCCTCCCCCCTCCCCCCCCCCGTGCTAAGCTTTTTTTTTGGCTATTTGGGGCAGTTCGCGCTTCGGCCCCTGTAACTTTTTGACCACATAAGTTATCCACGCCAAATATGCGTCCTTTTCTTCCAACATCATGGGAATTTCAAAGGTACTCAGGGTTTGTTGATTCCCCTAGAGAGGACCCAGATATTAGCCAAAATACAACTAACATTTTTTTTTAAATGGGAAAAAAGTGCTGCAGATGAAAGCGTATGATGTTTTCCCTGCAAATGGTATCAACAAAGGGTTTGTGGTGCTGAGATCAACATCATCCCAGATTCAGGGACTGACAGACTTTTGTCAGAAAACCAAAAAGTTTTACACAGTTTTGGCATTTTACTGGGACAAAGTTTATTTTTGCTCTTTTTTGTGCTTTCAACCTCCTTCCAGTCAATGGTAAAAATTAGTACAAAAGCAATGATGGATCCTGGAAAGCTATATATTTCCGAAAAGTAGACAACATTCTGAATTTAGCAAGGGGTCATTTGTGTAGATCCTTCAAGGTTTTCTTATAGAAACTAACAGTTAAAAATTGAACAAATTGAAAATGAGTTGAAAGAAACAGCCATTTGTGCCAACGTTTTCACCTGTAAGTATGACAGATATTTGACAGCAATATACCGTTACATTTGCTGGACCCTTCTGGTTGTGTGGATATATAGGACATGTGGGTTCACCAAGAACCTGAGGAACCCAGAGCCAATAGTTGAGCACCATATTTCAATGTTTTTTTTATTGTGTACCAGGTATATAGCAATTTATTTGGGAAAATATAAATAGTGAAAAATTGGTATGAAAGATACCTATGTATTTCTGAAATGGGAGAAAAATATCGAGTTTAGAAATAGTAGCTATTTGCACTTCTCCGCAATTGTGGGTACACATACTAGAATGTGAATTATAGGATATTTTTCAAAATGACTTCTTTTTTACATATAGTCTTACATTTGGAAGGCAGAAATACATCGAAAGTCAATAGGTAATAATAGTTGCGCTACAATTTTGTCTTCCCCTAAGTCTCCCGATAAAAATGGTACCTCAATTGTGTGGGTAGGTCTAGTGCTCGCGAAAGGAAAAGTCCCAAAATGCATTGTGGAGACATCAAAACTACCTATCACAAAACAACCTGCTTTTGCAAGGATGGGGCACCTGGGTTTTTGGGCAGCCCCCACCCCCACCCTATAAAAAATTATCCCTGACGTCTAGGGTGCTATCTGCTCCCCAGGGGGGCAGATTGGGAATACTGCCCCTTCTGCCTCCCAGGGGGGACAGAAAGATTGTCTGTGGCAATATATAATGAGGGAGCAAAGGCCCTTGCCCAAGGTGCCACCCCCCCCTGGTGGCTAGCGGGTGGATCCCTGCTTGGGGATCGCCCTCCTGGGGCGCTTCCCAAGCAGGGCTCCACTAGGGAAGGATACAATTAGAAAGTGGAGATTCTCCCCTTTCCATCGATACCTCTCCCATGTGTTTCGGTGCTCGGGGGGGCTGAGACAGCCCCACAAGCACCGAAACTGTGAAACTGAAACTAAGGTTCCGTTTTGTTTTCATTGTAATAACGACAGCATGCCATGCGCGCGATCGTCATTACAATTAAAACACAAACCATGCTTTGGGAGGTTGGGGAAGCTCTTCCCACCTCCCAAAACAAAAACAAAAAAAAGGAAAATCCCTCTGCTGTTTACAGCAGTGGCATTTTTTGCAAGTGTGCTCATGACGGAATGGTTCCATCATGAGCACATTTGCACTTGTGCTCATGACGGAACCATTCCGTCATGAGCATGGAAAGGGTTAACAAGATATTTTTTCTTCCTAGGATTAATTCACTTAGGGCCAGATGTACAACCATCAGGTTTTGCAACTTGCAAATTGCATTTTATAGCAACTCGCAATTTGTGAGTCGCAAAAAGTGTCTCAGACACTGTTCGCAATTCCCAAATGGGTAATACTTATGAGCCAGGTCGCAATTTGTGGCCCATTGGGAATGGCCGGCACTCACAGGGATGGTGGCCTGCTGGGGTCAGCACACAGACCACCATGTCTTTGACTGCTTTTTAAATAAAGTGTTATTGTTTAGTGCAGCACCGGGCTGAACTTCAAAAATAAAAATAAAAAGTTTTCTTTTAATGTTTTTACAGTGGGCAGTGGTCCGTGGGACCGCTGGCTGCTTTGAAAAAATGTTGGCGTCCCCATTCTCGAAGGGATCCCTTAGGGACCCCTTCCTATTTGCAAATGAGTTACCAACAATTTGAAATTGGTGGCTATCTGTGAATGTTTTGTGACTGCATTCCCGGTTGCAAAACATTCATACATACAAGTGCAACTTGCTATTAGTAAGGGACGCCCTTGCAAGCACGGAAATTTCATGAAAATTTTATAAACAGCTCCAGCTTAAAATTTAATAAGAAAATCTCAATTTTCCACGCCAATTTCTTCTTTAGGTTGATGGATCTTTGCCTCCATGTTGGAATGGAGCACAACCCAAATACATTTCTAAATTAATTATCAACTTATAGTATTTAATGTTCAGTCAATGATGAGAGGTTTGGTCAAGTTTTCAAAGTTTTATTTTCTCATTAAGACATTAGTCCGTATTTTGTCTTTCTATTTAGGTTAGTCAAATAAGCCTGTTAACAGAAATATCAAGAAAAATTTGGTTAGAAATAGCATGCAACATAACAGCGTGTGCCTTAAAGGAATTAATCCCTATCTTAATTTAAAAGGACCTAACTTATCCTAGCCAGAACCCATTAAGAGTTCCTTTTGAAAACATCAAGAGAAAATATGGAGCAACATGCGAATAGCTAGAAGAGGGCGAACTCTCACACAGAGTAGTTATGGAAACTCAGCCGAGTTCCCTGACAGGAGTAGTAGCAACAACTAACACATGTGTAAGGAAATAATCATAGCAGTAGCTAAAATCTGCATGGAGAAAGTCTCCAAAAGGCGTCAGAATAACAGAAAATCGCTGTTAGCAGTAGCTCACAGCAACTTCGGAAAGAGTAGCACAGTCAAGTGCCAGAGGGCATGGCAGGGGGGAAGATGTGCATAGAATGCATTGCCTCTCTAACTAGAAACATGTACTATAAAGAAAAGCACAAAACATGTTGCAAACTCTGAATGTTGGATCATCTCTAGCGAATAGGAAAGGATCTTCCAATGGTCCGTCATTTTCTCTCTCGATTACCAGGGTAAACGTCCATGTCAACATGTTATTTGAATGTTGCTACAGCATATTACAAAAAGATACATCTAGCAAGGTTCTCATGAGCCTTTGCAAGCCTACTCTGTTGGCTGTTTAGTGTTCCATTGTGTAACAAAGGGCTATCTATAAAATGAAACAATATCATCAAGAATTTCCTGGTTAGATCTAATCTATAGCAATATACTTGTTCATTATAAGCATTGTGGCAGAGGTAACTATCTAAAATACGATTAAGGCATATGGTGTGAGGAAGGAAAGAAATACATTTTACAGCAAACCGCACATTTCACGTAGATGTTAGGTTCTACAGTTCAAATATAGTGCTAAATCAACATTTATAAAAAGGCATTTCTTTTTATTAAAGGAAAAGGAAGGAATAACAGAAAATATTGACGCCTAGCAGTCAAAGGATGACAGAAGTGGGAGCTTTCTGCAGAAATAAGCAGCATTTTTCTCTTTTTTGCATGTTTAATAAAAGCCCATTTTCTCTCACCTTTATATTGACGCATGTTTCATACATTAACATTCAGACACATTACTACATTGTCATGTGGTAAATTTACATAAAAAATGTAAACTTCCTCACCCTTTACACGCCCCTTCCTAATAGCGACTCGCAAATCCTATTTTGCGAGTCTGTGAAAGTTTAAAGACTCGCAAAATAGGGTTGGTACATTGGAAATGCATTTGACCAATATCAAACAGCCCGCAGGAAAAATTTGTCTTACATCTGGCCTTTAGACGCCATAGGCGAGAGCACTAGCAAACATGTTGAGTCCCAGTGATAAGAGGTATAAAAAAAATAGAGCACAGAAAGCTATTGATAGAATTCCTGCATGTTAAACCAGCATTATCAGCCTACTTCAAAGGTTTTAGAAGAATGGCTTAATGTAGATGTTTTTATTAACATGATTAGAACACTGTTTAGGTATTAGAGACCTTCAAAGTAATCATTTGTAAATTCATGATAGCTCCAATACACTGACAAGATCATTGTTGCTGCTTGACCGACTGGCAAACAATGGTGTGTGATGTTGCAGAGCCTGACCGCACACTTTTTCAAATAGTTTGCCAACTTTCACTTTTGGCGAATCTATGAATGTTAATAAAAATATACGCAAAAAAGGAGTCCAGATCTGCAGTAATTATGCTGCGTGGGTTCAGGAGACAACTACTTACCTGTTTAATGATGGTGCCATGGCTCTCCCTCTATTTCAGAAGTGTCAGTGTGCAACTTCGAGCATCAAGGATGAATTATGTAGCTGATCAGCTGCCATAGTGTTTCCCCACTGTGAGTGGCATTCAAGGAATAAAATTTTGTGAAGTTTTTTCTAAATGTGTAATTTCGAGTGAGAAAATATTTTTGAATGCTAACGCTTTTTATAATGATTATAGTCATAACCGATGAATTACTAATTCTGCTCTTGAAACTATTTTTATTTGAAGGTTTAGAAGTGTGTTTATTAATGTAGAGTAGTTAAGCAACATTTTTGGAAAGACACCATTGTACTATGTGAGACCGGCCTCGTGGCGTGGGCCCTCCCGACCAGCAAGCCACCCTACAACCGCACCTGATCCCCGATGTCACAGACTTCCGGCCACCCTGGCCCAACAACCCGATGGCCGGCCGGGGCCCAGCAACACCCAAGACCCTACCACGCATGCCCGGCCGAGAGAGCGAGAAGCCCCCAAGCCAGACCAGGAGACGCCGTCCCTGTCACACCTCTGGTCTCCTCCCCAAGGAGGGTTTCGATCGGCCACCCGGCCCCCGGTGAGCGGGCGCCTCGCCTGCTGGGCGTCTGGAGTCCCTCCCAGACCCACCTGGACAGATCAAAGGGCCGAGCGACAGGAAATCTCGACACACCGCCCCCAGGCACCAAGACCCCTCTCGGCGAAGACTCCGGACTTCAAAGAGGAGGGGGAGTATAACAAGGGGGGCTGAAAGGACGAGAGGAAGAGAAGACCTGGACCCATGAGAGCCCTGCTGACCTGGTCGCGGCTCCATCGACCCCTGAACTGAAGAACGCTACCCGAACTCTGGACCATCTGAGCCCTGCTGACGCTGTCGCGGCTCCCCGAATGCTGAACCATCTGAGCCCTGCTGACGCTGTCGCGGCTCCCCGAACTCTGAACCACCTGAGCCCTGCTGACGCTGTCGCGGCTCCCCGAACGCTGAACCATCTGAGCCCTGCTGACGCTGTCGCGGCTCCCCGAACTCTGAACCATCTGAGCCCTGCTGACGCTGTCGCGGCTCCCCGAATGCTGAACCATCTGAGCCCTGCTGACGCTGTCGCGGCTCCCCGAACTCTGAACCGTCTGAGCCCTGCTGACGCTGACGCGGCCCTCCGACTCCGAGACCACCTGTGCCTGCTGAGTAACTCGCGGCACTCCCCTCCAGGAGAATCGGCAGCGATTGCCGAGGGAAACCACATCCCCCAGCTCAAGGATTGAGAGCTGTGCGAAGGATACTCCGCAGAGACACTGAACTCAAAGACTGTCCCGCTACCCCCATACCCCCATCACGAGATCGCCGCCGCTTGTGGCACTGCTTCCCTACCTGCATTTCGGATCATAAAGATCCCCTGAAACTATCGATAAAGTATACTGCCTTACGAAGAACTACTGTGTGGTGTCCCTCTGTCAGATAGTGCAAGTGCAGCGCGTGCGATCCTAGGTACGAGACCCTTTCAGGAAGGGCCTCCCCGCCCGTGCTCGGCCTAACTCTGGGAGAGGTGGGTCAAAGGGTGGTCAGGAACGTATTCCGAAGCCCCCCGGAGAACGCCTTTCCAACATTTGGTGGCAGACGACGGGATCTGATCCGACACCTAGAGATCGTGCAGTAAACGGCTGACGCACTACCGACAAGAGATGGAAGGAGAAACCTCCCTAGGTGCCGCAGGTACCAACACAAGCCCGACATTCCGAGAGGACCAGTTGGAATATTATACGCACCGAGAATTAAAACAATTCTGCAAAGACCTTGGAATCGCTACTACGAGATTAAGTACGAAAGAAGATTTCCAGGGAGCATTGAAGACCTGGGTCGAGGCAGGAGCTTCCCTGGCCCAAACAGAAGGAGAGCCGCCAAACGAACCACGAAGCATCCCGGTAAGGAGCAGCGCCACAGAAGGGGGCCTATCCCCGGAGGAGCTAGCGGACCGAGAAAGGGGCCGCAACCACGAACTAGAACTAGCAAAACTGAAAATCGAGGGAGAGCTAAAACTGGCCGAAAAAAAGTTGGCGGTAGAACAATTACGCCTACAAGGAGAACTTGAGGAAAAGAAACGCCAGAGAGAACACGAAGAAAGAAAACTCCAACTAGAACACGAACGCAGTCTGAAGGAGATCGAGCTCAAGGCTAAAAGTGAGGAGTCCAGACCCTCGGGAAATCAACCACCCTCCTCCACCGTGGAACCAAAGGTCCACATCCCCAAGGATGTGGTGAAGGAATATTACAAGAACGACGACATCCAGCAATGGTTCAAGGCCTACGAAGTTGCCATGACCTCCCACCGAGTTCCGCAGAAAGATTGGGGGGCTGGTTTGTGGGGCCGGTTCCTGAGCGAGGGGAGAGATACCCTGCTGGACCTACCCTCCACTGTGCTGAACTCCTACAGTCACATGAAAGAGGCCCTAGTAGCCAGATATGGGCTCACCCCCGAAATGTACCGGCAACGGTTTCGAGACTGCAAGAAGATACCCGGTACCACATGGGTAGAGTACGTGAACTTTTACAGCCGGGCCTTGGACGGGTGGATCAAGGGCAGCAAGGTCTCCACCTTTGAGGAGCTGTTCGACCTGATCGCGTGAGAACACTTGTCCGCCAATTGCTTTGTGGAGTTACGCCAGCACCTCCTGGACAGCAAACTCACTGACCCGCGAAAACTGGCCGTCGAAGCTGACCGATGGGTGAACACCCGGGCCTCCCGGGGTCCTGTGGGAGACTACGGCCGCTACAGTCAGGGACACCCCCGCTAGAGGGGTGGAGGGAACCAAGGCCGACCAAGAGAATTCCCGGGGGGCTCCCAGCACAGTCCCCCCAGAGGCCAACCTGCGCACTTTCCAGCCCCACCGCCAGCCAGCACCGGGCCACCGGGGAGGTCGGGACCCCGAGTCAAGATCACCTGTTTCCGCTGCCAACAGACCGGACACTATGCCAGTGACCCCCAGTGTCCCATGTACTAAAAACCCGCAAAGACAACCCCTCCGGCTCGACAAATGGCCTCCGTAGCCCTAGGAGAAGAGATGGAAAACTCCGAAGAGTGGGAACCAGCCGCCATGGCCCTGGTCTCCCTAGGGGACCGAGAGATGGTCCCCGGAACACCCCTAACAGCCAACACGAAGAAGTACCGACAGCAGGTGACGGTCAACAGTCACCGCGTCGAGGGCCTCTGCGACACCGGGGCGAGTGTCACCGCGGTCCACTGCCACCTGGTCTCCGAAGACCAGATCCTGCCCGACGCCTTCTGTCCAGTCATATCTTCGGACAATTCCGAGAGCCTATGCCGGATGGCCCTGGTACCCTTCGAATGGGGGGGAGTCGCCGGTAAATTGAGGGTGGCAGTCCGAACCTCCCAACCCGTAGACTGCCTCCTGGGCAACGACCTCGAGAGTTCCCCGTGGAGACAAGTGGAACGAAGAGCCCATCTAGAGATGATGGGCCTACCCGAATGGGTATGCGCCACCACGCGATCCATGACTGCCCGATTGCCTTCCTCCGAGGGAGTTGAGGCCATGCCGCTGAACACAGTCGCCGTCCCCGAGGTCCGGGATGCGCTACCCGAGCCCGACGACCCTCTTCCGGAAGAAGAAACCGGTCCCGATGACGGGTCAGTGCATCCAGATCCCGAGCCCCTGACCGAGCTCGGGGACCTGCCCGAGATGGCCCAGTGGCACTGCGAGGGAGGTCCCTCCCGAGAAGAATTCTGCCAGGAACAAGCCATCTGCCCTTCCCTCATTGGACCCCGACAGCAGGCCGAAGCCCAGGCAGCAGGCGACCAGTCCGGAACACACTGGATATATTGGGAAAACGGCCTCCTGTACAGAGAACAGAAGTCGGCCGAGCTTGGATCGGCCCGAGTACTGGTGGTACCCCAGCGCTTCCGAAGTCTCCTCCTGGGCCTAGCCCATGATGTACCCCTGGCAGGACACTTAGGCCAAGACAAGACCTACCAGCGACTAGTTACCCACTTCTATTGGCCCAAGATGCGAGCGAATGTGGAGACCCACTGCAAGTCATGCCTCACGTGCCAGGCCAGCGGAAAGAGTGGGGGGAAGCGCAAGGCTCCGCTACAACCCTTTCCCGTTGTCAGTACCCCTTTTGAGCGGGTGGGAATTGACATCATGGGACCCCTGGATCCCAAGACCGCCCAGGGCCACCGATTCATCCTCGTCCTGGTGGACCATGCCACCCGCTACCCTGAGGTCATTCCCCTCCGCACCGTGACGGCCCCCATGGTAGGCCGGGTCTTGATGGGGATCTTCTCCCGCGTGGGGTTCCCTTGCGAAGTCGTGAGTGATCGTGGCACGAACTTTATCTCCAAATACATGAGGTCCCTATGGCAGCAGTGCGGGGTATCATACAAGTTCACCACCCCATACCACCCCCAAGGGAATGGCCTAGTCGAGCGCTTTAACAGGACCCTGAAGGGGATGATCATGGTCCTCGAAGAACCCCTACGCCGGAGATGGGACGTACTCCTCCCTTGCCTCCTGTTCGCCTACCGAGAGGTTCCCCAAAAATCTCTGGAGTTCAGCCCGTACGAATTACTGTACGGACACCCTGTCCGGGGGCCCCTGAGCCTGGTCAAGGAGGGCTGGGAGACGACTCTCCGGGGGACCCCTCCTGACGTGTTCCGCTATATCCTGGCGCTTTGCAACCAGACCCGGAAATTCCGAGAACTCGCCGAGGCAAACCTCGAGGCTAGCCAAGAAGAGATGAAGCGCTGGTATGACCAGAATGCCACGCTGGTCGAGTTTCAGCCGGGCCAACAGGTCTGGGTCATGGCCTGCGCCCTCCAAGACAAATGGACTGGTCCCTTCAAGGTGGTCGAGCGGAAGAGTCAAGTCACATATCTAGTTGATGTGCAGTCCCCGCGGAATCCACTCCGGGTCCTCCACGTGAATCGCCTCAAACCCCACTTTGTGAGGACGGAGTTGAGTTTGCTCCTGGCCACCGACGATGGGAATGAAGAAGACACAGAGCCCCTTCCAGACCCCCTGTGTGCTAAAGAGACAGATGGCTCCGTAGAGGGGGTGAGACTGTCAACCACCCTCACCCCCCAACAGTCTGACGACTGTCGCCGGCTACTAAGACAATTCACAGACCTCTTCTCCCTAACCCCTAGGGTCACCGACTGGTGTGTCCATGACGTAGACACCGGGGACAGCCCGCCAGTGAGACACCGAGCCTACCGGGTCCCTGATCGGGTCCGCACCTGCATCCAGACCGAAGTAACCAAGATGTTGGCTCTCGGGGTGATTGAACCCTCCGACAGCCCCTGGGCCAGTCCGGTAGTCCTGGTCCCGAAAGCGGCTGCCCCTGGTGCCGCCCCCGAGCTGAGATTCTGTGTGGACTACCGGAGACTCAACGCGGTCACCCGAGCGGACGCTCACCCTATCCCCCGCGCAGACGAGCTCATCGACTGCCTCGGGCCGCTCGCTATCTCAGCACCTTCGACCTAACCTGCGGATACTGTCAGATTGCGCTCACTGAGGGAGCCAAGGAGCGCTCCGCCTTCTCCACCCCGGATGGGCACTACCGCTTTAGAGTGATGCCGTTTGGAATGAAGAATGCTCCGGCCACCTTCCAGCGGCTAGTGAACAGGGTCCTGACCGGACTAGAGGGGTTCAGCGCAGCGTACCTAGACGACATAGCAGTATTCAGCTCCCAATGGACCGAACACCTCCAGCACCTCCGGCAAGTACTGCTGGCCCTGCGCCAGGCTGGCCTAAGCATCAAAGCCAGCAAATGTCAAATTGGGCAAGGCTCAGTGATCTATCTGGGGCACCAGGTGGGAAGCGGGCAGGTCGCCCCCCTCCAGCCGAAGATCGACGCCATCCTGTCCTGGGAACCCCCAACGACCCAAACGGAAGTCCGGGACTTCCTGGGCCTCACCGGGTACTACCGGAGGTTTATTAAGAATTATGGCAGCATCGCAGGCCCCCTCACAGAGTTAACCTCCAAAAAGCACCCGAAGAAAATACAATGGACTCCCCCGTGCCAAGAAGCGTTCGACGCCTTGAAAGCCGCTATATGTACTGCTCCGGTACTCAAAGCCCCCGACTACTCTCAGGAGTTTGTGGTCCAGACCGACACCTCGGAACACGGCATCGGGGCAGTTCTCTCCCAGTTCAACGACAAAGGCATAGATCAGCCCATAGCCTTCATCAGCCGAAGGTTGCTACCTCGAGAACAGCGGTGGAGCACCATTGAAAGAGAGACCTTTGCAGTAGTCTGGGCCCTCAAAAAGCTACGGCCCTACCTGTTCGGAACCCACTTCCGAGTTCAAACGGATCATCGACCCTTGCGGTGGCTGAATCAAATGAGAGGAGAAAACCCCAAGCTGCTACGATGGTCAATCTCCCTCCAGGGGATGGACTTCACTGTGGAGCATCGCCCCGGGACTGACCACGCCAACGCGGACGGCCTGTCCCGATTCTTCTGCTTCAGCGAGGAGAACCCTCAAGTGGATGTGTAGTTCTCCCCGCCTTTCAGCTGGGAGGATCACGTGTGAGACCGGCCTCGTGGCGTGGGCCCTCCCGACCAGCAAGCCACCCTACAACCGCACCTGATCCCCGATGTCACAGACTTCCGGCCACCCTGGCCCAACAACCCGATGGCCGGCCGGGGCCCCAGCAACACCCAAGACCCTACCACGCATGCCCGGCCGAGAGAGCGAGAAGCCCCCAAGCCAGACCAGGAGACGCCGTCCCTGTCACACCTCTGGTCTCCTCCCCAAGGAGGGTTTCGATCGGCCACCCGGCCCCCGGTGAGCGGGCGCCTCGCCTGCTGGGCGTCTGGAGTCCCTCCCAGACCCACCTGGACAGATCAAAGGGCCGAGCGACAGGAAATCCTGACACACCGCCCCCAGGCACCAAGACCCCTCTCGGCGAAGACTCCGGACTTCAAAGAGTAGGGGGAGTATAACAAGGGGGGCTGAAAGGACGAGAGGAAGAGAAGACCTGGACCCATGAGAGCCCTGCTGACCTGGTCGCGGCTCCATCGACCCCTGAACCGAAGAACGCTACCCGAACTCTGGACCATCTGAGCCCTGCTGACGCTGTCGCGGCTCCCCGAACGCTGAACCATTTGAGCCCTGCTGACGCTGTCACGGCTCCCCGAACTCTGAACCATCTGAGCCCTGTTGATGCTGTCGCGGCTCCCCAAACGCTGAACCATCTGAGCCCTGCTGACACTGTCGCGGCTCCCCGAACTCTGAACCATCTGAGCCCTGCTGACGCTGTCGCGGCTCCCCGAACGCTGAACCATCTGAGCCCTGCTGACGCTGTCGCGGCTCCCCGAACTCTGAACCGTCTGAGCCCTGCTGTCGCTGTCGCGGCCCTCCGACTCGGAGACCACCTGTGCCTGCTGAGTGACTCGCGGCACTCACCTCCAGGAGAATCGGCAGCGATTGCCGAGGGAAACCACATCCCCCAGCTCGAGGATTGAGAGCTGTGCGAAGGATACTCCGCAGAGACACTGAACTCAAAGACTGTCCCGCTACCCTCATACCACCATCACGAGACCGCCGCCACTTGTGGCACTGCTTCCCTACCTGCATTTCGGATCATAAAGATCCCCTGAAACTATCGATAAAGTATACTGCCTTACGAAGAACTACTGTGTGGTGTCCCTCTGTCAGATAGTGCAAGCGCATCGCGTGCGATCCTAGGTACGAGACCCTTTCAGGAAGGGCCTCCCCGCCCGTGCTCGGCCTAACTCTGGGAGAGGTGGGTCAAAGGGTGGTCAGGAACGTATTCCGAAGCCCCCCGGAGAACGCCTTTCCAACATACTAAAATGAATGCTGTTTGTTGTTCTGTTCAGATTGCGCCTCTTATTACCCCTTCCAATCAATGTTCTTCTGCATGTCGTCTCTCCTCTCAGTTTTCGCGGCGCATAGGACACTATGATGAGATTGGTGTTTTTCCTTAGAGAGCACGTATTGTGAATGAAACTTTCATTGTGTTCCTAATGTAACTTTTGAAGAACACTTCCGCTGGAAGTTCCAAGGTAGGCTTGCTAGCACACTGGTGTATGAGTCTTTGTTTGAAAATGTTTCCTATTGTGTTGTACATCTCCGAACTGTGTTGTTGCTTTGGAAGCTAATGGAAGATGTCTTCTACCTTAGAAATGGGTTAGTGTATAGCTATTTGTGTAAAGATCCTCTTCTGATTTGTGCAATAGGTTTCGTCACTAGTCATGGCATGTTAAATTTGCAGTTTTGATGTAAAATGTGTATTAAAACCCTTGGGTTTTATGCACATGCAAGGTTTTGGGATGAGCCAAGCTCTTTCTCTTTTCCACTAGAGATGCTGTCTGATTATTGAGAGACTTTTGATTTTTCCTCACAGAACTCCATTTATCCTGATGACTTCCTCCGTAAAATAATCTTGATCTATGACTATGTACTCTGTATCTGAGCCTTCATGGCAAATATATTATGTGTTTCTCGGTAATGCCTACTTTGAGAATGTGTAATAAAACCCTTTAACTTTTCGTTGAGCTAGAGCTCAGTTATTGAGGGGTCCCAGTCAGTATTTTTATGACTCTGCTAAGTTGATCTTGAGGAACTGATATCATGAAGGGTGATGACTCTAGAGCAAGGGTGCCGGAGTCTAGCTGCTGTGGGTAAATATTGGGGTGATCAAAATATTGGAGTGCAGTAAAATATTGGGGTTCGGGTCCCACAGTGGCACTCCCTCAGCCATGCCATCACTCATTTCTTTTCCTAGATTCCAGAATTTGAGGATTAGGGATAGGAGCTGATGTGGCTAAACAGATACTATTGTGAAGGGATTGGGCCATTAAAAAAAAATAGCCTCAGGCTACTTCACAGAACTTTGTCCTTCTACCCAAAGCATGAATTCTCTGAATTCGTCTCAGTATGGGGAACAGGTTTAAAATTCACCCGATTCTCCTTACACTGCATGAGGACCATTGGAAGGTGGCTGACCTTTATTGCTGAGCAAGGTGACAGTGAATAAACAGTCTCGCTTGACATAGGTGAGGGTTCTGTGCATGTGAGGAGTTAGGTTAGTGTGTGTTTGGATATGCGTACCTGTTTGTGTGTCTTTATGTATACTAGGTTGTGAGTGTCTGTGTGTGTCAAATGATTCTGTGCCTAACAGGGTTCCTCTATGCCTCCATTTATTTTATATATCTATTGCCTTTGTGTCTTCACTCTCATGCCCCTCACAGAGCAGCAGTCTCTCACTACCGACAGGACTCTCAAATGCTTCATAGAGTAACAATCAAAGTACCAGAAGCACTATTACACCATTCACAGACTAGATGTTATGAGCTGCTGGAAGCACTGTCATGTCCCTCACAGTAGAAGTCACTAAGAATTGGAAGCACTCTCACACTTTTAATAGAGGAGCAATCACACACTACTGGAGGACACTTACATCCCTCCTTCCAGCAAACTTCCATTACAGCCTTCACTCTCACAAGCATCACAGAGCCAGATTCATAAAGGTAAATTTACACTTTTGTGTAAGTTTACTCTTTTTCTGTATTCACAAACTATGATTTAATAGTAACTTTATGACTGCGGAGATTCTGAAGTCAGGGCAGAGAATTCCGCTCATAAAAAGAAAGGTCTTTCCTATCTTTTTATATGTGGAGTTCTCCACCCCGACTGCAAAGTCTCTGCAGTCATAAAATTATAGTTTGTGAATACCAAAACAGAGTAAACTTACACAAAAGTGTATGTTTAACTTTGTGAATCGGGCCAAAAGAGAGGTAGTTGCATACTATTAGAAGTACTTTCACAAGCTTTTTTCCTCCAAAAAGGGATAGACCATTAGGATTGTGATTGCTAGTTTGTGTGGGCTGTGAGAGCATTGTCTGTTGTGTGATTACTATACTGTGATGGTTGTGGGAGTTGTCAATAGAGTGAGCGTTCTATTGCGACTGTTATTAGGTGACAAGTATTCATAGGCTTTTGATAGTGTGACTACTATTTTGTGATTATTGTCCGACTGCTGGTGGGAAAGTGAGGCTGCTAGTCTGTGACTGGTGGAACAGTACTTACTTTAGTGTGAGATTGCTACTCCGTGAAGAGTGGCAGAGTGCTATCGGTAATGTGAGACTCCTTAGTATGAAGGAAGTACAAGTGCTTTTGTTGGAGTGTTGCTGATAGTCTGTGAGGGGTGTGACACTGCTATTAATAGTGTGAGACTTCTACTTTGTGAGGGGTGTGAGAGTACTGTTGGAAGTGTGTGACCACTGGTCTCAGGTAGCTATCAGAGCGGTGTCAGTGGTGTGAGACCACTAGTATGTGAGTGGTGCAAGAATGATTTTAGTACTGTATGCCTATTACTCTGTGAGCTAAGGGTGATTCTGGTATGGTGTTAGTATTAGTCTGTGATGGGTGTAAGAGGGCTGTTGGTATTGTGTGATTGCTAGTCTGTTATGGGTGCAAGAGTACTTCTTGCAGTAGCGGTCCGTGGAGGGAGTTCCGCGGGGCAGTGAGGCGGGGTGGGGGAGGGGCAGGGTGGGGAAATGTAAACACCGGAATATGGATGAACGGAGGTAAGTACACATTTAAATAAATAAAACGAATTTCGTTGCGCGCGCTGCATCACATTTTGTGATGCAGCGCGCGCAAAGGAATTCGTTTTATTTATTTAAATGTGTACTTACCTCCGTTCATCCATATTCCGGTGTTTACATTTCCCCTCCCCCGCCCCGCCTTACCGCCCCATGGAACTCCCTCTACGGACCGCTACTGACTTCTTGTAGTGTGTTACTGCTACTCTATTGGGTATAGATGTGCTGTTGGTAGACAACTAGTCAGTTAGGGGAGTAGGAGTGCAGTGTGTGACTGCTACTTTGTTAAGGGTGTGAGAGTCATTTCAAGAGAGTGCTACTTGTTGTCTTTGAGATATGTGAGAGTACTGTTAGTAAAATGAGACAGCTAGTCTGCAAGGAGTGATGGGTGCTGCAGTTAGAAAGACTGCTAGTATGGGAGACTTGTAAGAACGATGTCGGTAGAGTGAGTCTTTTGTTATAGGAGGTGAATGAAAGTGCTCTTAGTGTGAAATGCTAGTATAAGAGGAGGTGTGTGAGAGTTCTGTTAGTGTGAGACTTCTAGAGTACGAAGATTGCAATGGTGCTGTCTGTAGCTTGACTGTTTCTGTGTGAGAGGAATGAGAGTGAACTCAGTGGTGTGCAACTGCTAGACTATGAGCGAGTATGAGTGCTGTGTTTGGTTTGTGACTGATGGTCTGATATAGAGCTGTCAGGAGTGTATGATTACTTTTCTGTCAGGGGTATGTGACTGCTGCATATAGCTGATAGCTCTGTATTCCCTACAGTAAGGGCCTCATTTACGAGGCCCTAGCCGCACCTTTGCGCCACCGGCGCATCACTTTTTTGATGCTCCGGCAGCTTAATATGCCACAGCATATTTACATGAACACGCAAAGCCACTTTATTTGGTTATTCTTGGCCTTGTAAATATGCGCCCCTTCCACGCAGCACACTGCGTGAAAGGGGCGTTCCATGGGTGTTGCTGTGGGTGTTCTCATGCAACACCCATGGAATTTGAAGCATTCCCAGATTTACGAGGAATCGCAAACCTGAAAATCGCAATCAAAATCCTACACTTCCTCAGGGGAGGCATAGGAGTGGTGCAACGAGGAAAAATAACTTTTTATCTCCTAGTTTTTTCCTCTTTCTATGCATGCTGCATTCTGCAGCACGCAAAGAAAGAGGAAAATGTCATCAATGATTATTTTTGTGCAGGAAGGTGTCCCTTCCTGCACAAAAACAATCATTCCCACAACGCTGGCACCTGTGCAACATGACGCAAGGGTGTCTACTTTGGCGCAAGGCTGCTGTTTGTGTGCCAGCGTTGGGGAGAAGGACAGTAATGGCCGCATCCTGTAGATACGGCACATTCCTGCTCTTTTCTTTTGTCGCACGGCGGCGCAGCAGAAAGACCTACAACGCTGCCTTGCATCAAACGTTTGTAAACAAGGCCCTAACGTTTTATGTGGTATGACCAAGAAAGGGATATTTATGAAAGCTAAGATTGGCGTATATCGAAAATGGCAAAATGCTCCATAGGAAATCAGCTCAAGTGACAGTTAAATTAAGCCAGCCTGGCCATAAAAAGACTCACATCCACATCTGTGGAGTCTTTCCGCTGCTGACAGACTGTGGTCCCTTAGATTTCTCAAATCTCAACCCTTCATCGGCATAAACACTCCCTATCTTCTTGCCGAGCATGTGCAGAAGTACAAGGAAGAGCTATCCATCAAAGAACCTCTCCCTGGAAGAACAGCTGCACCATTTTTTTTCTTTTAAGATTGTGCCTAGATATAAACATTCATTTGTTCTCTGTTTTTTCCTTCCAAAGCTGCATATGCTCGGAGTGTTTTTAACTGGCTAACAAAGACAGGTTATCCAGCAAAGGTCCGCACTGAGGGAATGAGCTATAGATACGGTCGTGATGAATAGCGTATAAACAAACACCTGGCGCTGACAAGAATCCTCTCAGGGTATGGCCCTTTGAACCGGAAACAAATGGTACGTGGTACGTGAAAAGCCAATAAACATTTGACTTGTCAAACTGATACAAGTGGTGGAATTAGCACAAGTCTGGGATGTGTTCGAACTTTGATGCATCCGCGAGAACCCCTTTCCACAGAGCACGTCTCTGGAGTCAGTGCATTTTGAGGTTCATGACCTCTGCACTCGGTCCTTATCAGTACTTTGTAATGTTATGAGCAATAACAGCAAGCAACTGCCATCAAGAATAACAAAGACTGTGTACACAGTTAATCAGTCACACGTTGTGTACAGCACGGTATACAAAGAGAGCCAGTTTCTGATCACATCCCCACTCTTAGTTTAATGTGAGGCCAAGCACATCAGTTGAGGAACGTGACGTGATCAATGCTTCAGTATGACCTCTGACTCCCAGCTCTGATAGCCGGAGATAAGAACAGAAATGCTATCTAGTGCATTTTTTTTGTATTCAGAACAAAGACCACGCGCACCATTTTCATCCAGGCTGTCGGTTTCTGAAATGCAGACTTCAACTGGAATAATAAACCAGCAACACTAATCTCTTTTTTAGGAAGTATTGGCAAAGCCAATAGTATGTTCCTTTGTGTGGTGAAAATGTATTTTAATCTCAATCAGATAGATATTGCATGAGCAACAGATAATCAAACTTCGCTCCCACACAGAATAGGCACAGAAAGAAAAGAAGCCACCATGCAGGCTTGTCTCACAAACAAGCAGGTACAAAACAAATTCCAGCGCCTCACCCTCTCAAAAGCAACATATGAGCCTGGGCATGCATCTCTCTTGGAGGACAGATGCAACACAGCCAGAAGTGATGCAAGATTGCTTCAAAACACATTAAGATACATGGACCTCATTCACAAATGTAAACTTATACTTTGTTTACTTTTTTGGGTTTTCACATACCCCAATATAATAGTATGTTTACGGCTGCGGGGACTCCTGAGTTGGGCTGAGAACTCTGCACATAAAAAGATAGAGCTCTCCTATCTTTTTATGTACGCAATTCTCCGCAGTTGTAAAGTTACTATAACTCATAGTTTATGAAACTATAAAATGTAAACTTACACAAAAGTCTATGGGGCATATCAGCAAGGGCCGGCAATAATTATCGCTCAGCGCTCTTAGCGTGAGGATAATTATCGCCGGCCAACTCTGAATTTTATCACGGAGATAGCGTGCTATCAGCAACGCTTATCTCTAAAGCGATAAAATTCAGAGCGCAAGCTGCCAATTGTGAGATTATCGCTGGAAATACACCGATAATCCCACAAGGTTTGGCGATAGCTTGCTGATAGGTATTGACATAATTAGCCATGATATCCACCTTACATAGGATACCAGACGTAAAAAAGCAGCATTAACCGCGGTTAGCGCTGTTTTTTTTTAATCTCTAACAGGGTTAGCGATATCCTTGATAATAGGAGAAATGTCGCTTAGCGACATTTCTCCTATTATTTTACTCTGAAACGCCCACTTTGCATCCCATTTCAGATGCAAGGGGAAGCGTAGAGTAAAAGGGTGCTAACATGCAAATTTGCGTGTTAGCACCCTGTTGCTGATAGGGCGCTAGTTTTATCTCTGCTTTTTTGGCTTTTAAAGCCAAAAAATCAGAGATAAAGCCCTTGTTGATATGCCCCTAAGTTTTCCTTTGTGAATCAGGCCCACGTACACGGCAGGTTGCATCAGTGTAAGCTTTCCAGAAAAAACATATGAGGTGCAATGCAGGCTTCAGTAGTGCAATCCGTCCTCACAAATGGGACAGCAGTGCAGCACAGGCAGAAGTACTGCAAGCAACCATAAAAACAGCACAATTGCAGCATAAGGAGAATCAGTGAAAGCTTCAAAAAGAGGAGGGTAGTTAGATAACAGGGAGCAGTGCTGCACGCTTTCCTCACAAATGCAACAGATAAAGCACATGAAGTACAAACTTCCCTTGCAAACAGAAAAGGTGCCGTGCAGGCAGTCTACTCACTGTAGTGCCGCTACATTTTACAAGTTATTTACAAGTCCCTTGCGCCGCCGGTACGTCAGTTTTTCCCATGTTAAAAGTGACGCACCGGCGGCACAAGGGGCTTGTAAATCAGCCCCCACTTTTAACATGGGAAAACGTGACGTACCAGCGGCGCAAGAGACTTGTAAAGAAGCCCCCCGTGCACTTCAAAACAGAAAGGGTGAAGTTGCTTTAGTGCAGCAAAACTACAGTAGAGTTCCCCTATTTTAACATAAACATGTTATACTTACTCTAAAATGACAACTTTAAACATAGCAATAGCCAAACATGTTTTAAAATGACTGGCTGTTGATCGTGTTACGGTGGATCTTTCATTTCACATCAGCTTTGGGTACTGGGTATCACTGTGTATTACAAGAACAATCCCAAAAGGTCTATTTATTAAGGGCCCAATCCCGATCTTGCTAGGAAAGCATCCTGACCAAATCGGATTGGGAATGCTTTCCATGTACAACTCGACCGCGAGCCCTCCGTTCCATGGAGTGCGATGCATCCTATGTGAAACACAACAAAATCATATGGAACGCTATAATTCCTAACGGAGGCTCCGTAATCGTCACCGATGCGTCTGGCGTG